>NC_141699.1:1044512503-1045217161 GCF_964263255.1 Lissotriton vulgaris
AGGTGATGGGTAATAACTAAGCAGCTCTAGTAATAAAGGGTGGTACTTCAGATTATATTCCCTTTTCTGATGGGTTTAAAGCACATATTTCCCACCTGCTATAATCAGGTGGTAAATGTGTGCGGGGCTTCTATGTGAGGCAGGGATGGAGTAAGGATGGTAAGGAATGTTCGGGAGTAAATAGGATGGTTAGGTCTGGCAGGGGGAGCACTGGGTGCCTCCTTCATGTCAGGTACAAAAGTTAGGGTGGAGCTAGCGATGAGACGTGGCTGTTATTGCAGTCGATGTCTCCTGCAATTTAACTGGTTAGGCTTATCGACTAGTAAAATCAGGTCCCCCTTCCTGCAAATAAACAATCATTTAAAGAAAATGCAGCTTTGCAACTTCTATGTGTGCTGCATTAACCTTCCAGCTTCCTGCACATAAACAATCTTCCCCTCAACACAAGCACCCTTGCACCATGGTGCAAGGGTGCCTGCATTGGCGCTAGGCAGCTACATATAGTGCCAGTGCAGGAGGGAGCACAGTGTTGCACCATATTCTTGTAAATATGGTGCAGCCCTGCATTTCTAAAGTGACAAAGCATGTTGTTATCCTTCTTGACTTAATGACATGCTTTGCAATTTTCTCATAAATATGCCCCATAGTATGTTACTTAGGTTTTGGAAAACTGACTGAGCAACATTTAGATGCTGCCCTGTAGATAACATTAGTAATTTCCCATAAAAGAGCATTGCAGTCAGTGCATTCTGAACAGTGTTTCAATATATCTGTGGTAATCGACAAGATGGTATGTAGACAGAATATCGAGATGGAAAAGCCGATTTACACAAATCTTGAATTGGAAATATCGTGGCACAGAACTATCGACAGCAAGAATATCGTTGTCAAGAATATCAACTTTAAGGTAAGAAATATTGGGCCCGATGTAGGTAAATGGCATTTACCGATTCATAAATACCAAATTTTACCGATTCGATGTTTACAAATCGGTAAATGCTATGTAGGTATTTTTACCGATTTTTTTACCAAATCTGTAACATTCGGTAATTACCAAATTGGTATTTACCGATTTGGTAAGTGCCATTGATTCCTACGGGCCTTGGGGCCCATAGGAACCAATGTCAATTACCGAATTGGTAAATACCGATTCGGTAAAATTACCAAATTTACAAGGGGGACAGGGTGTCACTTTGACACCCTGTTGCACCCCTGATTCAGGCTTGTGTGCCATGTGACAAACATACATGCCCTCAGGGCACACATACATGCCCTCAGGGCATGTATGTGTGTCACATGGCACAGGTGTACATGCACAGATGTGCATGTACACAGGAATTCGTTATTTACCATGCAATAGTATTACATGGTAAATAACGAATTCTTATGGGGCCTGTGGCACTGTTTGCAGTGCCACCTACATCTGAAATTACAGAATCGGTAAATTTACCGATTCTGTATTTTACCAAATCAGAAAATTTACTGAATCGGTAAATTTACCGATTCTGTAAAATAAAGGCCCCCTACATTTCAATACTCAAATACCGGTCGGTAACGGGCGAAATCTGCCGTTACCGACCGCTATTCGGTCTCCTACATCTAGCCCATTGTCTTTAAAAGTATTGGTCATTAATATTGCTTGCAAAAATATTGTTGCTGTGAAAAGCATACAAGGGTGTGTGTGTTGGGGGCATACCCCACAATCCTAGAAAATCATTACCCCGATGTCAAAGAAAATTGAAATCAACATGATGACATGTAAAAATATGCAATCTCTAACTAATAGGGATTTCTGTATAGTGTTTAATGTAAAACATTACACTAAGATCTAGAGTTCATAAATATGTTAAGTGGTTCAAAATGCTGTGAATGTTGGTTCTTGGTTGTTAACATTCTTCCATATAGTTGTGTATATTTGTGATTATTTGGGAGCTGTAGCACATCTTGGCAATTTTGGATCTTATACAGAAACTTAATTTTACAATATAAATCACTAAAAATGACACACGCGATAACCATTTTGGCTCCTTTAATGAGCAAAGATCATGTATTCTAGCAGTGGAATAATACTTTTTGTCCAGATTATCTTTATTCACTTAGCGGCCAGTTGTCTTGCCCAGAAGTACAAAGTATTTATTTCCATCAAGTAGTATACAATTGATTGTGTGTAATAAGCTTTCATTCTTGAAAAAGAGTAACTGAAAAGAAATGTTTCTGTTACTGCAGTTAGTTTGTCAGAGAAAGTTCTTCGCATTATCTTACAAACTATCAAAATTGCTAGTAGTCTGAAAAAAATGTAAAAAAAATCACATAACTGTAGTCAAATAGAAATATAGTACAGGTAAGAGAGAAAGTAATTTTCAGGGATGTGCTCTTAATCCACCTCAATTCTTTTTATATAAATGTACATCTGATTACATATACAAACATTTTGAAAGGACTGTGAGATATACATTTACTGGTAAACAACAGGAGAATGAAGAATTGTTGGTGATTTTAGAACATTCATTTAAAATCACACAAATATATAAGACCTTATTTTAACGTTTCCAGTTGTTGGCACTCTTTTTTTGTTGTGTAGCCTCTGTATCTACATATGTATATATCTCATCACTGGAGTCAAGTGATTTCAAAGTCAATGCTGGCAACAATATGTAGTTTGCAAGGAGAAATACATTTTGACCAAGATACTGTTTAAAATGTTTTTGACATGCAGAATGAGTGAAAGTAAAATATTCGGATCTGTAATCAGAGTTGGTTGCATCAGCCAGGGAAGAGGGGGGCATCTTTGTAAATACTGTTGCAAGTAAATCTTTGGACACACTTGACCTAATACCAAAAGTAACTAATATCATTGTAACTAAACCACAGCAAAGTATAGTTCCTTCAACACAATTTCCATTAACGTTTTAAGTCTACAAATGATTTCAGTGGGCCAAAGAAACACAATTCAGAATTCAGAACTATTTTTCTCTGGGATTCCGATTAGTGATATTTCACCACTACACCTATGATCACAAACCACCAGCAACTAGTTCTTTTACCATTGAAGCTATTGTGAACAAAATTACTTCTGCCCCATACAAATTATCTTTCAGATTTGCCAATTGATAATGTAAGCTTCTCTTCAAAACTCCAATGGGAGGAGAAGATTTTATTTTATTACGGCTCTTAATTAGCAGCACAGCCACCAAGCATATAAATTATCATGCACTTCGTGCTAAAATATCCAGTTTGTTTCACCCCATCAACTTACACGCACAGCACTTGTGTGATAATGTTGTATCTGCGTGCCTGTAACCTCTTTATCTTGCTGGTAGACCTCAGCATAGGGCCTCTACTAAGACCTTGACAGCATTGGTGCTTTGTGTACTTATATTCAAATATGTAAATATGATCTACACAATAAAACAGTTAAAAAATGGTGTAATTTATTTGACATTCCATTGGTGTGTCTCTTGTGCATATTTATAGAATTTTGTTTAAAATTTGTAGCCAAAGTTCTTTCCTGTTTGTGTTGCACATGCCTAATTTTGTAACGTAACTTAAAACTTCAAAAAATGAACTCTTGAATATGAATGAAAAGTATCATTCAGAGCAATTGCTTCAAGCAACTGTAATGTGTTCCTTTTGAATCCATTTGTGTCTGTACAATATTTTTTCAAAACTTTCAAAGTTCTTGATATGTATATGCACATAATAGTTCTTCATATTTAAATAGTGCGAGTCTCATAGGGTAAATACCAAGAAATACTCAGTAAAGTCACCTGTGGTAATTCATCAAAAATATAGTCTGTAGTTGCTTCTTGTCTGGCTATACCCTGGTCGTTGAATGTGAATGGGGGTGCGGGTGAGGATGTGGATGGGGCAAGGTATTATTTTGTCCTCCAGTAAAAGTATTGAATGTGTGTATCGGCTGAATTCCGGGTATAGTGCTAGGAATCATTGTGATGGTGTTAGGGGTCATCAATGGGATGTCATCTGGTGACCTTCTCATAGCTAGGGTGTAGTCTGGGGGGCAGGCGGTCCGAAGCACCACCTCATGTGGATGGATTGATTCACATTCATGATCCAAATCTGTGTGCTTCATTTGGAGGGACATTATTTCCTCTTCTTGTGCATGAGCAATATCATTGGTCGTGGTGCGCTGGGGACTACACCTCCTGTGAACGTCATGTCTCCTCTTGTCTTTCTTGTAGTATAGTGCTGCAAATGCCAGAATGTTCAGGAACAGCAATGATGCTCCTACAGCAATAGTAACACTCAACTCTGTTGAATAATCCCGCTGATCAACTGAAAATGGACTCGGTTCTTGCTTGTCATCCTGTTTAACTGTGGGAAAGGCTGATGTAACTGGCACTGGATGCTTTCGCGTAGGCCGAAAAGTAATATCCATTGATGGCACTTTTGTTGTTGTTGAGGTATACTGAGATATATCATTTAGGTTGTGCAGATGAGGCACTAGTTCTAACCATAAATTTACTTTGTTGGCCCGATAATGTTCTTTCACGCGTGGTTTTAATCCAATGTGAAGATACAGTTGATCCTTTTGATTATACCTGGTCCATGCCACTTCTTCAAAACGATTTGGCTTTGTGTGGATGAATTTTGTATCTTGAGGAACTGGTTGATTTGGGTCCCTGCAAAAATAATGAGAAATATTTACATTAACCAGAATGGTATTGACTCTCCATTATATGTGCTTTCTAATAGACTTTTTTTTGACACCTTTTCAACATTATTCAAATTTTTTAATATTGATAAAAAAATCGAAGTTATTTGTATATACTCTACAGAAGATTGTACTTGGAAACATTACAACACATGTAGAAAACATGTGTTACATCTGTGAATATTCGTAATTGAGGTTCAGTTTATCTCTACCCTTAAATCCAGAAGCAAAGTAATTTAGGGAAGCCTGTTGTTTTGTTGCGGGAGGTCAATTTGAAAAAGGGACCGATAATAAATAATATAGTGCTAGAGAAGCCATATTGAATGTAGATATAAAAAGAACATAAGGTCTAATATTGCAAATATTTATGTATATTTTATATTGTTTCTCTCACAATCAGACTCCTCACAGAACATCATCAGTTTTAAACTATAACACCTCAAACAATAAATTAAAAATATAGTAATATGTCCGTTCCAACATCATAATGATTTGAGTAATCTTGCTATTCCACGCACACTCCATGGTACTGATTTTATAGGCCCTGTTGTTCCCTCAATACACATTTACAAAGAAGGGAAATGTCTTATCGGGACTTATAACTAGGAATCTTACATTATAAACATGACAAACTGATGAAAAGCCTTACATTGTAAATATAAATGTTATTCAAATATGTTTAGTATATTTTTATTAAAAAAAGGGGTAATATAGTGTAAGCATGTAATTAGATATAAGCGCAATAACCTTTGACCCAAAGAATGTGTTTTTTAATTTCAACCTTGTCTTGGCCATTAACAGTTTAAGTACTCATCCTTTAAACTGCATTCAAACAGCAGTCTGTGTTCTAAAACTAATGTTTCAAAAATTAAGTACAGCCACAACAGACCTAGAACACTCCAAACGGGTTTCATGCAAAGAACCTAACATTTTAGATTAAAGAGTCTTTCCTCAAGCTTTCTTTATTGAATTTTTATAAGGCAAATATCCATACATTGACAGTATTACAGGTATAGGATACCATGGATATACATTGTAAGTGGTATTGCACAACACAGTTTCAGCCACTGAATGGTCTCCTAGATACAAACATAGTATTTCAGTGATCAATTCATTCTACAACAAAATTCAATTCATTGTTGCCCAATAAGATACCCCCATCCCCAAATATCTCAAACACAAATACATGAATGGTGATTTGAAAGCTGCATGCTACATATATGGAACAAAGCTAACTAGTAGCAGGGGGGGCTTTGGGGCGGAGTATCGGGTATGGATGGGCCAGTCAACAGCTCCCTGCAGCTTTAAATCTGAAAGAGGTGGAGCGCTTGAGAATGAGTGGGTCATGTAAAGTATGGCAGGCCGGGCCAGAGGAACCGCACTAATGGGCCCCAGATATATTTGAAGTTTTTGTTATTGTTCAAAAGAATATCCGCCATCCTTTCCATAGTTATGGCTTCCCAAAGTCACGCATGCCACTGGGATATCGAGGGGCTTTCTGTCTTCTTCCATGAAGCCGCCAAGGCCATCTTAGTTGCTCTGAGACAAACCCACAGAATCGACCGATCGCCAGAGGGTTGGTGTTTAAGGGAGGAACATCCATTACCAAGTGGGCATTACAACGCAATGCCTTTACATTGCGGGTATTAGAATGCAAGTCGTTACAACGACTTCCTCGGGATGGCGCTCTAACCTAAGGAATAGTATGACTATTCCAACACCTTCCCTACTATACGTAGACTGGTGTTGGAATAGTAAATCATACTATTCCTAAGTCCAGCGCACTCCAGCGCAAGTCGTTGCAATGACTTGCGTTGTAAAAACTGCGATGTAACATACCTCAATCATTTTGATCACGTTGTAACGTCACATATTCGCTTAAGGGTCTCATCCTACAGTCCAAAAAGGGAAAATCCCAGTGTAGGTGGGAGCGGATACCCCAAAATATCCTTGATCTGGGCTAGCATTTGAGACCAAAAAGGTTGAAGGGCCGGGGAAAATCCACAATATAATTTGAAAATCCTCAAGTAACCTGCATCCCCTTTTACAGGGATCAGACATGTTTGGATACATTTTTTAAAGTTTGGAAAGATACAGATACCAGTCTAATGCAGTTTATAATGTGCTTTCCTCTTCCTAACAGAATGAATAAATCAGAGAATATCTCTCCATAGTTTCCGCATTTTCTCATCAGCGATCGTCTCCTCAAGTGTTTGTTCCCAAAAAGCTATATGGCAAGGCTTAGATGTAGAGGTGGAGGTTAGCAATAGTGAATAGAAGAAGAAAATGTAACCCCTGGACTCACCCACCTGTCGTACAAATTTCTCTATGGGGAGAGTTTCCTAGGGGCCGCAGACTCCAGCTTCAGGTGAAGTGCCAAATATTTTAGTTGTGTATCATCTCTGGAACTTGGGAGAGAAAAATCCTGCTGAGTGTTTTCGAATATGAGGATGTACCATCCATGAAATAGATCAGATATGGTAAGGCAACCCCATTTCCTCCAGAGGTAGAAAGGGACGGGTGTAAGCACAGGTGTAAATGCTGGGTTAAAGTGTATAGTGGTAAAGGGTGAGAAGAAAGTAGCCTACTCAGTGGATCAGTACACTGCATACCACACCTTAAGGGTTGTCTTAGTGGGTGCATTAAGATTGGCATTAGGGGGCAATCTGACTTCTGCTTCTATTGAATATCCCCTAGGTATGGGCCCATTCCAGCTCTGTCTATGTGTAGCTAGTGTTTGCCCGATTCTCGTAGGGATCATTCTGAAATCACCTGCAATTGGGCAGATACATAGAAAAGTTGGAAGCCAGGTGGAGCCAGTCTGTCAGCATCTTTTGGGAATGTAAGCAATTTATAGGTAAGATCCTGCCAAATGAATTGGCTTACCAGAGAGTAAAGAGCAGGGGAGAAGTCACGCTCCAGCTCAATGAGGAGCCCTTGGAAAAGGTACAGCAGCCAAGCTAATACAGTTATTTTTATTGCATTGATGTACATGGGCGCCCAGCCCTTAAAATCTGCCTTAAGTTGTTGTAGGAACAGAGGATAATTTGCTCTGTAAAGGTCAGCCACTCTGGGGGTGCTCTTGATGTCCAGGTAGGTGAGGTCTATTTAGCCCAGTGTAAAGGGGTGGAATTAACTAGTGCCTCCTTCTTGAGGGTGCACAGAGTCAGGTTAAGAAGGAATGACCTATGTAGGTGAATGTAAAATCCTGCCACCCTCTCATATGATTTCAGTACAAGTTGCAGGGCGGCCAGAAATGTCTGAATGGATGTTAGTGAAAGCAATACGTCATCTGCGAACGTTGAGATTTTATGTTCTACAGATCCAAATGGGAGGCCTTGAATGGGTTGTATGGCTTGCACCTTGCCAGCTAGGGGGTCAATTCTGAGGGTAAATAAAAGTGAGGATAATGAACACCCTGTCTTGTGACTTGCTCTAGAATGAAGAAATCTGAGCCCACCCTATTTACCAGTACCTGCAACTGCATATTGGCGTAATTGGCTTATACTATGGGTATACACTGTTCACTACAGACACAACTGCAAAGGGTATGGGAGAAGGACTGCCAATGCACCTGAAATGAACTCTATTTTGGCATCCGTTGCCAGAGGTACTGCCGGAATGCTTTTTTTAGGAGCTTTTCTGAACCGGTGGACCACCCTCAATTGACATGTGCTTCCTACCCTAAAAACAAACCAGGACTGATCCAGATGTATCAGTTCTGGTATTATTTCTTCCAATGTATTGTCCAATGTCTTGTAAAGTTTGGCATCTTGGTTCAGTAATGCAATGGACCTGAAGCACATAGGTGAAGATCCTTCCCAAGTTTTGGGATGACCGAAATCAGTGTCTCACCCATTGTACGCATCACCCTGCGAGTATCGGTTATGTCATTAACAAGAGTAGTCAAATAAGGCATCAGATTGGAGTTAGAGGTGTTGTAAACTTGGGCTGTGAACCCATCTTACCCCCGTGATTTGTGAACCTTAAGGAAGCCAATGGCTGCCTTAACTCCATAATATCTAATTAGACTCCCCATAAACTAATTTTAGTCAGCAATCACCTGAGAAAGTTTTACTCAAGTCAGATAGTCCAGCTGTGCAGTGTCTTAAGGAGGCTTAGAAGAACAGAGATGTATGTAAAAATCACGAAAGCTCCCACTTTAACTACCTCCTAAGTAGCTATCTCTTCAGTCTACAAATTAATCTGACCAGTGTATTCCTTGTCATGTTTGGCCCTGAGTTGCTGCTCTAGATTAGATCCCATTTTCTTTCCCTTAGTTGTATATATTGCCTGCAGCTTCCCAGTAGTACCATGGATTTCTGTTGTAGTGACACATTCGGGGAGCCCTTATAATCCTACTCGGCCAATTGAAGTTCAGCTTCAATGGCTAGTCAGTCCTGAGATTTCTGTTTAACCCCTTAAGTGCTGCCTCGGTGCATTGGCCGACGGCAGCACTACCTCCCCAGTGCTGCGCACGACCATTGGACGTCCATTCAGCACTAGTTCCAATGGACAGCGCAGCACTGGGGAGAGATGTTTAATAGCATCTATGAGGTTAATTAGGGTAGACAACAACAAGGTACATTTCCCCCTTAAAGGCGTCCCATGTGGTGGAAGCCATAGTATCTCTAAGATCGTTCATTTGAAAGAACTCCTTTCTGGTTTTCTGAAGTTTGTTGTGAAAAAGGAGTTCCCTAGCAGGAGACCCCAGAAAAAATCACCAGCGAAATTAGGGCAAATGTCCATCCCACTCTAGTGTAAGCTCTACAGGGGCAGAGAGTGTGACAGGGTACAATCTGGTCTCCATGATAGAATATTCTAAAGATTTACTTATGAAGGTATAGTCAAGTCAAGAGGATATGCCGTTGAAGTGTGAGAAGAATGTATAGTCCCAGGTCATAGGGTGAGTGGTCCTTCAAGCATCTATTAGACCTACATCCATGATGGCCTGTTTCAGGGGTTTAAGAAAACTCCTAGCATGGGATCCAGGTCAATGTGAGCTATCTAACACTGGATCCCACATAAGATAAAAAATTCCCATCATAATGACCTCCCCTTCTGCAAACCCCCTAAGGACTATAAACAACTATAGGGGCATAATCCGCAGATATTGTACAAATCCGACCAACAATGGTTCCTTTAAGCAACACTAGTCTTCCTCTTTGTCAGACTTAGACCCCACTGGTTTAAACATTTAAAGAGAAATGGAATATTAGAGCCACCCTATTGTGCTTAGTTGGAGCAACAGCTCTGTAGATCATGGGACATGCCTTGTGGCAAAGTCTCTGATTGTCACCACGCTTGAGATGTGTTTCTCGTAAAGCTGCTATATCAAGTATCTTGTCTTGGCTGGAGTATTTAGACCTTTGATATTCCATATCACGGTAGTTAAGACCGCAGTATCTCCTTATAAACATGCTCCCCTAATAGTCGTAGACTGGACACTGACTGTAGTCTCCTTCTGCCCCTGCACCGAACACATAAGGAATGTAACATCACTCCAAAATCTCCCTTGCCCCTCTCACTGCCTCCCACCCAGGGCAAAGTAATGTTCTCATATAACACAAACAAGAACAACAGAAAGATAACACTCGGGAACCTACTTCCCCAACAAAAATGAGTTTTAACTTAAGGTTTCATAGGATCAGGCATTTAGGTAATTCTACCGTTTGCATCTCAAGTTTAAGGCATGCTGGTGTTAAATAGTCAATTGTACCATGTAGATAAGTGTTAGAAATAGGGGTCTCTATTTGACAGTGGTATGCACTCTGCCCAAGTAGGGAACCTTCCTTCTAGTCAGGGTAAGGGAGTTAAACACCCAAGATAACCCCTGCTCCAACCCCTTGGTAGCTTGGCATGAGCAGGCAGGCCTATCTCGGAGGCAATGAGTAAAGCATTTGAACATAGACACACAGTAGAAATACTACAACTGGACACCACACTAATTTGTAAGCATAAACAATCTTTATCTACACCAAACAAAACCAAAATGACAAATATCCAACATACAGAACTCAAGATATCACTTTTTAATGGGTTTAAATTCTGTCCATAGACCTGTATGGATGCATTGATTGAGCACAAAGTACCTTTGGTGCATCAAAATCCAAAGTGAAAAACAGCTGCAGAGGACGGAAGCATCAGAAAACACAGCAATATGCCGATTCTGGAGTCCCACGGGAATGGAGGAGTCAGTTCTGTGGCACGCAAGAGAAGTGTTGCATCAATTCCTTACTGCGAGGAGAAGCAATGTCTCAAAATCCAAAAGCAGTTCCTTTCTGAAGGGCAATGTACTGGGACTTTTGCCGCACAAGTGTGATGCGAGGAAAGTCAGGATGTGCTGGGGTTGATGCGGCTGCAGCAAAACAGGCGCTGCGTCAATTCTTCTAGCAGCGGACCAGGATGCATTGATTCTTTCAGCCATACAGCAGGGCCTGCGTCGGAGTCAGACAGGAGGTATCTGAAGTTAGAGACATAGTGTTCTGGACTCAAAATGCAGCAGTGCTTCTGGTCGCAAATAGGCGCTGTGTCTATTTTTCAGCCGCACCACAGCAATGCATTGGTTTTTCATTCGCAATGGAACTTTACAGAGAAAAAAGTCTCTGGAAGGTCAATGCAAGGATTCTTTGTCTTTAAAGCAGCCAAACCAAGGGCCCAGAACTGGAATTTGGACTACTTGGCACGTCAGAACATCCAGCAAAGGAGTTCAGGGGGGGCTGCAAATGGTGTCTTTGATGGACTTGAAACTTCTCAAGCACACACAAGCCCTGGGAAAATCTTCTCAAGCAGGGAACCAAAGCAAAGTCCAGTACTCGTCCTCTCCAAGACAGAAGCAGAACCTCTTGGCGAACCCAGCAAAGCAACACAGCACAGGGGCAGTACTCCTCCTGACAGCTCTTCATCTCTTCCTCTTTGCGTCTCCTCTTGCTCCTGAAGTTTTCTAAAAGTCTGGGGTTACAGGTCCAATACTTATACCCCTTTTGACCTTTGAAGTAGGCATACTTGAAAGGATAGTCTTTGCACTGCACAGATCCTGCCTTGCCATGTCCTGGCTCCAAAAACACTACAGGGGAGTGGAGACAGCATTGTGAGAGGCCAGGCACAGCCATATTCAGGTGTCAGTGACAACTCCTCCCATCGCTATTGCTCGGTGTTGTGCAATCTGGATATGCAGGGCACACTTCAGCTTCCCTTAAGTGACTGCCTAGAGTGAATGCACTAACAGCCCAGCTGTCAGTCTAAACCAGACACTGATTTCACAGGCTGACAGAGGCACATGACGGTAAAGCAAGAAAATACCCACTTTCTAAAAGTGGCATTTCAAACACACAACTTAAAAAAACCTTTACTAAAAGATGTATTTTTAAATCCTGAGCTCAGGGAGATCAAACTTTAAATCTGTAGCTCTTCCCAACTGAAAGTTACACTTGTACGATGTTGCAAGGCAGCTCCAATGATACCTGATGGGAGAGCTAGTTCTTACAATAGTGAAAAACAAAATTGGCAGTCTTCCGCTATCAAGACATGTAAAACACATTAGTACATGTCCTATATTTCACATACACTGCACCCTGCCCACAGGGATATCTAGGGTCTACCTTAGGCTAGGTGTGCCTTATTCAAAGTGAAAGGGATGATTTGGGTGCCAAGTCAACATGGCAGTTTAAACCTGCACTCACAGACACTGCAATGACAGGTCAGAAACATGTTTACAGGGCTACTCATCTGGGTGTCACAACCAGAGCTGCAAGTCCACAAGTAGCAATTGATTTACAGGCCCTGGGCTCCCACTGTGGAATGTACTAGGGACTTACCAGTACATTAAATATGGCAATCATGGATAACCAATCATAATCATAATTTACACAGGGGGCACTTGAACTTTAGCACTGCTCAGCAGTGGTAAAGTGCCCAGACTACACAAGCCAGCAAAAACGTCCATCTTACAGTCAAAAGTGCAGGAGGTAGAGGCAAAAAGAATGGGGAAACCATGCAAAGGATGCCAGGTTTAATGGTAAGCACCTACCATCATATATCTTAGAGGTCTGTCCCTAGAGGTCGGCACAAAACTGCAGGGAAGTACATGATGGTAACTTCACTCACAAGTTTGCCGGTCTGGTAAGGCCTTTCAACAAGACAAGCATCATTTGTGTATTATAACTAGTTCTCGCGGAGATCGCAGGAAATGGTGTATAAGTTCCGCTGTGCCATGCCAGCTTTAGGCCCTAAATTTCCCTTAATGCTTTGGCCATCACTGGGATTGGCATTACCCCTTGTCTGCTCCACTTGCATTGCACGTAGCTGGTCTGTACGCGTCACCTTCGGATACTTGGTGCTCAGGGGATGACACTTCCAAGGTCTGTGAATTGATGGGTCTTTTTCTGATAATTGAAGGAGAGGTCAAACATTTAAGTCCATCTGTATTTGATGTGTTCATGGTTGAGCTTGTCTGTGAAAGCTTAAATTGTAGTAGTCGGACCAGTGTAGCAGGAGTGATATCGTAAAATAGTGAACACCTGGTGCCTTGGAATTTCCGCTTTACGAGCAGCTTGTAATATCGAGTCCTTCACTTTAAAAGAAAGGAGTTTCGTCAATACATTCTAGGGCTGTCTTCCCCCTCCAGACGTCAGTGGACCCACTCTGTAAACTTGGTCCAATTTAACCTTTGTTCGGTCGTCACCCAGGAGCAAAAAGAACATGCGCACAACAAAGGCCTCTAGATCAGGACCCTCTGCCCCCTTCTCCAAATTCCAAATTCTGATGTTGCCTCGTCATGAACAATTTTCCAGGTTTTTGCATTTCTACAGGGTGTCTTGTAATTGGGTCCTAAGTAGGTCCGAGGTGTTCTCTATCTAGCCAACTCAGTGTTCCAGTCCTTGACCCTTAGTGTCGAGATCCAGGGTGCAGGTGTCCACTGAGTCAACATCTTGTTGTAAGCCAGTGATTTTGGAGTTGATATCAGACTTGGGAGCCTCAAAAGAGAGATCCGCCTTCAATTCTTCTCATAGCTCCCTTTTGAAGTCTTGGAGGGAGGAAAGTAGGTCTTCTTTGATTAGTGCCATAGAGTCACCTTGGGAGATGGAGGAGAGTGAGTCTCTGGCCTTCACTGGTGTAAAGTAGCTTGGTACCCTGTTGAATTATGCCTTTTGTTCTGGGGCATAAAGGATGTAGATGGGCACAAAATAGTGGTCCCTGGGGAGAGTAATGCCAGAGAACGGCTCTCCAGAGGTCATTTTGAGGTAGCAGATCGCCGTACTCTCCACAGCTACCAAGGCCCCAGGGAAGAGGGAATTGTTGGGTGGTCAGATCCCAGAGGCAAATTTGAATCTTGTAGGGTTCAAGGTATCCTCTACACATCTCCCACCATCATAGCTAACAATATTATGAGGTGTGGGCCCAGGCATGAGTAATGCAGTGGTAATCTTCTAAGTAGCAGGGAGGGTGACCATGGTCCTCCTCATTGATATCCCCTCCATAGCAGACCAGGCTCCAGTCTTCAACCCTGAAGTTAACCCCTTGCTCAGGAGAGGTGATGCGTCTGCAGTGACAAAATCACCTGGCGCTGTGGGCCCAGTGATAATAGGTGCACAAAAAATCAGGGGATCTTCGCATTCACCCAATCACAAGTGTTAGCTCATGTTGTTTCTGCCATGGTCCAAGATGCAGTGGCCGGGCCCGAGTATTCCATCTATGCAGAAGGTGGTACACTGCGGGCATGCTGCTGAAATGAGCACAAATCGCTCTGCCACAGATCTGCCCTGTGGCGCCGTCACCATATTAGGGTCAGGCAACCATGTATGCATCTACCTCCTAGGCCATTCCCATAGGCCTTTTAGTCCTCAGCTTACCACCATCAACCCAATAGGCAGGGTCTTTGTGTCAGGTCAGTAACTTGCAGGCTCTTTATTGTCCACCAGGTGAATCACCTACTCTAAGCAGCTGATCCTGTCTCAGTCGATGAGTGTCACAGGCTGAAGTTGGCATTGCTGTTTGTCTGATCAATGTTAGTGCTTGTAAAGTGGCCCCCACGGTGCAGCCAACATCCTTACCAGTGAGGCATGTTGAATTGGAGCTATTTGAGGGGATAAGGTGCATTCACCTCGATTTAGTGATGAATTCAGCTGAGCACTGGTGGATTACTGCCACTTGGCCTTGATGGTTGGCCATACCCCCTCTTGTCTTATTTTTTTATTGTCTAAAGAGACATTCTAGAAACATTTTCTAACCATCCATTGTCAAATGTTCCCTTAGTTTCAAAACATTGTAACATGTGTGTTTTAAGTTCAATACAGTATTGTTCAAGCAGCTCACTGTTAGTTCAAAAGGGCCAGACGCATAAGGGATAATGTGGTCAACACCAGACCCAAACACACAAAGAGCACACCACCAACAGTTTTGAATGCCTGGGGACTACCAAACATCACAGGCCACTACAAGTGCAGAAATTGCAGTGTGTGCCACCTCACCACGAATACAAAAACTCTGTCCCTGGAACCAGAGAAAACGGGGACTCGCCGAGCACACACCAATTGCAATAGCACCAATGCGGTGTATCGAATAGAGTGCCCCTGCAACCTGCAGTACATAAGGATGACGAGCAGGAAAAGATTACAACGTATATGTGAGCACAGAAGCACAATTAAGTGCAAAAAATCCATAACCTAGCTCACAGAACATTTTCTAACATCCAACCATACCCCCAATGACCTGAGCTGGACTGTCATTGAACAGATAAGTACTGGGGAAAGACTACAACAAAGACTTTTCGAAAAGGAACAACAGTGGATTTATAGTCTTTCCACACTTAGGGGTTTATTAGGATGGCAGGCGGGCTTTCGGTAATGTGGACCGCTCCCCTACAGGGCGGGGGTCCCGATTTTGGCATTAGGATGCGCCCGCCACACAGACGGGCGCATCCTGTATATTTACCACTGCGGCGGGCGGAGCTGAAATCTCCGCTCGCCGCAATGGTAAAAATGAATGTTGTGCATTTCAAAGCACAATTTGACAGGCACCGTGCGGTGCCTGCCATGTTGCACTTTGAAATGCGGGGGGGGTACCATAGGTACCCCCCCTTGTGCACCCCCCAAGCCCCGGACTCCCAGGGGGTCCGCAAGGGGCAAAAAGCATTTGAAAATGCCCATAGTAATATGGCGGGCGGTGTCTCACAGACACTGCCACCATGTAACTCATTGTCCACCCCGGGCGCAAAGCCAACCGGGGGGGAAAACAGGCGGGCGGTGTTTGACACCGCCGCGGTCCCTCCCGCCATCCAAATATGGTGGGGGGAATTGGCCAGTGGATGACGGGTGGATTTCCTCCGCCAGGCTGCCGGTGGCCACCGCCAGACATCATAATGACCCCCATAGACTGGGTCTCAATGATAATATTCCCTGGAATTCAGTTCTCCCAAGATAAAAACCTGCTAGACCTACATCGGTTTGGTCACTCTACAGGGGAAAATGCAGAACTGGATTCTTGGGTATGAATGGTTGTGCAGGCCTGGTCCCCCTCTTTTTACTTCTTTCTCTGCAGTAGACATGAATGCTTGGACACCTTGGTATGACTGGCATCATGGCGTCAGTAACACGCCCACACAGGGACCGAGTGAAGTACGTTGTATGATCTGGCACAGATGCATGAACTTCTTACCCCCCTATCTGGAGCATTCTTTTAATTCTAATTTAATGTTTTCTCTGTATGCTGGGTACATACAAGCACATATGTGCTCCTGAAAATCTCTGGTGTATGCACAGTATCACCGTCATAATTTTCCTTGTGATTATGCCTCTTTTGCATGCTCAGAACAATCCCTGTTTTATGCATCCACTCCATAACCTGATGTTTAGCGTGATCCCGTAAGCAGCGCGAGAACCTTGACGTCACGGATGCCACGCGCGGTCCCCATAGCAACCATGTCCCACGTGACATGGGCGGCCCGCATACTCGGAAACATTTCACTTTAAACTCACGGTGCCGGGCGGCATATAATATCCACGGGGTTCCCGACACAGACCGCTCAGGTTTACCGCCTCTGTGCTAACTACCTCAAGTAAGTGCGCATACCGCGACCTGCCATACCCTAGAATCAGCCCACGACGCCAATTTCAGGGGTTGAAAATTTCCTGATTTCCCCATACCATTTAGATCTTGGACTGCACCACGGCAGGTCCGGAACCCATGAAACCCGTAATTCGAGCGCTTTAAGTAAGGAAGCTTACATAAGCATCTTTTCACTCCTTTGAGCATGTAACCCTGTCTTAGTAACTATGTGTTCTGTATGTCACGTGTGTGTTCTGAATATTTAGTACGCTATGTTTTAAACTCATCACAATCCCGTGTATGAATTTGTTGATACCGCACGTTTTTTAATACACGTAGCCTTGCTACTACTCACTTACCGTGACACAATAGGAGTGTGTGTGATTACTCCACTTCTACTTTCCAAGGACCGATGTCTAACAACAGGCACGCTAGCCTGAGAGAACTACAAGCATGTATGACTGAAAAAATTACAACAGGATTACGCATAAACACGCCATTGCGGAACGGTACGGCTGCCTTCTGTTTCACATTATTCAGCACGTTTGACTGGGAAGAGTCTTGAGTCATAGCTGATACCATGAGAGCTTTGTCACAAGGTGCAAAGAGAATGCAAGTATAACATCTACTCGCAATGTTTACTTGATTCTCACAGAAAAACAACCCCACACCCCCCTTTCCTTTATTTCTTTACAGGTTTTTTTTCCAGATTCAAGGAGAAGAACACTTTTTGATCGAATCACATTTTGTGATTTATACACCAAGGAATCTAGGGTAGGGTACACCTTAGGGCGTGTACACCACCCAGATCCCGCCATCCTGGTCCTGAGGAAAACCTCACAATTACACATAGGTTGAAACATGTAGACCATTTTAACTTTTTTATCTTAGCACACGTCTTTATTTGACACCAACAGCCTACCTAACCAGGCAAAGGTGTCTCATTGTTTTTAACATTGTCCAATCACTCCGGAATAACATCCAAGAGTGGGTAGCATTGGGCAATATTTAAACACACTCACTTACAGTTAATTGCACATATAAAATTACAGAAACCAGCTCCACTGTAGTCAGGTGTCGCAGCACACCCAGATGGCATTCGGCTGTCTGGGTGGGACCCCGATGATGAAGCATGTCACCAACTAGGTTGGTGAGTGAGGGGTCTTCTAAGGACAAAGGTTGTCCCTGATTAGGGGTACAAGATAAGCACCTTATAATTTTGGGGTTGTAACCAACCTCCAAGAGGGCACTCCTCCATTTGTTGTTATATAGTTCAAACATGGTGACAGTGCTTGTCCTGTGGCTCTCTGTTATTCATGGAGCTGAGTGGGGACGGGTTTAACTTTTATTTTGAATATCCCGTTGGTATGGCTGGGCTAGAATCTATTGATTTACAAAAAAGGACTACAAAATGGTGCCCTTGTGACTTCTATAACTATAAAATGAGTGAGAGCCTCCAGTTGTACAACATTGGGAGCTAGCTAGTAAGCTACAAAGAAATCTTTTTTGCTGCTGATGCACTAGTCAGATTATGTGCACTTATACAACACAACACTAATAATCATAGTAGAACTAAGCATGTTTACAGACTACTACTACTAGTACAAACAAAAATAATATCAACTTAATTACCTACACGACTTCCTACAACAGTTTTGCCATTTTGCAACCATGCAAATTGGTACTATTCATCTTATTATCACTCAATGTATTGATTTTAGAATGATGAATGACCAAGTCAGCCATTTCAAAATATAAACTGGACTGCATGTTGCAGATCTCATAGTGGCCACTTAGTTTGTTTCTCCTGAAAAACATAGAAAAGCATTGAAATATATTTATAAATTCAAAAACAAGATTATTTACTATTGTCCTCAAATATTTTTGATTACTGCATTTTCAGGCACACTTATGGCCTTAGCAGGCCGTGAGAGTATAAATATAGGCATGTTAGTGAGGAGCCTCATGCAGTGAACCTGTCTGTTCAATGGAGGTAAAAGGGGTGTGAAAGGTAGCTTCAACATATGAACACTGCCTTTCTTGAATTGTTGCATGTTGTACCTGAAGCTGCATTGGTACATCTCTCAATGAACAGCGATTTCAGAAAAGTTATATGATCATTAAAAACGGTGTGGATCTGAACATATTTTAACATCAGAGACGTTTTCCTATTAAGGGGCTTACACAGAAACAGAAAAAATATGTGGAGTGTATTGCACTTTGACAAACTTGATTTATTTTATTTTATTTTTTTGTTGAATGTTTCATTAGACTCTACTCCTAGTAGATTATTCCAAGCAGCTTTCTCTTTTCATCTTTTAGTTCTCATCCCATTTCAAATGCCTTTCAGTAGCCACTAGTAATGTCTGTTATCTGCTACTCTTTTTTTAAATCATAGCTTTTTGCATGGACATTTGTTCGTTTTCACAGCTTCCACCATTCTGTCTCAGGCTGACATCTACCGAGGAGACCGCAGACACCAATGCATTTTATCCATGAGGGATGGCTGGTTTACTCATGAGGTTTCCAAAGCCCAAGATTCTCTCACGTGCAATCTATAAACAGAAGACAAAGCGGTACTGGCTTAGCCAGTGCTAAATGTGTGCAGGTGGTGAGCACCGGCACACATTTTTGATTAAAAAAAACATATTTTTTCATCATCAGACTTAGAGGCAGAGCTAGAGAGAACAATGAGTAAAAGGCAAAACGAAGGAGGCATAAAAAGATAGGAAAACAGTGACAAGCATAAAAAGAAAGTACAAAAAAACCATGAGAGAGGAAGATTCCAGGCCATATTTATAAAGGGTTTGGACCTGTGCAGTCACACAAAGTGTCATTCTGTATGAAAATGTCTGCAATTCATTCTTAATGCTTTATTAAAAGTAATTTACTGATGGAAAATTGCTTTAGACCATTCAAAACTTTAGTTTTATTCAAATATCATTGGCAAACGGGTGTATTTGTCTCTAAGAAGGATCGGGAATTCTGAGCTACAAAATAATAAAATCATGCACATTTACAGAATGACCTACAATATTTAAGCAATTGCATCAGGTATTTAAAATATCCAGATTTTCCCCCATATGTGTTCTCTGAAGCTATCTTGGTATAGTGACTCAATGTTACTATGTAGTGGCTCAACAAACCCAACCCTAGCACTATGCTCTGCAATTGGGGTTGGGTAAAAATAATGTAATAAGAAATAGTAAAATAAACTTAGTTAAACCTTAGAAATTATCATGGTGATTTCATTTATTTCTTTGCTAGTAGTTTGATAAAAAATAACTCACACCGTTTTTGAGCCTGGCCATTTAGTGATTGAGACATCAGCTAATCGTTAACAGTAAGCCCTCTGTGGTTCTGTCATAACAAACTAAACAACTCTTCACCTTCAAAGGAAGCAGGGAAATAACAGTTTTGGGATACCACAATATTACCCTCTTAGTGGATCCAATATGCAAGATTCTTTGTGGTGTAAATTTAAAAGCACGTATGAGTGAGGAAAAGGATTTGGAAATGCTTATTCATATCTACACATTTCACAGGCAATTTCTGGATCTAATCCAGTAACTCCTCCCTTAAGTATAACAATGACTGAAAAAAGTACACATTTAATAGACCCTCCTCATATGTAAGTGACATCTCTTAAAACAAATCAGTACCGATCACAGTCTTGTGAATCAGCTTCATATTTCGCACAGATGTCCAATTGTGACCTTAATTCAAAAAATTATATGCAAATACAGACAAGAAAAAAACATTAATTATAGGAAGTCCTCATTAATCGTTATGTTTATATAATTGTCTAACAGTACTAGAATTTACAAAATGTAATGAAAAGAGCAACCATTGATATTTTCATTGGAAGAATTTGTAAGGAGGTACTCACCCTGTCTTAGCAAAATTTGTCCAGTATGTCATTACCACTGCACTTAGCATGACATCATTTTTGGAAAAATTACAAGGAAACAATTCAGTAGGTCCAATCATCGGAATCCCAAACACGTAGGGAACTTCATCTCCATGAGCTGCGTCAGCCCAACCAGGCACCTGGTCAGTTTGGCAATGATGGTAAAAGGCATAGAAATATGTGGGAGATCCAAAGTTTGAGTGAAGGTCCGCTGTTGCCACTGCTGGAGCCACCCACTGATGATCTGTAAACAAAGCTAACAAGGTCTTTCTTCTCGTTTCAGGATTATGCCGGTCCGCCCAATCCGTATACATAAATTTGATGGTTTCCCTCATAATATCTTTCCCTTCTGTGTATCCATAAAGGTTGTCCACAAAATTTGAAACAGTAAAGTCAAAATCGCTTGCTGATATGCCATCCTCATGGTCAACAATACTTTCCACAAATTTTAAGCCTTCTCCTTGGTTAACTCCAAGCATGATATCATAATTGAGGAATTCCCCTTGTTCCATCAGAATCTGAGGGTCATCAGGTATCACATCTCCATCAATCACGGGTCCAAAGGCTATGTGGTATCGTGCAGGTTGAATGTCCTGGTCAACAAGCTCTCTATAAGGCCTTTTCTGTAGACATTCTATTAATTCTATAGTATCTGACATGTTACATCCAACTTTTGTTGCCAGCATCCTGGCATATTTGGCAGGCTGGAAACTAACTGCCCAGCTGGAAAGAGCAGTTCCACTTTGAGCGATGGCCCTTTGAAAGAGTCCTGTCAGAAAATAATAAATTGAAATATTGATACAATGATTTAAAACTCAAGTTAAAATAGCAAGTACTTTGTTATGAAACGGAAAACATTATAGGGACATATTGTCTATCTCCCATGCTATATTATTGTAGAAGATACAAGCGTTTTCCCAATACATTCTACTCAAAGAAGGTTTGACTGTACCTCACTCTCTATATTGCTTGCAGAATAGGCTTAGTTGACACATCTTCTTTCCATTACCATTGGTAGAAGACCATGCTAAGCCTAATAAGAGCATGTATTCATTGGTACTGAAATTATATTAGCTTTAAATTTAGTAAGCATAGGAGGGATTTATGGGCAGGTTTTGTCTCATTTCCATTGCGTGTATGCTTGTCACATCATATTGTTTTATTTATTGCAATTGTTTGAGTGTGTGTGCATGTGATTAGATACATAGATACATGCATTAGAGAGATCCTGTGTGCGAGAAAGACAGAGAATTAAAGAACCATACCCTTTACTAGTAATTATATAATTTGGGGAGCTACTCAAATTCTCAATAGGCAGTAATACTTAAGTACTATCAAGTTTCAAATGATGGCCATTGTTAATGGCCTATAATATATTTTATTTATTTGTGAACCAAGCTCTTGACCTAAGAACAGTTACTACTACGTGCAAGTAGTGTACTAGAAAATATTCAAACAAAATCCATCAACACAGTTACATCCCAAAAAAAGAGACATATATTGCACAGATGAACATCTACATAGGTATGTGATAGTTAAAACCGGACCAATGGTCAGCCATTTTTACTTCCAACATGGCTACCGAGATTGAACATAGTTTAGGTAGAAGGTTGCAGGGGTTTAGTAGTCTATATTTTATTAGGGTACCTCATGGAATCGCCAAATAATACTGAGGATGGTGCAGGGGAGATAATATGATGGTATTTACTCTGTTCAAGGTCACCTCCTGAAAAGAGGGTCCTCACTTAGAAATATACTTTAGAAGGAATTATTTGACTTTCATGGGCATTTTTCTAGCGAGTGTCATGGTTGGCTAGCAATTTATAATTAGGAAATTCACCATTTTTAAAAATCACTTATCGTGCCTAGAAAACAAGCTAATGAACTGCAAAGAATTTGTGTGGTTCATTGACAAAAACAATTGGCACACATGACAAATATATTGAAAAACAACAGAGAAAAATGATTCACTTTGTTAGAGGTAATTGTGAAAAGTCCCTGTGAGAGGGTCCAGGAGCAGTCAAGAAGATATAGGGCCTGAATTGTAACTCCTGTGGTTTTTCCCCTCTGGTGTCCTGGAGCCACCTTACTGGGGACCCCCAGATTGAAAACCAGGTACCTCTTTTTAGCCCATGATTACAAGGGTAGCAAGGCAGAGCTATGCCCAAATATAATACAAAAATAATCGAATACCTACAGACTGACACATGGAAATGTGTGGGATATTCATTTCTATGCAATGCATTCTCTCCTTAGTTTTATGTCCCCTGCTGGTCAGCCTCTGTCAGTGTGAGTTATATGAATGCTGATGTGTGCCTGGTGGGGTGAAGGTCAGTTAGAGTTCATGGGCTGAGCAGCAAGGATGCTGCTCCCATGGGGGCTATCCTGATACCTTGTTACCATCCGCTACCTGTAACCCATTGGCAGCTCCTCCGCTAAGTCAGAGGAATACGCCCCATTGCTCAAAAGGAAAAATAAAATTATAATAACATATCGTTATTATCGTTTTATTTTTTCTATTGCAGTCAGTGCCAAGGCAGGACTGGCCAGAGTAGGGAGAGGAGTGGTTTGCACTCCTTAAGTGCTGGCCAAACATTAATGTGCACTTTGCATGCTCCCCACCAGGCTACATTACACAGCCTGGTGAGGAACATGCACAGGCTCCCTGTCCCTGTCTGAGCGCTGATCAATGGCACTCAGACCAATCACATTGATGTACTGCAGGCTCAGGGAAGCCTGTGTGCCTGGGCGCTTCCTGCTGCCAGCCGAAACAGGAGACAGGGAGATAGAAGATTGAGAGGACGGAGAAGAGACAGTGCCGGCTGCTCCAGGTAAGCCCTTTTTTACTTTGTTTTCCATTCCGAACATATAACAGCCTGCAGTCTTGGGTGTTCAACCTTCTTTTCACCTATTTTATCTAGCACACACCTTCTAACAAGCAAAGTAGCAGATGGACAGCCCATCTGACTGTCAGCAGTCTACTCAAGTTAGAAGGTGTGCCTGGCTTATTGGACCCTGTTCAACTGAATGCTGTGTCTACAGTGTACAATGAACGCACTCTTCTGCATTTCTCAACTGAGGGGTGAAAGAGCATGCCTCAAAACTCTGCCAAACCTCTGGATATTTGGGTGCCTCTCAGAACAGTAAACAAGTGCCTCCTTACACATGAGGAGGAGCCAAGAGAAGTGAGTATTTGTTGCATTTTATTTTAATTCACACAGCTGTGAGTGCATTTTTTTTTTACATTTTGTGTCAGAGTCTCATTTACACCCTAACAACATCAGAGAGTCTAACAACAATGGTCCTAACATCCCAAAGTTTGTGGGTAAAATACCCAACTCCAGGGAAGCTTGTTCTCAATGGAATTAATTCCCTGAGTACCAACTTTTTTTTACCTCGGTCACCCAGGAAAAGAAACACTAATTGCAGATATTGTAATGAGTATCTTCTCTTGAAACCAATAGCCAACAGCACATTAGCAGGGTTGATGCTCCTGCCCCTCCTGGGGACTCACTTTTTCTAATATGATTTATTTATCTCTGCCCACAGGCTCTATGGGCAATCTTCACCACTGGCTGCAAGCCCTTTCAAATATCAGACACATGCAAGTATATTTTTCTTTCTTGATTTTCTTGGTGCATTTGTTCTTTTATTTTTCAGAAGAGGATACACTTCCCCAACATAAGGTACCGCACACAACTTAAGGCAGACCATGCAGGAGCCTATGCAGCCAGACAACATTCACGCCCAGGCAGCACACTTATCATTGCACATGAGAGGAAACCAATCATTGCACATGAGAGGAAACCAGGCTCTGCTTCTTCTTTTGTTGAACTTCCTCCATTAGCATAAGCAATTGTGAACGTGATCCTGGACACAGACATGAGGAGGGAGCAAGCACACATGTGTGCTGGGACTGCAGGACCCCCACTTATCATAGGGACCCTCCATACAGGTTCAATGGATTTCCAAGCAACTAGACAGAAGATGCTGTCCACCCACCTCAATTGGGGATAAAATATTATAGCTCAACTCCGCATTTGCAGCTCTGATCTTCCAGGAGAACACAAAAAAGCACAGCTCTGAGGTGCAATTATGATGTCTCGACCAGACGTCTGAGGGGATGTGCATATGTGCGAATACTTTGCAGATGGATATATTCAGCCCCAGTCGGTGAAATTAATCTAGATTTTGGTTTTCTGCTACTATAGGCGTGCTAGGAGAAGGGGAATCACCCCAAAATGGATTTATTGCCCAGGAGATGTTTTGAACTGCCATCTGTCCTGCATAGTGATTCTCTTAGCCCAGCAGGGTAGTTCAGAAACCAAATCTCAGGGAAACAGAATACATGCCAAGTACCTCATGCTGGGTAACGTTGGCAAATTTATATTTCATATGCACATGTGACCCTTTTGAACATGGAAATATTCATGTCAATCAATTTTCTACAGTGAGCTATCCTAAAGTTGTATTTTGCAAAGTTTGATCCAAAGTGTATATACACTTAAGCACTAGAGACTTCTTTTTTGTCAAAAAGAAAGAGAATATTTCTTTTTGGAGGCCCAATTAAATTATGAGGCCTGTATCATAACCAAACAATTCTTAGTCTCTAATCCACTCCAACTGTGGTCAATGCTGATGTGTTTTTGATTTTCTTAATAGAAGGAACTGTCCACCTCAGCAGGCCTTGCATGTTTCAGGACCATCACAGGTAATAGTTCATATAAGCCATGAGCTGTCATCAGGAGCAGCCATTCCAGAAACCCCTCAAATCTACACTTCATAACAGAAACCTATCACAGATACCAATGTTTGCCAAAGACTCAAATGCATCAGTCCTTCCCACCTGAATGTAGGCAGGACACAACACACATCAGCCTCAGCCTCTGAAATGGGCACAGCACAAGAACTAGTTAATCACAGTCCCATTTATGTCACTGGTGCAAGCAGTCACAGTTTCTGAAAGCAGATTGGCAGATACTCAGTAAGGGATTGTTTCGGTGTCAGTGCTGGCACTGATCATGTTCTGCGCTAGGCCTTTTACTGGAATGGTTTCCATCTCATTATGTCAGGTTTGTTCCGGGTTTGAGGCACTCCTTCAATGGGAAATGTACCTTCAGTTTCTAAAGGAGTATCAAAGTTCTACCATCATACAAAATATTCTGTATAAAATAGTATGTCCCATTGCAATTACTTTATGAGTTATGCTAACTTTTGGTAGAGTGGAAAAATATAACTTTCAATACCCTCCTCACGTTGCGAAGCTCCATGACGTCAGGAGGGCATTCAATAGGCGGTGGACTCACCTTGATAAATGTGTGACTACAGGGACCCGCTCCCACGTCATTTTGAGCACACATAGCGTTGAAAATCGATGACACCGAGGTGTGTTTTGTATAAAAACACTGATTGAAGGGCTAATTAGCCACTCATACAGAATCAAGGTAGGAGTGCAGGGATAAAAACATGTGATCTAGGGTCCTGAAGAAAGCCTTATTGACCCCTTGTAGGGCTAATCGAAACATGTTGACAAGTGTGCAGTGAGGTGGGGTGAGTGGCTACTAAAAATCCCTAACACTCCCATCCCAATTTCTTTTTTTAATCCTGGCTGGATAATCCAGGAATAAAGCAAAAAGGGCGGATATATCCGAACTAGCTTTAGACTTCACAACCTGCACATTTAATTTTCCTCAACCCTCTATTGATTTTTTCTGTGTTTGTATTGTCTTCCCCTTCCCTTAGCTCCACCCCAGGCGTTGGTCTGCACAGGGGTGTTAATTAGCAAGCCCAATGATGAAGCATGCCACAATTTGTGGGTGAGGTCATTTTTTCAACACAGGGCACATGCCATTTAAACCTAATGAGTGTGTAAGCTACAGTCCTACCTCCTTTTGTGTGTATACAAGTTTATCCAGGGGAGATAGGGGTAGGATTTTACTCTCTCCCCGCTTCTAAAAGTGTGTTCAACTACATTTCACATTGCTATATGCACTTTTTAGGTATGGCAAATATTTGATCAGATAATCACATCCAATAAAACTAAAGCAAGTAAAAATGATTTTCATTGACAAAAACCAGCGAGCAGAAAAATAAAAACAATTGTCAACCGTGACTAGCAAAGGTTGTTGCAATGTATATAAAGCAATGTACCTTGCTGAAAATGTGTAAATAAAAAATATAGGAGTGAGAAAGACAAAGAAGATGGAAGGGAGGAAGAAGGGATTATGGAAGGAGCCAAAACACAACAAAGACAGGAAGAGCAGAATGCAAAGTGTGAGGGAAGAAAAAGGGAAGGAAAGATGGAAAGAAAGAAAGAAAGAAAGAAAGAAAGAAAGAAAGAAAGAAAGAAAGAAAGAAAGAAAGAAAGAAAGAAAGAAAGAAAGAAAGAAATGAGTGAAGTGATAGGTAGAAAATTATTGGGTTGGAGTAGTGAAATGACTCCAGGAATTTACACTGTGAAAAATAGGTGTCATGCTTTTGAAATCATTTAGACATGTTCTGCCACTGACACCTTTTAAAATGTATTCTTTAACTTAGATTTCAGAAAAGAGGTATACTGCAAACATAGCAAGGATTGTGCACAGGTATCATACAAATGTAATATTGCCTTAATCAAATCTCATAATTTCTGGGAACTTTTTAGGCATGAACCTATCACTTTTCCTTGAGTTCAAGCAGAAGATTTCTGATGGGAACTGTCGGCCGCGGGTGCAGCACTAGAAATACGCACCGTGTGATTTACAGAATCTAAATGGCTCTAGGTACCTCACGGGTTATACTGTAACTGAATGTCATGTGATGGAATGCACAGTGTATGGGAAATCTTTGTGAGATCATTTCTACTTGCAAACAAAATGGCAAAAAGGGGGATTTTGCGAAAAAACGAATTCTGAAAAGTCTAGATTTTGACACAGACACAGAACGCTGCATAATATATTCTTAAAACCTTTAATTCTTAAGGAATTACAACTACTGTACAAAGAAAAAGTCATGCGATTCCGTTTAACCATGCATTTAACCTAGATAAATATTGCTATATTTATTACTAGTAGCATTACTACATTTTTCAGAAGAAAAAAAATGTGCATGCTTTCATTGCAATAATATTATGACTGCAACCATTTTAGTTGTGCACTCAAAACAAACAGAAAAGTACATACAGTTAACTTCACATTGCACAAAGGATAGAGGCATGCAGACATCAAAATATTCAAAATGTGCATCCTGCGGAATACCTTTGGTTGAATTACTCCAGCGGTTACCTTCAGAGTAATGGGACAAAGTCAACAAATTGACACAAGAAGCACCAGCACCAGATCCAAAAACAGTGATCCTTAAGGGATCACCACCAAAGAACCCAATGTTTTCACTAGTCCATCGTAGAGCCTGAATTAGATCGAGGAGGCCATAGTTCCCTTTCGCAGCTTGATCACCAGTGCTCAAAAAACCTAGAAAACAGGAGACAAAAATAGGACGAATTAATACACATCATTTCTTCACAACTATGACATGTGTAAGGTATACATTTGAATAAATTCTCGACATTGTGCAAAATGTGCAGTTTGTTTGGCTTTACATCTGGTACAAATTGGACCTCGATCTTGTCAAAACATTCAGCATCCATTACATTACTAATCATGTTGTGGGTGGTGTATAGGTGCCTCCACTATTACTGCAAGGAGCACAGAGACACCCATCATAAGGAGTACAGAAAATAGGCAAGGCATCCCTTTGTTGTTCAGGGATGTGCAATCTCCCGGAAATCTGACAAAATATTTTACACAATTTTTCCCCAAACCTTTGGAAAAAATTATTTGATGTTTTGTGATCTGTCTTTATTAGTGATGTTGACCAAATGGTGAGGGACATTTTGGGAAGGGATTAAAACAACAGTAGGTGATGGTTGAATTGCTTGAAACGTCTCAGCTACTGGCAGTCGCAAATATTCAAGTTCATCGTTTGGAGGAAGGAAATTGGCAGAAATACATCTACTGAGTTGTGAGTTCGGAGTTACCAAAGATGAGTAGAGGTGCCACTTTATTTATAGTCTTCATCCAACCCTGTTTGCTTAGATGACAGACTTTAGGGCGGATTTATTAATTTATAAATATGGGTTTTTTCTACATGGCAAAGTCACTTTTACTTTCCAAGTGTCACTGCAGTAATTTTCATCTTCAGTCCAGCCAGAGCACAATGTTACTTCTGGTAGCCATACATTTTTATCATATCTGTGGGTGGTGTGAAAACAGGCTGCATACCAGCTATGAGATTGATCTTCCACGCCACTTGTGCAATTTCAGCGCTTACTTATAGTGGCCTTACTGGACAATTGTCTAAAGCCAATTTTACAGTAAGTTTTTTGTGGGCAGAGCACATGCACTGTGGCACTGGTTAGCATTATCACCGCACACATTACTACTAATAGCAAAACTAGGGTCCCAAAAAAGGTTAAACATACTGGTTTGGTCATGTGAAAAAGACAGATTTCTTGCACACTTCATGCCGTTCTCATACCATTCTTGAAACTGGGACCAAATGCCATTGCAGTCTTTCATGCTTCTCAGGATGAGAAGAAATCTGCAGTGGAATCATGGTGGGAGAGTTGAGGCAACACGGCCAGATCAGCTGACTCCGGAGCGCGAGGATCCTGGTTCGCTCACCGGCATCAGCTCAGCTTAGCATTATGTGACTCTATGCAATAGCTCACTATAGCCTGATTCATCATAGTGCCGTTTTGCGAGTTTGAAATAGCGATTCATAAGGAATCGCTATTCCAGACTCGCAAAACGGCATTCATGTAGGAATCGCAAAAACAAATGCGATTCCTATATATTCCTTATTTGCGATTAGCAAATTGTTAATCGCAAATAAGGAATAACTCCCCATTCATTCCTATGGGCCAAAAGGCCCATAGGAATAAATGGGGAGTATTCCTTATTTGCGATTAGCAATTTGCTAATCGCAAATAAGATAGCGATTTACAGGGTGCCAGGGGTATCCAAAGGACACCCTGTAGCACCCCTTAAAAGCAAATACGAACAGGTGTTGCGCACACACATGTCCAAAGGACATGTGTGTGTGCAACATGCAACTTAGAAAAATGCTTTTAAAAGCCTTTTTCTAAGTTTTCGCTATTTACCATGAGGTTTGACCTCGCGGTAAACAGCGGGCCGAAATTGCGAATTCGCAATTTTAACATGGATGATTAATTGCATTTAAGGAATCTCAAATAGAGATTCCTTAAATGTAATTCATTGCAAAAGAGCGAAATCGCTATTACCGATTTTTGCCCATTTCGGCTTGATGAATCAGGCTGTTAATCTCCACAATGGGCCCTAACTCATTGAAACACTTGAGGGGTGATATGTTCATGCTTTACAAATACAAATTACAAATTATTATCATGATATTGATTTTCTATAGAGTTACCCTTGCTCCAGTTGACACTGGAAGTCTCACCACTGCTCTTTCGTGGCATATCATTCTTTGAGTTCCTCTGAAAAGGGATGCAATTTTTCAGTTTAACTAATGTTAGTATAATTGTAGAATGCATCAAAATAACTAAACTACTTGAAAGAAACATAATTCTAATACTCACCTGCAGTGCAGATACCCTGCTGCCAAGGTTTGCACTCTTTGTGGGCTAAGTTTGTATCTAAATCAAAATATAAGAGTTTTCTGGGTGAATGTTGAGACCAGTCAGAGAGACAGTTAGCCAGAAAGGTCATGGGAATTAACTGATGATCAATGCAGGGAGATGGTATGGATGAGCCTGCATTCAAATTCTCGATTGTAGGTTGTGGTCACACACAGGACAACTACAAAATTTTAACAAATAGGAGAATTTCAAACAATACTGGTGCATGAGGAAACTTGTGTGGGATCCTAGCAAATGAGAGGATTCTAAATAACAAGGGAGGGCAGGAGGTTCACTATCTGAACGATGAAAATATATTGCTCTTTTCCTCTAATGTTTAAATCCTCTGACATATGTCTCTTCTTTTGAAATCTAATTTTCTATGTAATGCTGTCCATTTGCATCTACATATATAAATGTAATTAATTAGGTTCATACCAGATGGGATATTGAATGTATTGACACAAATTTAGAATATATATAGTATGCCAGTCTCTCCTTCATATACACTTAAGTCAATAACTTGAATTTAATTGTGACAATATTTGTTTGTTTGCAAATTGATACTGGCAGTGGTAATGTTTATAAATTAACATTGAATCCAAGAGACTGTCAGCAGACAAAGTCATATTTATTGACTCATACATTATTAAACATAGCAATCATCCTTCTACTTCTTGCAGCCAGTCATTCACAACATATCTTCCAAGAGCTCTTTCACGTTTAACTATTGTTAAATAGTGTATTCTGTTGTAAGGCACACATTCAAACATAGGGGCACCCCATTATTGCGGATGGAGGGGGTGCAGCTTCATCAGGTGTGAAGGAAGTAGGAGGAGGAGAATGACAGGCTGGTTTGTTGCCCTTCTACTTCCAATGTATGCCTCTAGAAGGACAGCTGAACTGTCGGCAGTTACAAATTGGATATGCAAGGGGGCAACTTCAGTTTCCCTCAAATGTCATATGTCCAGTATTCATCTTAAAGGCAGTAATAAAGGCAGAGAAATCCTGCCAAGAGCAACATTTTTCTTTTAGGGCTCTGGCTTAGCTCATTGTTCATCCTGGATACTGATATGTGCTAATGGATTTCTACAACTCAATGTCTCCTCACATTGGCTGACCTTTCAAACATTCAACCAATGGGAAGGGTAGGATCTGAAAACCGTGCAAGACAGCGCTTGCTGATCCAGCATATCCTTGCTCATTTTATTACTCTTTCCTTCATGCCCAGCCTGCCTACTGAGCCCCAAGGTCTCATCGATTTCTGGCCTACTGTTGTGTGCCTGGGCCCTCTGGGTTCGGGAGGCAGGGAGCTCTCTATTCACGGTGGCAACAGAAAAACACACTGGGACTACATATCAAAATAACACAGGAAACCAATATAAAACCCAAAAGCACAATACCATCCACACTAACTATAGTTGGCATGTAGGTGCAATTTTTAATTCAAACTTTTAATTTCATATTTCATGTTAAACTCTTGGGGCCCGATTCACAGAAGTAACTTAAGACAAAATCCTAAACTTACTACTTTTGGTACTTACTTACTTCTAACTTTAGGAGGCAGAGCGTCCGGCCCGGAGGCAGAGCGTCCGGCCCAGAGGCGGACCTTCCGGACCAGAGGTGGAGATTTCAGCCATGGCTAAATCCCCACCTCCGAGCCGGAAGCTCCGCCTCCATGCCGGAAGCACCGCCTCTGGGCCGGAATTTCCGGCCCGAGTGCCGACGTAAAGTTAGTAGTCGTAAATCCATTCTGTGAATACCAAAAGTAGTAAGTGCATTCTGTAAATACCAAAAGTAGTAAGTTTAGGATTTTGTCTTAAGTTAATTCTGTGAATCGGGCCCACGTTGTTTTGGTGTCATTTCTTTATAAAAATGTATGCCATTTTTCTACATTGGTTTGTAAATTTTCTTGTGTTGTGTTTTCACTTTCTTATTTTTGAGTACTGCATAAGTGCTTTACACATTGCCTTTAAGTAAAGCCTGACTGCTTGTGCCAACCTATCAGGGGCTTTAGCACAGGTTTAATTAGTGATTTTGTGGTTCACCCTGACAAGGATTGTTATTATAAATTGAGGTGGTTTCTCACCCACTCAACTAATATGCCAATTTATTACAGTCACTTTTACTCAAATGGTTGCACGCATGTATGGAAATGATGATGAAATTAAATGCTCCAGGTGATTCTAGATGGACCAGAAGATCTCCTGTTCTATATCCCACTGGCCGCAGACCACTCTTTGCTAAAATAGGGCAGAATACCTTCTCTCTATATGATATCAAATATGGACAAAGTTTTGAGAAGTGATAACCAGGAAACATCAAACCTCAGAAATGGAACGCTATCTAATCAGAACATCATGTAAGTTCGACTAGAATTGCCTGTCCAGTCAATGGTCAGATGAGGATTGTTTTCTATATCTTTGATTCTGTGATCATACATGTTATGTGTAGCGATGCTATGTCCCAAAGCCTTGAAAATGTATTGATATGTGATGATTTTTGGCCCCATCAGTGACTAGTTGCCCTGTTAGAACTGCCTCCTTCACGCCCATCATTTCCAGCATGAAGTTAAGATCATGGAACATTTTACTTTGAATGGACAGCTGGATTGTATTGTTTGATCTTGAATAATTACAAGAGTGAGTCAGGAACTTCCCAGAGTACATTGTACTACCAGCTTAAATACCCAGCAAAGGCAAAGCTCAAGGTTGACCTAAGAGAAAGTTACACCTCATGGCCTTTAGGGGGCAGTGAGCTTCACAGACTCACTACCTTCCTATAAGTTGTAATGATGATTGTATTTCAGTTCAATTTGCTTCAGGTGAACTATACTTTGGTGCCATATGTCAGGGTTGGCAGTACCAAGTAGCCCTTCCTTTAGATCAAGCTCTCGTATTCTCCATGCTTGCAATGAAACACAAGTGGCTTCTAACAAGAATGGCAACAGATCATTTTTTTCTCAGAAATAATTGATCTCTACTTCAATTTATTATTGATTGTCAGTTCCCGGGATTTATATGAATTGATCAGCTTTTTTTTACTCTTACCTAACCTCTACCGATGCTTGACTCTGTCAATGAACCAACTCTTGGTTTTATCTACTATGACCTCAAAGTTATTTGCCTTTGAACAGGTGGTCAAGCTCACATTGCAGGCCAAGAGGTGTCTAGTCTATTTGCACCACGTTGACAATTTAGAACAGTGAGTTAATGTGTTCCCTTCCAAGTTTTGATGAAAACATTGAGTAACACTCCTCCGTGGCTTGATCGCCTATGTAAATGTTAAAAAGGGTTGCAGGGAGCACACAACCCTGTTTGACGCAGCTCATATATTTGGTGTATGAATTGGGGATAGGCAGAAGGGTTCAACACGGCCCATGTGTCCTTGTACATCTCCCCACTGATATCTTTTTCCACAGAATGATATTTCTAGTGTCAAATACGACGGACAAGCCACAGATAAAAAATCTCTTTCATAGACAGCACAGTTCAACAAAAATACCATGGGCTCAGTATTAAGGCTTATGGAAGGCCCGACTCGAAACCCAGTTTGAACATAGGGGACTATACCCCAATTGTTGTGCCACTCCTGTAAATTAGTCATCCAGATATTGCAAAAGGCATTCATACAGGGGTAAAGCATGTACATCAGAGAAACGTTTGAAGGGAAATGAAATAATTGTTTCGGGGATGGGAATTAATATGGCCCCTTGCCATATCGGGGACTTGATCCCAGACCTCAGTCTGATGTTCAGTATAACAGCCCTTCAAGCAACATGCCTTTTAAAAGAGTGTGTGAACATAACCCATGTAGGCCAACAGCTTTTTCAGGCCCAAAATCATAGCAACAATAGCATCAGAGGTAATGTGAAATTGAGAAGGCTTACAGAACACTTTCAGGAATGAAACAGGGACTTTATAAATCTGATCTAAGTTGAATTGGGGCTATCTCCATCACGGTGGCCGCGGCTGGTTTGACACATCCCTTTGGCCATTGCTTTCCAGAGTAACTGAGCCTTTCCATTTTTTGTGTAGTTGAAGGGATTTTTACATCCCTGCCTTTCCTTTTGAATCTATACCCTTCCTATAAAAAGCACTAAACTACCTTGAGTATCTCCTGACTTGGTGGATTTTGTTAAAGGGCTTTCTGCAGGCAACCCTTAATTTGGCATTAAACCATAGTGGGATATGATGTACCCTGTTTGAACCGGTGCTACTTACCTGTATTAGTAACAGCCTGTTACTAAGGCTAACAGTAAATCATTTTGTGTTATTACGTCATATGCCGATACCTTTGGGGTGTAGAGCGGGAATATCGACGGCAAAATATCGAGTTACATAAATATCTCCGCAGAAATATCGACAAGAAGAAATATCGTCAACAAAAATATAGTTTGACCAGAATATCGACAGACAGGTAAGTAATATCGATAACAATAATATAGTTGCAATCAATATCGTTTACAAAAACATAGTTAACAAAAATATCGATTTTTTATTAATTATGAGTAATTTAGTGTTTTTAATGAGTATTGTTTGTTAATTAATAATATGTTGTAGCATTTTATTAGTTATTAATGTATTTTATGTTGAATTTAGTGTTAATAGTTCCGTAGCGGGTTGTGGGTTTATAGGGGAATAGGGTGGGAAGTAATTTAAATATATTAAACTAATTGATTAATTAATGTGTTAATTTAATACAAATTGTTTAATAATTATTAGTTAATTAATTTAAATTAGTTAATTGATAATTAATTATGTTAATTAATTATGTTAATTGTTTACTTAATTTTAGGTGTGTGTGGTGGACTTTTTAAGTGAAAATGTAGTGACGTAATTACATTTTTATTGAATAATTAATAAATTAATTATAAATTAATTATAATTAAATAATTATTAATTTTAAAAGAGTAAATAAATTTAAGTTTGTGTTGTGGTGTTTATAAGTGTATATGGTGTGAAAGCTGTCAATTAAATAATTAATTAAACATTTTGAAAATACAATAATAATCATTAATTAATTAGTAAATATTAAATGTAATTGAGTAATTAATTTTAGGTGTGTAGGTGTTTGTTAATAATAATATATTTAAATGCATATATTAAATATGTTTATAATCTACATTAAATTTTATACTAAATTTGATAGATGGTTTATTATTTTTTTGGAGTTCCAGCGCTTTCCCTACTGTTGTACCCTGTGGAGTGGGGATAGTAATTTTTATGCCTACGCTATCCAGCGCTTTCCCTACTGTTGCACCCTCTGGAGTGGGAATAGTAATTTTTACCCCTACGCTATCCAGCGCTTTCCCTACTGTTGCACTCACTGGAGTGGGAATAGTAATTTTTACCCCTACGCTATCCAACGTTTTCCCCACTGTTGTACCCACTGGAGTGGGAATAGTAATTTTTACCCCTACGCTATCCAACGCTTTCCCTACTGTTGCACCCTTTGGAGTGGGAATAGTAATTTTTACCCCTACGCTATCCAGCGCTTTCCCTACTGTTGCACTCACTGGAGTGGGAATAGTAATTTTTAACCCTACGCTATCCAACGCTTTCCCTACAGTTGCACCCTTTGGAGTGGGAATAGTAATTTTACCCCTACGCTATCCAACTCTTTCCCTACTATTGCACCCTCTGGAGTGGGAATAGTAATTTTTACCCCTACGCTATCCAGCGCTTTCCCTACTGTTGTACTCACTGGAGTGGGAATAGTAATTTTTACCACTAGGCTATCCAACGCTTTCACCACTGTTGCACTCTTTGGAGTGGGAATGGTAATTTTTACCCCTACGCTATCCAACGCTTTCCCTACTGTTGCACCCTTTGGAGTGGGAATAGTAATTTTTACCCCTACGCTATCCAACGCTTTCCCTACTGTTGCACTCACTGGAGTGGGAATAGTAATTTTTACCCCTACGCTATCCAACGCTTTCCCTACTGTTGCACCCTTTGGAGTGGGAATAGTAATTTTTACCCCTACGTTATCCAATGTTTTCCCTACTGTTGCACCCTCTGGAGTGGGAATAGTAATTTTTACCCCTACACTATCCAACGTTTTCCCTACTGTTGGACCCTCTGGAGTGGGAATAGTAATTTTTACCCCTTCGCTATCAAATATTTTAACTATTAATTTTTCCATATTTTTATTAAATGTATGTATTTTTGTTGTTATATACTTTTATGTGTTAAATATATGTATATGTACACATTTATTAAGTTTATAATGATAAAATTTAGTTAATGTTTTATAAATAGTTAAAATATAAAAGTGATGTAATGTATTTTGTTAATAATAGTTATATTTTTTAATTATTTAATGTAATTTATATTAATTAATAAAGTCGATATTTTTTACATCAATATTTATTACATCTATATTTTTGAGTCGATATTTATGTACTTACCTGTTTAGCTATAGGGAGTCAATATTTTGTCATCGATATTTATACAACTATATTTTTGTCAACTATATTTTTGTAATCGATATTTAAACACCCTACCACATTTGGGATGACATGAGTGTGACATTGCTTGCTCAAAGAGTAGGAATACACGACTATCCGGTTTGTTGCTTACTATCATGTAGCCATCAGTTTCCAGCTTGGTGCCTGAACACTTTGTTGCATCCCACTCTTGGCTAGGGGTCAGTAATAAGATTACTATGATTGCTCTCAGTTGGACAGGATACACAATTTCTTTAAAAAAAAAAGAGGACAAGGGACCTGATACCAATGTATATTCAATGACTGAGGCAAAATTTCCCTGTGGCCTCGTTAAGCTTCCATTTTGTTCTTTGTGTGCAATTCTAGTTGTGTAATTTTGAGTTGTTATTGTGTTGTATTGAATAGATGTCATTTTCATGCTGCATTTATCATTAGAGTAGTTTTGTTGTGCCCTGTTGTGTTCTAAGATCTACTTATCTGTTTTTGTCTTATTACTGTGTTGAGCTTTTTGTGTTGTGTTGTGCTGTTTTGTATTGCAATGCTTGGTTATTTTTTGTGTTGGGATTTGTGATTGTGTTGAATTTTTGTGTTAGTGGGTGTTGTTTTGTGTTATTTTGATCTGTTTTATGCACAGTATATTAGTTGTTTTGATTCCAATATTGTATTTTATTTTGTTTTATTATGTGGTGTGTTCTGTTGTGCTATCTAGTTCCATGCAGGCTTTGATAAATTCAGCAGCTTTCCAGCCGAAAGCATCATATTCTGTAAATGTTTCACTGAACAAACATTTAAACGTACCAAGAAAAGTAACCACCTTTATCAATTAAAACTTACCATATGCATTTTAGGTAATTTATACCATTTTCTTCTGTCAAGGATTTTAAAGCATACTATTCTTTCTTCCTTTAAAAAAGTAGAGATTGGCATAGGTATTTGCTACAAAATTGATTTTGTCAGCGCTTTTTAAATTGGGCTGTCACCTTACCTACAAAGACTTCTCCAGAGGCTGCTAAGTCTTAAGAAAAGTGAGCTAAAAACATGATCATTTGGGACTCTTTATCAAAGCAGTTTACTGCACTTGTTAAGGTCAGGGCAGTCTGAGGTTTTGTGTGTCACAATTAAATGCGTTTGTATTTTATCTGAGTTTTTATGGGCGAAAATTGTTCACTTACTCCATGACACTGCTTAAGATTGTTAATTTATGTTATAGAACGTTAAGAAGATGTGTTAATGTGTTAATTTGAGTCCAACGATCCACCTCATGGGACTACCATCCCTATTTATGGCCTGGCTTGACAGTAAAGCTGTCACCAGGCAATTATGTGAGGACCGCCAGCGAGGGGCTTTGGCTCCGCCCACATGTTGAGAGCAGGAGTACATTTTTTGACTGGTCATAAGTTGTGTGCTTCCACAAAAAAAATGCTTGCCCTCCAAGCAGCTGTGATCATTTTGTTTATTTATCCAACTACTTGAACTTGAACATTTAGGGCACACATATAACATTGAAAAGCTATTAAAATGTCTTAGATAATGTTTTTCTTTGAGCACTAGGAAAGATGTTGGTTGGGCTGGCATGTTTGTTCAGGTCTGGCTTGAACGTTCAACAGTCACCTGACCTTTTGACTTTAACCAGAATGTATTCTACAGTTTTTGGCTTCCACACAAATACATATCCGTTCCCATGCTATCTGCTTTTAATACTTCAGATTACCATACAACCTTCCTTTCAAGCCAGACCTATCGGCATTGCCAATGCTTGTTTTTTAATTCCTTCCCCACTATGGAATTTCAGCATGGCACTAAAAAGTTCATATTCTGTTAAAATGTGGAGAGTGAACATTTGCTTTGCTAATAGATGTTCTAACCACATTTAGACCTGCAGATTGGTGATAGTAAAGGCAAGTTAGCAGAAGTACTCATGTTAACCCCAACTTATGTAGTTTTGCATGACTTTTGTTTGTGAATCTCCTTAACTTCAGGAACCTTCTAAAATTGCATGAGGTAATCTATGAAGAACACATTTCTGGATAAAAGTAGTGACTGGGCCACACAGTTATACTGTCTGTAAAACGATATGAAACTAATATGGGGGCATATTACCAAGCAATAGCGATAATTATCGCTATTGCTTGGTTAGAGACAAAATTTTACCGCTGAGCTGCGGCGATTTTTACCTCAAATAAACCTTGGTATTACCAAGGTTTATCGCAAATGCGATAAAAATCGCTGCAAAGCATGAATATCGCTGAAAAGTCCGCGATATTCATGCATTACCGAGCTAATGCTCTTAGCCATGTTATCCACCCCCCATTGGATAACATGGCTAAGAACTGCTCAGGGCAGGTGTTAGCTTTTGGAGATATTCGCACTTAGCGCGAATATCTCCAAAAGTTGGTAATAGGAGATAGCGATGTTAGCGACTGTTTCCAGTCGCTAACATCTTGGCACGCCCACTTTGCATGTCATTAGTGATAAATATCACTGACATGCAAAGCGGGACCCAAGATGGTCGCTATCTCCTACTAGCTGTCGCTAACTGGTGTCAGCGACAGCTAGGTAATAGGGAGATAATTTTATCTCCGCTTTCTTGGCTTTTAAAGCCAAAAAAGCGGAGATAAACCCCCTTGATAATATGCCCCCTGGTTTCTAAGGAATTTACACAGGAGAAATAACGACCACAATATTCGCAAATGTATTTAGGTCGACTGATGACTTTTAGCACAGAAATAACAATAATTGAAAATGCTAATGAGAAATTGACAGCTAACTATATTCTTCTTCGTGCAGTAAATGAAGTTAGCTTTAATATGTGTACTATAAAACGCAAGTGATGAGAGAAAAACATGTACAGAAGACCATACAAGAAGTAATGTGAAATGTAAAATACAAATGTGAAAAAAAGGTTTGACCCTAGAGGACAAAAACAAACTGAGCGAAGTGACATGAACAGTAAGTATTTCATTAACATCATATCATTATTACTGACATTAGCATTGCTTCAAGTAACATTATAAATGATGGATCCTTCAAATATTCATAAAATAAGGGAAGCAATTGTATTGCCATATTTTACAATTAAATATAGAGTCAAAATGGCTAATCATTGAATGGCATTTACATTGGCAGTTACCACAGTAGCATAAATCACTATACAATTATTGATTTTACAATTCTGCTATATTTATGCAATCCGTATAATATTTTACCCTAACGCCTTGGCAATGAAAATACATATCCATAAATGAGGGATTATATTCGTAGTTTTTGAGACATTCATCCAAAATCTGCATAAGAGAACATATGCAACAAATCTGGGACATTAATGCAGGCCAGCAAAACACCATAGGAATCTATACTGGATGAGGGTGGTGATATGTCTGTAAACATGTCTGGGCGTAGGGTGTGAAGACATCTTGAAGAGATGCTTGTTCAACTTCTCCCTGAATGAAAGGATGACCTGATCAGTTCTGATGTCAATGGATGATCCAGAAAACGAGAGTATCTTTAACTTCTTGCATCTTTTAGCCTCAAATCTCGTGCTGTTCTGGCTCTGCTGTGTTTAGGTTCTTGGTCAGATGTGTTGGAGTGTTGTTGCTGATGGCCTTGTAAGTAATGCACCTGGTCTTTAAAATGACAAAAGCCTGGATGTGGACTCTGCGCCCTACTCACGAATCTATCCAGGCATCCAAATGTGTGTTTAATGCCTTTTAGGGGTGCCAGTGTTATGTTTTGGAGTTGAGCAGAGTAATGCCTCCATGAAGGTGAGGATGACAGCTTGCTCTGCTGTTTCGAGGCAAGTTTGTGGAAGCAAGGGTTTTAGGGCCAGATGTAGGTAAATCCCATTTACCGATTTTGAAATACCGAATTATACCGATTCGGTATTTCAAAATCGGTAAATGGGATGTAGGTCCCAACATCTGGATTCGTTACCGAATCCTTAACAATTCATTAATTACCGATTTGGTAAATACCGAATCGGTAATGCCCATTCATTCCTATGGGCTTTGAAGCCCATAGGAATGATTAGGCATTACCGATTCGGTATTTACCGAATCGGTAATTAATGAATTCACAAGGGTGCAGGGGGTGTCACTTTGACACCCTCTGGCACCCCCAAAACAGGCACAGGTGCCATGTGGCAGGCATACCTGCCCTAGGGGCAGGTCTGCCTGTCACATGACATAGGTGTGCATGCACACATGTGCATGCACACCAGAATCGGTATTTTACCATCAAATTGGTTTTGATGGTAAAATACCGATTCGTTAGGGCTCCTGGGACTCTGAAGAGTCCCACCTACATATGGGTGGCTTAAAATCGGTAAATTTACCGATGTTTTATTTTACAGAATCGGTAAAATTACCAAATCGGTAATTTTACTGATTCGGTAAAATATTGCCCCCTACATGCCAAATCTTGTAAACCGGTCGGTAACGGCCGAAAATACCGATTTTCGGCCATTACCGACCGACCTACATCTGGCCCTTACTTTCTTCAAGAGGAAAAGCTGGCAGCATGTACTCATTTATTATGTTATATGGAATGGATTGAATTACAGATTGTAGTCTTGGACTGGGGCAAGTAAATGGATTTCACACTATGGGCCACATTTACCAATATTAGGATAGTGATTACTTAATTGCAATTTTCTGCGAAACACAATTAGGTAATCTCTATTCCTAATGTATGAAACTCCATGAGTTTCATTTAACAAATCCCAGGGGTCTCAAATCGATCTGCCTTATGAATATTAATGAGGTAGGTTGCTATTTGCGACCCAGTAGGAATTGCTAAATTCATGGGGATGGTGGCCTCCAGGGGTCAGCAGAACACCATGTCTGTGGTTGCTTTTCAATAAAGCAATCATTTTTTGTTGAAATGCAGCCAAGGAAAACGTACTGCTTTAAAAAAGAAAAGAAAATATGTCTTTAAATCTTTTAAGAGCAGGCCGTGGGCCGTAGGACCACTGCCTGCTTTGAAAGCAATGTTTGTACATCATTCACAAAGTGGAAAAGGACCCTTGGGAACCCCTTCCCATTTGCGAAGGGTACCACCAACGTGAAGTTGGTCGAAAAACATTTTTATATGCCACTGTGATTCAGTATTAGGCAGGGACTCCCTCAACATGCTCCTTCCTCACATTGAATCGCAAACCTTATTTGTGATTCCGTAATAGGGTTACCGAATCTTAAACAGGGTTTTGGTACATAGGAAAAGCCATTAGCGACCTTACAAAAGGTACATACATATGGTCCTATTTGTGGTGTGTTTGCATAATTGGAAGTGCAGAGAAAGCAAAATGAGTCTGCACAAATTGGTATTACACAAGAACCAACAATATGATTTGAAAGCACAATTTATGATTTACCTCTTTGAACTTTTGCCTGGTGCAAGATTAATTCTCTAATATGGACTGACGTAAAATCTGCTTTCCTCATTCCATGTAACAAAAAAAGCACAGTTGTGCAAGTGGATTTGGCCTGCGGTTGCACCAGTTTATTGTTTCAGATTGTGCCCATAGGCCTGTATTATGATCATGTGTCCACAGGCAAAAAGCTTGTGAATGAAGACATGCATCCATTTTTTAAGCAGTATCGCTCTCTGAGACATGATCACTAAGCCACTACGGTCCTGATTTACTTCATAACTACAAATACACTCATCAGGAACTTACTTGTACTAACTTGCGATGTTAGAATGTGCACATGTGGAGGAGAGAGAAAGAGAGAGAGAGAGAGAGAGAGAGAGAGAGAGAGAGAGAGAGAGAGAGATTGCTTTAAAAAATGGCTTTTACCCTCCCTTCAGTAAATGTGAAGGCTTCTGCACTACATTATGACATAAATCCTAGTGCCTACTGTTCGTCTCATTTGAAATGCATAGCTAATTTCACTCTAACCATTCACTTTATGAGGAGGTCATCTTACATTAGGCAATACTTAATTATTCCTTTTGAATGAAAATCTAAGACAGTTGCCTTAACCTAATGTGTGTTAGCCACAAAAAGAGGCCAGTCAGATGAGGAACACCACAAGAGGACTGACTAGGAGACTCAGTGCTTAATTTGACCTATGATTGCCGCTAAGGCTACCACACTTATTTTTAGGGACCGGCATGAGAAGAACACAGAAATCAGAAAGATGGAGAAAGAGACAGATGGAAAACTATTATAAAGAGGCAGCAAGCAGGAACATGCAAGAGTGAGAAAAAGGGGAAAGGAGTGTCTCTCAGTGGATTAAAGAAGCATGAGTTGGACAAAAGATTACCAGCCTTGGTATTTAGCAAGCCCAGCCGCAGGCTTCTAAGTGGAGCTTAGGACACAAGCACTCTTGTTTTACAAATTAGTCACTGAGTGTAGGACACAGGCTCTCTAGTTAGTGCAATAAAATTGACTATGCTGTGCAGAGAGTCCTGAGAGACCCAGATTGGTATACAGAGAAAAAATTAGATAACACTAACTTGTGGCAGAGTGGGTGAGCAATTAGGCTTAGCAGAGGATAGTGCTAAGCATGTGTTGGACTCGCAGAGCCAATAAATGAAACACACACTCAAGAATAAATCTGAGACCAATTTATACAAATAACACAGATTTTTTGTTATTTTTCAGGCCAAGAACTTTGTTCTACAGTAAGTACTTGTTTTCAGGGGACCCTCTAAAGGGTCTCATGTGTGCATTTATTAATAAATCTAACACTGGCATCAGTGAGGATTTATTAAGGCAAGATGTTTGGTACCAAACATCTTAGGGTACAGTGAAGCCATCATGGATCTAGGAAACTTGTAATGACAAGTATCCAACCCATGTACTCTCTATGGCCTCCCTGTACACCTACAATGTCCAAGAATTAACTTGATATTGTAGGGTCATATCTGCTCAGGCAGATGTGTTCATACATGGGATGTAGTGTACCATGCCTTAGGGCTGTAAGTCCTGCAGTAGCATTAACTTACCTATACCTCATGCAGTGTATGGGGGCATGGCACACATGGCTGTGTGTCATGTTGACTCTTTGGTTTTCTCTGCACCAAGATATACAGGCTCCAATGGCAACTTGGATAGTCTTGGTGAGGGTTCTCTGGGGTGGCACAGTTGGCGCTGTAGCCCCAGTGGGCCCTTTCAGTCCCAATGCCCTAGGTACCAGCGTACGATTTACCAGGTCTTAACAGGGGTGGCTGAAGTTGTGCCAATCCTGGTACAGTTTTATGGAAAGAGATCTGACACTGGAAACCTGGTTGGCAGCGACACAGACTTTAAGTTCGAAATCACATCATAGACTAGGCAAAACGTGGGGCTAACCATGTCAAGAGACACTTTCCTACACTGAAAATACTTGTGTAATTGCTAAATGGAGTGTGCGCTCATTTATTGTTGGTTCATCATATATTAACAACAGTCAGTCCTGTCATTTGAATCCTGTGCAGTTGCCCCTTCAATTGCAACATATCAACATTAGCAAAAGGGGAAGCCTATTTCAAACCAGGTTCAGTTCTAGTTGCATGCAGACATCCCTTTCAGGAGTGTCACTCAAAGGTATTCATAAATTAGACCAAGTTCTTTGAGACGACAGATTAGTACCATTCCCCTTTTTATAAGCTGAATGTGGTTTACTTCCATTGTATCAATGGTGCTATATCATATGCAACTAGAACATAGAATGGAAAGTGCCCTAAGAAGATTTCACAGGATTTAAAACACCACCTATTTCTCAGTATTTGAAACTCTGGGGGACAATAAAAAGGCTTAGTGTTTTCCTGTATAATACCATTATAACCCCATTATACTCCTACAACTCAAAAGGAACAGTATGGATATACTGGCAAAATAATTCGAAGAAGAAATACTCTCTGGGAGACTGAAATCTATTGCTGGCCAATCAAGATAAGTCCTTTCAGAGGCAAAGCTTACATTTTTAAATTTCAAGCTAATTCATAACTCATAAAGGATCCCTAAGAAACTGTACCATCCTAGGTAACTGCTGTGTGTAATACAAGTGTGCCATATACCATGTCCGATAGTATTGTATAACTATAAAACTGGGTTGAAGAATGAATTGTGTAAATTAAGGGAAATAATGCATAAAGAGTTTGAACCCACCCCACAATTAGTCCTTTTGCATGACACAATCTGACAATGTAGTAGTATCAATCATAGGCACCGATGGACAGTCATTTCATTGGCAACAGCTAGGTTATATATATTGAGGCACTGATCAACCCCGCTCCCCACATAAACACGAATGGCTGCTGGAATTGCAACAAGTAGTACAAGGACAAAAAGGGAAAATAAATCTGTTGATCAACTAGACATTTAGTTTGAAATTTGGAATGACTAATTGAATTATAGGACCACTTGTTAGTGATTCGATACTTGTAACTTTGTATACCTAAGTATATATTAGATGCCCCTTTTTCTCCCTCTTTCGTTTCTGCACACATGCTAACAGACGACAGAGTGAGGGTTCCTTATCCCTAACTATCCACACTATCTCTCACTATCACTATGATTCCTTTCACCCTTATTCTGATTCATAACCTTCCTCCTTTCCTCCTCCCTCATTTGTCATCTACTGTTTTGTAATATAATGCAGTCACAAACTTGTATAACAGATTTGCATTCCTAATACTAATTAGCACAATGATGGCTTTCATAAATTGTATGAGGCTAAATCTGTAGTATAGTGGTGCAAAGCTGCCTTTGAAATGTAGGAGGAAAATACTTAAGCCAGTAATAGGGCCCACCAATAGGTTGATTAATGATTCAATTAGAGGCTTTTCATCAAAATCAGTGTTAAAGCTGGTGGAACAAACTTTAAAATAAATCAAGAGTGATTCAAATCAGTGGCCATTCATGGGATGTCAAGTGTTGTGGTAAACTGCTGTGGTGTATGTTTATGAAACACTTTGGCCTCTTTTGTAGATTAGCAGAACACAAAACAATTAAACTGCAATCTCTGTGTTGGTTATTGTATAACTGCTATTGGCAGAGTTCTTGGAATTCCTATTCAGAGGCTTAATTTCTCCACAAGAATAAGATGTATGACCTAGTAATCTACCCCCCAACTATTGGAGTGCAATGTGTGCCCTTGATTATTGCCACATGCCTGGAAATCTCAATTTTACCAGCATGTAATTCCATAACCTTCAAAGTAATAGCTTATCATGCTATGTGAACAGATTTCTCTTCTGTACTTATGTGAGAATTAATGAATTTGTGTTACAGCAAAGAATAGACATCTGTGTGATTAGCCTAATAGACTGAACTTGCAAATATGTGTGATGTGAGTATTTTCTCATGCGGTGAGATTATCTGAACTATGGCATTAGCCTTCACTGCAAGGCAGGGAGTCAGAATTAAAAAAGAAAAATAGGACCTGTATTCTTTAGAAATAGTAAGTGAGCATTTATAACACAGAGCTGTTTGACAAGACAATATGCATTTGAAGAATATATTGTACAACAAATACATTTTACATGTGGACTCTGATTGCTTCAGATTGTTTATTTACCCAATTCCCCTTGTTGCTACATTAACAAAGTGATGTAATACTGTATCTTCAGAGTCTATAAAATCTGTTGGCACGCAGACAAAGGAGTCTTGAGAAGCAATCCAGCCGTCAGAAATTGAACACTGACAGCACAGATGTAAAGGTATTTAAGCCCACATCAAAACTAATAGAATGCTCTTAGACTCAGTCAATGTCACAGCATAAAGCCATTTCATTAATGAAGAAAAACATTGTGCACAAAAGCATTTCCTCACATTCATACACAAATATAATTTTCACTAGGGGATCACTGAGATTTTGCATTAGATTTTGATTTAGCTATAAAGTGGGGCATAATCAGTGCAAATATTTTTCCACTTTTTAGGCGACCTTTTTATCACTCTTTCATTACTTTTTTTATCACCTTCTTACTGATGGGGAAAATAGTGCAAACATCAAAGTATAACAGTTGATAGTAGAGTAAATGGGGCTAAAGACATTTGCACCCATTCAAGGAGTAATGCAAATCTCTGACGGCTAGAGTTTCAAAATGTTTTGTGCACTTTAGTTCAACTTAGGAGTGCAAATAGATATTTTTATGGGTGTAAGCTCACATTTCTTAGATTTTGCTTACATGTAACATCACAACAAATACATGTCAAGGTGTTTGTTGTAGTCATGCCAGGGCGAGGATATACGATTGATTGAGCAGGTAAATTACATATATCAGTGAGTTTCGGGTATTCTAAAATTTGTGTCAGGTGAATTCATACTCTGTATGCTGTTAAAGAATGACTCCTTTCAAGGAGAGTATTTAGGGGCATATTATCAAGAACGGTGTTAAAGTAATCGCCGGTTTAGTGGCAGTTGTATGCCGCTAAACTGGCGATAATTTTTAACGCTGTTCTTGATAATATGCCCCTTAGTCCTTTTCGGAGATGGAAATATAAAGGGATCGCCCACAAAAATCGTGGAGGTGTTTTCTTATTGTCTTATTGAGAAAACACGTTTTGTAACAGGAGTTCACTTTTCCAAAATTTTTACACATGTGAAAATGTACAGCTGATTATATACATGTGAACATGTTTTTCTCAATGGGCAACTTGGAATTTTTAAAGAATACCGGAACTATATCTGCAAAGCTGCAACAGTCACAACTTCTAAGGAGCAAGGAGGGAATTCACTATGAATTTCAATAAAGTGGGAATTTTACTCAAAAGAAAGATGTAAGTGTAGTGCAGAGAAATGTAGACTTTTTGAGAAACTGGTTCTTAGGAAAACGACCCCTGGTACCAACACTTGAGGCTCCAGAAGTATTGTAAATCAGCCTGCAGAAGCATTCCTGTCCAAATATTGGATCACTTATTTGATAGGAAGAGAGAAGGCATACATTTACCTAATAGGCAATAGATTTAAAGCTTCCTTATTTGAGAAGTTACCAGATGAGGAGAGCCCTGTAACAATAAAGTTAACACCAAGAAATGTAAACCATTGAAACACTAACATTTATCAATTAACTCACTATGGTGTGCAACCCAAAAAGATCAGCGAAATGTCTACTCAATCAAGAATGTTGATTTCCAAAGCCATGCTTTCCTTCAACTACAGGTTGCTATGTAGAAAGTCCTGGCATTATTTACTAACTAATTTGCACACAGTCCACATTGGAAATAGTTATGTACAAATAGGAAGTGTTGAATTATCCTAATAACTGAAAAAGGAAAGAAAGTTGTCACATCACGGTCACCCAATCAATGTCACGTTCTAAAGCAGGAGAGATTAGAGTTGGTCAATGTCAGCCAAACCGGTGCCTGATTTTCATGTGATTCGAAGAACATACACATGCATAATATGGGGCCAAGTCACAAAAGCATTTATGAGTATGGAATATAGCATTAAACATGCTTTTGTGAATTAAACTTTGTGAATAGTACACAAAACTCTCAGCTCCCTATTATTAAAAGTGCAAAGAAGGCAGACCCAATTCTTTCTTTGCTATTATTTGAATATGTCCATGTTATTCCCATTTAAAATTGTGTTAGGCAATTCACAAAGACTTTTAAGAGTACACAAAAGAGTACTAAAGTGTAATTTCCGTACATTCTCTTACTTAAAAGGCCCCAAAGTCTCTGATAGACATTATTTACATATATGGTGATTATCCCGAAGATTTCAACTAGATCCTGCATTACCTAACCTACCTTGGATACCCTGGTCTAAAGATGGTATTAAAATGATCACCTCACAATACATTAAAACGACTAGTACACACTTTAATCCACAAATAGCATTAAGTAGGTAGTACTGAAATACTGCAATTAGTCTAATATTTGACTACATCTAGCACAAAGTAATGACTCCCTTGTATTAGTGGAGAAGAATATGTAATTCCGAGTATTTGTGGAGAAGAATATGTAATTCAAATCAATATTTTGAAGGTGGGGATTTCAGAGGAATCAAAAATGGTGGTATATGAATTTCCTATCATTACATTTAAAAAGGTGCACCTTTGCACGGAAGATCACCCTTTTAAATTCTCAAAAAGCAAAGGGAGTTCTATAATATGGGTTGTGCTGGTGCTTCTACATACTTTACAATTTTATATTGAGACTGAAGGCTTTTATGATGCTAAGTATATCATCGCAATGCTTTGTGCTGCTTTGAGCCATGGGCCCATCCTTGGCTAATAACCCACAAGGTTGTTTCGGAAATGCACACTTACAAATTGATAGATCTTGTGGAGAGTTCTCTATTTGATGCTTTGTTTTTGCAAATCATTAAAACCAAAATTATTTGAGCCATAAATGTGACATGACATGAATTTTGTCCTTGATGACTTCAGATAGAGGGGAACGCACATGACTTTTGTTCCGGGTGACAAACTATTGCACCTCTATTTGATAATTATCTGTAAAATAGAGGAGGTAGTAACACATCTTGCACATCTATCACCAGTGAGTGGTAACAGATACAGACAACAAGCACAAACCATAGCAATACTTCATTTTAAATGGTTATTGACAAGATTGGTTGAATCACAGAGACTACACCGTAATCCACAAGAGTTGCAAGCAGCAACATAAGGTAAAACATTGCTGGTCCCGGTCACTCCAAAAGGATGACCCTACACATACATTTTTAAGATCCCTAATTCGCAGAACAGTTGTACCTGATGGGAAAACGTCACCACCGTTGGGTAGCCATGTGTGCAGCGTATGACTGCACAAGTTGCAACATAGTTACAAATTACACCTTGTGCTGCACGATAGGGTATTTTTGTTGGGTAGTGAACGATGCAAATATTGTGAACTCCTGCAATGATGTAAATATATTCATATTCACAAATATTTACAGTGTATTTTCAACAAATGTTTGCAGTTCTAAACTTAAACCTTTTAAATTCAGAGAGAATGATGCAAAGTGTGTGGGGTAACACACACCAATCCACCTTCTTAGAAAGGAATCCGTGAGAAGAAAGACCCAGTAAGTATGCCTACAAATGCAAATGTTCTAAATAAAGTAAACAGGTCAACACACTACATGTAGATGGATTTAATACATTTAAATACGAAATTCAACAGCTTTCAGCCAATACTCTTTTAAGCCTGGTACACTGGTCACTAGGTAGAAAAGTCTTTCGCATATCTTTACACCTACATATGTTTGTGATTTTTTCACATGAATTGGGCCCTGATCCCATCAATGTGCAAATGACAGTGCATGAAAAAGTACCCACCTTATGTCCAATGCAGGAAAAGTGCCAGTGTGTGTGAGGGTGGGAAGGAGCACAGGTAACCATGATGGAATGGCTGGTTCTCCCGCCAGTGTATTAGGGTGTGCGGATGACCATTGCAACTTCTGAAGTTTTACACCTTCGCAAGAGTACTCATTCCCTTCCTCTTAAAAGTCTCAGTGCAGAATGCACGTGTACAATCCTACCAAGGGGGCCTGGCCCTCCTTTGCTTATCATGGTTTCACATGTGAAGACCCAACCATGAAAAAGTGTCAGAGCTCCTAAATGAAAGCAAATATGGATTATATATTTTACCTTTAGCCCTCCTAAAGGTTCCACTAAGAGAAGGCCTTCCAAAAGTGCCAACATGGAGCTGTGCCACATATCTTCAAACGCATAAGAGGTAGGCATTCCTCCATTTTCCCATTGGTCTCTTTACTTTGTAACATATGCATTTTTTAGTTGAATTGTTGTTGTTTCTTTCATAATGCATACTACACAATGTATTGCTGCTACATTTGCTGTAAAATTATTGATGGGAAATCTTTACATGATGGGGGCGCGAGTTCTTGTTACCTTAGGGCACAAGTTACATTTACTTGAGATAACTCTAACTGTTGAATTTCTATGGTTTTGTGTCTGTAAAATCTGAGCCCAAGTGTAACGTCCCTGTAACCATTGGTGTGTGTCTGTGCGTGTGTGTGTATAAAATATTTATCTATCTATCTATCTATCTATCTATCTATCTATCTATCTATCTATCTATCTATCTATCTATCTATCTATCTATCTATCTATCTATCTATCTATCTATCTGTATGTGTATATATATATATGTATATATATATATATATATATATATATATATATATATATATACATACATACATATATATATATATATATATATATATATATATATATATATATATATATATATATATATATATATCTCCACTATGTTTCAGAGGAAGAAGATAGACAGAGGCACTTCCTAAAGGGTGGTAAGCCAGGAAACCTTGGATTGTTATGTCACCAGCCCACAGTCATTGACTGGAACAAAAGCAAGAAACCTTCATAACAAAATGAAAGGTTCATACATCCCATAACTTTTAAACATCTTCCTTAAGCCAAAGGCCTCCAAGATTGAGTTTATATTCGATTTGTAGTTTCGCAAAGTGTGGACACTGCATTATTAAAAATTGAAGTTCAATAAAAATATATATTTTGCACCAATAACATTTATAAAACGTGTAGTTTCCGTGAAATGCTAGAATTAGCTAGCGCCTATTTAGATAAATACAGAAGGTCAAACCCGGAGTCCCCATATCGGCGAAAAAGGCTACAATTGCGCCCAAGTTAATTGCGGCTCGCATCATTCCAGCTACATCTGTGGCAATTTCAAATAGGTGCACTTCAATTAAGGAATAATAGGACTGCAAAGTAATTTATACTCATGGATTAGATGTCGTCAGTGAAAAATTACTGATTAACTCAAAGTGGACCTCTGGAGTCCTGATAAAGCTATTTAATGGTGGTCTCAGTTTCACGGCCTCTCTTCAATTCCATTCAGAGGACACAGCCATTACTCTGTGAATTCATATTTTAAATTAAAAAATATGCTTATTTTGCACTTAATGTGCATTGCTTTCCGAAATGCCTTTCTAAATGCTTTGGCAATGCTGTATCACTGAGTTAGGAAATGCTGTTGTGCTATGTGATTCGAGCCCCTGTTCCTTATGACTTCTGCAGAATGCCTGCATACTGCTAATTAACACTAAATTACATTTTGGTCAGAGGTTCTTCATGAAAATAGCGAGCATGTGTAAAGGTTTTTAGCGCCTTATCAATATTGCACCATAGAATCATAAATCCATTTTTAACATAGTGCTTACTGCAACCGTTGTACTGTTTCAAGCCATTTTAAATGACAAGTGTTCCTTAAACTGATTTATTGGCCCTCAGTTTATCAACACCAGACAAATGAAAAGCTAAGGTGGGCCTGTGAGGGTGCAAAATCGTGGCACACGAACCACAACATTGCCATCAGAGAGCACTAAAGTAACTCAGCCATACCATTCTTACCTCAAATATGTCAATGTGATTGTAGCGGTATACACCTGTTACAACGCAACTTTTACAACTACCTACTATTACAACGCAACTTTTACAACGCATACCATTACAACGCATTGCGCTGGGGGGCGCTCTAGGGTAGGGAATAAGTATAATTTACTATCCAACACCTTCCCTAGTGTCCACGGGGACTGGAGTTAGAATAGTAAATTATACTTACCACTATCCAGCACCTCTAAGCGCTATGCGTTGTAATGGTATGCGGTGTAATTATCGCGTTGTAATAGTAGGTAGTTGTAATGGTATGCGTTGTAACATGGTACATCCGATTGTAGCGACCAGAGCCATATTTGGCACTCATTGGCCAGCTGATAAGAAGCCTGCAGAGAAGCTGGACATGTTTTGCTGAGACATGATGCTCAGACTGGTCTTATACCAGTACCTTGCATAACTCTCCTATGAACTCGCCTAGGAAAGTCACTTGCAATATCATGCAGAAATATTTCATGCATGTACATTCACATACCTACCCTGAAATTTTGTAGAGTCAGGCAGATTATGTACAGCCCTTCTTCTGTATGTTATATTGATTTGTATAGTGCACTAAGCACCCAAGAGGGGAAACATCGTTTACAACAAATGCGTTACAACGCGTGTCATTACAACACATTTTAACATCACAAAATCCATGACAACGCATGTCATTACATCGCATAATCCATTTCAAAGCATTCCCCAAAGTAATGCCCCAGCGGAGTTAGAATAGTAATTGCGTTGTAATGGATCCTGCGTTGCAACAACATGCGTTGTAACGACATGCGTTGTAATGTATTTTGCAATGTAAAAAATGTGTTGTAATGACATGCGTTGTAACGCGTGCATTGTAAAGTGTCATATTCTTAGCTTTCCTTCTGATCTCAAGAAGTGAGGCTCATCCGATGATTTCTGGGCCTGTATTAGTTTTCATTATACATTGTGAATATATCAGCCTTTTGAGTTACCTAGGTCTGTTCAGAGCTCAAAAAATGATCCTTTGCTTATTCTTTTTTTCATCGTGCTAAATATCCCGTCTGTACATGCAGACCAGATATACTTCAATGCATTTCTAAATTGAAAATATCCGTTAATTTTATGACACAGCACCCGCCTGCCAACCCCTGAATCAGGCCCTTTCTTTGGGAGGCATCAGTAAAATGCCTTTCAAAGTTTGAAATGAATGCCTTTAGAATTTTACCGATAGGAAAAACAAACAAATACTTCATAATAGCCTAGCCTGGCTATTTCTTTATTCTGGGTGAGGGATTCAATCACATGACAATCAGATTAGCCCGGAGTGTTAAGTCCCTCAGGCAGCTTTGATGCCTCATCAGGGGTACCAAGCACAATATAGATGCAAACCCCTCCCTCTTCTATCCCTCCACTATAATGCTCAACCCAAATAATATACTCTTATGTCCACTGCTCAAATTAAATTCGCATTTCCGTATACTAATTCACCACTAATCCTTTTTGGGTTCCGGAGTAGCGCGCTATTCGCCGAAAAAGCGATCCGACGCCTCATCTGGGATACCAAGCGCTATATAAATGCAATTACAATTACAATCTTGTCTAAGAAATGCCCACTATACTTATATATCAAGCTATTATAATGAACAAGCATGAAGGAGTCATTTTCAAAATAACTTCAAATGGACGGAAAGAGGTGATTTCGAAACGCAGCAAAGCACCTTTTATCTTATTGTAACATTAAGAGCTCGACCTGCAAATGATGTCTGCCATTTGTCCATTATGAGCATTTTAGAAGCAGGTCACATGTCTAGCTGTGCTCCTACGTGCTGTGTGAATCAAGTTACAAATAATGTTGATTAGACATAGAAATAGGACTCTAGATTTTGGCATATGCACGCATTTAAAACTCTTCTCTGTACTAGAAGGAACAAGTTGGCCATATTTAATGAATTTCGAACCAACCTCGTCACGTTTTTTTTTACAATCTAAAAACATCTGTGGGGAATGCCCAACGGGACAATAATAATAAAGGAAGTAGAGCGTAAGGAGGAGGAGGTATTTGACGGAACACAATGAAAGTCTCGCGAAATAAATCTAGAACACTGAGAAAGAAAATCTTTAAAATACAGCCCAATGCTGGCCTCACCTGGGGAGAGAGCAAAATGTTTTAACAGAAGTTGTTATTTTGTTCCTGGATGTAAAAAGGGAAGTACAGAGAAGTACATGTTCAGGCTGTTACAGGCTGCAGGCACATATGTGATGTAGCAGAAATTACCAGAGAATTATTTCTAACGCAAGGCTACATTGGGAGCTAAAATCGGCGATGCACTGAGCATGAGCGTATAGCGAGTGAGCTTTTTTAAATCTTGTTTACAGGATGTCCCCCTTCTATGAAAGTTTAATTACAGAAATGAGACTCACCGTTTTAATTTCTAGCAGAATATTTCACATTTACTGCCGTAAAAGCCATAATATTAATGTAAATAGTATATTCCATTATTTCAGGGTCAGGTCTAGTATGCAGGTGACACATTTCTTTCAAATTGAGCAGAGACTGTAGAAGGGGCTCTGGATACATATGTTTAAGGCATTGGTTGGAAAATGAGTGAAGACATTTAATATGATTTTGAAGCAGAAAATAGTACAGTTTCACTGAGAGACTTGGAAATGGAAATTGATTCTATTTGTTTTGCAAAAAGTCCATGGTTACGTCTACCTGGTGATAGTGTCCTAGTGGTGTGGTTATGTGTGGTGGCTGAAAAACCATTGGCAAAATTGAGCATCCCTAAGTGGATATTGGCTTGCAAGTGTAGTAGAAGGAAGGGGGGATGAAGGTAATGGGTGAGTAGCAAGGCATCATTTACCAGATAAAGATGCATTCAGTTTTCTTACTTCAAAGCATAAGGTCTGACTAGGCCTGGACGGAGTCTGCTATGCGGGACTCTGGGAAGTGCCCAAACACTCTGCTGCACGGAATTCCACCAAGCAGTAGAGTGCAGTACATCACACTGATTTTTGTCCTGTGCTGTAAAGTCTACAGTGTCGCGCCAGAGGGCGCTGCTTCTTTCTGCCACTCAAGTAGATATTCTACTCAAGCGGTAGCTTCCACAACATGAGTGGCAAATTATTCAACGTAATCGGTCTCGACCTTCTGAACTCATCAGATCCCAGGCCCTCGCATCCACCGACTACATCATACTTGGAGACCTCAGCTTCCACCTGTACAACCAAAACATTCCAAACACCACCTCCCTCCTTAAGAACATCGCCAACGTAGGACATAAACATCTAGTCACCCCTCCCATGAACACAGCAGGACACACCCTCAACCCAATCTTCGCCGCAGGAAATAGCTTCTCCTACACCCACACCACCGAACTCCTATGGACCGACCACCACCGCATCCACTTCTCTTTCATCAAACCCATCACCCACCAGCACGCCCACCGTTTACCCCACAGAACTTTGAACAGAGTCACAGAAGACCAACTCACCACCTTCCTCAACGACACATCGCCACCTATATCCTCAGACATCAACACCACAGCATGTAACCTCCAGCAATGGATCATAAACTGCGCCAACACCCATGCCCCCTCAAGAAAGCCACTGGCAAACAACATGTCAAGCTGGTTTACCCCCGTCCAGATGCACCTATAGCAGCTCAAGAAGACATGGAGAAACAACAAAACCCCAGAAGCCCACATCGCCTTCAAAGCAGCCACCACTGCACACCACCACCTCATCAAAACCACAAGGAAGAAGGCCCACCAAGGCAGTGATTCAGTCAGTAATACATTTTAGTCACAAATATGGGTGGTATAAATATGTACTGTAACCACATATAACATTTAACTTTCCATGCCATAGGTGTACTTTAAGTATCATTTACATTGGACTGATTGGGAAGTTAAATAGGCTAAATAGGGAGTTCCACTTTACTACTGGTTAGAAGTGATAATGTACACAGAGTCCTACATCAAGTAAAATTAGGGTCCAGAAATGGGCAGGCACGGCCGGTAGTAGGTGTAACTGCAGGGCGGTGACGTAGGGAGGGGAGGGGCAGGGTGGCTGTTGTAATGTATGGATTACGGACTATAACAGGTAAGTAAACTTAAAAATAAATAAAACGAATTTCGTTCTGTGCACTGCATCGCATTTGGTGATGCAGTGCACACAACGAAAATCGTTTTATTTATTTATAAGTTACTTACCTGTTATAGTCCGTAATCCATACATTACAACCCCCCACCCTGCCCCTCCCCCTCCCTACGTCACCGCCCTGCAGTTACACCTACTACCGGCCGTGCCTGGAAATGGGCAAAAAAATCAGGTGCAACCTTGCAGAAATTGAATAATTGCTACACTAATTCAATGCTGTTCAGTACTAACAAACTACAAAAAAATTTGTTGATGCATATCTCTTTTGTAAAGATCTGTTTTTCTAAAAATAATTTTCCACTAAAACATAACTACTTTTCTGATAGAATAATGTATTTTCAGGCAGGTCATATATTTTGGTCTGACACATAAAATAATGCAGAAGTTGATTTATAGCTTTGTAGTTCATCACTATTCAGAGACAATAGACATGATACTTCTAGACCATGGCAGGGCAACTGAATGCACTTTAGCCATCAGATTCAAATGTATGTAGCATGTTGTTCTACCCTACTATTGTCTTAACCGCATCGCTGCGGCGGTTATTTTTCCGCTGCGCGGCTTTTTTCGAAAAGCCGCGTTAGATGACGAGCTCAGCTCGTCATCCGCACACGACCACCGTGGCTGATGACGAGCTGAGCTCGTCATCAGCATCGAAGAGGTTAAGCAATCAAAATATGGTTAAAACCTTGTGAAACAAACCCTGCTTGATATCAAGCCGATAAGATTTTCCAGTTATGGAAAAAAGTCGCGCACATCATTAACATACTCTTTCTGAAACAAATGTAAAGGTTTTCGACCTCTGTTAAAAAGGATAAAACGATTTTTTTGATGGACTCAGTTTTAGCGACTTATAACAGAAGAGGTTTCTGGGTGTGTTCTTTTTTAAACTAAAAGAGAAATTATTATTTCACATGATAATGAGGGAAAATGTAGGGGCATATTATCAAGGGGGTTTATCTCCGCTTTTTTGGCTTTAAAAGCCAAGAAAGCGGAGATAAAATGATCTCCCTATTACCAAGCTGCCGCTAACACCAGTTAGCGACAGCTAGTAGGAGATAGCGACCATCTTGGGCCCCACTTTGCATGTCAGTGATATTTATCACTAATGAGATGCAAAGTGGGCGTGCCAGGATGTTAGAGACTGAAAACCGTCGCTAACATCGCTATCTCCTATTACCAACTTTTGGAGATATTCGCGCTAAGCGGGAATATCTCCAAAAGCTAACACCTGCCCTGAGCAGTTCTTAGCCATGTTATCCAATGGGAGGTGGATAACATGGCTAAGAGCATTAGCTCGCTAAAGCATGAATATCGCTGACTTTTCAGCGATATTCATGCTTTGCGGCGATTTATACCGCATTTGCGTTAAACCTTGGTAATACCAAGGTTTATTTGCGGTAAAAATCGCCGCAGCGCTGCGGTAAATTTTTGTCTCTAACCAAGCAATAGCGATAATTATCGCTATTGCTTGGTAATATGCCCCCTAGACTTTTGTTGCAAATTCTTTTTTAGTAAAAAAAAAAAGTAAGAGAAGTTGACCAACAAAGCCCTTTAAATAAAAAGCAGATATACAAATTATAAAACAGCCCAGCATATCAATGGTTGTAAAACATACCTGGCTTCTAAATGCAATCGAATTCTATAAATTCCAACTGAGTGCAAAAAAGGACTTTCCTTTATGTTATATTTTTTTTATTGAACTGAAATTACTTCTCCTCCTTTGCTAGGTGCTTTATCTTCCCTCGGGGTTCTACTTGTACCTTTATTTATCTGAAGCATCTCATGTTTTGAAATAAGGAGGTCAAACAAGGTTTCAAAATTAGCCAGTGGCAAAGAGCAAACAAAATGTCACAGCGGTCATTTAGGTCCTTTAACACAAAGCACCCGCTCTGTTATCCTTATTTAACTTTGTGATAAAAATGATTGGCTAGAAAATGATTTCCTTATAGAATTTTATTATTTTTAAGAGGGCTCATAGAAAATGGATTTCCAAAGAAATTTCATTGTTGAGTGATCCAAACTTTAATATAGTTCGAATGGACTTCGAGAGATTATGAGTCTTTCTGGGACAAGTTCAAATCAAATTTGTTTGGGAACAGACAAGCCATCTGAGCGCCTTTTTTAATTCCCTCATCTTTCTCACAATAGTACTTACCGTGCATGCAACAAAACACTATATATAGATGTCAGGGTCATAAATGGTGTTTTATCTTTCCCCCTGCTATCCTTTCAAGTTGCGTTGGCAAAGCAAAGAGCTCTGAGCAGAATAAAATGAAATCATAAAGTTTAAATAGTAGGCAATAATATTTTTTTGCAGCCCTGCAATGCCGATTAAAAGATGCGACAGACTCCTTGCATTTCTAATTGGTTTTATATGTGTTGTGTTCTGTCCTCAGGGTTCCACATTGATAAATCTTGTTTTGGCCGTTCATTTATTCTACACGAGTGCTTCTACATAACGAACTTATCAGTAACAGCACAGCCATGTTTATATTGCCACTGAGCTTTATTTCACTGCTCTGTGGGGTCCACAGGTGCATTACAGTTCCAAAAAACACAAGCTAATATTGTACCACTAATTGCTGTCTAAATATGTCTTCATTGTGTACTAGCTGGATGTGTCAACATAACTCACATACTCAGTTGGTGTAAGACCATTGTTAGCTGTCGAGTTCATAAAACATTAATGGGAAAGTGCCAAGGTCTTAGGAAAAATGGACTATGACAATTACACTTTGTTATGCTAAATGCTAAAAGAGAGCTGCTGGTACTTTGTTGGTTTACATGCTCCCTTTGAATTACACTGATGTGTTGACTCCAGAAGAATGAATGCCTTACGCCTTTTACAGTGGGGCATAGCAAGCTCACATATAAGTGACAATTACTCCACTCGCAATAATTCTAATAATGTATCTTAGGTTTTTTGCCACACACAAACTCTAGACTTGGCACAGTGGTTTTAAGGGTGATCTGTAGCGGATACACATGAAGGCCAAATTCATCTTTCCGCGCTTTGGGAAAGGGCTAATGTTTATCATCACTGTACCAAAACCAGTCTCATGGGGGCATATTCTCAAGGGGGTTTATCTCCGCTTTTTTGGCTTTAAAAGCCAAGAAAGCGGAGATAAAATTATCTCCCTATTACCTAGCTGTCGCTAACACCAGTTAGCGACAGCTAGTAGGAGATAGCGACCATCTTGGGCCCCACTTTGCATGTCAGTGATATTTATCACTAATGACATGCAAAGTGGGCGTGCCAAGATGTTAGCGACTGAAAACAGTCGCTAACATCGCTATCTCCGATTACCAACTTTTGGAGATATTCGCGCTAAGCGCGAATATCTCCAAAAGCTAACACCTGCCCTGAGCAGTTCTTAGCCATGTTATCCAATGGGAGGTGGATAACATGGCTAAGAGCATTAGCTCAGTAATGCATGAATATCGCTGACTTTACAGCGATATTCATGCATGGCGGCGATTTTTATCGCATTTGCGATAAACATTGATAATACCAAGGTTTATTTGCGATAAAAATCGCCGTAGCTCAGCGGTAAATTTTTGTCTCTAACCAAGCAATAGCGATAATTATTAAAAATGTTGTCCTAAAACACTGAAAACACCCTAATAAAGTCCAGCTGAAATATGTTTTGATTCCTATGTAGAAACATGAAAACACCAAAGTCAGTGGGTTATGGTGAGAAATGCAACCATACCTTTGGCAATGTACTGCCCATGACCTCATACATAATGTTCTAGAAGACACCACACGATTTACATCATAATGTTGAAGCGATTCTAGAGTTAGGTCATGTATAATAAAAACAAACTGCTTTTAAAACACAAAACACCGTTGAAATTCACCAGTTAGAGTTTTTTTGACCTATCTATACCTTGCACCCCTTCACCATGCACTGCTTATGACCGCACATATTGCATCACTCATGACATGTTAAATGACATCACTGATGACATTACCGATGATGTCTCAAATGGCATAAGTGATGACATCACTGATCATATAACTGATGCTGAGTTTTCATGTCAAGCAGGTATAGCTAATGCTATACACCAATTTCCAGACCACATTGGGTTAAATCCATGTATTTGGGATATTCTGCACGTGTTTTTCTTCATTGTCATTCTAAAATCCATTTTATGAGGCTTGAAACAGATTTTTTTCTCATGTCAGTTTCACTGCACTATGGTGATAACATGGAATGTACACTTTGCCCTATAGCAACACATTTAGAACTATGTGCTAATTGTATACGTACATTAAATACCATTGGCCCTATTATGATGTTGGGGGAGTTTCCTTTGCCCGACATCGGCGGCGGTCCAGACCAACTAATTAGGATTTGACCGACCACTGTCCGGTCACATTCCTATACTTTACAATGACAGCATGTATTCCGGCCGGAATACATGCTCCCATTGTTAAATAGGAGGTGCAGTTCATCCCTGCACCCTGTGGCAGGCAGTTCTAGGTTCCTGGCACAGGGTGCAACAATCAACAGGCGGTCACCATAGGTGCCGCTACTGCCTCCAACCTGCTGTGGGCTCTCAAAGTCGAGTTCCGACAGCCTTTCTGTGTAGGAAAGGCAGGCACAGAAAGACTGCCAAAATCTGACATCTTTAGTCCCTTGGGCAGAAAGAGCTGCCCTTGGGATTGCTGACAGCATTCTGACTGGCGGACAGGGCTCTCTGAGGCCATCAGTAGCCAATCGGAAAGACCGGTCGGATTCCTTTCTGACCGCCTCTATTGTAATGACACGGGTGGAAAGGAATCCGACTGGCACATTACAATGCTGTCGGAAAGGCTCCAACGAACAGTCAGGGCCTTTTCCAAAAGCATCGCAAATGGCCCTCATTTGTGGCCTATTTATTTTTGCTTCCCTGGAAAAAAAGTTATTAAATGTGTATTTACACTTAGTGATTTTTTCATTTGTTTTCTTCCTATGTACTAGGTAATGAAAGATAAAAACACATTGGAAGCAGCAAACTGGGATTGGGCAAGTTTAGATGCTTTTTGATCCCTAGATTTACATCTTTTAAATCAATTGAAGTGCTGAAGTTCATTTGTTACATATTTGAATAATGTCACTAGGAAAATTGCCTACAGCATGCTAACCAAGAGTGTTACACCCACTTCAATTGAACATGATCCCAAGTGGGGTCTGTTCTCATTTATGCAATCCCTTCGGTGAAAAAGTCACCTACTTGCAAATTGGCTCCCCTCCCAGTGCAATATCTTGGAACGCGTCTGTAAAACAATTCTAATGTTAAAATGGAGACAACTGACCTACAATTTGCCCTAGAGGGCTACTCTCCTATATCCACAGTCAACTTTTCCTCATTCTCTCATTTGTTAGGTTTTGCAACATCAGTTTTCCTATGGCCACTACTTTATCCTGTCCATGTGGTTGCTGAATTTTAATGAACTGTCTCCCTTTGACAAATGAGTTGTTGTTTAAAGTAATGCATTCCGCATGTGCGGATAAAGTACTCAGGAATACCAGAAGGCTGCTTACAACTATCTACATAATACTATGGTATCAATGTTTGAGCCCTCTTATTTTCAAAGAAATATGGGATGCAAGAAATGTTGGGGCATATTATCAAGGGGGTTTATCTCTGCTTTTTTGGCTTTAAAAGCCAAGAAAGCGGAGATAAAATTATCTCCCTATTACCTAGCTGTCGCTAACACCAGTTAGCGACAGCTAGTAGGAGATAGCGACCATCTTGGGCCATGCTTTGCATGTCAGTGATATTTATCACTAATGACATGCAAAGTGGGCGTGCCAAGATGTTAGCGACTGGAAACAGTCGCTAACATCGCTATCTCCTATTACCAACTTTTGGAGATATTCGCGCTAAGCGCGAATATCTCCAAAAGCTAACACCTGCCCCTGAGCAGTTCTTAGCCATGTTATCCAATGGTAGGTGGATAACATGTCTAAGAGCATTAGCTCGGTAATGCATGAATATCGCGGACTTTTCAGCGATATTCATGCATTTCGGACGATTTTTATCGCTTAGGAGATAAATCTTGATAATAGCAAGGTTCCTAAGCGATAAAAATCGCCGCAGCTCGGCGATAAAAATATCGCTGCTAAACCAACATAGCGATAATTATCGCTAGTTGTTGGTAATATGCCCCGTTGTTTCTTAAGAGGTCATTGAACTGTGCTGTCTAAAATGGAACGATGTGCCAAACTACAAATTCCCACATTTTTTACTTAATTGGGCATCTCAGCACACATCTGAAAATTATGTGATGTGAAATTACTAATCTACAATAGTTCAGGATTAGCATAAAATAACGGATTTGCCGCATTCAGAATTTTGTATCATTATGTGTCTGAGACTAGTTAGAACATTATACAAAATGAATCTTGGGGTTCAAAACTTTCACACTTTTTGAAACTTGATGACATTTCTCACATTGCTTAGTTTTCTGAATAAGTTTACCAGTCATGAATCTGCTGTCAGTCCCATTTTTAGAGGGATAGAAATAAAAGAGAAAAAAACAAAAACAACTACCACGTAATAGTGCTATAATGTCAAAGGGTGAAGTCAGTTTTTTTCCTTCAATTGAGGGACCTACCTGATTTTAGATTCACCTACTATCTACAACTTTTCCTCGAATCCTCTTTTTTTCATGTTCACTACATTTTAAGTAATTTATAGATGTACGATATGATTGTAATATATTCTATCTAGGAGAAATGTTATACCTTTTAAACATCTGTAAAGCCTGTCAAGTCTCAAACAGACTGTTTTATTTTATCCCATCACCTACTCTGCTCATCAAGTGCATCTTGTTTTTAGGTGATCTTTGGAAAGGGGCGACCATTCGGTCCCCCCGAACGTATGGCGGAGTACCACGATCCCCCCGGGAAGCCATCTTGGGCGGGAAGCGAGTCTCGGCTGGTATGCCCGAAGCGGCGTAGCCGGGGCGCGCTTTTTCCCGCCCTGGAGTGGGCTGGCCTAGACACTGACGCGGCCCGCCACGCCCTTTGAGGCAGGCAGGGGCGGGTTTACGCCCGCCCTGAAGACGGATAAAAGGAGCAACAAGCCAAGAAAGCATCCTCTTGTTCCTGTGCTCTGAAGCTGCACCTCCTCGCTACACGTGAGCTCGAGACGGAACGAAGAGCCAATTTTGAACGTGGTAATCTTTCTTTTTTGTCTTACAGATACTCTGTCTGAGAATGCCTAAGAAAGTCGGAAAGCGAGTTACTACCGACCAGATGCTCCGTATGCTCATGAAAGAGGTAACCGATCTAAAGAAGCAGATGGCGGCTAGAGACGGGGAAGGGGGACCGAAACGACCTTTGGCAGGAGCCGCTCCAGGAGGGAAGGGCAAGAGGCCCAGACGGGGGGCAGCGGGGGGAGACATCCCGGTTCCCGATACCCCACTCGAAGGGCCAACTCCGGTGCCGACAGAGGGGAATCCGATTCCCGTGGTGGTCACCCCCGTGTCCGGGGAGGATATGCCGCCCGAGTTGGCAGCACAATTGGCAGCGTGGTTGGGGAAAAATGGCGAGAGCGCCACGGCTGACGACGCACGGGTGTTGATGAAGCAACTGCGTGAAAATAGGGAGGCGCCGAAGGCACCATCGCCAATTATCACGCCGTCTCCGGCGGGTGGAAAATCGACAGGACCAGGTCCAGCGGCTGACGCAGCTTCCGGTTTAGGTAAGCGGCCATTGCCGATTGCGAGGGATGAGTCTGCACCTTCACGAAGGGAAAAATTGGGTCAGCATGTCCCTCTGGCTATTAAGGAAAAGATGTGGGCAGATGAGTATGTAAACATTTTCTCATTGCTTACAGATCATTATGAGATGGAGCATGTTAAGAGCCAAAAGGAGCTCATGCATCCGAGTGTTTGGCGCGCAAAGATGGCCGCCTTTAAGGTTGACGAAAACATTGGCACTTGGGGCAGGGCATGGGGAATTTTTACCTCCATCATGGGTGAACGTAGGCCCGAGTTGTTGTCCGAATTGCCTATTTATCAGTCACGGATCATGGACTATTCTGTATCATATGGGGGCAATCAGTGGTTCTGTTACGATAATATTTTTAGAAAAGCGAAAGAACACGACAAGAACTTGACTTGGGATTGTTACGATTCTGTTTCGTGGTCGAAAATGGAGAGTACTGGTATGTTGAAGTTACCATTGGTAGGGAGTAGCGGGGGTGAGTCCTCACGCCAATATGTTGGGACACCCTTTCGATCTGGTACAGGTAACGACCACCACTCGAGGCCGAACGGCAACACAGGTAAAAAGGGGATTTGTTGGAACTTTAACAGGGGTAAATGTACGAGGCCCCAGGGGTCGTGCAAATTTAGACACGAATGTGGAGGGTGTGGGCAGTCATCCCATCCTGAGTCCATGTGCAGAGCCAAAACGGGTGATAACGGTGGTAGAGGAGGCACCAAACAGGTCTGAAATAGTCCGAGGGGTGCCTTTACCTACTCCGATTGATACCATGGCAATGATTCCTTGGCTCAGCGAATACCCGGATCATGCTTCCGCTGGGGTGTTGCGAAACGGGTTTTCATATGGTTTCCGCATCCCAGTGGGGGAGTTTCAGGGTTTAGCAAAATGTAAAAACCAAATGTCGGTCCTGCAACATACGACCGTAGTACAGGAAAAGATTGGGAAGGAGGTTACTCGAGGTCGAGTCGCCGGTCCGTTTGATGAGCGACCGTGTGCTAACTTTGTGTGTTCTCCTTTGGGGGTGGTCCCGAAGAAGGACCCGGGTGAGTTCAGGCTGATACATAATTTATCAGCCCCACGTGGTCTTTCCGTGAATGATGCGATAGACCCGGAAGTGTGTTCGGTGCGGTACGCATCTTTCGATGAGGCCGTCGCCATGTTGAATCGCCTAGGGCCCGGGGCGCTGATGGCGAAGTCAGATATTGAGTCAGCGTTCCGGTTGCTCCCGGTACACCCAGACGATCAGCGTCTCCTTGGTTTCATGTTTCAGGGTCACTATTACATGGATAGATGTATGCCGATGGGATGCTCTATATCTTGTGCCTATTTTGAAAAGTTCAGTTGTTTTCTGCAGTGGGTCTTCACAAAGAGGACGGGTTTTCAACATGTCATGCATTATCTCGATGACTTTTTGTTTCTGGGGGCGGCCGGGGATCCGGAATGTGGACAGGCTTTGAATGAATTTTGTGTCTTAATGAAGCATTTTGGTGTGCCACTGGCACCAGGTAAGACTATGGTCCCTCGACCTGCCTCGAGTTCCTGGGGATCGAGCTCGATTCAGGGAAAGGTTGTTTTCGATTACCAAGGGAAAAGGTGTTAAGATTCAGGGCTTCCCTGAAAACATGTATTAGTGAGTCTAAAGTCAGACTGCATCAATTACAACAATTGGTGGGCCAGCTGAATTTTGCCCTGAGAGTAATACCGATGGCCCGCCCCTTTTCCCGCTCGATCGCTCAGGCCATGGTCGGCCTGAAGGAGGGTCATCATCGCACGAGACTATCGGCAGAGGTTAGCCAGGACATGCGCATTTGGTTGGCATTTCTGGCGGAGTTCAATGGTCGAATTGTCTGGAATAAACCGGCGGTGTCCTCCGAAGAGCTGGGGCTGTGGACAGATTCGGCTGGGAGCATTGGCTTTGGTGCCATATTCGGCACACAATGGTCGGCTCAAAAATGGCCGTTATGGTGGCATGAGTGTGGGCTGACAAGTAACATTGCCTTTCTTGAACTTTTTCCCATTCTGGTGGCCCTGAAAACTTGGCCTGAGGGATTCAGAGATCACTCTGTGGTGTTTTGGTCTGATAACATGACCGTGGTTGAGTGTATCAATAGCCAGGCAGCACGATGCAAATGGATACTGAGATTGCTCAAAGAAATTGTGTTATTGTGTATGCAATTGAACGTGCTATTTAGGGCAAGACATGTGCCGGGGGTAATGAACCAAGCGGCTGATGCGCTTTCTCGTTTTCGTATGCAGGCCTTCTGGGGTTTTCTGCCCACAGCGGACCCGGTGGCGGCACCCTTTCCCGAAGCTCTCTGGTCTCTCGGTGCCCCGAACTACAGAACCTTGTGGGAGAGAGTTTAGCACCCAGGACGAGGAAGGCATATGAAGGGGCGTTCCGATCCTATTGGGCCTTTTTGGGGACTGCTAGGGGAGAGCTTTGGGGTCAGGAAGAGCTAGTGGTAAAATTTCTGCTGTCCTTACATCAGGCAGGCAAATCAGTGGCTACGGCCCAGAGGCATCGGGCCGCCATTTCCTTTATGGCAAGGGCTCATGGGATCCAAGACCCGACTGCGTCTTTCATTGTGCAAAAAGCGCTACGTGGGTGGCAACGCCTTGAGGGTCGCAGAGTAGATGAAAGGCGCCCGATAGGTTTGGATAGGTTGGCTCTGTTGTTATCGGTACTTCCTGCAATGTGTTCATCCCAGTATGAATCAGTGTTATTCCGAGCCGCTTTTGTGCTAGCATTCCATGGGGCTATGCGGGTAATCGAACTAGTGGCAAAGAACAAGCAGGATGCCATGGGGGGACTGTGCCGAGAGCACGTTCAGATCAGGGGGGAGACAATGACTGTCTCGTTTGTCACGTCCAAGACCGATCAAGGTGCGATTGGGGACAGCATAATCATACAAAGGATTCCCGGGTCTTCCATGTGCCCTGTGGTGTGCGTGGAGGAATATTTAACGCAAAGGGTGGCATCATGGGGGGGGACCTTGGTGAGACACGCTGACGCCACCCCACTGACGAGGTTTCAGTTTCAGCGGGTGCTTGCGATGTCAATTTCGGCCGCGGGCTTGAACCCCGGCGAGTTTGGGACCCATTCCTTTCGGATAGGGGCTGCTACAGAGGCTACAGCCAGGGGTCTGAATGTTGAACAAGTAAAACGTGTGGGGCGTTAGTCCTCGAACTGTTATAAGAGGTATGTGCGGTTGCACATGTTGTGAAGCTGTAATGATGTACTCACGCTTCTTGTTTTTGTTTGGTTTTCAGTTGCGCAAGCCTACGAGGCGGGGCGGACTGTGCAGTCGACCCGACACCGGGGGGCCAGCGGTCAGACATCACCGGCTGTGAAAAAGGAGGTGTGGGTCGTGGGCCACTCATACGTGAGGCGTGCCGCGGACGTATTCAAAGCAGGTGACATGATTCACGTGGCTGGGGAATACGGGTACAGTGTGTCCTTCTACGGAAAGGGCGGGCTCTGTATTGACCAGTTTCGATCATTTTTTGAGGGTTTGTTAGGGCGGACGAGGTCACCGCCGTCTGTAGTCATAGTAAATCTTGGGGGCAATGATTTGGTGACCACTGGTAGACGACTTCTTCTTGAGGCAATGCTTTCCACGGTAAGTTGGTTGGCAAGAAGAGTTCCAGGGTGCACAATTGCATGGTCCCATATGATCCCACGGAAAGTGTGGTGGGGGGCTATTTCGGTTTCTGCTCTGAATCATTCAGTAAGGAAAATTAATAATAAAATGAGTAGATTGTTCCGTTCAAGTACACTGCATTCTATTTCGCATGGTTGTATTACAGGGGACAGTATGTATTTGGGGGATGGTGTTCATTTGTCCCGGATGGGGAACGAATTACTCATAGGAGACCTGATAGCTTGGCTAAAGACTTTATGACATGACCTTTAGGCAGGAGTGTTGTGGGGGGTCCGGATAGCCGGTCAACTATCCGGCCTGTGGCGGTAAGGTCATGATCGGTGAGCAGTAATTGGAAGATCCCTAGGGGTGGGCGTCACCCATTACGGATGGGAGCGCTCGAGGGAGGTGGCCATTGGCCCCTCAACGGGGAGGCGGTCCCTTCTAAGGATGGGCCGCCGAAAGGAAAGGAAAGGCGGTCAAGGCCCCTTCCTGGGTAGGAGGGGCTACAGCCCCCTCCTGGGGAATTTCCCGGGGCCAGGACATCTGCGACGGCAGATGTGGTAAGTTGTGTGGGGTTTGGGAGGGGGTCTACGCTACCTTCTAGATACCTCACACGAGTCCTCGGACGACCTTTAAATGGCGTCGAGTTTATTGGGGCCCCCGTCAAGTCAAGGGAAATTGGTAAATGCACTTGAGGTACACCTCTGTGCGGTCGCCCCTCACAAGTGAGGGGGATATGTCTGGTTTAGGGATCTTGACACCGGTTACGACCTTGCCGTTGGCCCTTAAACGTTAGGATGTACAATTTCAAGTTAAACGTTTTGTAGGATGTTAGTTCGGCTAGGAGAACCTTTGTATTAGAGAATATGTTAAGGTTAGCCAAACATCGCAATGTGGAAATGAAATTGTACATTAATATGAAACTGTTATTTTAATGTTTTAGTTTTGTTTCATATTTTAATAAATACGGCCGGGAGGGTCACTCCCTCCCGTCTTCCAAAAGTTCAGAACCGTTTCCGGTTTCCCATTCTTGGGGATTGTGTTGAGAGGGGGTGGCGGGTATCTCAGCCATATGGAAAGGGGCGACCATTCGGTCCCCCCGAACGTATGGCGGAGTACCACGATCCCCCCGGGAAGCCATCTTGGGCGGGAAGCGAGTCTCGGCTGGTATGCCCGAAGCGGCGTAGCCGGGGCGCGCTTTTTCCCGCCCTGGAGTGGGCTGGCCTAGACACTGACGCGGCCGGCCAAGCCCTTTGAGGCAGGCAGGGGCGGGTTTACGCCCGCCCTGAAGACGGATAAAAGGAGCAACAAGCCAAGAAAGCATCCTCTTGTTCCTGTGCTCTGAAGCTGCACCTCCTCGCTACACGTGAGCTCGAGACGGAACGAAGAGCCAATTTTGACCCACCCACCAGCCCCTGAGGACAGCAAGTGGTTTTGAATAAAGTTTGATGTGGTAACACTAATTTTTTGCAGGTTGTGATGACTATTGTGATAACTTTGAATATGCAATAAAGAATGGTCGAATTATAATATGTTTTGCAAATAAAGTAATTATGCACTAGTGTTGATCAGTAATCATGCCTTTTAATAAAGTTGTAATTGTTACTGTCTTTTAGTAATTTAGCATTTAGTAATTTAGTTAGAATTGTCGTATTTATTTTGGTCGGGCGGTAAGGTCATGATCGGTGAGCAGTAATTGGAAGATCCCTAGGGGTGGGCGTCACCCATTACGGATGGGAGCGCTCGAGGGAGGTGGCCATTGGCCCCTCAACGGGGAGGCGGTCCCTTCTAAGGATGGGCCGCCGAAAGGAAAGGAAAGGCGGTCAAGGCCCCTTCCTGGGTAGGAGGGGCTACAGCCCCCTCCTGGGGAATTTCCCGGGGCCAGGACATCTGCGACGGCAGATGTGGTAAGTTGTGTGGGGTTTGGGAGGGGGTCTACGCTACCTTCTAGATACCTCACACGAGTCCTCGGACGACCTTTAAATGGCGTCGAGTTTATTGGGGCCCCGTCAAGTCAAGGGAAATTGGTAAATGCACTTGAGGTACACCTCTGTGCGGTCGCCCCTCACAAGTGAGGGGGATATGTCTGGTTTAGGGATCTTGACACCGGTTAGGACCCTGCCGTTGGCCCTTAAACGTTAGGATGTACAATTTCAAGTTAAACGTTTTGTAGGATGTTAGTTCGGCTAGGAGAACCTTTGTATTAGAGAATATGTTAAGGTTAGCCAAACATCGCAATGTGGAAATGAAATTGTACATTAATATGAAACTGTTATTTTAATGTTTTAATTTTGTTTCATATTTTAATAAATACGGCCGGGAGGGTCACTCCCTCCCGTCTTCCAAAAGTTCAGAACCGTTTCCGGTTTCCCATTCTTGGGGATTGTGTTGAGAGGGGGTGGCGGGTATCTCAGCCATATGGCCTCCTGTAGTTGGACCCATACAAAGGTTCTAGTCTTTTGGTTTGTTTTATATTTTCAAATGTACTCTTATGGTAGTAAAATCAGAAATGAGTGTTCAAAGAGTACTACAAGTTTAACATATATGAGGTAAAATGGGCATGACAATGCCAGTTATTATTTAGGGTGGCTGGTTGCCAACCTCAAGGAATAATAGCAATAATCTGAATGCTAAATGTCACTAAATTAACCTCAGCTCAAATCATCTTTTGGCTAGGGTACAGAGCAGACAGGCTCAACTTAAGGCAATGTGTAAAGTACGCAGTACCAACACATTAATAAAATTAAAATAAAGAAACAAAAAAAAAATCCTAAACTGAATTATAAAAATATTATACATTTAATTAAAAACAAAAGACTCCACAACAACAAAAATACAATTAGGGGAACCGATATCTAAGATTTTAAATGTTTAAGTAAAAATAGTGCTACTAAGAGTTTATGGAAGCAGTAGACCGATATCGGGCCGACTGTAGTGGAGCATGGTTCAGTCACACCAAGCGGATTCAAAGATTTTACCTTTAAATTTTTTTGCCTGAAGCTCGATCCAGTGGGACTTGCATCAGAACCAGAGCCTTTGCCCCAAGATCCAACTCTTGGAAGTTCCTACTTTTCAGGTTTCCTAGAACAGCTCCTCTGGCTCAATTTTTGGCTCATAGGAATTTGAGCAGAACGCCTCAGCATCAGGGCTCACTCCAGCAGAGACCACAGTGGGGTCAAGTACAGGTCCAACTGGTACTGGAAAAGTGGTTAATCCTGGAAAAAGGCCTCTTACAGCTTGTTGTGCACATGAAGCTATACAGGAGGTCAACAACTGACGTTTTGCATCCACTTTACTGGGTTCAAGAGGGAGCAGGTCAAGTTCCTTCACGGTTCTCTTCAGGTTACAGAAAACAAGGTCTAGCTCTCTTACGATCTTCATCCGTTCTAGAAAGTCTTCTTAGGAGGGGTCCATGGGGGTAACTGCCTGTGCAGAGTCTTTATTTCCATCCAGATGTGTTGCCTGGGAAATGAGCATTCCTCTCCCCTGTGTCCACTCCAAATTAGTTTGAGGGGTACTTTGCCTCCCACTGGCTTTAGAGCAAGCCTGGCTAGTATGAATAAGTAGAGAAATGGTTTACCCTTCTCCAGGTCTCAATTTAAATTAACATATGAATGGGCAAGACTCACCTCTGCTCCCTTCAAGTTAGAGAAGCTCCTGGACCATCAACAGATGTCCTTTCTGAGCTGAAAGGGATCACATGCCCCACACTCAGCCCATCCTTTCACCAGGCATAGGCATTTGTCAGTTTCTGGGAAAAAATGTTCAAACTTTATTAAGTTTATACAATGGCCAGGCAGTTGCTGGCAGGCTAATGCAAAATAACTGAGAGGCACTTCAGGCAGGTAAAAGTTAATAAAAGTTACTTTTCCTAATATAATAATCAAAGTATTAACTTCTCCAATGAATTTGATTTGTAATAAATATGAAAAATAGTTGTTGAATGAGTATTCCAGACATTTTCTGTCAAACGTTACGGATTACATTCAATAATTAGTCCTTCTAAATTTTCTTGGTTTCAACTACAGCTGTGCCAATCAATAGACATTTTGGGGGCTAGTTGTTGAAGGAACATGCCAACTTCAATTTTGCATATCTTCCACTTTGAAATATCAGGTACCTTACCTTGTGGATAACAAAGAGCACTTAAGTGTGACTTCTAAATATTCAAAAGCAGAGGCTACTGCCTGTCAAAAAAAGAGTTATTCTTCATCAACCAGGCTACACACGGTAGGCCTGAAGCCACGTTTTATAGGTCAGCTCCATGGATGACACAATAGATGCGCAGTCCACAGCAGGCTTTTAACTTCCAGGCTCTGAGTTCATTTTCTATACCATATACCCAGGTCTGGTAAATTAAATTCTGCTAGTGGGCCTTCACTCCTCCAATTTTTATGGAATTTGTTTTTGTGCACTTTACCATTAATAATCAGTGCTAAATGGATTGTGCTCACTCCCTAAACCATGGTACAATTAGCTTACACCCGTTTGGAATATATAATCTACTTATAAGTTCCTACTAAAGTGTATACCTTATACCAAGAATTGGTAAATTAAATTCTGCTTGTGGGCCTGCAGCACGTATTGTGCCACCCACTTAGGTAGCCTATTGCTTCCTGAATGCAGTTTTAAGCTGACAATTTGACTTGGCAAAATAAACCCCTTGCCAAGCCTTAAGCTTCTCTTTTATTACATATGTTAGCCATACTGTAGGCCCTAGGTAACCCAAATGGCTAGGTACATTGCATTTAAAAGGCTGGGCATGCATTTTTAAGTTTTAACATGTCCTGGTGGTGAAAAACTCCTACATTTGTTTTTCACTACTGCGAGGCCTACCTCTCCCACAGAATAACATTGTGTTATATTTAATAAGTGCTAACTTTTGAATGGCAACAGGTGCACATTTCATGTTTGGTGGCTGGGAAATTGTCATTCAAAACCTCTTTAATAGTAAAGTTGGATTTTGAAATACAATTTTGAAAGTGCCACTTTTAGAAAGTTTGCATTTTTCTGTCCTAAATATTTGATGCCTGCAGCCTTTTCCTGGGTACATGACAAGGTGTAGTTGACAGTTGGACTTTGTTTATTACTCCCAGAAAGCCACACAACTGAGGGATTAGGTGTGCTTGAATGGGCTATCACTGACAGGAAGTGAGGGTCAGAGTTGGGCGCAGTCACACTTGCAACTGAATAGGGAATTCCCTGCCTTCACACAAACGACTTGTCACCACAGCATTGTCCATTCAAACAGCCAGAAGCTAGGTCAGGGGAGGCAGGAACTTCAAGCACATCAAAGGGAATTCTTTCAAATTGTATCCTACTATAAAAAATGCACCAGGTTTTAAAATTGAACCCTCAGACCAACTCTTCAGTTTCCTTTCTGGACAAGTGGAAGGACTCTCAGTGAACCGCCTAAAGCTGTGGCCTGCTCTGTACCCCAGAAGATTGCTGCTCATGGAAGGACTGTTCTGCTGCTTGGAATCTGCCTTGAACCCTCAGGACCTGCCCTGCTGTTTGAAACTCGCAACAAAATACCCTTGCATACAACAGTTATGTATGGAGAAATGTGTCAGTGTGGACACTAGTACATTTAGAAACAAAACCTATGGATAAACAAACAATTTGTCATATGGTTCATGAGAAGTATAATGTTTTAATGTTCTTAAGAGCGTTCCAGCCGACACGTGTTCGTCACATATGGAATTGTCCTCCCGTGACTCCTCAGGGCTATGGTGAGAAAAGATATCTCTGGGGAAGTCGCTCCACCGGTGATACTTCCCCAGAGATATCTCTTCTCACCATAGCCTTGAGGAGACGCGGGAGGACAATCCCATATGCGACGAAACATGTGTCGGCTGGATCGCTCTTAACCACATGGCTGCTGCAGGGATTTTTGCGCTGTGCTGCAAATTACTATTTTGCTGGCACCATGACGAGCTCAGCTCGTCATCAGCACACGACACCCGTGGGTGATGACGAGCTGAGCTCGTCATCAGCAGCGAACGGGTTAAGAACATTAAAACATTATATTTCTCATGAACCATATGACGAATTGTTTGTGTATCCATAGGTTTTGTTTCTAAATGTACTAGTGTCCACACTGACAAATTTCTCTGCACATAACTGTTTTGTGCAGGGGTATTTTGTTGTGAGTTTCCTGTGTGCTGGCTCTGGCTGACACACAATTGGGGGGTTATAGGGCTCATCCACTCACCCTTACTGCACCACATTCCCACCCAGAACTTTCAGATATAATTGCGACTACTTTTAGCAGTGCACCCTCTCTCTCCCTAACTAAAAGCCCTTTTGAAACTTTTTGCCCTGCTGTTTGAGCCCAGTTCCACTGCTTAAATCAGGACTAACAGAGTGACTCCTTGGGCTAGTTGACAGGCCTCATGATAAGATTCCCAGGAACAGAAAGGAAGGCTCCAACTATCTTTAACCTGCACTTTGATCCAGCCTGAGTGAGTCGTAATCACCAAGTGGTGCCCCTCGAGTCCTGAACTCGAACTCATGGTGGTTAGAATTTTTTTGCTGAAAACTAAGAACCAAAACAACATTGGAGAGGACATTGGAACAAGCCAGTCGGACTCACTTCATGGAATCTATTGCAATGTTCTTCCCCACAGTGGTGGTGTTTAAGGTGCCCTACTAGCCACAACACAAATCTTAGAACTGAACATTTTTGACTAAACACTGGGAACCAAGAGGACACCAGAACCAACATAATCGTCTATCTGCCCAAGGAGCATCGCCAGTCGGCCTGACTTCACAGCAGATATCGCTAAGTTATTCTCCACAGAAGTAAATTCTGTGAAGTGGTGATTTGCCAAAAAGGTATCCGGCTGTGTAGAACTCTCATTGCGTACCGCGTCTGGCCTTGCCCCGCTGGAGATGTTTGACTTCAAAGGTCAATCAATCAATTAATCAATCATCGCATTTATATAGCGCACTACTCACCCAGAGGGTTTCGAGGCGCTGGGGGAAGGGGGTCCGCTACTGCTCGAACAGCCAGGTCTTGAGTTGCTTCCTGAAGGCGAGGTGGTCCTGGGTCAGGCGGAGGTGGGTGGGGAGGGAGTTCCATGTCTTGGCGGCGAGGTAGGAGAAGGACCGTCCCCTTGTGGTGGCTCTTCGGATGCGGGGGATGGCGGCGAGGGCATGGCTGGTCGATCGAAGCTGGCGTTTGGGAGCGTAGAAGTTGAGGCGGCTGTTGAGGTATCCTGGGCCTTGGTTGTGTAGGGCTTTGTGTGCGTGGGTGAGGAGACGGAAGGTGATTCTCTTGTTGACCGGGAGCCAGTGCAGGTCTCTCAGGTGTCCGGATATGTGGCTGCGACGGGGGATGTCCAGGATGAGTCGTGCTGAGGCGTTCTGGATCCGCTGGAGTCTCTTCTGGAGTTTGGCGGTGGTTCCAGCGTAGAGGGAGTTGCCGTAGTCCAGCCGGCTGGTGACGAGTGCCTTGGTGACCGTCTTCCTGGTCTCGGTGGGAATCCACCGGGAGATCTTATATAGCATGCGCAGGATGTTGAAGGTAACTTCATCCATCAGCTCCTCGAAAATGCTGCCCCCTCCCAGGACAATCCTGCAAATTGCCCCACTACACTTCTACCTATTTTAAATTACTTCTGCTTCCAAAGGTAATCACCAACAGGCTGAACCCGCTCTTTGAGTTTGACTTGCGCTTCATTGTGGTCAGCCGAATTTTTCTACTTTGACATAGTCTCACATGACTAGATGTCTGCGTTTGGCACTTTGATCTTTTAGGCACTAGTCTTTACCTTAAAGTTTCGAAATTGATAACTCTAATCCTACTGAGTGGGTGTTTGTCATTTTGGTTTTAAATCATTTATAAAAATTTACTCTATATGTCTAGATTGGTTTGGAAATTTTCTGGTATTATGTTTTCACTTCATTACTGTTTGTGTGCTGCAAACATACTTTATACATTGCCTTTAAGTTAAGCCTGACTGCTTTGTGCCAAGCTACCACAGGGTTAAGCACAGGTTAATTTTGTGACTTTAGTCGTTTACCCTGACAGACCTTGTGGCTATTGCCTGAACAGGGTTATAACTCCACTCAACCAATAATGCAAATGCTCACACATACAATTGATTGTGGTTGTTTCTTTGGGTAAATCTACCCTTCTTTAGCACAGCACACATGTCCTACCTATTTCTTCAAAATCTGTCAATATAATTCGCCCTATTTTATATTTTTGTTGTTTTAAATGAGGAATAGGCAGAACCTATATTATAAACACTCATTATATATAAAAAATGTTTATTATTATATCGAAGGCCATTGTATGTTAGAGTGCTTGCATTAGAGTTGCTAAGCAGCGTAAAATGTAATGTTTGTATTGTATATCTTAGTTACGTACTATTATTGAATTGAATTTAGTCAACAAGGAGCTATTGTACAATAGTGCTTAAAACAAAGTAATTCCATTTGCTATATTGGCTGCTAATTATTCATTGGTGTGAAGAGATTAATGTTTGCATTTACATATTGATTAATATTTATGAAGCGGAAGCCATCATAAGACAGCATAAGTAATCATGATGTTTTATTTATGGGCAACATGAAAGCATCTGATGAATATCAACGCTCTAATGAATGAAATAGAAATTTCATAAGCATTTTTATTGAAACATATTCACGTATGATACAAATGACATGATTTCTGTACTATACAATGTATTTCTCAGAAAGTGAAATACATGTGTAAGAATACAGGACCTACTAACTTGGGACTTTTGTGTAAGCTTGTTTATACATTTTAATACTTACATACTTGGAAGATAAGGTTTTCAAACACACGTTTTTTGTTATTTTTTTCATCGCAAATTACAAAAAGAATTATTGAACTCTGTACATCTTTGGTTTCACAGAGCAAGGATATTTTACATACCACTAATTTAGAGTAGCACGTCTAATTCATGTTGTAAAAGGATTTGCATATAAAATATGGATATTATACTTACAATGGACAGATGCAATTTAAAAGGAGGCTAAATGTCTATAAAGTGTTAACAGAAAAAACTGTTAACACTTGCGTTAAACAGTGTGAAACCATGGGCAAAGAAGCTCAGGGCAATCTTGTTCTACTCTGCCACCATAGACTTTGGCATGGCCATAACCAGGGTACAGACCCACTCCTTGAGCCTGGCAATGGGCTGCCAAAAAGATTGGGTAAGGGAAAGTGTGGACTTTCAATAAAGGTAGCTGGCAAAACTGTCAGTGGTTGGCCATGGTCAGCAACACAAAACAGTCCAGTAGACATATAGCTATGGGGGAGAGGATATGGCCTAACGCTAAGGTGGCTGATCAAAAATCTGGGGAACCAGGTTCGAGTCTCGGCAGTGACGCTCAACATCCTGTGATTCTGGGCAAATCACTTAATCTCCCTGTGCCTAACAAAAATTAATGGGTCCTTGTGTAACATAACTGGTGCTCATGTGAAGAGGTCCAATACCTTTGGGTCAAGTTCGGGCTATATACAACTCGTCCGATTTCTGGAAGGAGACCGGAGTTTGTGTATATGTTTATATATATATGTATATATATATATTAGTTTACACTCCAAGACGCTTGCAGGTACAAAATGGAGAAAAACTGAATAAGCTGTTCTGCTGTTGTGGAAATTGTGCTTTATTAAATTAAATAGTGCAAGCGGTCATTACTCGTTTCGGCCAACGCAGTGGCCTTGATCACATGAGCGCTGATCAGGTGAGTGTGAAAATTTTGAATAGTACCAGAGTATCATATGACCAGCTGTCAGCTGATGTAATGAACAAGGAAAAAAATCTGTACATGATATAAGTGCCAAGTATCACATCCAAATTGAAAAAACCTTAAAACATCATAGCTACTCAAATGCTAAAACCAGGTGCAACATTTCCAATGTACAAGTGATAATGCAATGTATAAGTCCAATTCGAAGTAGACAAATAGATTGAATGATATAATTGGATGTATTATCTACACCAAAGGTCAGTGATGTTATCACTATGCTTAAATGCATATTTAATAAAAAAAAACATACACATGTCAATATTACCACAGAATTTTAAAACAATCGATTGATGTTAAAAACATTCTGTGAGCACCTGGAAAAAATTTGCAAAAAAGCAAAATTGATAGTACAAATAGATGTTTCAATAGAGCAGCAAATCTATTATCTATATCAAATATATAAAGCACCTACAATTTCACATTGGAGTGTTCCAGTATGAGGCATTATTAAACATGCCCTTGTTAAAAATGCATAAAGCTGGAAGTGTAAACAGTGAAAGTGCTAAGTGCAAAAAAGTTCAAAGATACTCTCTGGTATAAACATTAAAACTAAAAATGCAATTCATGGAGAAAGCAGCATCGCATAGGTAATGTACATCAATTATTCACATGCTTAAATGCAATGATGTACTGACTGTCGACAGCGTAAGCCATATCAACCACTTCTGAGTTCGGGGAGCCCCCCAAATGTACCCAACAAATCATATTTTAAGAAACCAAGAGTTTCATTGAATGTTCTATTTTCTTCTTGAAAAATAGTTCAGTCAGAGCTATATATATATATATATATATAGGAAAATGTCCCAGTGCACGAGTGAAAAACTAAACAGCTCAAAATGATTCTTGGCGCGACGAGCCCACCATGGGCAAACAACTATTTTCTCTAATAGGACTACAAAACCCAGCATGCATAGAAACATGTGACGTACTAACGCTGACTAATTAAATGCGTGCATCAGAGAAATATCAGAAACGCCAGAACAGAGCAACAAGCCCCTGATGAGAGGCGGATGGCCTCGAAACGCGTAGGGCTGACGATCGCAACACCGCATCACTGAGGAATGAGAAAGCTGTTGTGTGCCTTCTGAAAGTGTGGACCTTTGGAATAAAAAATATATATATATATATATATATATATATACATATACATATATATATATATATACATATATATTACCTACTGGCGGTCGCCAGTAGGTATATATAGTTAGGATTTTTTCCCTATGGGATTTCTGAAAATTCTATGTCTAATAACTTTGGCGTTTGTGGACGGAATCGGCTGAAATTTTCAGGAAAATGGCACATTTTGTTTCTGAGCAGCTCCTGGAAATTTGGGGGGGGTTCGTCAAGGGGGGGCCGAGAAAAAAGGGGGGTCCCAAAACGCGTTTTTCCCATGTTAATTTCCATAGGGCGGTTGGACTCACTTTTAGCCCGAACGGCTGAATGGATTTCCACGAAACTTGGCAAAATTGTAGGGACTGTTAGCCCGATGTGCCTTTGCTAGGTCTCAATATATGTGCTTCAGTGGATTTTGAGAAATTAACGTTTAAATCAAGATATATATCTGTAACAGCGCTCCGGGCAGCGATCCGGTTAGCGAACTTTTCGCGTATCGGAACTTTGCGAAGCGAAGCTGATTGGCTCTCCGGTGTCTGTCAACATTCTAAACAGTCCGGAGCGGCCGCCATCTTGTCTCTCGGTAGGATCCAGAGACAAGAGGAGGCCAAAACAAAGGGGGAAATGAAGGAAAGGGGGCAAGGTAGACCCTTTCTGACCCCCTAGGATTGATGAGGGGGATATTATAGAGCCACGCGGGGCCCCAAAAAAAAAAAAAAAAAAATCCGATTTTTTCGCCGTAGAGACGCGTCTTGGTAAGCGAACCGGGCAGCTAACCGGACAGCTAACCGGGAAGCTAACCGGCAGTGTAACGGGAGTCTGAGGAGTAGCTGATTGGCTGTCAACATTGTAAACAGTCCGGAGCGGCCGCCATCTTGTCTCTCGGTAGGATCGAGAGACAAGAGGAGACCAAAACAAAGGGGGAAATGAAGGAAAGAGGGCAAGGTAGACCCCTTCTGACCCCATAGGATTGATGAGGGGGATATTATAGAGCCACGCGGGGCCCCAAAAAAAAAAAAAAAAAAATCCGATTTTTTCGCCGTAGAGACGCGTCTTGGTAAGCGAACCGGGCAGCTAACCGGACAGCTAACCGGGAAGCTAACCGGCAGTGTAACGGGAGTCTGAGGAGTAGCTGATTGGCTGTCAACATTGTAAACAGTCCGGAGCGGCCGCCATCTTGTCTCTCGGTAGGATCGAGAGACAAGAGGTGGAAAAAAAAAAGGTGTAAATGAATGAAAGGGGTAAGGCAGACCCCTTCTGAACCCCTAGGATTGATGAGGGTGCTATTAAAGTTCCCTGCGGGGCAAAAGAAAAAATAAATTGCGATTTTTCGCGGTAAAGGTGCTTCCTGGTACGTTAACCGGGCAGCTAACCGGCAGCGTAACGGGAGTCTGACATATTGTGTTTTTTTAACGTTTCTGATATGTGCACGTGTGGATTTTGTCTAATTAAGGTTAAAAAAATATATATATATCTTTAAGCGTGTTCTGGCGCGCTTACGTTTTGGGTTTGGTTTGCGCTGCAGAGACGATACGTCACGGTTATGCGATGCATCATGAGGCGTCTCACGGGCTACGTGATACGTCACTTAATAAAGAATATATTTTACAGCTATAGATATTAGCTTTTAAAAAACCAATGAAATTCACAGAAAAAAACCATAGGTTATAGACCATATATAGTTAGGAATTTGCATTTACAAAACCTTGAAAATTCACTGAAAAAACCATAGGTTATAGACCATATATAGTTAGGGATTAGCATTTAAAAAACCTTATTTTATTTGCACAAAACCATTGAAATTCCATATATAGTTAGTTGCACTAACTATATATCGCGGACCCGCAATCCACTGCTAATGATGTCACATATTACATCATTCATGACATGGTCAGTGACATCACTGATGACATCACTGATGACATCTCAAATGACATCACTGATGACATCACTGATGACATCTCAAATGACATCACTGATGACATCACTGACATCTCATTTGACATTACTGATTACATCACTGATGATATCATTTATGTGATAATACATCTTCAGACTCTAATATAACCTTAGATACACTCAGTGTAAACAGGCACTCACAGACTGTCACACATCCATGGAGTTACTCACACACCTAGTCAGTCATGCAAAGAATCAATCGCATCTCCATTTCCTCAACTATACAGTTATACACACCTTACTTATTCAAACATATAGTAACACATATTTACTCTCTTATACAATCCTTGATACAAGTTCACAATGATTCATACAGCCACTCACACATTCACTGGCTCTTATGTTCAGTTATTTATATATGTCAACTCTCACATGGAGTGGGTTTTACATATGTACTTACTTTGACATGTAGCACTGAGATATCCATTCACTCACCAATATACTCATGCACACAGTCAACTGTCCATACAGCTGTTTCTACATGCACTTTTGAACCCATACACCTAGGGAATCAACTGCTCACACATCTATGCACAGAGTTATACACCTCCCAGCCACCCACACACATACTCAGTCTCCCATACAAATACTTGGGCAACCATTCAATAACCCATATAGTTACTGATATAGCTACTGATTTAAACATGCAGCAGTTTACAGAACAACATAAATAATGATTGCCAAATTAAGACACTTTAATCACTAACCCATACACTCAGTGAGACACATTTAATCATTCTCTCATACAGTCAGTCATGCACCTACTAAATCCTTCATCCAGACACTTATACATCCACTCATTCTTCAATATGTAAGACATATTTTAACTTTACAGAAACATACAGTCACTGGGTGTTGTCATCAGTGATGTCATCAGTGATGTCATTTGAGATGTCATCAGTGATGTCATCAGTGATGTCACTGACCATGTCATGAATGATGTAATATGTGACATCATTAGCAGTGGATTGCGGGTCCGCGATATATAGTTAGTGCAACTAACTATATATGGAATTTCAATGGTTTTGTGCAAATAAAATAAGGTTTTTTAAATGCTAATCCCTAACTATATATGGTCTATAACCTATGGTTTTTTCAGTGAATATATATATATATATATATATATATATATATATATATATATATATATATATATATATATATATATATATATATATATATATATATATATATATATATATATATATATGTTGTGATCAAGGCCGTTTTGTGACGGCCGAAACGCGTCATGCCGATGGAGAGGGAAGAATAAAGCCACATTCTTGAAAATCATACCTTGGGTGTTTTTGAGATCTGTTCCATGGGGATGTGAGGAGATGCATTGCAGGACTTTGTTTATATATATATATATATATATATATATATATATATATATATATATATATATATATATAGCTGTCCATCTCCAACTACAACTATAGCTATGCATTGCCTCTCCCTATTATGAATCTTGGACTGAATAGACAGGGGTCAGTGTAAAAAGTCTTATCATTCCTAGTTTTACACTTCTTTGTAAATTAATAATCTTCTTGCACACAATTTACATTCAATGCATGTTTTTTGATTACGGCTTCTGTGTATAATAATCTAGTCAATTCAACTGTAGGAGAATATTTGCTCTTATCTTCCGTATTTACATTGCATTTCACCTGTGACATCAAGTATGCTGTTCGAGAAATGGGGGATGAATATGAGGACAATTCTCCCAGTCACTCTCACAAACTCATTAACCAATTATAAGACTCGAGTATGTTAGAAATCAGGACTGGCTGTCAGTAAATATTGTCCTAGTATAGAATACTTGTGATTTAGTTTAGCTTTTGGGTCTTGCATGCAAGCAGTTCTCTTTGTAAGATGATGTCACCTCTGGGCGGTTACATCAATAAATGGGCAGGGTAGCAGTTCACTTTTCCATCAGAGTACACATCACAAATCGGCAAAATAAATAGCATATAGTTTAAAAGAGTGTGTTTCTCCAGAAGTCAAACCATGAGTTTTCAATCTTCAAAACAATAACGTGAGGTTCTCTTCAAAATATGGCATTATTATTACCCACTCTCAGATCAATGACAGTTCTTTCATTGGATCAGGAGGGAAATGTGTTAAATTTCATGGTGTAAAATGGAATCTCCAATGTGTAAAATTTGTACTCTAATGAACATTTTATTAAAGTCATTACAAGTCTAAAAATTGAACTACCCTGCAATGAAAGAGATTGAAATTTATGCAATATTATTGGTTTCAATCTATCTGATTTTAGCAATGAAACTGTGTTTTACATTTTTAGCAAAGGTAACCAACTAATTCCCTTTTATGCTGTGGTCAATCCTGTATCTTACAGAAATGAATTTCAACAATTGCCCAAAATGCAATACCGTGAAAATAAAAGAAATGAAATAAAAATACACATGTAACCTAGTCTTCATTAGCAATAGCCACATCTTTCATACTGTCCAGTTGTAATTCCCAAAGTGTGAAAGTGCACTGTGAATAACATTTGCAGTCTCCTCCAAGTCTCTTAAGACTTTGTTAAAGGAATGAACTCACTCCCTAGATATCTGTCAACCCCAGAATATGAGGCAAACGTGGATCATGTTTTTACCATGAGCTGTTCCTTTGCCAATTTGACTTAGGACAAAACACCACTACCTCAGGCTTACATTATTAAGTTAGAGAGCAGTTTTTGATATCAGACACCATCCAGGCTTCACTAATATCAAGGGAATGGCATTATTCCTCTGATGAGTTCCAAAGAGACAGAAACACACACGCGAGGAGGGCCCAAAGCAGCATGGATGTCAGGCAGAGAGCAGGATTTCTTTTGATAATAACCCAAGAAGACCTCCTAACAGATGTTGGGTTTTCTTTATAGCGGCTGATGAGGTACAGCACTCACAGGTTCAGATTCTGCCATGTGAACCTGCCGCATTATCAGCAAGTACCTTTAGCATTGCGGTGTGATGCAAGAGCACTGGAATATGTCAGAGCAGACATTTACTTTCATCCAACAAGAAATTAGTAATAGTGAACATTTGCCAAAAATTATCTGTGATATAAATAAATACAATATTTGCCTCTTTTTTGATGTAATATAATGCTATTAACATAATGTTGAAACTCTTTCTTTCTAATAGCAAACTTGAAAACAGAACCTGTTCTAATTTTATTAAAAGAAAAAGGAAAGGTGGTTAGTTTTGCCTTGCATTAAAGGTTTTGCTGCTTCATATAGGTTACTTTTTTCTTTTTTTCAATTAAAATTAACTTTTTACCATTGCAGTGATCTCAAGGAACTGGTGGAATTCAATATCTCTAACAGGTGTTCACAGTGTGATTATTAGTGTTACAAAGTACTGTAAATTATATAGGTATTCTTTACCATTATTAGTTCATGGTCGTCGATTACGACTAATTTAATGATTTTTAATGAACTAATATGCCCCCTTTAATATTGTATTCAACATGATTTACCAAATGTTAGCACCACAAGAAAATGAAGGTCCATGACGGAGCTTGTGTCTATGAATGAGGTGGGCTCTATGCACAGGCAGCACACCGAGTGCTAACTGCCTGTAGTAGGAGCTTCTCCAACCAAATCGGGCTAGGATCTCTGGAGGAACTGGGCTCCATGTACAGTCTGAACACTGAGCTCTGACTCTGCGCAGTAGGGGCGTGGCAGCTAAAAGTGCTTGCCTACTGCTAGGCCCTGCAGGCAACCTTTCACCACCGCCATGCACAGCCTTTGTCCCCCGAAACTCATTTTCTTTAAAAAAATATTTTTTACTCCTGCGGAGGTGGGTCCCACAGGATCATACAGGGGGCTGTGCTGGCTCCCACAGAATTGCTATGAATCAGTGATGATCCCGCAATTTATTTAAAAGATTTTGGTCCCTTGGGGGGGGGGCCCTCTGAGAACCCAAAACAGTGGCTAGGGGTCATGGTATCCCTAGCCTGGCCTTTTCTATATACTGTTGTTAGACCTGACAGCCTTAGGGTGGTCTTTCCCACAACGTTTTGACTGCCTCCCTCCATTTTTCTGATCTTGTTTTTGCTGGTATTAGGACTCTGCACATCTTACCACTGCAAACCAGTGCTAAAGTGCTTGTGCTTGTGCTCTCTCCCCTAAACATGGTGATTATGCTTTATCCCCAATTGACATATTTCATTTACTTATAAGTCCCTAGTAAAGTTGGACCTCTTGTACTCAGGGCCTGTAAATTAAATTCTACTAGTGGGCCGGCAGCACTGGTTGTGCTAACCACTCAAGTAGCCCTTTAACCATGTCTCAGGCCTGCCACTGCAGAGCCTGTATGTGCAGTGCTGTACTAGCATTTCGACCTGGCAAAACAACCTTATTGGCAGGCCCAAACCTTTCCTTTTTATACATATAAGTCACCTTTAAGGTAGGCCACGTATAACCCACAGGGCAAGGTGAAATGTTTTTAAAAAGCAGGACATGTACTATAAGTTTTACATGTCTTGGTAGTGAAAAACTCCCAAAGTTGTTTTTCACTTTTGCAAGACCTATTCCTCCAATAGGATAATATTGAGATTACCTTATTACATTTTATAAGTGTCCTTTCTAATTGGGACGAGTTAAGACCACCCAGGTCGGGTATCTCTGGAATCACAATTTAAATCACAACTTATGGTGAAGTTGGATTCTAAATTGCAATTCTGAAAATGACACTTTTAGAAAGTTGCCATTTTTGTTACTTTTTCCATTTGGTACCTGATCCCTGATGCTGGACTTTGTGTATTCCCTCTAGACAGCCACATAGAAATGGAGCTTAGGTGTGACTTGATGGGCAATCCTGGGAGATGGGAGGGAGGAGTTTGACACAGCCTCACTCTTACATCTGACTAGCCTGTGTCCTATCCACACAAAAAGGGCTGCGAAACCCCTGTAGTGAGTCTGGGGTCAGGACAGGAAGGGAGGATCTCTGTGCACTTCATAGACCATTTTTTTAAGTTTCCCCCACTACAAAGGCACAACTGGTTATAAGTACTGGATCTATGACCCCATGACTTTAGTAAACTTCTGAACCTGTGACCACCGTGCCAGGAAGAACAGCTACTGTAATGCTAAAGGACTGCCACTCTGATGGACTGATGTATGCTGGACTCCTGTCTTGCTGTGTTGCCCTGCAGCCTGCTGCTCTCACTCACCTGGGTGAGAAGGACTCGAACTGCATCACTTGAACCCAGAGTGACTCCAAGGGCTGACTGGCCTGATGAGCTGACGTCTCAGGGACATAAAAGACTTCCACCCAGCCTGCTCCAACACTTGGGCTCCGTAACCTGTGAGTCTCCCCTGCCAAGTAGTGTCACCCCAATCCTGGCCCCTTGGAAGTACCACACAGTTTGAAAGAAACAACTTCTGAAGTGTATTACAAACATAAAATAAATTGAGGCCTCCCTAACAAGTAAGCAAATGACATTTAGTCCACACCAAGCTGACCAATTAATCATAGGGCTATGGACATCATACCATACAATACTAACTCTCTCACTACTTATATAGCTCTACATGTTCCGCAACATAATCCACACTACTCTATATGATTTACAGCCCCATATGATGCTAGTTGTAAAAAAAGCTACCAATTATTCATTTTCTACACCCCCAAAAAGTGAAGTTCACTCTCCTTGTGTAAGACAGGAAAGTCCAGATATAAATATGGAGTGCCATATTCACAAAGGTAAGCTTGCCTGTGCAGATAATCACATGTAGATCTACTCCTACACCTAGGTATAAATTTTCACTTTTTTGCTATTCACTATTTCTCAGTTTGCATAGTTTGTTACCAGCAAGAATGGTTGGGCAAAATGTAAACGAATCCAGAAATAATGTTTGAACGCCATATTACTTCCCATATTTATCCCCTTCCATGTGTCGGATGGCCCCCGGCCGTCCGACGTCACTGTGGGTGTGTGCATAAGACAGCCAGAAGCCGTCCGATCTGTGCACGCGTCAAATCTGCCAGCAAAGCGGTTAAATATAGCTGTGTACATTGGACTCAAAAACACTATTGTTCACAATGTAATTGTTGTTTGTACCTTTGCACTTTTGGACTTCAAATTCATACATAAGCTTGGTGAATTTTAAAATAAATCCAAACGCAATTGACTTCAAAACAGACCTTTAAATAAATTCACACAGTAGTCACTACAACTGACCATACAATATGTTGAACCAATAATGTTTTGGCCTTTCCATTGTTTTGCTATGTATTGTATCTCTGAGCAGCACTAATGCCACCTTTGTTATTTACCAGCTACTACCCATATTTATCAATATTTCATGCCAAACAATGCAGCAAGTCACCTGACTGTGCTGCATGAAAGGGAAATGGCAGGAAGGAGCCGTATTTAGGGGTCGATTAGGATCGCGGACGGACTTGCGTCCGTCCGCGACCCCAGAGCAGGAGGGAACCTCCGCATGGCATGCGGAGTTCCCTCCTGTGCAATTAGGATGTGACCGCAAGGGTTGCGGTCACATCCTCTATTTTTAACATTGCCGCGGGTGCAGCTTCAAGCTGCACCCGCGGCAATGTGAAAAATGCACGCATTGCATTTGCATGCAGAAAGAGGCAGGCACCGCGCGGTGCCTGCCGCTTTCTGCATGCAAATGCAGGGGGGTACCATAGGTACCCCCCATGTGCACCCCCCACCCCCCCTTCACCTAGGGGGCCCGCAACGGGCCCCCGCAGTGAAGTTCCGTATGCTTTTCCGCGGCGGAAAACCCGCCGCGGAAAAGCATACTTTACTGGCCATCCTAATATGGTTGACGGTGTCTTCCAGACACCGTCACCATATTAGAGCTTTTCCGCCCCGGTTGTAAGCCAGCCGCGGCGGAAGAGCTGCGGACGGAAACCAGGACCCACCAGCCATCCTAATGTGGCGGTGGGTCTTTGGTCAGTCCGCTGCGGATTTTCCGCATCCTTGGGGCCGGCGGTGGCTTCCGCCGGCCCCGAGGATGCGGAAAATCCGCAATCATAATGACCCCCTATATATTAAACAGCACATTCTTGCTCACAAACTGCTGCCTGTTGCCAACACAGGCACACTTACACCATGGTGCAAGGGTGCCTGCATTGTAAGGTGGATAGTTTTTGTGCATGAAGAGGAACCTTCCTGCAAGACAACAATCCTCAGAGCCATTTTCCTCTTTCTAAATGTGTTGCTGAATGCAGTACACTTAGAAAGAGGAAACAACAACAAGACATTTCTCCCTGTTGCTCCTCTGGTGGCGAGGCATACATTTTGATGCAGTTCCAGGTCTACCAGTGTTGGTAAATCTAGGAATGTGTCAGAATGTATGGGTGAATGCATTGGAACACCCACGCTCCACCCGTGGCATGCCTGCCTGCTGCAGAGTAATGCAAGAAAATGATTTGCGCTGCCTGCAATTACTCTAGATATATCAAGCCACACAATGCCACGCAAGGTGGCCTTGCATGGCTTGATAAATCTCATTAGGTTTAGCGTCGCCCTTGCGTCCCCTTGCGTCGGCAACAGCAATGCAAAACCTAGATAAACATGGGCCTAGATCCCATTTGTTTGTGCTATAAAATGATCAAATAGTGGAAGGTGACTTAGACACAATAAAAACAAAATAACAATGCAAAGAAAAAATAATATTAGGAGAAATATTATAGTAGGAGAAACACATTATGCAGCCACTACAAGATAGTAAATACATAGCAAAATAATTGCCAGTTTTATGTGTGTTGATTAGTCGATAAAACGTCCTATATGTTTATCAGTAAGAGTGGTAAGACTATGTTATGCTCGTGCTTAGCAATCTTCAATCATCTTAATGAATTATTAACAGTATTTACAAACAGAACATATATGGAGCTCTGAGTAGACTTTCATTTCATTTGAAAGAGTGTTTATTCATGGCAAAATACACAATTTAAATAATTAATCTGTATATCAACATAAAGTGTATAACATAGACTATGGATAAATGATAGCAAACAATCACTTTAAAGAAATGAATATGTATTGAAAAATGCTCACCTGATAGCTAGAGGAATAGGAAAAGCATGCTCCACAGAGACCATGCAAGCATTATAAGTAATTATGAAAAGACTTAAGGGCATATTTACAAGCGCTGTTCCATCGCTCTTGCACCACGCAGTGTGGTGCAAGAGTGACACATCACAAAAAAAGAGATTTAGGAAGTCACTCAATGCCACTTTGCGTGGCCCTGAGTGGCTCCAGGAATCTGGAGAAATGCAACAAAGCGCAAATGCTGCATTGCGTTACCCTGCCCTGGGAAGCAATTCCATGAACAATGAATGTTTTTTCCCATACAACTCTCAAGGTTTTTGGTGCATTCCCATATTTACAAGAACTCATAAAACTGGGAATGTGCCGAAAAGATATGCCTCCCCAGGCAAGGTGTAATGAGGAGAAATGTCTTTATTCCTCTTTGTTACTTCCTCTTTCTGTGGGACCTGCATTATGAAGCACCCATACAAAGAGGAATATTCCTATTAGGATCGTTTTTATGCAGGAATGTCCCTTTGTGCACAAAAACAATCCTGCATGCAACGCAGGCACCCACGCACATGGTGCCAGGCACCCTTGCACCATGGCACAAGGGTGCCTGTGTTGGCGCTATACAGCCCATTGTGTGACAGCAAGTCGGGGAAGTCAGGAATGTACCACATGCCTTAAATACGATGCATTCCTGCCTTTTCCCAGAGACGCAGCACAGCAAGGGGACTTGCCGCACTGCCCTGCACCACTATTTCATAAATATGCCCCATAGTCTTTAGTTTACAATCTATTTTGATTTTTAGAACTGAGATTGAGCCCCTCTATTCACGTCAACTCCTTTCACTGTGGGAGATTCATTCTAGATCTACCCAACAGCAGGACCTGAGACTGACACTCATTCTCCATGCCCTGGTAACATGATGCAGTGATATGGATTCAATGTTCATACTAAAGACTTTGGGGCATATCAGCAAGAACCTCGTTAAAATTATCGCTGTTTTAGCGCAAGTTTCCTGCCGCTAAACCGGCAATAATGGGCTTGCTAATATGTGTTATAGAATTCCAATAGAAGCCCAGGTTAGATGTGCAGGACATTTAACCTGGGCTTCTATTGGAATTCTATAACGCATATTATCAAGCCCATTATCGCTGTTTTAGCGTCAGTTTCCTGCTGCTAAAACTGCGATAATTTTAACGAGGTTCTTGCTAATTTGCCCTTTTGTTTTTATCTGGGTGAGGTTTGGCAGAGTATCATTACAAGTACCACAGGTAGTAACAGAGATTAGATCGTAAGATGCATGTCCTCTCCTGTCCCGTGCTGCAAAACCTAAAATATTGCTGTTTTTCTGGGCACCGATTTCACCAGGTTTTAAATCACTCATTTTTACCGGGAAAACAGCCAGGTCAATACAATACTACTGCAGAAACGGCGGTCCTAACGGAGATGCAAACTCCCAATTGAACCTGAAAACATGGAGGCCATAGTGTAATACTTAAGGTATCCGAAAACTAACACAATAGACTATTTTCAAATATGTTTTATACAGTTTCATTTGCAGCCTTCACATTTAGTTATACTACAGTTGGCATACAGGAGATAAGCAAAAGACAGACAGACAGACATAAAAACTCTCGCCCCCCTGTGCGGTATGTGTATTCTTTCCTTGAATTTTATGCTGATCTGTCATATTTATAGGGCTTCTTACAGTTCAGTGCAGTTTTTTGGTTTCTAAAAAGCATCAATGCCAGACAGATCGAGGTTCAATGCCGACACACTGTATAAGGATTTTGCAACATAGAAAGACACCACTTCTAATGATCAGACTGACATAGTGATCAATGCCAAAAAACATTTTCTTAAATTGGCTTAACAGTGACAAATTGAAGTGTGATACTTAGAGAAAAATATTTGAAAATGTTCTTGTAAAAATTAAGCAAAGATTTTAAATTTTGAAGTGGCTCTGTATGGAGTTAGAAATGTATCTTTGAATGTATACATTAATCTTCGTAAGCGTATGAGAATGAAACATCTTCATAACATTGATAACGCACTTTACTATGTTACTATTTAATATAAAGCCACACTGTTAACATGATTCTATAAATATTATAGCCGATTTCTTTCAGAGTGCTAACATTCCGTAACAATGACAATATATGTTTGCTGAAATCTCTACCGAGTCGTAGTACCGGGTGTTTTGAGCATCCTAGGACAAATTTACCAAGATTCACACACCAAAATACTGTATCAAAATGTCCTGCACTGTCAGATTGCCGAAAATGTGTGCTGCATCATATGCACAATGTGTTTCGGACCAATGATGTCATCAGCATACGAAAATATATCTGTGCTTGAATGACACTAAACCGAATGGGTCATTATGTCATGGTACAAAGGCCGATCTGTAATATTCCCTTCACACACCAAACTGTGTTAAATACATACTATGGGCCTTATCAGGTACTTAGGGTGGCGGTCCGAAGACTGCCACCACTGAGGCCCCAACTATAGTATTCTGAGTGCAGCAGTCGGGCTGCCACAGGACCACTGCCTCCACCGGGACCTAGGGTCCCCCGGCAGTGGGCAGCAGTCAGGAGCAGTAATAAGCTGGCTGTGCTGCTGTGGCACCGCTGAGCATATTATGAGTTGCCTGTCCACTGCCCATTTCATGGCGGTGAGCCTGCAGTGAAAAGGGTGGTGTAGAGACAACCCCTACCACTCCTGGGCCTAGGAGAGCATGCAGGGGGGCACATGTTTAGCCCCCTGGAATTGCACCCCTGTTCCTGCGTGGCATGCATGACATGGTGTATGCCACACCATCCAGGGATGTGCAGTCGGTGCTCTCATGATTGCGGTCAGCATTTTAGGCTCCCCTAGGAGCCCTACAGACCCCCCACAATGAGACCAACGCAGCACTCTCCGATCCGCCATGGATTACACTCAGGCGCACTATGGGATTTGCTGTCCTCCTGTTGGCACCGTGGTTGCGGGCCAACCGGAGGACCATCAAACTCCTAATAAGGCCCTATGTGTTGAAATCTCAGATTCCGGCTTTCTCTTTTGGCAACAGTTTCTCCATCTTTCTTTCCATTGTGCCTGTTGTTTTCTCTGTTGCTCTTGGTGAATGTCTGATGAGGAAAAATAAGAGCTGGTCTAAATAAATTAGTGACGGGGGCCCACAGGCAACCACCTGCTCAAATTAGGCACTGGATGGAAACCATGAGTAGTCAGCAGCCAAATGGACATACCCATCTTTAACCCCAGCAAACCCAAGACTTGCATTTTTAACTGAATTTAGTTTTGACAGTTTAGTTCTTTTTTATGAACTGTATTATTGCTTGATTGGCTTTTTGTATACAACACGTTTGGCATTATTCTCCAGGAAATGCACTGCTGTCCAAGCAAAGATACACTATCCTTACCATTTTGGAGCATTGGTGTATGTATTTGGGTCTGTCAATCCAGAATGGTGTTGAAGCTCAGACACAGCCAACATCAGGGTTCTGCTAATTTGCATTATAGCCGCCTAATTAGTTTGTGCACTGCACCAGTCAGAATCAATGTGCTTTTATTACGGGCAGAATATGACCATAAAAAGACATCATATAGATTCCATTAACAACAAATACATACAATAATCATGAAACAATATAAAAAGAACTGCAGAAAATGTGCAAGCTCAGCAGACATTTCAAAGCTCCGATCTAATTACATACATCTTACAGTACAAACAAAATTAAAAAAGAGAAAGCAGATTGGCATGTGCAGCACAATTAAAGTGAGGCTCTTATTCTAACATGCAGAGCACGTTTTCAATGAAGTTTACAATTGCAGAGCACAGTTGTAAATAGATCAGGAAGCTTCTGTGTTGTCTAATATTTAGCTGTTTTAACACTGGTATTAAAAACATCTTCCAGGGAACTACATACAAAGAACAGAAAAGCATCAAATGTATAACACCTTGTGGAGTACAATTATCCCACAGGAAATTGGGAAAGAATTTGAACCAAGTGCACTGGATCAGAAAAACACAAAGGAAATGGATTGTACTCAACCTCAAGCTACTCAAAAAGAATCTGTGTTAAGTATTCCGGAAAAATGCAAGATACATTCAAAGTCACTAGATTGTCTCACGTCTAGGTAAGCTCTTGCTGTAGGCATATTGTAAACTTTCTCAAGTCTCTTTGTAGAAATAAAATCATAGTATTGATATTTAATCAATTGCTTACTATGATGGGTTATCATCGTGGGTTTATTATAAAGATCTTTGGGACCCAATTTCCCCAGAGACTGATTTAGGTAAAACAACCAGGGGATCCTAATGACTGCATACAATGCAAGGCAGTCCTTAAGAATAAATCTCAAAAACACCGTTACCGGGGAGGACCAGACCTTAACTTACGAGAGTAAAGGTGAAAGATGGACCGCATCTTCCAAATAGTTTAGTCCTAAGTCAAGGTGGCCAATAAAAGAGGCTATTGAGGTGGGAGTTGAAAGCAGAAGGTTTACCAGAGTCTGAAGAAATTCCACCGCCATTTGGCCGCATACTCCCACGCCATAGAGCCCCACCTAAATACATTTACTTTTACACAAAAGCAACATTTCTGTTGTTATGTTTACACCCAACCTTAAGGAAAATTAGAAAATTGCCTCAATGGCACCCTGAAATTAATGTGCTCTGATTCTAAGTAAGTGTATCCAGTTTAAAGAGATGTTGAAAGGTATACCTATGGAGTTAAAAGTTGGAACTCTCAGAATAGTAACCCTCCTCCACCACGTGTAACCTGGATTTCGTCTTTCTGGGTCCCATAATCATCATGAAAGATTTTGCAACATTCACTTTTCAATCCAATTTGCTCATAAAGGTTGTAGAAGATTCCAAGAGACACTGCAAACTGTTAGCTGTTTGCGCTATAAGCACAGCGTCAGCTGCACAAAGGAGACAGGGAACCCTACGTACATCCACTACTGTCAAATATTTTCCAGCCTTTGTCAAGTATAATTCCAGACATTCATGTAAAGGTGGAAATGGAAAGGGCCAACATGCATCCTTGGCTAGCATCATTACTCAATTTCTTTCAAAAGGTCAGTAAATTCCCCAATTTTGCCAAAATGGGCTTTGATGGTGGTGTTAAAGTGCAGCCTTTTCAGGACATCGACTAAGGCCCGTCTCCTCCCATAGATTCCATCATAGTACATAACTTGGCACAGTTTACATCATCAAAAGCACAGGAGAGGTCCATAAATGCTAAGTGTAATGCACCTTTCCTGGTTTTGACATACTTCTCAGTGCCTACGTTTAGGCATTGTTCCACTGTGCCCACCCCTGGACGGAAACCACACTGAACTAGTGTAAGAATTTTTTTAGACTGCGCCCATTATTCCTGTTGCGTGAGAAGAACCTGACCCAAATAAAGATATGTTTCTATATCAAGCTGGGTCTGATTTGTCCCCTTTTTAAAAATAGGGACACATGCAACAACATTTTAAATGAGTGGGGCCCATTGGTCAATATTCGATTTAAAAGGTTCGATAAGAACTCCATCCAGGTCTGGGGCTATATGAGACAAGCTCTGTTGTTTAGCCGCTTCCACCTTCTTATAGTAAATAGAGAGGCTTAACCCCTTCCATGCCGTCATGTATCACGGTGGACGTGTGGTGATGACGGCTGGGGGCCGTCATGAACCCGCCCACTCATTAAAACGGCCGCACAGGCGCAGAATCGCTGCCGCGCCGAAGGGGTTAAAGCAGTAAAGGCCCTCATATCAGTAGGGGGACTCAAGGGCTCACCCCCAATAGTTACCAAGTCAAGTTCCTGGGTAAAATGTTCAGAATAATGATAATGAGCAACTCAGGAATGAGATGGTATTACGCAATCATTCATAGCTAACTTGCACTCTGAAAAAAATGACGGTTAACAATTTCCCAGAAGCTAGAATAGTCCTTAGTCTGAATTGCTACTTTTAGTTTATCCGAAGCTATTTTTTGTATGTATGCCCTTTTAGCAGCTAGGCTATCTTTTTATAATTTGCTGGCCAAGTAGATTAGGGGCTCATGCTGCTGAAAAAACTTGTAATGCTCCTTTCAGTTTACAGTGAGCAACACTATAAGGCTTGTTAAACTATCCACAAGCATGGTTTTTTCACCGAGGCTTATCAATAAATATATTGGAGACCCTTAAAACAAAGTGTCCCAAACCCGGTCATATTCACTCTTGGATCCGCATCAGAGGACAGGCAGGTAGTTAGTGCCAACTGCTCTCCCTGTATTAAGTCCAGTATAAACTGTCTGACATTTACTTTGTCCCATTTTAAACCCTTCGCTGCGGGGGATATTCCCCCGCTGTGCTGGGGGGAGAAGGCGGGCACAGCGCTCACATGCTCATGACGAGCTCAGCTCGTCATGAGGCACTGCGCTCCTGTGCTCATGACGAGCTCAGCTCGTCACGGCCACACCCGTTCCCATGGAACGCTCAGCACAGCAGGGGAATTATCCCCGCATGCGGACGTTCCACGGCTCATGACGACCTGAGCTCGTCATGAGCACCTGAGCGCCGTGGCTCATGACGAGCTCAGCTCGTCATGAGCTTTCAAGGGGTTAATCTGCAGCCAAAGTTGGATGGGAAAGTAAGTTCACTCCTGTCTTTTCTTTGTTCCCATCCACATCCAAATTTATTTTTACATCAATAGACTATGATCCCTCACACAATTATACCTAATTGAAGAATCACCAATTAATGGTGCAAGATCGCTTGTGGCTGAACCAGGCATGTCCTAGGAGTTCCATGCCCTTCTAAAGAGCCTCGACCTTCAGGCTGATTCCTCTATACGGTCTTGGACTCCTCTGTTGCTTGCAATATCCTTATCATGTATGTCAGGGTTGTACTTTATCCTATATATATATTTCAAATTATTAATTTGCTCCACATGTGGTTCTTTGATCATCCCCCCACCCTTGTCATATGGACAATTAATTTTTTATTATATCACAATAAACAGTTTTTTAGAAGTGTAAGTAGATTTGGCATTTGTGCAGCACAGTGCTCTGTAGGGGACACAATACAGACATAGTTGACTTTTATAAACAAGTACATAAATAAAATAAAGAGGGTAGAATTGAACACAGTGCCTTGCATTACGCAGAGGCAGTGAAGTAAGAAATGCGGATAAGAGCCATTTCGGTGGCCAGTGACGTGTAGGAGCTTATGTTGAAAATCAGTCATTCATCTGATATAGCCATGGAGTCATATTGGCTTTAAAGCATGAGTGAAAAACAAAGGCATCACAGGCTTTTCTTTATGAGGATAAACAATACCCAATTGCTATTTTGAGACACCAAGAGTAGACTTTTCTCTCTACTGCACTACTTTATTTGACACACTCTAAGATGCAGTCTTTTAGTGCAATTCTAGCCTAGTGCATCTCTCTAAAATAAGGAATTTCTCACATGACGGTTATAGTCAGTTTCAATCAGTGGCAAAAACACAAATTAATTTGCGATTAAGTAAAACTCGAGAATTCGATGAGCTCATAAAGCAAGTTAGGTTTTGGGGTATGAATGTATCCACTTAAGATGAACTTTCTGCTAATGGTCCTTTAGTCTTTCTCTAATTAATGTGCCCCATGCCTCAACACTGATTATACATTCTTGGGGTTACTCGCTGATGGCGGACTGTATTAAAGTTAGTGTGTGGTCAATATTAAGCTTATCCTAAATGATTTGCCTACCTTTGCCCTTTTCCATGCCTTTCTGTCAAGCATTTCATAGTGGGGTCCTGGCCATGAAATGCTTGGGGGAAAGGCAGGTCGGAATCTGCTGGCAGCGCCGGCATCTACACTGCCATGATTTCCGCCTGCTTTCCACACTGCCACCACCGTGGGATCCTGGGTCCTGTTGTGGCGGTACTCTTGTGCTGGTCCCACTGCCACCATAGTAATATGGCAGCCGGACAGCCACAGTGAGTACCATACTCGTGGTCAGGACCATAGCCATAACACATTGTAGTGCCTTACACCCCTAAGCCTTGGGTGGCAGAATTTTTTTCTACAAAAACACTAGTGTCATTTGGATGTTTGGTAGCGTCCTCACATATTCAGGGCTCAAATTCATCTTTTAAACTCTGCAAATGTTACAAGCTCAGTGTTAATTCCTGCTGCTAGAATTTCAACTCTGTAATTTTGTGTATTGGTTATGTTTTCCAAAGGGACATGATTGTGTCCAATAGATGTGTACAAAAGACGTACATGTGTCCCAAGTGCAAATTATGGAACCATCTCAGATTATGCTTTGCATTCTGTACATTGCTTTCGCCCGAAGGTTCTCAAAGAGTCAAAAGGGTCCTGTATTTGGTTCTTGCTTGACTGAAAACATCCTGTGCTTCTAAGCTCTGCATGGTCATTTCAAATGATAATTTAAATTGTGTGCACTTGGTAAAAGATTCACATACCAACCTTGTTAGTATGAATACATTTGTTTCCAAATGAGGCACAATGTAATCTCAAAAGAAAACTGTTGGAGATACAACATATATTCTTCCTACTTGTCCTATGGCTGAGGTTTCCTTGAAGAAATTATTTGATCTGATGTCCATAACCTTAAGCGAGGAAATTGTGATGTCTACCACAAATTGTACTTTTGTGTACATAAGTGCGATAAGTACGGAAAGTAATTTGTCGAGAAGTTGCTACACCTGTCGCTGCTTTAGCAGAGAATTTTTCCAGCTAAAGCGGTGATAATTGTATCGCCCTATTACCTAGCTGTCGCTAACACCAGTTAGCGACAGCTAGTAGGAGATAGCGGGCATTTAGGCGGCAAAGTGGGCGTGCCAGGATGTTAGCGACTGGAAACAGTCACTAACATCTCTATCTCCTATTACCAACTTTTGGAAATATTTGCGCTAAGCGCGATTATCTCCAAAAGCTAATGCCTGCCCAGAGCAGTTCTTAGCCATGTTATCCAATGGTAGGTGGATAACATGGCTAAGAGCATTTTCTCGATAATGCATGAATATCGCTGACTTTACAGCGATATTCATGCATTTCGGCTGATTTTTATCGCTTAGGAGATAAACCTTGATAATAGCAAGGCTCCTAAGCGATAAAAATCGGCGGAGCTCGGCAATATTAATATTGCCTCTAAACCAACATAGCGATAATCATCGCTAGTTGTTGGTAATATGCCCCTCGGACTCTTATAATTTGGTTGATTTGGTTATCAAAACAAGCTAAACCATGTATATCCAGTCACTCGCTCACTGTAAAGAATTCAAACTCGCATCTATGGCCTCCTAAAATCTAACAGTTTCTCTCGAGCATGCTCAAACCAGTGCTTAATTTGTGCAAGTGTTTGGTGGCGCTCAGCACCGGAACTTTTTTTCATAATACCAGTGCATGTTTGTGACAGTTTACTACATGGTGAGACATTCTGACTATTTGTAAAAAGAGCAGATCAGCAAAGTGTTTGAAAATGCAATCCATATTTAAAAAACGTAATACAATTAGCACGTCCAGGCTATTCTTACAACTTTACGTGACTTGGAAAAGTCCAACATGTCACATTTGTAGGATTATGATGGTTTACAGTTAGCTTACTGGTATCTAGCAGTGCTGGTAGGAACAGTGAGTGGTGAAAGTTGCAGTGGCCTCCTGAGAAATATTTCCGGCCTTGGATCTTATTTTTTTTTTGGGTGTGCAAATACTCCACTGGCTGAAATTCATTTTCAAAACTCATAAACATTTGGTAAAAAACATCCATCACATCATGCAATAGCTTGAGCAAATGTATACTTTATTATTAGCTTAATGATTTAATTTTTTTCCTCGAACAAGATCAAACAACCACATTAGACTCCAAGGCATAGAGAGATTAAACACATTTGGAAATCTCCAAAATGTGTCCATATCCACAAAACAAGATGGAGAACATTTTGCATGGTTTTACAAAAGGATTAAGCAATTAACTTGACTGATTGTTACTTAACTAGGTCAGGAAATTCCTCAAAGGACAAAATAAAGCACATACAGTCAAGATGATTTTCTCCTGAAGGATAAATGGGCAGAAAAGGCGGAGACCTTCAGAAAAGAATGTCACACTCTTAAATGTGATGTACAGGTAGCACTGACTGCATCAATGTGGGTGGTAGAGACATGCACTTTTCTGGAACTGTGGTGAGTCACTGTATATCTACACACCTACTGGGCGAAGATTATCTTCTTTAAAAAAAGGTAATAGCTCATATGCTGTTTGACTACTGTGCAAATGATAGTTTTACCCGTTTTAATAAAAAAAATATATACACCATTGTGCATGCCTTTGCTGTAACCCCTAACCAATCAGATGCAACGATCATGCCAATTAATTAAAGATCTGGCAATTTGAGAACATGCTGAAAATGTGTGTGCCAGCTCACTGGCGGTAAAGATCTAAGATTCCTGCAAGTTGGCAGCAGGAGCTGAAAATGTCAAACAGCTCCTGCTTTAACCCCAGAGCAAGAGAAATGCTAGTATCCTTGTTACTGCGCAGTTAATGGTCGCATCAGCACAGCTGTGAATGGACCACTCGCAGTGGCAAGAAATAACAGCCGAGCATTGACAACAGTGAATGAATTAAGCATTGGAAGCTTGGCAACAGAATAGTTACTATTCCACATAGCAGTGTGCAAGATTATAATTGTGTTAGTTCCATTTGATTCCATTTAATTTGATTTACCTTATGGAAGTATCCAAAAAAATGAAGAATATTGCCCTACCCTTTCTTAAGTTCACCATGGTGGCAAATTAGCCCCATGTCATCAAGAACACCATCAGCCAGTCCTGTTTTTTAGGGAACAGCATACAGACACTGGGGTTTGTTGGCCCAGATTTAGTAGGATACACACAATTGGAAGTCCCAGAATGAAGAGAGTAAAAAAAAAATTGGAATGGCTCAAGCTGCTTCTAAAAAACACAGGGCATTACTTAACACTTGTAACTTATTTGTTACAGTGTCAGCATTTACTGAATATCTGTATGACCGTGTGCAGCACTTCAATAGCAGGATGTAAGGCAGCAGTTTTAAGGTACTGCCTAGAGGTGGCACTGAAATACTACAGAAGGCAGAAAGCAGCCATTACTTAGCATAAAGAGCAAAATTACACTTTGCCCCAAGTAGTGAAAATCCTTGCACTGTTACTGTTTATAACTGCATAATTGGTCATGACTTGAGCAGGGGCAGGAGGAACAGGACCCAAGAGACCAGGACCATGTGAACAAGATTAAGAATTGGCACCTTCACAAGGATTAGGGCTAATAAAAATCAGGTGAAGCAACAGGAGCAGGACCAGGGCCTAGAGGACCAGAAATAGAATCAGGATATTTGTGTGGGTAGCAGGATCAAGACCAAAAGGGTTTGGACCCAGATGGTCAAACCCATGAGGACAAGCAGAGCAAAAACCATTAGAACCAAGGTCATCACCAGGAGACTCCAGAGGACTAGGATCAGGAGGACCAAAACCCAAAAGTCTGAAAGGACAATCATATAAAAAATAAGGACCACTGACCAATGATAAGAAAGGGTTAAGAGAAGGTAGATCAAGTGGACAAAGGTTGGGTGGACTCATACCAAGAGTACCAGTGGAACCGAGGGGCTGGACCAGAAGACTAATTGGGACCAGGGGTGGTAGGGAGACCACGAGCGAAATAAGAAGGACCCGGAACAGGACTACGGTCAGGGGCTGGAGGAGAATTAAGATCAGATGCTTTTTGAGATTCAAGTATCTATATTTTCTGTCAAAGATAGTCAATGCTCATCCTTGAGATAATAGCTAAGGCTTTTCATGATTGGCTCAGCAGTGCTTACTTTGTGCCAGTATTTTATGTGGTTTTCTAGCACTCATTCTTAGAAGCTAGGACTTATTTTTCTTAATGACACTTTGAATCAGAGCAAGAGAGTGACAGTAAAAATTGAGAATGAAGGTAGTGTGAAATATTTAAAGAGAGACAAATGGAAAAGGGTAAGGAGAGAGGTAACGGACAAGAACAATATGGTAGTTAAAGAAACAGGCATGAAATGGAACCAAGACTCATTTGACAAATGTAAATTTCAAATAGATTTGTGACAAGAAATACAGGTTGCAGATTCTGATTACTTTTATATATATTTCTGATTGTTAAACATATTGGACTCAATTGAAATCGTTTGATATGTACGTAAGCAAAACCTATTTGCAGAAAAACTGATCTGCGGGCATAAATTCCTCAATCCTGCGTCAAACAATAAGAGGCAATTTATGCTCCTAGATTGGAATTTACAAGCTATGAACCAGTATGGCTGATTGCCCGCAGTCATGATTGAAGGGGTAGGTGTGAGAAAGTAGGTATTCTGCAGGCATCTATGTGAAATGTAGGGAGAACCCACAAATCAATTAGTTTCTGTATATTCACAAGCATTTTGTGAAATTCTCCCCAAACTGGAAAACATTTACAAACATACTCCTGCTAAAAGGTGTCATAATGCCTTTCCAGGGTGGAAAAATTATAATGCAGAACATGGCATTATTTTCAACAGTGAATTATTCTTTGTATGGATAATCCACAGAAGTACATACAGTGGACAGCGAGCACAAATGAACATTTTTGATTTATATATATATTTCCATACATACTCCTATTGTGTTTTGTTAATCACGTTCAAATATGTAAATCTATAGAAATCAGCGATGGACATCTGTGATGCATAGTTTTACACAATCTTTGTGAATGAAGATCATCATAAACAGGGCATGTAACATGTTCAACCAAACTAATGAACAGACGTATTTCCATGTAATAAGCACCTAGAGCAATCAACTGTGTTTAATTTGTCTGGTATGAAGGGGCCTTTTAGCCAAAGCTGCGGACTTTTGGATACATCCAATGTAACTATAACCCCACCTGCTATTGCAAGGCTCTGCTTATCAGACACACTGCCTCCAACTACAATTGTAGATTTTTTAGACTCATCCTATCAGTGGCGTAGCAAGACCTTTACCCGCCTGTGGCGGTCCCTGGGTTTGCTGCCCTGAGGTGGCTGCATGTAAGTGGGGAGTGCTGGCGATTCCTGCATTTGCCGTCCTCGACGGTCACAGGTATGAGCTGGGGGGGTCCCACCCCAAAACTCATACCACTTAGAGCGGACCGCCCCCCCCATGCTACACCACTGTATCTTACTTACATGTTGATCTATTCTGCAAACTAACTGTATATATTGTAATATATTAGAACCTACATTATCAAACTATAACATGAATAAATAGTATTCTACCTACTCAAGTTGTAACCAACATGTTTAACTGCTAATGTCATGCTTAAAGTGCTTTATACTGGTAAACACTCTGGTACTCTGTATTCTGCATGCTTATCTTACTCTGCACAGCACTTTGATGCTCTTGGATCATTGTCTCGCTTTATGAAGCTCTCAACTAAATAAATAATTAAACTGAGGAACTATATTTGAATCTCCAAATACAGTCATCATTCTGTGATTCTGGGCAAAACACATGGGGCCAGATGTACAACCCACCAATTTGCGATTCGCAAATTGCGTTGCATTTGCGACTCCCAATCTGCGACTCGCAAATTGGGATGTACAACAGTGTCTCAGACAGGTGCAATTTGCAACCCCAATAGGAATGGCTAGCACTCACACTGATGGTGGCCTGCTGGGGTCAGCAGACCACCAAGTCTGTGACTACTTTTAAATAAAGCAGTTTCTTTTTTTAAATACATCCCGCTTTCCTTACAGGAAAACCGAATGCATTTAAAAAAAATTAAACATTAAACTTTTCAGTTTCATTTTTTAAGGGCAGGCAGTGGTCCCTGGGACCACTGCCTGCCCTTAAAAAATATTGTTTGACATATTCACAACTCTGGGGACCCCTTCCCGTTTTCAAATGGTTCACCACCTACTTGAAGTAGGTGGTAAATTGCGAGTGTTTTGCGCCCGCAATTGAGGTCGCAAAACACTTATACATACAAATAAGAGTCGCTATTTGGAAGGGACACCCTTGGCACGCCCCATCCTAATCGCGAGTTGCAAACCTCATTTTGCGCATCGGTAATATTTACTGATTCGCAAAATGAGGTTTGTACATGGCCATGCCCTAAACTGCAGTTGCAAACGGGCCGATTGCCCATTTGCGACCGCAATTTAGGGTCATGCATCTGGCCCTAATCTCCTTATGGCTTTAAATTGGGCAACATATTCTGATGCTCATGTAAAGTGCTCTAATTCCCGTGGGGCCATGTCCATGCTATTTAAAAATGCAAAAAATAAAAATTAAAAAATGCCTTATCCAAAGGTTTGGTGACATAGTCAATACATGAAGTTTTAGACAATTCACACCTTGCTTGAGAATTCAACCAGTCAGCAATTCTTTCACTTGCTCTCTCAAAGCTATGCCACTGCAGGTGCCAAAAAGCTGATGTCTGCAGGGACCACTTCCACACAGCTAACAGCACCTGCATGAACAGGCACTAATTAATGAATGCTTTGTGTTTACACCAGCAGCTGCAAAGAATTCCTGCATCTCATTGCAAATGGCATGAGGGAAATGCATGTCCTGAATGCATTTCGTATTTACTGGCAAGGAGTCACCTGGGGGTCTTTGCAAGCTGCCAAGTCTGTTGCAGAAGCCAACAAGTGTTTAAAACATTGTAAATTCCTGATTTTCAGGTATTCCAATCCGCTAAATTACATAAATGTGTATTTGGATTTATTCATATTATCTCAAAGTTTAAACTCCACAAGTCAGCAAAGGATTGTAGATTTTCACACAATGTGTTCATTTTATTTTTCTGGTTTTGCAGACCAGATTTAGAGGTTTCAGAGCACATTAAATAATTAAATGAAATATAAGAGCATTGATGACTTCGAGTTACAGAGGAAAGTAAAACACTACTTAGTTACAAAAAAGAAATACAATTGTAATGTATCACAGATTCCGACATCTCCCCCCAAATGGTCTTAATAAAGTTTTCACAAACTCTTCTGCATCAGTAGGACTCAAAAGTTAGCAAACAGAAATATTGCATCAAAGTAAGAAAAGGCTACCACAACTGTCAAAGATGGATTGCATTAAGTATTTCAGAACAGATATTCCAGACTAGCCCAGATTCTATCTCAATCTTGCACAATAATTAGATTTTTTTAAACTCAGATACTATACACGTTACACACTATCTCACTTATTTATAAATGTTATGCATTTCAAATTTAAATAATAAAAACACTCTATCTAGACTACTATAAGTTCCTGTTCCTAACATATATGTATTACACAATATGCATGATAGATAACATTTAGCATCGCCAGAGTCTTCAGGTGTCAAGTGTTATTCAGTTTGCTGCCGATCATTTCACAATCGGTCACACAATTGTGCAGAGAATTGCACACAATGTGGACATGTTCCCTGTCCCTCCTTATCGCAAATCGAGGTTTCTGTCACCACACTGTTCTTTAAGTAACGTTTTTGAATGGAAAATTCCATGAAGTCTGGCCCAAGTGACTGTGACTGCTGCAAATGACCCTTTCAACCTGCCTCTTGCTGCAGCTCCCTCCATGCCCCAGTGAGCCACTGGCTGAGAATTAAATGCTTTCAAAACCTGCAGCCCCGAGCAATGCCGGCAGAGGCTCAAGGTCGAATTAGTTCCCTGCCTTTCATGGTGATAGCTGTAATCTGCTTCTGATTGTAAAGAATCATTTGCAATTTGGAAAATTATGAGCAAATGCTCAACCTTGACAGAAGCTGCTTTTATTATTCATTATTTACTTATTAGATAGAAGCCCTGTTGTATTAAGGTTGCCGCGAAATAAAACCCAAGAACTCAATTCTGTTACAGAAATGTGCATGTGATTACTTTTAAATGGGGAGAGAGAGAGGCAGAGGAAGGCTGTGGAATCAAAAGAGTTATGCATGAAAATGAGCTGTGATAAGATAATTCTAGAAATAAAATCAAGGAAACAATATTGCAATCTGTACATTGTAAGGTATTCAAATTATGCAAGTAAATTGTATTTTAGTTGTTACTCTATCTATCTATCTATCTATCTATCTATCTATCTATCTATCTATCTATCTATCTATCTATCTATCTATCTATCTATCTGTCTGTCTGTCTGTCTGTCTGTCTGTCTGTCTGTCTGTCTGTCTGTCTGTCTGTCAGTCTGTCTGTCTGTCTGTCTGTCTGTCTGTCAGTCTGTCAGTCTGTCTATATTTCTTAATTTTGCAACTGTACACCACACAATTATCTATAAACTACAGACTCTGAACTATGGGAGTAGTTCATTACTTTCAATCCTTCCCATTCAGGAGAATTGTAAAGCCTGAGGCTTCTTAATGAATAAATGTGGAAAAAACGTGCTATAACATGCAATTGTCTGGCCACAATGTTCCTAAAACTTTCTTCCTGAAGACAAGGCCTATGGATTTAAAGGGCCTTGGGATCTTGGGTGCACATTAAAATTGAACACCGCTTTCAAATATTATTGGTCGATATTGATACCACAGTCCTGGACCATCCACAGAGGTCTAAAGTTCCACCACTTTACTGACAAACACCAAGACACTGCTGTCTCATCATTGGGATACCCACAGACCTCACACAGTGCTCCTTTATTTAGCTTTATTCAAACATTGGTAGTCACAAGTATTTCAACCCAAAACAGGCACTGATTTCCCACTACTGAGACCGCTCTAGTGCTGTGACAATGTAGCAGTGATGTCTGGTGAGCTTTAATAAAGGTGAGTCATAAGTACCTGTTCCAAACTGCACGGAATAAACAAGTCCAACTTCTTCTAAGAGGTTTCCCTCTATAAAATGTTTAAATATTTGGAGCCAAATAGTGCAATGTACACACACTTTTCACATTCGATCTGCTCTGCAACATCAATTCTCCCATTTTAGGTCCAGCCGCACTTCAGCTCTGCTTCCCGTTTGGCCCACTCCATGTCCATCAGATCCACTTTTTCATTACTCAATAATAGAGTGACAACACTCACTTTATGCTTAACCATTGATAGCTTGCTACATGACCAAGAATCAAATTGATAATGTATGGAGTTTGGCACCTTGTCATTTGCCTTTCATTTTCAAAACATTGTAATAGTGTACAAGCCACATGTTGCTTGCAAATTAATTGCAATTTGGTTCATGGCCCTGGGTGTATATCCACCCAACATGCCCACAAACCACTTCTGTGCCCATTACACCTGGTCAGTTTGAGTAATTAAAAGATAATTCATCAGTGGAAAAGACCTCCAGTGATCGACTCAACAGGGAAGTCTAGTGCCACCAGCTCTCGAAAGTCTTGAGGTGCAATTAGATTCCAATGTAAAGCTAACATTCTTCATCACCTCCACCACTACTGTGTCAAGATACAGATATCAAACAGTTGGAAAATATACCACTTGTCACAGCACTAAATCACAAATGCACACTTTCATAAAGAGGAACCTAGAGTACAATACCAGGCTCTAATCATCCAGATTCCATAAAACACTAACAAGCTGGCTGTGGATCAACTAAACACAACAATCTATCAACACTAGATCATGTGGAAATACATATTGTTCCCTTCTTCCCCCTTCTCCCTGCCCCAAACATCTGGTATTTGACATTTGAATTTCCAGAAGTCATGGGACCAGGTCCTATCAATCTGTACTCTTTTTAAAGAAAAAAATGTTTGCTGTAAAGTTGCCATAGCTAGCAAGTTGGCATGTCAGCAGTAAATGAGTGGAATCGTTTTGTGCTGTTACACAAATTGAGTTATTGTGAACAAGAGTAATAGACATAGATTTCCTTGTTCTCTCTTATTGTCATGTGGTGGAAGCATTGTAATATGTCCGGTGGTGCAGGTGGTGGCGTAGAGTTTGGTGGGCACCTAAGAGAAGCTAAGCCAGTGTTTTGCTGCACTGATGATATTACAAATGTATGTTATAGATGTGGACTTCTGGGCTAAGAAATAGCTAAGATATTTATAATGATAATGACAATTTACTTGTACTGATGAAGAGTATTCGCCTGTCCTCCTTGTAGACATGATAGGTCTCACTCAACAAGTTGAAGTGGTACATGATGGTAAACTTCCATACTGATTTCACGTAAATGAGAAAACAATTGCTTCCTAGAACTTCTCACATGACTCTTGGCTATTGATTTAACTGTATACCCTAGACATATAGTATGATTTCCACTCTTAATGGGATATGAACCAATATTTGAATACATTTTGTACACCCATTTATGCATTCTAAATTGCCAGATAAAAAAAAAATTCTTCCTTTAGAGTTAATGTTTTCAGCTTTTTGGTGTTACCTTATTTTGTCCAGAAATAGGGGTCACCCTAATTTAAACACCTACTAAATTCTTTATCTATAAGGTGGTTTGCCTGATTAATTACTTTAATTGGTTAGATAAACATTAAAGTTGAAGTGAGAAAAAAATCAGACTCCACTGAGTCACTTTTCTTCACCTAACAATCAAAAGCACAAAATATATATAACATAAACCTGATAATTTTGAATGAATGACTTAACTGCTCACTCTGCCTATGCCTGGAGCAAGATCCATCCACATGATATTCAGGCACAATAGTAATGCTGCATTAAGCAGCATGAAGAATAACTGCATCTTAAAGGAAACATTCCATTATTTGATAGGATTAACCTAAAATTGTATTTTAGAAAATACTTATTGACAATGCTATAAGAAGAGAGTTTTGTAGTATAAAATATTGTGCTACCTTAATATCATAGCCGAATAAATGAGGAACATTTATCGACCCGTAAGTGCCCAGCTGGAGGTATTTATTAAGGGGCAGGTTTGCAAGCCCCTTGTGCCACTTTTGCTTCACTTTTCCCATGTTAAAAATGACGCAAAACTGGTGCATAGGCCTTGTAAATTTGCCCCTTAGTATTCTGAACTTCACTTCTACATACTTTGAAAAAAATATATATATATATATATTTATATATATATATACATATATATATATATATATATAGAGAGAGAGAGAGATGGAGAAAGAGAGAGAGAGAGAGAGAGAGAGAGAGATTTATATATAAATATCCATATCAATTAGCTCCACAAAGTCACAAATTGCCCAATGAGGGTGTCACATGATGCTGGCGAAGCAAGCCAGCAGTATATGTTATCCTCCCAACCCACATGACATGCGCACACAGGGAAGGAATCACATGCAAATTTATTCTGTGTGTCAGTAAAGAGACAAGACAGGTTTAGATTTTTCAGCCTTGTTCACATGAGAGCAAGGCTGATATGCTGAAACATGCCTTGTTTCTTTGCTGATGTACAGACACACAGAATAAATCTGATGATGATTCCTTCCCTGAGTGCGAGTGTGAATTTCGTAGGTAGGACAAATTCGCACACATAGCATGTAGGATTCAACAATTTATTTAACCCTTCTTAAAGCTCCACTGTCCTAATGCATTTCAGCCGCACTTGGCCTACTTCAGAGGAGGGGCTTTAAACATCCAAGGGCCGCCCGAACACACATAGACCCGGTGATTGCTCCATTACCGGTAATTACCCTCAGGTGGGTGCCCAGATGGGCAGCAGTGTCGAGCATGCTGGTCTTTGTAGTGCGTCTTTGGCCCCACAATGACTTCCCTTCAGGGGGCGATGTCATCTTTGTTTTGTTTGATAAAGTTGTCCTGCGATCCCCTTGCGCACCATTTTAAAGTGCGCCGAGGTCCAATCCAAGGGCCAGTCCCTGGTGGCTACCACTGCCCATCTTTAGCCTTCGCCAGCATCAAAAAAATGATCCAGTTGCGGGCAGTCTTTGGCGCGCTTTCACTGGTGGTGCGTCGCTCGCGGGAATGACCTGGCCGTATTATATTACCCAGAGCCTCTCCTCACGGAAAGAAGTTCCGCAGGTAGGATTCAACAATTTATTTAACCTTTCTTAAAGCTCCGCTGTCCTAATATATATGTCTATATATATATATATATCTTCACTGTAAATTTATGTGGAGGTAGGTACAGAAAATCTATTCACACTTGTTGATGGGCACGACATTCTAAACTCAGAATTCCATACAAGAACTGGAAGGGTAAGAGAGTCAAATAAAATTATCAATCCATCTGTCTATCCATCTATCCATTTAATACCTACATCCAATCCATCCATCATCCAACTTTTTAAACAGGAGCACCAGTAAACAGATATCAATGCAATACAGCGGTTGTTAATTACTAAGAGGTGCAGGGAGCTCATGGAGCACAGTACAATTTTAAGTGCTGTCAGCACTTAGGCTGCTAAGTATAATGATAAGTATATGCACGCATTGCTCTGAATTGGTTTGTGCCACATGAGCACCTGTACAAAACTGTAGTAATTATCCAGTGAAATGGTGACACCATGTTGCGTTCTTTGTCATTTTAGAATTATGTATGTCAGGCACAACCTGTTGTTGCCTTGGATGTTTTCCATTACACATACAACCATACGTCAAGTGTCCATGTTCTGATTTCTATTCCTAACCCATCATTAACCCATAACTCTGTAACTTATTTATCATAAGAAGCATCGGTCAAAAATGTTATCTTAACACACTGTGAATAGGAGCTTTTCCCTAAGTGAGTCATAACATATCGCAGATGGGAGTGACTCATCCTACCAGCACAGTTATTTAAAATAGAATTCTGAAGACAGACAAGCCGGATGTATGTGCAAATTTCCAAAAATATCGTTCTTGACTTAGCACTATTGATCTTCCAGAGGAATTTACTAGTTCACAGGTATCAAAGGCTGCCGGAAAGAGAAGGCACACTGTCTTGTTCCTTTTGCATCACTCTCAAGTAGATGACCAGGAGTGATTTAGTATGTGAGGTCATAATTAGTACATTATGGGGGTGTGAATTATACTTAGCTCAGGTAATTATAACTCCTACATTTCTATGGTTTTGTACTACTGAGATCTGAGCCTAACTATAATGTTCCTGTAACCTTTTGTTTTTTTAGTGACTTTCTAAGGTTTTTTAATTCTATTTTGCAAATATAACTTCCCAGTAACCTTAATTTTTTGTTTTTTTCAGTGAATTTAATTTACATTTTATTTCCCAACTGTAACCTGTAAACTTTGAGAATGGGTGTGTGAGTGGATATATAGGTCGGCGAATGGGTGTATGAGTGACTGTATGGGACTGTGAGTGCCTCTGTAGGTGTGTGAGTGGCTTTGTGGGTCTGTGAGCGGGTGTGAGACTGCCTGTGTGGGTCTGTGAGTAGGTATGTGAGTGCCTGTGTATGTCTGTGAGTAGGTGTGTGAGTGGCACTATGGATTTTGGACATTTGCATACTTAGAGTATTTAAATGGGAGACCCATGAACTCCGCTCTCACCATGACACAGCAAGAAAGAACCCACTCATCACAGTCACTACATATCAGATTGAGCTCCATTAGATCAAAGATGCATTTACCTGCATTAAGGATTTCAGATTGTTTCCACTGTGGAATACGAGAGGAAATACATTTGATTTGCCTTCACCAAGCCCACAAAGTTATGAATGTTTGTGTTTTACTGAAGTGGACCTTCAACTGAGCCACCTGCTATGTTTATATTTGTGATTGCTTACCATTGAGGTATACTTTGTGTGAAATGTGCACCAGGGCCAGAACGGAACCACTGGGCAAATGTCTTGTGCATATTCTGCACTACAGCTGCGTAAAGGGCTGCAGGGTAATGTTTCCAGTGACCTTGTGTGCATGTAACGTCGGCAATGTGATTATTCCTCAAGCGTCTTCACCCAAAATTCTGTGATAATGTGAATCCTCAACAAGAGAAGGTGACAAGACTGCAAAGAGGTGTGTGTCAACCAAACAGGGGTACTTCCCCTTTACTAAATTAAGTAAATGCTTCTTTGGTGGAGATGCCCTCATGTTCCTCTGCATCTATAACATGTCACCAAAATCAGCAGGAAACACGCTTGGGGGCCTTTTGTTAAGCTGGCCATCAATGTGGGAAAAGGCGGGAAGGACTGTGCGTACTAGTAACTTATATAGGGAGGGGGGCTCATCCGCTGGGGTCTGGCTACAATTAAATGGGAGAGGCCACGATTCCCTGGGTGTCCTGGAGCTTACCCGTGGCACCCAGTGTGCTATTGGACTATAGGGGAGCCTCAAGGCCCCTGGTGTCCCAGCCAGCTCCCTCCCCCATGCAGGAGCCGGCATTGATGTTGCACACAGGAAGCTGCTGGAAATGCAGCTCCCTGCATGCTAGAGTAAAAGTTTCATCTCTTTCCCTACCCACATGTCTGCGGGCAGTGAAAACGATTAAAACTCTGCTCCCAGCAAGTGGGTGCCCTTTGATAACTTCCGCTTGCTGGAAGCGTAGTGTTTGCTTTTGCTTGACAAGCAAAATCAAACAGCTATCTCCTGAGTGTGGGCACCTCTGGAGATAGCAGGAGATGGCCCTGGGAGGAGGCGGTCTCCAGGGCCGTTAATGGCTCCAGAATGGGGGCTGCGTGGCCCCCCTCCTTTGTTGTGCATGGGCCAGCCCTGTGGCGGTGGTGCTCATGTGGCCCTATATGGGCCGGAAGGGGGGCCGCATCGCCTCCCTCCTTACTCCAAAAAAAGTATTTGGCGCCAGTGAGGTGGTGGTCCCTGGAAGCCCAGGGGGTCCATGCAGCCACCTCCTATCTATTTTTGAAAGTATAGTCCCAGGGAGCTGGTGGTTCCCGGAGCCCGGGGGGGGGGGGGGGGGGTCAGCACAGCTTCTCCGCATTAATATGGTCATGAGCACCGGGAAGGTGGTGGTCCCCGGGTAATTATTAAGCCCTGGAAGGGGGAAACGTGTTATTCCCTCTATTTTTACAATTAAACTCTGTATGTCCAAGGGACGTGGCCCACCCTGGAGCTACAATTATAAAACTGTGGGAGACAAAGCTTGTTATTTATTTTATTTTTTTAACTCACGATGATGCGTGAAGTTTTCAGTGAAGGTAGAAGAAAAGGCTTTGTTGCCCTGCTGAGGGGCCCTCTGCGACACCAAGACCAAGGCTAAGGGGATTTGGTATCCGTACCCTGCCTTATTTTCTTTTTTATGCCTTTTTTGGGGGACTATGGTGAAGCTGAGTCACAAGACTGCTGCCAAGACTTCATGGTTGAAGTGTTCGCAGCCAATCAAAGCTCTGCAGAGCTTGTGAATAATCGTGAATGCTTCGCAATTGAAGACATACAAATTTCGATTTTCAGCAATAACTGATAGCGTAATGTGCAGACCAAAAGCTACCTTTCTGCCAAATTTGGCCTAATTCCTTCCAGCTTTTCAGGCTGCACGCGTGTGTAAAGAGTCTATGGAAATTAACATAGGAAACACTTTTGTTTGATCCCCCTTTTTCTCTGCCCCAGCTTGATAGATCACCCCAAGACTTTCCATGCACAACTAGAATTAGTGGTGCACTATTTAAAAAAAATATATACTGAAGATTCGTCAAAAGGCACCAAAGATATAGGCAAGACAAAACACGCCTTTTCTATGAAAACATGGTCCTAACTATAACTAACTATAACTAAACTATAACGGTATATATATTTGAGAAGTCATCAGTGATGTCATCAGTGATGTCATTTGAGATGTCATCAGTGATGTCACTGACCATGTCATGAATGATGTAATATGTGACATCATCAGCAGTGGATTGAGGGCGCGCGAGTTATAGTAAGTCCAACTAACTATAACGTCGGAATTTCAATGGTTTTGTATGAGTAAAATGTTCAGCTAACTATAACTGGTGTGAAACCTATTGTTTTTTCAGTGAATTTCAAAGGTTTTTTAAATGCTAATTGCTAACTATTACGAGTGTTAAACCTATGATTTTTTCTGTGAATTTATATATATATACACACACATACACACACACACATATAATATGGTCCCTCCCTACTCTCAAAAATGGCAATTAATAGTACAGTATTATATATCATATATATAGTATCATTACATGCATGCCTTACCTTCTTGCCTTTTGCAGAAATAAATCAAAGGTTTTGCAAGGTCCAGAATGAAAACCCTAAACTGTGCCACTGGTTGTACATGTGTTTAGGCAGTATTGTATTTGTTTTTCCCTTATTCACATCCTTCTGAGACCTTTTGTTAAGACACCAGCTTATTAAAAATACTAGTTTTTTCCCATTGAATATAGAACCAGCCGCCTCCAATGACATTTTTTACCGATATTTTATTTCTGGGAAGATGCTGAATTGATAAAGAGGTTTAATTGTCTGTCAGTGTACCTTATGGTGCAGTTGCCTCATTTACTTCAAGCTCGAATCTCATTAACAGACCAATTCTCCCGGCTTTCCTCCGTCTTGAGGTGGGCGCTTAATTAGTACAGTCTCTGCAATTCAAGCAAATACAGCACACTTTCTCTCCCTGTCCTCCTGACAAATCTAATAGACTATTGATTTTCCTTCCTCAAAGAGATCAGGCTCCACTTTTACCATTCAATCATGATATTAGCTGTCCATTAACTTGAATTCCCTGCCCTGACAGCTTGTCGACACCTCAAGGGCTGCCCACTCAGCCAATCAACACCCCGAGAAAGCCTGCAATAATGTATCCCTGGGAGATTCTGCGCCAAGGCCATTGTTTCTATCTTGGACATTTCTAATCTTTTATTCATTTCTCTCCTTAGCATTCATATACAATCAGATGAAAGCGCCTGCCTTGCTGAATGCATAAGTACATGTTTGTGCTGTTCTAGGAAGAAGGATGTCACTGCTGGAATTTGAACTTTCAGAAAAAAAGTTAAATTGTAGATTACCTGACACATATACGTTTCATTCATTTTATCTTTGCGGTTCTTTTCCAAATTGTTTTGCTGATCTGCAATTTGGAACTTTCAAAATTAAATTTAGATCTCTTTATTAAGTAAGACATGTTGCAGTAAGTTAAACTAAATAATGTAGAAATATGTGTTTTTTAAATTGACTTTATAAAAAACTACAGTATTATTCTGACAAACTTCTACTTTAATTGAGGGTTTCCACTCCATGAGCATTTACCATCATTTGAACAGGTCAGTACATTTATAAATAACCCTTCATTTTGCTTTGGAACTTCAACATACTTGACACTGCGACACACATTTATTCAGATCTTGGATAAGGACGAGACCTGGTTCTATGTGACAGTGGAGTGATTTGGAGTGTACATTTTGAATGATCCTCAACGTCAGTTCGAACATGAGGTTCTGTACATAGAGAACTTGTGTCTAGGGTGTCCACTAAAGAAATCATCCTACAATTGGGAAGGGAATGGGATTATGCCATTCAGGTGATTGGAACACATCATTGCCTTCTAGTGGATGGCCAAAGTCGAGAAATGTCCTTAGAATAAATGATGCACACAAACCCCTTTAAACCATTACTGAAACTCTATAGGTACAAATGCAGTTTATTCCTTTTCTTGCTATTTAGAAAGAGTCCAGTGTATCTAAGTTCGATGGTGAGCAATTTGACCAATCAACTACATTTTGTCCTTGTTTGTGAACTCAGTTTGCAAATTATTGGATTAACCTTCAAAATATTAAAGAAAAGCAGACTGAAGGAATAACGAGATGATCTAATGGCATTTTTAGTGCAAGAGATAATAGAAGATGCTCTCTTTAACTGGGCAATTAGAGCTCTCTCACAGTATGATCTATGAATGTATGTTTTATTTATACATATGTTTAAAAGTTTATGGTCTCACACTTTTGATAGAATCCTCTGGAACGGAACATTCTACAGTCTCTTTGTTGTTTTAAAGCTTCCACTTACATATGCACTGATTAAAACCTTGAGTGACATATCAATTTTTGGTTTAATTTATCAGTTTTCCACAACATGTATTTATTAGGTCTCTATTAGAGACCTACCAAGTTGATCGAAGTCATCTTTGTAAAAAACATCCAGAGAAATTCTTACATATTTTATGTCCTTGTAGCAAAGCACTTGACATCCACCAAAGATGGCTGCATATATAATTTTCTTTTTTTACATAACATAATTTGCAGCGTTACAACAGCTTAGAAAATGACAGTTTAGAGTGCATGGAAGTAGTGCTATCTTGTCATAATGTAATTCACTTTTAATCAACATTTATTGGGAATTTCCTATAATAATTTTTGTAACTTATAGGAATTCCTTTTGTGCAGACCAGGCCCTAATGGCTGTGTGAACATAACATACCAACTGCTTACAACACAACAAAATCACATTGCAATAATGCACCCCAACACACTCAACACGAAAAACAACAGTAGACATACCCACTACAAACAGTCATGATCACGTTACCACCTCCAAATCCTGAACTCATATCAGAGGGGTAAAAGAGATTTTGATGAAGCATGACCCTAATGACCCACCAAAGATATAATATATTCTTTGGCAGGAATACACAGATTGTCCTGCCACTGCATCTTGCTTTTCAGTTTTAAACTGCCATTTAACCTGGCAAAATAAAACTTTTTCCAGGTGTAAACGTTCCTTTTTAATACATTTAAGTCAACCTAAGGTATGCCCTAAAGACCCATACAGCGATGTGACACGTGGGTTTACGTTTAACATATTCTGATAGTGAAAAACGATGTTATTCACTACTGTAAGGCATACCTCTCCCATTGGATTACATTGGTTTACCTAATTAGATGTAGTAAGTGCTAACGTTTGATTACTAGCAGGCATATCTTGTTTAGACTCAAATGAGTTGGAATTTAAAATCCTTTTCAATGGTAAAGTCAAATTTTAAGCCACAACTCTGAAAATGCCACTTTTAGAAAAAGTTAGCATTTTCCTCCCCTAATAATATTTGTGTCTCTACCAGTGTCCTGGGTCACATGATTATGAATTGCTCTGCTGTTTTGGTATGTATTCCTGCCTGATAGTAAGATGAAGCAGACTGGGTGTGGGCAGTATGGGCCATCCTGCCTTGGTCTCTGGGGGCTGAGCTGTTCCCTGCCTCGCTTACACTTCAAAGGTTGTGCCTCCAGCATGCTCAATGGAACTTGACACACACCTTTTGTTACCTCAGACTTCTTGGAGCCTGGCAGTGGAATGAAATAATTTTCCAGAAACCAGACGAGGGGGTAGCCCAATATGTCCCTCCATGTCAAAGGCTGGTGCCAGCTATTAATACTGGCCCCTCAGAACATCTCTTCAATACACTTCTGGACCTGTGTATATTACAGAGGAAGGACTGCCTTACTCTACAAGGGACTGCCCTTCTACTTCCAGAGGGCTGCCATGCTGCATGAGGATAGTTTTGACCCCCAGGATGCTGCTCTGCTGCTTAAGAACTGTCCGGATCTCTGGGAAGGAAGACTGGACCTGCCACTCCCTTCATCCCAGGGTACCTGAGTGACACAAGGGTATTGTTGGATGACCTGTCTGACCAACAGGGACACAACAAGCTCCAGGGGACTGAAGTGCTGCTTGATGCGTGCCTTGTTCCCTAGAGGACTGGCCTGCTGCCTAAGGCCAGTCCTGGCCCACAAAGGAATGTCCAGCTACTTGAGGCCTGCATTGACCCTCAGAGGGCTGGCCTGCTGATTGAGGACTGCCGTGTTCTATGAGAAGGAAGGCTGGACCTGCTCCATTCATCCCAGGCTGCCAGAGTGACACAAGGGTTACTTGTCTGAACAACTTTCCGAACTACAGGTACACAACAAGCTCCAGAGGACTGCTGTTCTGCTTGAGGCCTACCTTGTTCCCCAGAAGAATAACCTGCTGTTTCTGGCCTGATTTGTTCTCCAGAGGACTACCCTGCTGCTAGAGGCCTGCCTTGTTCCCCAGAGGCCTGCCCTGTTACACCGAGGAACGTCCTGCTGCTTGAGGCCTGCATTGTCTCCCAGAGGGCTGGCCTGCTGATTGAGGACTGCCCTGCTCTCTGAGAAGCAATAATGGACCTGCTCTCCCCATACCAGCTACCTGAGTGATTCCAATGGTCAGTTGGCTGGCCTCCTGTCTGAGCTGCTGGGACACAACAAGCTCCAGAGGCCTCCTTCCAATTGCCCAGCTGACCTGCTCCACTAGACAAGCCTGCATTTGCAACCGGACCTGCCTCTGCTGGAGTGAGTTCCGAATACCCTAGTGGTTCCTCCCATGTCCTGGACCCTTGGCTGGAGTTGAACTCCTCCTGTGAAGAAAGGAAAAATCCTTAAGTTTTGAGCCATTTGTTCCAAGACTCAGTCACCTATAAACAGCCGCCGCTGCTGCAGGTAAGAGTGGTTGCACGGTGGGGCAAGCTGGGGGAATGGGGGATTTTGAGAGACGACCGTGAGAGAGAATGAAATAAATAAATAATTTTCCCTCATGGTTTTCTCTCGGAATCTCCCTCAGCCAGCTCGACCGCCCCATCGGTCTTACCTGCAGCGGCCGCGACGGTCTATAACTCTGCCTCTTTGCACTGCAGCAACCATCAGCGAAGACTGGCAACACAAGATCTGCACCACCGCTACTGAGAAGACAGCCCTCAGTGACCATCAAAGCAAAGCTCCCTCAAAGTCCATCATAGACACCAGGCCTGCAGTTCACACTACAGTGCCAACCATACATGATGCTCTCCTTGCACCTTGTGGACTCTTCCATCGCAGACAGAACGTTTCGTGCCAGACTTTGAGGAGGTAACTTATTCAGTGGTACTACTCTGGTCCCTGTATCTGGCCATGCTCCTTTGTAGTCTGCCTTAACTTGTAGCCTTCTCCTGCTCTAGCATAACTAAAACCGTGAATGGCACTTTGTACTTTTAGTTGCTATATCTACCTAAAACTTTGAAATTTCCATTTGATCTATTTCCTAATTTGGTTTGGGATCTTTCTTGTGTTGTGTTTTCACTTTATTACGTTTGTGTGCTGCATAATTACTTTACACAGCGCCTCTAAGTTGTACCAGACTGCTCAGTGACAAGCAAACAAAGGGTTAAGCACAAGTTAATTTAGTGACTCCTTCTGCTTCACTCTGACAGGGATTTCAGTTGTTGCTTCATAGGGGCTTCCCCCACCCTCAACCAATCACCTGATTTCTTACAGCTAGAATTTTGAAGTTCCCACCAAATTGTGCAAAAGCTATTTGAGAGCTTGACTGAACAGTCTATGGCCCTCATTACAAGCTGGTCCGAATTGGTGGGTTATTTGCCAATCGCAGTGAATATCCTTACCCCAGGGTTAGATATTCACCAAGCCTGGTAAATTCCTCCTATTACAAGTTTTGAGAGACAAATTGTGCGTAATATGAAGAATCTGTCTAACCACAGCAAATTCCAACTGCTTTGCCTTTTTGCTGGCCCTTGCCCACAGATAAATTTCGCCAAGTTTGACCTCCCAGAATTAATGAGACGGGGGGACTAAGAGGATATCTTAATTATCACTCAACCTGTAATCCCAGGGATTGGAATTAAGGGCTAAATGTAGGTAAATAGGATTTACCAAATTAAAAATACCGAATTTTACCGATTCGGTATTTTCGAATCAGTAAATGCTATGTAGTTAAATAATCGGTAAAAATTACCGAATCGTTAAGATTCGGTATTTAAATTGCCATTCATTCCTATGGGCCTGGAGGCCCATAGGAATGAATGTCAATTACCGAATCGGTATTTACCGATTCGGTAAAATAGGGAAAGAGTCAAGGGTGGCAGGGTGTCACTTTGACACCCTGTTGCACCCCTGAATAGTGCTTGTGTGCACATGTGGCACACATACATGCCCTAAGGGCATATATGACTGTCACATGGCACAGGTGTAAATGCACAGATTTGTATTTACAGAGGTATTCGTTATTTACCACCAACTAATAGTTGGTGGTAAATAACGAATCCTTAAAGCATAGAAGCACTCTTTAAAGTGCTTCCTACATGTCATTTACCGAATCGATAAATACCGATTCGTTATTTACCGAATCGGTAAATTTGCCACCTACATAGGAAAAGTCTATTACCGGTCGGTAATGGTCGATTTCGGCCGTTACCGACCGGTAATAGCCTTCCTACATCTGGCCCTTAGCCCTCAACTTGTAATAAGGGCCTTTGTGTTTAATATTAACCACATTTGCCCACATTTGAACAATGTGTCTTAGATGTCTTACTTCAGTTATTGAAATGTTGAAAGGTCTTACCAATAAACCATTTGAATACAGAAAAGTCAATGATGCCTTTTATGTACTCCTGTTGAGTCAGAACTAAAATTCTCATCTGTAGGTCTCATGTCTCCCTGAAGTCTCGGGGTGGTGGTACATCCATCTTATTTTATGATAGCCAAATGTCATAAACACTGCTATTTATTTCATTATTCAAACAATTGTAAGCACTGTGTCACGCAGTATGGGAGTGTTAACCCTTGGGTTGGGGCTACAGATCAAATGATTTCAATATAGCACTTTCAAAATCATCAAATATATTATTTTTGCAACTCCTGCTGAATCACACAATTTATTTTGACCCTGCTGTTACCAAGAAAAATCATGAAATTCGACAGAACAGCAAACAGCAGCAAGCACCCTCAGACCTACTATTAAGCAACAGCATTTTAAGGACACAGACTGAAGTACAGATTATTTTCTTCAAAAATAGCTCCATGTGAACAGTACTGAATTAAATGCTCAGGATTTTCTAGCTCTATGCAATGACATATAATCATACATATAATAAATGTAGAAAAAACATAGTAGCTGCTACAGGGAGACTTCTTTTCATTTACCTCTTGTAACAGAAGGCACTGCTTGCATCCATAATACGTTCCCAGGCTATATAATCTTACCACTCAAAGTGTTGTGGGCTTGAAAGTTATTGATTTTTTTCTCCAAAAAGGAGACGGTATTCCATTCGTATGGCCTAACCAAGATTTATTTAAAATCTGCCATAGAAGTTCACCTCAATTTCATTGGATGATTTAACCAACGTTTATTGCTCAGTGTAAAGACAAACAGCCTGATTCATCATAGACCCGTTTTGCGAGTCTGTAATAGCGATTCATAAGGAATCGCTATTACAGGCTCGCAAAACGGGATTCATGTAGGAATCGCAAAATAAAAAGCGATTCCTACATATTCCTTATTTGCGATTAGCAAATTGCTAATCGCAAATAAGGAATAACTCCCCATTCATTCCTATGGGCCAAAAGGCCCATAGGAATGAATGGGGAGTATTCCTTATTTGCGATTAGCAATTTGCTAATCGCAAATAAGATAGCAATTTAAAGGGTGCCAGGGGTGTCCAAAGGATACCCTGTAGCACCCTTTAAATGCAAATTGAAACAGGTGTTGCGCACACACATGTCCAAAGGACATGTGTGTGTGCAACATGCATCTTAGAAAAATGCTTTTAAAAGCATTTATCTAAGTTTTCGCTATTTACCACGAGGTTTGACCTCGATGTAAATTGCGGCCCGAAATTGCGATTTCGCAATTTGAAAATGGATGGTGAATTGCATTTAAGGAATCTCAAATAGAGATTCCTTAAATGTAATTCCTCGCTAATTAGCGAATTTGCTTTCACCGATTTTTGCATTTGGGATGATGAATCCCAAATGCAATAATTGCGCTCGCAAAGGGCCAGATTCTGAGAATCTGGCCCATTGCGAGCGCAATTCAGCGTCATGAATCTGGCCGAAAGCCTTTGCCTGCTAGATATTCGAATTTTCTGTAGCTATCTGACAAATCTATTAAAATCGCTTTCCACGCATTATGTGCAATAAAGAGAACAAAAAATGCACGCAAAGCTTCCATAAAGTCCATATTTCCATAAAGTTACATAGGCTCATAAAAACAACCAGCAAAATATGCTGTTGTACAGCAAGACATTTAACTGGTGGTAGCTACTTTGTACCTTCACAATCACTTTAATTCTTTATATTTTATAATGTAACTTAATAAGGGCGAGCGCACACTCTTACTAAATGACACCAGTTATTTCTTGTGTCAAGCTGTAAAACAGTGTTGATTGTGTTCTGCTACCATTGTAACAAGGAACAACCCACATGCAGGTTTTTCACTGGAAGGTATTCTAATCCTTTACTCATGCATACGACAACCTTGCAATGATTTGTGCTTTCCATCTAGTTTTTTGGTGTGACTTTTCAGTAAATACATTTTTTGAATTGTATTTGAAACAGACTAACAGATTTGACTAGCAAACAATGTATATTCAATTTTAATTTGTAGGTATGTTTGCTGTCACTGAACACATGGCAAATTTTCTCTGCTGCATGGGCACCGCAGATTTGTCACCTTTTTCTAGACCATATTTTTATATTATCAGGCCTCCATGCACTGCGGCACTGCAAACGATTGCCACAGAGTGTGTGTTCAAGCCCTAAAACTAGTAATAGCAAAACGCAGACTCCCAATTGGTCTATTTAATCTTCCTATCATTTTATTCTAAGTGGCACAGAAAATACACCAATGGCATGGTAGTTACATCATATGTGGCCTGCAGTGTGTACTTACATCACCCACAAATATGACAAAAATATATAGTTGCAGAGTGAAGTCAGGTCATGGCCCAAGATGGGTGCTTTCCTCTGATACCACCTGGTGGGAAAGCAAGGTCTACGCCGCTGCCACCTTGGCCACAGAGTGGTTGCAGAATAGGATGAGCTCCGTGCTTTCTCATCTCCGGGGCTAATGCAAGCCTTGCAAGCCCAGAGACACATACTGCCTGCTGCAACGTTCTCTCCTGCTCTCAGCCAGGACCCGGCATTACAGCATGAGTTGCCCTCTGCTGAGCGCAACAATCGCACCACCTCATATGCCGGAGCCCTCCTCAGATGTGCCTCATCCAGGATCCACTCCAGGGCCCGAGGACACTGCTGGCTACGGTCCTCGGGAACAGTTTCTCTCTCCAGAGACTGGGTGGCTGTCCAGGCCACTGGTGCGCATAGCCAAAACATACTACTCACTATTGGCGGCTCCTGGTTGGCCCCTGAATGCGTGAAAACCAGCTGATTCTGCTCTAAAGAAGGCTCTGGAGTTGTGCGCAGCTGTGTTTGGGGAGTCCCTCTTTCTTCCGACCCCTCTGGGAAGCCTCTATTATACCTGTCTTTGTCTTTCCTGGCCTGCTTGCCATCCCTCCCTGATCAACTATGGAAACAGATAAACATTCCAGACAACTCCTCTTCACTGATGTGATGGGCTGCCGCAAACAAAGTCCCACTGCTGGGCCACCAGCGACCCCCACCATACCAGACAGACCCCTTGATGATATCCTCATGGAAATTGCTTCAATTGGTACCCACCTCTCCACCACAGACTTGAAAATCACAGATATTACCCAGGAAATATGGTGTATTAAAACTGACTTTGTGCTTTTCCATGCCAGAGTGGACTCATTGGATCAATGCCTCACTACTGTGAAGGGGAAGCTAATGAGACCATCCATCAAGACGTCAGGCACATCAAACAAAAACGTATTGACTTGGAGAACCGGTCTCGCAGAACAATATGTTTTTATGGGATTCTTGAGAAACTTGAAGTACCAGATAGGCATTCTTGCTTGATCTCATTCTGAAACTGAGTTAATTGTCCTTTTCCCATCTCTTGAAATCCAATAAGTTCACAGGATATGGGCCTGCTGACCATCTACACCTGGCACCGCCTGGCCTCGCCCCATCATTGACTGCCATTTACGGTATTCCCATACTCAAAATATCCTTTTCACATGGATGGATACCGGATCCATATTGCAGCTTATTTTTCCTCGGATACCCATGCCAAGTAGTGCCCCTTCTTTGCTCTTAGCTCCCAACAAAAAAAGGTAGACATCAAGTATGGCCTGTTGGATCCTGCTGTCATGTGGATCACCATGGATGGATGCTCAAAACCTTTTTATGATCCACAGGACTTGGCCCATTTTCTAGACTCCCTGCGTGAGTCCAGCATGGATACCTCATGCTCCCTACCCTTGCCTGTGGATTCCTCTGCTGCGCTTCCACATGATATGCTTTGCCAAGGACACCAGCAGGACCCGCCTTTATAGAAGTTCAAAGAATGAGAGAAATTGGTAAAACAGTGGAGGAACAGAGGACAGAGACACATCCTGTTCCCTTTTGAAGCTGACATCCTCCCAGAGCAACACTAGTGATCTACCCCCATGAACTGCATCTGAGACACATCCTCAACAACGGAACTTTTGAACTTCAATAGAGATGATTTGTGTTCAAAGGGAATGTCTATGTTGTGATCCTTCCTATTTATGTTAATCACTTCTCCCTACCCTCGCCTTACCCGACACCATCTGTGATAGCACTTCCTAGTTCCCCTCACTTCCCCACCCACCATCTATCCCCCTCACCTTGTGCAGATCTCTCCCCATGCCCTGCACAACAGAGATTGCCTTTGCCCTACATGTTTGAAATTATTTGTACTGCTTATCTTTGTTTTACATCATATAGCTACACTCTGCTATATGGGATACAGACTGGGCAGCCTTCTCTATTCCATCCTGGCACTTCCCCTGATCATTTGCACCCCCATCTGGCTGTATGACACCCACCGTTTTGCTAGCTGACACTTCCCTCCCTGACTTTTCCCCATACCCAAGCCCCTCTGGCACACAATATCTCCATCTTCCAAAATCACATTGATTTCTCATCCCCTTCTCACTGACGCCCTGATAGGCTTTACTTCTCACATATGTTTTCCTCCCCGCCCGCTTAGCTGGGATTCAGCACCTCATGTCCACCTATGAAGGCAGCTAGGTGACACCCCCTAACACCCCTCTGCCCCAGACCCTGGGCATCAAGTAAATCACCACAACCACAGGTGCTGCTGTGACCCATAATCTGTACCTACTATGTTCTTCCTGTCTAGCCACGCTCCTCCGTGCCAATTCAATTGTATTGTAATGCACTGTGCCAATTGTATTTCAACACTTACATCTGGCCACACCTCCACCATCTAATGTTCTGGCTTATACCTCCATCTGCATTTGTATTCTTGTACAATTTCCTTTCCCTCGCCATCCTCGCTTTCCTCCGCCAACCTTTCGGCCAAGGCAGACGCACATTTCATTCTAATATAATATTTATTTATTTATTTATTGACATTTGTAGAGCGCGGCGAATACCCGTGGGCGTCTCGGCGCTAGTTAAGGGATGGATCAGCAACTGGGTAAAGAAGATATACAAGGCTATTGGTCAAATAACCACGTCTTTAGCTGTTTGCGGAATGTGAACAGGGAGGGACTTGCTCGCATATGTGCAGGAAGGGTGTTCCAGAGTCTAGGGGCGGCAACCAGGAAACGCCTGTCGCCCCAGGTGACTGTTCTAGTGCAAGGCACAGCCAAGAAGTTCTGAATAGAGGAACGAAGAGATCGGGTTGGGACATGATGGAGAAGATTCTGTTTGAGAAAGTGGGGACCTTGATTATTGAGTGACTTGTAAACAATACACAGCGATTTGAATTTGATACGGCTGCGTATCGGGAGCCAATGGAGATCCCTAATGATGTTTGTAACTGGTGCGAACTTGGGGATCCCAGCCAGCATTCGTGCGGCTGCATTTTGGATTGACTGCATCTTATTTGTCACTCGGACTTGGGCATTTAAGAATAGAGCATTACAATAGTCCAAGGAGGACAGGACTAGTGAGCTGACCAGTGTTTTCCCGGCCGTGTTCGGTAGGAAAGGTAGTATTTTCCTAATCATTCTCAATTTCATATGAGCTGAAGCCGCAGTTTTATTCGCATGTGCCATAAAATTGAGGCCAGCATCGAAGATGACGCCTAGATTTCTCACTTTGCTAGCTGGACTCGGCGGGGGACCGAAAGATGGTGGCCACCAGACAGGTGACCAGCCCGGGGAGAGGTGACCGAAGATGACCACTTCAGTTTTTTCTGAATTGAGTTTCAGACAATTCGTGGCCATCCAGTCACCTATTGCCATCATTCCTCTCGTGAATCGATTGGCCACTTCCTCCCCGTCCCCTTTGATAGCCAGTACCAATTGGGTGTCATCGGCGTAGGAGGTCAGGCTCATCCCAAATGCTTTGATGACATTTGCAAGGTCCGACACGTAGATATTAAATAGTGTCGGACTCAGGGATGAGCCTTGAGGGACCCCACACGGCAGAGACACCTTCGATGATTGGTAGGGTCCTAGAGATACTGCTTGTGATCTATTGGCCAGAAACGATACAAGCAGGTCCAGAGCAGTTTTCTGGACCCCCAGTCGTTCGACACGGTCGACTAAGATCTTGTGGTCGACCGTGTCGAAGGCCGCCGAAAGATCCAGCAGTACCAGGAGTGCTGTCCCCCCCTGGTCTCGTATGGCTCTGATGTCATCCGCAGCCTTTAGAAGGGCAGTTTCCGTGCCATGACATTTGCGGAATCCGAACTGGGTGTTATCGAGCAACTGGTGCTGCTCCACAAATTCCGACAGTTGCTGATTCATGGCTTTTTCTATTACCTTAGCCAGGAAAGGAAGACTGGCTATCGGACGATAGTTTTTCAGGTCATCTTTATTCAAATTGGCTTTCTTTAAGAGGGGTTTGACCAACGTATGTTTCAGAGAAGCCGGGAAAATTCCGGAGCTAAACATAGTGTTGCAAACATGAGTTATAGCCGGTATCAACGTGTCCACAACTGGCATAAGAACTTTGAGCGGACACGGGTCTAATGCAGAACCTGATTTGATTCTTGAAATAATACTCCTCGTCTGATCCATAGTGAGCTCGACAAAGCAGGTCAGTGTGTTATCCCGTGAGGTGGAGGACAAGGATAGTGGTGTAGAGTCCGTGTTTAGAGAAAAAGCCTGATAGATGTCGTTAACTTTTTTGAAGAAAAAATCAGATAAGGCGTCGCAAAGATGTTGTGAGGGAGGTGGTGTGAGGTCGTGCGTGCCACCCGACAAGAGTTTAGTGATGTCGAATAACTCTTTGCACGAGTTTTTGGCAGTCTCAATTTGTGCAGCATAATAGGCTCTTTTCGCCTCTGCGATCATCTGTTTGTACCGGGCAAGTGAGTCTTTATATAATGATTTACTTTCTGGGTCATAGCGCTTCCGCCAAAGTCTTTCTCTTTGTTTATTTAATTGTTTCTGTTTTTTAAGTTCATCCGAGAACCAGGGAGCACTGGGGGAGGCTCGATTCTGGGAGATAGATTTTACGGGCGCTAGCTCAAGTGTGGCCTGATTGATCCAGGTATTGAACTGATTTATGGCAGCGGTGGGGTCATCTGACAGCAATGGCGATGTTCTAGCCAGGAATGTGTTCAATGTCCCCGCCTTTATGTCCTTCCATGCTCTCACCTGTTTGGGGCTATTGTTAACAGCCCTCCTCTTAGAGGCATCGGGGATAGCTAAATGACTTAAAATGGCGTGGTGATCGGTCCATGCCAGGGGGAGGACATCTGCAATATGTAGCGACTCAATATTAGTAAAAATGCCGTCAAGAGTGTGACCAGCGTCATGGGTAGGGGCAGAAATACGTTGATATAGACCTAGTGTTTCCATGTCCGCTAAGAGGCATGCAGTGTCTGTGTCACTACTTGATTCAAGGTGGAAATTAAAATCGCCTAACACTGCAAAGTGATCTTCAAGGGCTATGGATTCCAATATAGACCCTAGGCTGAATAAAAATGGGGCACGTGCTCCAGGTGGGCGGTATACCAGTACGCCTTTAAAATTGAAGAGGGGTGTGAGCTTAATACTAAATAGTAGGGCTTCGCAACATGTGGATGGTATCGGTGTGGTCCTGATTGGGAGGTAGTCCCTGACAATAATTGCTACCCCACCTCCCCGCTGGCCTACTCTGTCCTGTCTATGTATGGTGAACCCACTAGGGACTGCTATAACCAAGTCGGGGTCCGAGGCACCATCCGTCCAGGTTTCCGTGATAAACAGGACGTCCAAGTGGGCATCTGTTATTAGGTCTGCAATTTCTTGCCTATGTTTGCACATGGATCGGGCATTGATAAGTGATAAGTGAAAAGTGGTGGTAGGAGGGGGCGGAGTAGTCAGGGCCTTAATTTTGGAGTTGACAATGTGTGTCCGAAATGAACAGTGTGAACAAGATAATTGGCAGGATACATCGGTGATGGAAAGTGGGTCATAAGTAACACAGCAATCACTGCTTGGTGACCGAAGTAAAGAGAGGGATGAGGACGAGTAGACCAATCTGGTCGCTGAACCAGGGGTTTTGGCACTCAGCACGGGCCCAGCGCGGACGGGCGCAGACGGGCTGGACTTTGGCTCGACTTCGGCGCGCTTTCGGCGCGCCCGCTGCGCCAGCCCGCTGCGCCGTCTGTAGGGAATACACATTTATAGGTAGTGAGGAGTTAATCCAGGGCAAGTAGCGCTTATGGCGTGTGCTCCTCCGGATATGTTGACAAAACTTCTCCTGGGCCAGCTGTCATATAATTGAAACAAGCAGTCACTAGCTCAATACTGCTTCTGGACTTCCGATAATGTAATATTTTTTTAAAATATAGACTCAAAGTTAATTTCTTCTTTTATTCCGCAGACTCTCCAAGAACTGATAACCTGATCGTAGTTTTATTTCAAGGATATTATGCCTCCTTTGTTCTGGGTTCTAGGTACTGTAAGTGGAATAAACAATCCTCTTCCTGTTACATGACATTTGTCTTTGAGCCACCACTGTACCGTCCCTTTTTATTTCTGAAACAGACAGTTCCTCAAACTGCTAACATGTAGAGACACAGAATAATTGCCTCTTAAACGAGCTCATATACACTTTTTAAATTTGGATATAAAGTAAACCTCCACAAGGTGGCAGTGTTGTGGAAGATTTGATGCTGAAACGTGATTCACTTCAATTAAAGGTAAAATGTCACGAACATGGGTTCTGGCATAAAGTTGAATGTGTTTCGAACACTTGGGCAAACTGTCATTCCACACGATTTATGCTCACTCGGCCTGCGGGTGAAAATTGCGGCCCCTCACCTCGTTCCGTCCTCCCGCTGCCAGCACCGGCTGTCGGTGGTGCTCCAGGCCTAGTTTACGGGCAGGGAATCTTGTCTGGCCCAGTCGCAGTTCCCCTCCCCAGCAGGGCCTCCTTAATAATATAATATAATATAATATAAGATAATATAGTTATCATCACCAGCCAGCACTCAACCCGCTCTCTCAATGGCCTTGTACTAGTCTGAAAGCCTAGACCAACCGAAGACAGTTAAGTGTGTGGTATACACTTTCCCTCTGTAACTGCATTGCCTCCTACATGATAACCGCACACTCCCTCCCCAACTGGTCTTCGCCCCCCATCGAAAGGCCACCCCTAACCCACTATCCACTAACTGCCACCCATCCCTCTCCTTCGACTCCTTTACCCCTATCTCTTCCCCCTCCTGATTTTTTCACCTCTCATCTACCTCTCTTCTCCATCTTCCACTCGTCTCTTTGCCGGATGGTGGTGAGTCAGTGATTGATCACCTCGACTACATCAACAACCTCACAGGCATACTGCACCCCACCTTCTTACTCTTCCAACAATGAAGTCCTGTTCCCTCACTATTGTTTCACTCAATGTGAACAGACTGATGAACTATGTGAAGCATAAAAGGTACTGTCCTACCTAACCTTGCAAAAGGCAGACATTGCCTTCCTACAATAAACCCACCTCCCCCCCAAAGAGTCCGATAAACATAGGAGGGACTGGGTGGTGAGGCCAGGTGGAGGCAAGATGGCAGACACGGCCATGTACGAGTGAGTCAGGCTGCTAGTGCTCTCCTACCGCTGCCCTACCTTTGACCCCCTGCCTCTGTGAGACACTTTATTTCGCTTTTTGAATGGATCATCGAAATCAACGAACCTGGGGAAAAGAATTCCGAGCATTTGGTGCAAGATTGGCGTGTTGGCATATTTTATGCTCGCTCATGGCGGTGTGGCTGGACTGTGACTGGACTTCGTTGGGTTCCCTTCTCTCTGCTAGTCTTGGGACGTAAACACAAAAGACTTGGATAAGGACACAATAATTTATCTCACCTTGATATGCTGAGTTTCCTCGCTCTGTTCGGAGCAGCCCACCAGAAACACCAAATTCAGCTGCTACTTACTGCCGGTTACCAGCGTGTGTGCTCCGGCTCTCCCTCAACTGGCGATTCCGGTGCAGTAAGTGGTAGCGGAGCGGGGCATACGAAGCGGAGGCACAGGGGTGGTCTGGCTACAGCTCAGCGTCGAAAGCAGGACGCTCTTTTCCCGAGAGAATAACTTGAGTCAGAAGAGAGTTGATCTTCCTACCAGGGAGCAGTTAGAGGGTCCTGGCAAAATCTGGAGCGAAGTGGTGAACTACCCACAAGGAGACCCAAGAATACAGGTTCCAATACAATATCAAAAGGTGCAACAACAAGGGCGGAGGCTGCCGCAAATACTCCGGTCTCACTCGCCTGTACTGTGCAGGCATTACCTGGTCTTAGAAATATGGATTTTACTGGTAATCCGCAGAATGGAAGGAAGGCTGACAAATTTAAGAATGGAGATAATGGCCGTAACGAGAGCTTGAATCATGTAGCTTCCTCAGCCGGACCTTCGGGGACAGTTGATCCTAGCAGTTCCACACAAGGTCCAAAGGTAATAATTCCACCCACTTTTAATAAGAAAAAAAACATGGCACGAAAGGAAACGAGTGAGCCGGTGACTGTTGCTGATTTGCCTGATAGAAGCGTTAGTACAATAGCTGGAAACATTCAGCACTCCTTGGTCAATAATTCCCTGGCTCCCCCAGGACTGGTTCTGGTCCTACTTATTCTGATACAAGAACAATGTCTGATGTGCTGAACCCCGCCCTTGAGAAAGAAATCGTGAATGATTTAGACTCTTGTGACTCAGGAGGGAAATCTTATTCAATGTCTGATGTCTCGGTGGTATCAGAGGGTGAGGGTGAAAGTGTTGACCTTGACTGGGGAGAACAACAGAAGTTTAGCAAGCTCTGCTCTTATGGCGGAAGGGGAACATTTTTCAAATTCAGCTGGGGGCAATAACACAGAATTAACTGTACAGGAGATTGGTACTACTCGACCATTACAGGTCGTCACTGATAAAGGCTTTCCTCTATTAGACCCCGGGAATGTAGCGCAGGGTCCTGATGTGAATGGGGATACAGAGAGTCAAAGGCTGCCCCTTGATTAAACGGATAGTAGTATCACTCACTCCATAATTTATCAGGCCATCATGACACATCTGGAGGAGACGAAGGCTGAGAGTCTTCGTATTCATGGTGCTGTGCGTAAGCTTCAGAACTCAGTGCGTCGCAATGCAAAAACAAGTTCAGAACTCTCTACTAGAGTGGCTGAGGCCGAAGGTAAAATCTCTACAATAGAGGTTGACTTTTCTGCTTGCAAAGCTGATGTCTCTGCCCTTCACTCAGTCCGGGACGACATAAACTTGAAATTGATCGATATGGAAAACAGGGCGAGGAGAAATAACCTCTGATTACTGGGGGTTCCCGAAGGCTTGGAGGGGAAAGATATTCGCCAATTTGTTATTGAGTTGTGTATGGAAGCCTTTCCCGAACTAAAGGAATGGAAATGGGAATGGGAGCTCCAAAGGGTTCATAGATTTCCCTTCCAGATTTGGGGGGGTCGAGGGGAGCCGAGGTTAAACCAAGGGCAATCCTCATAAGTCTTAACAATTTTGTATTACGTGAGCAATTATATGCTCTGGCCCGACCTGACCGTAAGCGTAAGGCTAAAGGTTGTGAATTTTTTGTTAGCCCTGACTACTGTCAGGCTACGGTACAATTACGATGGCACTTGCGCAAACTCATTTCATCATTCCAAGGAAAAGGGGCACAAGTATTCTTATTAAATCCTGTGAAGCTCAAGGTTATCTCTAGAGAGAAAACAGTATTTTTCACATCGGAGAATAAGGAAAAGGAGTTCCTAGATACTCTTTAATGAATAGCCCCATTTTTTGGTATATTGGTTTTCTTGTAAATCGCTTGTGTCTACTTTTCTTCTCGGCAGGTCACACATGATGTGTCTCTTTCGCTTTAATTTTTGTTGTTGTATGATTTCTAGTCCGAGCAGGGGGGGTGGGGTGGGTAGGAGAGTACTCACTCCTTTCTTCCCATCACATATAGGGACTTTCCAGTCCCTTTGCTTCACATGGGTGGGTTTGGTGGGTTGTTGGGGGGGGGGGGTTGGGGGGTGGAAGGGTGTTTGGGGTGGCGGGTGGGGATGGGGGACAGGGGGCAAGGAGCAGATGGAACAGAGATGCGAAATTGGGTCATTTAAATTTGAGGCTGAATCGGTGCAACAATAAATCTTTAGTTTTGTTCTTTCGTTTTTTGTATGACAATGGATAACTTTTCTATTTGTGGGGGTTCAACTCCTTTGTATTTAAGAGACACATATCGTCTGGAACAACAGGGTTTGGTTGAAAGATTTGGGATTTGAAGTCTTGGCCTGTACACAACAGGGATCGACAATGAGAGGGGTGGGCATTTAAAAAAATAGGGTTGGGGACAGTGTAAACGTGCAAAAGCAGATCAGCATGGGCGATGGGTGATTGTTGAACTTAGGGTTAATAGCTCCCCAATTAATATTTGTTCCTTATATGGTCCCAATCTGGATGACCCGGACATGCTCAACGATATTAATATTGAGGTGGCCTCTTGGCCATCACCCCTTGTTATTTGTGGGGATTGTAAATTGCATTTACCAGGAGATTTCGATATTCGTAACAATTGCTGATATGCCGGTAGGAAGCACAAGATCTTTAGAGCTACTAAGGGTATTATCAAAGAGTTTGGGTTAGTGGATGCTTGGTGGTTTAAAAATCCTAGAGCTCCTGGGTATACATTTTTTTCCACCCCACAACAATAGCACGTTCGTATTGATTATTTCTTTGCCCATTCAGAATTATTAAAAAAAGCCAAAATTGATATTTTTCCTAAAATTATATCAGACCACAATCCAATCATTCTTGAATGACTAGATACCTTGCCTCGTCCCACTAGGAGCTCATGGACTTTTGAGCGTCAGTTACTGGTGGATCGGGCTTAGTTACAACATATGGCCAATTGGATACCCGAGTTTTTTAGTTTAATTCTGGCTCCACTTCAGTTGGCATAGTTTGGGACGCTTTTAAAGCTGGAGTCCATGGAGAAACACTCAGTTTTTCTATAAATAAGCAGTGCAAGATTAGGACTAAACAGATAAGGAACTGACTAAATTGTGTTATTTAGAGATTGGACTGATGAAAACAGACAGTACTAATCAAGAATATGAACAGAGGGTTCGTGATCTCGCTATTCAAAAAATGAAAATATACGAATGCTTTGCTGATAAATTAGCTGCCCAAATAGCGATCCATCGTGCTGATATGTATGAGGTGGGTGAAAACTCGGGACGACTATTAACCAAAAGGTTAAGGCAGAAGGAAGTGGCTTGGAAAGTAGATGCCATACAAGATGCAAAAGGTCTAATACATACTGATCCAGAAAAAAATTTGGGAACATTTAAGGAGTTTTATAGGAATCTTTATTTAAATGAGGATTCTCTTGATACTGTAGATAAGCTTGATGAGTTGTTAGGGGATCAGGAGTTCCCTAAGCTTACTATTACCCAGAGTGAAGCTTTAGAGGCGGATTTTACAGCAGAGGAACTTGAGTCTGCGATCTTATCTTTAGCGCAAGGGAAAGCGGTTGGTCCTGATGGCATTCCTTTGGAATTTTTTCGAACTTTCTCATCAATCTTGATGGAACAACTGCTGAAAGTCTGTGTGACTGCACAAAGAGGCTCACCTCTGGCTTCCTGCCAGAAATCAATTATAACTATGTTCATAAAAAAGGATAAACCCTCTCTATCTCCATCCTCGTACAGGCCGATCTCATTAATTAATGCTGATAGTAAGCTCTAGTCTAAAATCTTAGCTACTCGACTCTCTTCAAAGATCTCTTCTCTGGTATCACATCTACAACATGGTTTTATTCCTGGTCGTGATACGACAGATCATGTGCAGCGAGTCATTGCTCTGATGGATTGGACTGAGGCTACAAAACCCCTATAGGTGTTACCCTGCTGGATGCTGAGAAGGCCTTTGGTAGGGTTGCCTGGCCTTATCTATGGGCGGTGCTACATTTGAAGGGGTTTGGGCCAGGAATTCTCCAGGCAATTAGAACCTTATATCTAGCTCTTATGGCATCAATTCGCTTAGCAGGAAGAGACTCTGACTCCTTTCCGATCCTACGTGAAACAAGGCAAGGGTGTTCCACTTCACCGTTATTATTTGCGTTATATATCGATTTTTTTGGGCAAAATTAACTGAATCTATATATATTAAACCAGTAAACATATGTGATGTCAAATATAGAGCTCTTGCCTATGCAGACAACATTGTTGTCATAACCACCAATCTACCGCTGGCCCTATTAACTATAGAAGATCTGGCCGGGCAACTATAGAAGATCTGGCCGGGCAGTTTGGTCAATTCTCCGGGTAAAAGTTAAATATAAATAAGACACAGATCCTTTATGTGGGGGGTGATCCCTCGAGGGATATAACAGTTGTAACAGAGGCAACATATCTAGGGATCAAAATCACCTCACCAGTTAATAAGATTCCCGAAATTAACATCAATCCAGTTTTAGACAAAGTCACTTCTACTTTAGAGCGTCTTAATCATCTCCATTTATCATTATACGAAAGAGCAAATGTTTTAAAAATGATGGTTCTCCTCAAATTTCTGTATTTAATTAGATCCGTTCCATTAGAATTCCCCTTAACTTGCTTTAAAAGACTGGAAAATATTTCCTCTAGATTTCTTTGGAGCTATAAAAGACATAGAAGGGCTTTTAAAAAAACGGTACTCCCAAGAGCTAGTAGGGGTTGGGGTATTCCTTATTTTTATTCTATTATTGGGCAGCTGTTTGGCAATGTATTTCCCCTTTAGTTGTAGGTGAAAAAGCCAAATCATTGCCATGCCATAACCCCTCAATATACAAATTTGCAATTGGTGAAGAGGTTAACAGTTGTCTCTTGAAAATTCTGGAACCTAGTTATTATAAAACGTTTAAAGTTCTGATTGCTGCCTTCGATTTGGAGACAAATTAAGCGTCAACTGGGGCTTCCTCATATAAATGGTTATACCTCTTTTGAAGCAGCCGGAACCCTCCCTATTATTTTTTGAGATGCAACAACCAGGAAGTGGCGCCAGCTAGGTATTAGCTATTTAGCGGATATATTTCAAGACCTCCAAACACTGTCCTTTACAGAGATACAACGTAATTTTGATGTGCAAAAGAAGGATTTTTTTTATATTTTTACAAATTCTTAGCTATTATGGTTCGCTGGGGCAATATAATTCTCGGTTTATGAAATTTACTTTGATAGAGAGCATTGGAAAAGGAATGTCCATTGTTTTTTTTTATTCTAACCTAATACAGATATTGCCAGACGATTTAGAGCAATGCCAAGATAAATGGAGAATTAACTTAAATGTAGGGACAATTGACCTCTATCCCTCGATCACTCTGGCCAATGAAGTTTTGATTTCTGGCAGGATGCAGGGACAACATTATATGGTTTTGTATGATTTATATTACTCTCCCAGGAAACTTTCTAAATGGTGTACAGGAGCTGGAGCCAGTAGTAGCAGATGTGGCTGCTATGCTGCTGATGCGCAGCATATGTTCTTCTTATGTCCCAAGCTGTCAGTTTTTTTAATGTCATTTCAACAGTTTTTGGTAGAAATACTAGGTTCCCCAATATGTATCTTGGGAGAGTTGGTGTTGTTAGGTATTGATTCTAATGTGCAAACCAGACCGGAGGCAATTGGTGCCTTTCTTTTGATTTATTTGTATGGCTGTCCTGCGTGCCTGCATCACCAAGGATTGGATCTCTCCAGATCCTCCGTTATTTGCTTCATGGAGGGCTCAGTTATTATCCATGTACAATATTGAAGTTGCTATATTTAAAACTATCTGCCACAGCGCCGTTGACTTCTGCATATCGAGCTATTACGCTCCCGATCGAGACGACTCTCCTCGCTGGACGAGGCAGTACCGATTCCTCCATTGTTCACGGTATCCGCTGATCCGATGCATTGCCTGTTATAATACGCAAATGCGTTAAAAGGCAGTGTAATATTTAAGGACAACAATGACTATAATCTTGTCCTGATGATGATGCCCCTCATTTAACTTAAGGCATCGAAACGTCGTCGACTAAAAAAACCCCTTATGCAATATGCCGTTTAAAATATTGTGAAATGCAATGGTGTGGTTATAACAATCTTTGTCTGTAACACTGACTACAAGTACACAGACATATTTTTGCTTTCCTCCTTTTACCATTCTGTTCGTTGTTTTGTCTGAATGTTGTGGTTCACAGCTGTGCCCACTTGTTATTAATGTACTCATTCTGTTTTATTAAGAGAATTGTTAAATAAATTCCTTGTCCGGCTGGACAAAAGACATAACACTTATCAGGTGTGTGATTATCAGTTTAGTATACCATTGTGTCCACGAGTAGGGACCACTGTTTTTTGAAACATATTTAAAACTAAGACTACTCGCAAGAGGACAAGAGGGCTAAAAATATGGGGCGCTATAACCAAATGGATTTAATGGATTGTAGAATTGCTTCTATTTTCTTTTGCTTATTTGGGTAAAACATTAATTGTATCCCTTTATACAATCTCTTTTTTTTTTTCCTCTTCCCTTTTGTTTTCATGAAATTTAAAATCATGTAAATCTTCCCTTTGTTATCCCTTGATTTGTCTAATATGTTTAGATTGTATCTGTGACGTTGCATGTTTATTATTTCTGTATTTCTTCTGTTCCTTGCATAAAAAATAAAAAATAAAAATCTAAACTGTGTGCTCCGAAGTCAGCTGCCCTGACCGCTGCACCACACCTCCCCACCTCTCTTTCCTTTCTGCAGTCCATGGTATGCAATCTCAGATGGATCACTGACACAAAATCGATGTCGAAAATATTGATGTAAAAAATATCGAGTAAGAAATACAGAATGACAAAATATCGACTTCCTATCTCCAAACAGGTAAGTACAAAAATATTGAATCAAAAATATCGATGTAAAAAATATAGATAGTCAAAATATCGACTTTTTTAAATAGTTAAAAGTAATTTAAAATTAATGAAATAATAAATATAACTAACTTAAAAATACTTAAAATACTTAAATAACATTAAAACTAATAGATAATTAATATAATCAAAATATATATAATTAATACATATATATATATATATATGTATATGTATATAAATTAAAATTGCAAACAATGATTTATTCAGAATCATTGTTTGCAATTTTAATTTAAAATCATGGTTATTGCCCACTTGGGCTAGATTTCTGTATGACGCTTAAATTGTTGGTCATTGCCCACTGGGGCTAGACTTTTGTACACCAAGACCTATGTGCACAACAAAACGAGTATATACAGTAATTATTAATACCCCCTTTTTTGCACTACAAGTACTTCTGATGATCAAATATAAAATCGGTTATCAGTGCGCATGTATCATAAAATGTATTTACATTCACGCATTGCTTGGCAGACCTGTTAAATTTCTGTTATTCTTTTGAAATTTATGTTGATATTAAACCAACTAGGGTACAATTTGATTCACACAAGACAAATGTCGACCTTTCAAACATGGCAGCCATGGAAATACCTATGTCTTTAGACACTTGGTGGTTTGTCCTTTCTCTAGAGGTGAAGAAACTGTAAAAGGACAATTGTTTGGTGTTTCACTGTAAACGTGATCAAGCTGCAAAGCGAAACGCGTTGTTTTCCTGCCATTAAATTTACCGTGCACAGCAACTTTTCGTGTGTTGGCGACGTTTTTTCCAAATGGAGAAATGTACTTGTGAATATATATATATATATATATATATATATATATATATATATATATATATATATATATATATATATACATAGTATTAATAATAAAGTATACAATGTATTTACCATAGGATAGCGAGAGGGTTGGGTTAAATTTACTAATACCACTCCAGTGATTGCAACAGTAAAAAAAACATTGGATAGCGTAGCAGTAAACATTACTATTCCCACTCCAGTGAGTGCAACAGTTGGAAAAGCGTTGGATAGCGAGAGGGTAAAAATTACTATTCCCACTCCAGAGAGTGCAACAGTAGGGAAAGCGTTGGATAGCGTAGGGGTAAAAATTACTATTCCCACTCCAGAGAGTGCAACAGTAGGGAAAGCGTTGGATAGCGTAGGGGTAGAAGTTACTATTCCCACTCCAGAGAGTGCAACAGTAGGGAGAGCGCTGGATAGCGTAAGGATAACAATTACTATTCCCACCCCAGAGAGTGCAACAGTAGGGAAAGCGTTGGTTAGCGTACGCATAAACATTACTATTCCCACTCCAGTGAGTGCAACAGTAGGGAAAACGTTGGATAGCGTGAGGGTAAAATTACTATTCCCACTCCAGTGAGTGCAACAGTAGGGATAGCGTAGAGGTTACAATTACTATTCCCACTCCAGAGAGTGCAACAGTAGGGAAAACGTTAGATAGCCTAGGGGGATAAAAATTACTATTCCCACTCCAGTGAGTGCAACAGTTGGAAAAGCGTTGGATAGCGAGAGGGTAAGAATTACTATTCCCACTCCAGAGAGTGCAACAGTAGGAAAAGCGTTGGATAGCGTAGGGGTAAAAATTACTATTCCCACTCCAGAGAGTGCAACAGTAGGGAAAGCGTTGGATAGCGTAGGGGTAAAAATGACTATTCCCACTCCAGAAAGTGCAACAGTAGGGAAAGCGTTGGATAGCATAGGGATAACAATGACTATTCCCACTCCACAGAGTGCAACAGTAGGGAAAGCGTTGGATAGCGTAGGCATAAAAATTACTATTCCCACTCCAGTGAGTGCAACAGTAGGGAAATCTTTTGATAGCGGGAGGGTAAAAATTACTATTCCCACTCCAGAAAGTGCAACAGTAGGGAAAGCGTTGGATAGCTGGAGGGTAAAAATTACTATTCCCACTCCAGTGAGTGCAACCGTAGGGAAAGCGTTGGATAGCATAGAGGTTAAAATTCTCATTCCCACTCCTGAGAGTGCAACAGTAGGGAAAGTGTTGGATAGGGTAGGGGTAAAAATTACTATTCCCACTCCAGAGAGTGCAACAGTAGGGAAAGCGCTGGATAGCGTAGGGATAACAATTACTATTCCCACTCCACAGAGTGCAACAGTAGGGAAAGCGTTGGATAGCGTAGGGATAACAATTACTATTCCCACTCCACAGAGTGCAACAGTAGGAAAAGCTTTGGATAGAGTAGGAGTAAAATTACTATTCCCACTCCAGAGAGTGAAACAGTAGGGAAAACGTTAGATAGCCTAAGGGGATAAAAATTACTATTCTCACTCCAGTGAGTGCAACAGTTGGAAAAGCGTTGGATAGCGAGAGGGTAAGAATTACTATTCCCACTCCAGAGAGTGCAACAGTAGGAAAAGCGTTGGATAGCGTAGGGGTAAAAATTACTATTCCCACTCCAGAGAGTGCAACAGTAGGGAAAGCGTTGGATAGCGTAGGGGTAAAAATGACTATTCCCACTCCAGAGAGTGCAACAGTAGGGAAAGCGTTGGATAGCATAGGGATAACAATGACTATTCCCACTCCACAGAGTGCAACAGTAGGGAAAGCGTTGGATAGCGTAGGCATAAAAATTACTATTCCCACTCCAGTGAGTGCAACAGTAGGGAAATCTTTTGATAGCGGGAGGGTAAAAACTTACTATTCCCACTCCAGAAAGTGCAACAGTAGGGAAAGCGTTGGATAGCGGGAGGGTAAAAATGACTATTCCCACTCCAGTGAGTGCAACCGTAGGGAAAGCGTTGGATAGCATAGAGGTTAAAATTCTCATTCCCACTCCTGAGAGTGCAACAGTAGGGAAAGCGTTGGATAGGGTAGGGGTAAAAATTACTATTCCCACTCCAGAGAGTGCAACAGTAGGGAAAGCGCTGGATAGCGTAGGGATAACAATTAGTATTCCCACTCCACAGAGTGCAACAGTAGGGAAAGCGTTGGATAGCGTAGGGATAACAATTACTATTCCCACTCCACAGAGTGCAACAGTAGGAAAAGCTTTGGATAGAGTAGGAGTAAAATTACTATTCCCACTCCAGAGAGTGCAACAGTAGGGAAAGCGTTGGATAGCGTAGGGGTAAAAATTACTATTCCCACTCCAGAGAGAGCAACAGTAGGGAAAGCGTTGGATAGCATAGAGGTTAAAATTATTATTCCCACTCCAGAGAGTGCAACAGTAAGAAAACCGTTTGATAGCGTAGGGGTGAAAAGTACTATTCCCACTCCAGAGAGTGCAACAGTAGGGAAAGCGCTGGATAGCGTAGGGATAACAATTACTATTCCCACTCCACAGAGTGCAACAGTAGGGAAAGCGTTGGATAGCGTAGGCATAAACATTACTATTCCCACTCCAGTGAGTGCAACAGTTGGAAAAGTTTTGGATAGCGAGAGGATAAGAATTACTATTTCCACTCCAGAGAGTGCACCAGTAGGAAAAGTGTTGGATAGCGTAGGGGTAAAAATTACTATTCCCACTCCAGAGAGTGCAACAGTAGCAAAAGCGTTGGATAGCGTAGGGATAACAATTACTATTCCCACTCCACAGAGTGCAACAGTAGGGAAAGCGTTGGATAGCGTAGGCATAAAAATTACTGTTCCCACTCCAGTGAGTGCAACAGTAGGGAAATCTTTGGATAGCGGGAGGGTAAAAATTACTATTCCCACTCCAGAAAGTGCAACAGTAGGGAAAGCGTTGGATAGCGGGAGGGTACAAATTACTATTCCCACTCCAGTGGGTGCAACAGTAGAGAAAGCGTTGGATAGCGTAGAGGTTTAAATTACTATTCCCACTCCAGAGAGTGCAACAGTAGGTAAAGCGTTGGATAGCGTAGGGGTAAAAATTACTATTCCCACTCCAGAGAGTGCAACAGTAGGGAAAGCGCTGGATAGTGTAGGGATAACAATTACTATTCCCACTCCACAGAGTGCAACAGTAGGGAAAGCGTTGGATAGCGTAGTCATAAACATTACTATTCCCACTCCAGTGAGTGCAACAGTTGGAAAAGCGTTGGATAGCGAGAGGATAAGAATTACTATTCCCACTCCAGAGAGTGCAACAGAAGGAAAAGCGTTGGATAGCGTAGGAGTAAAAATTACTATTCCCACTCCAGAGAGTGCAACATTAGGGAAAGCGTTGGATAGCTCGGGGGTAAAAATTACTATTCCCACTCCAGAGAGTGCAACAGTAGGGAAAGTGTTGGATAGCGCAGGGATAACAATTACTATTCCCACTCAACAGAGTGCAACAGTAGGGAAAGCGTTGGATAGCGTAGGCATAAAAATTACTATTCCCACTCCAGTGAGTGCAACAGTAGGGAAATCTTTGGATAGTGGGTGGGTAACAATTACTATTTCCACTCCAGAAAGTGCAACAGTAGGGAAAGCGTTGGATAGCGGGAGGGTAAAAATTACTATTCCCACTCCAGAGAGTGCAACAGTAGGGAAAGCAACGGATAGCGTAGGGGTAAAAATCACTATTCCCACTCCAGAGAGTGCAGCAGTAGGGAAAGCGCTGGATAGCGTAGGGATAACAATTACTATTCCCACTCCACAGAGTGCAACAGTAGGGAAAGCGTTGGATAGTGTAGGCATAAACATTACTATTCCCACTCCAGTGATTGCCACAAATGGAAAAGCTTTGGATAGCGAGAGGATAAGAATTACTATTTCCACTCCAGTGAGTGCAACAGTATGAAAAGCGTTGGATAGCGTAGGGGTAAAAATTACTATTCCCACTCCAGAGAGTGCAACAGTACCGAAAGCAATGGATAGGGTAGGGGTAAAACTTACTATTCCCACTCCAGAGAGTGCAACAGTAGGGAAAGCGTTGGATAGCGTAGGGATAACAATTACTATTCCCACTCCACAGAGTGCAACAGTAGGGAAAGTGTTGGATAGCGTAGGCATAATAATTACTATACCCACTCCAGTGAGTGCAACAGTGAGGGAAAACGTTGGATAGAAGGAGGGTCAAAATTACTATTCCCACTCCAGAAAGTACAACAGTAGGGAAAGCGTTGGATAGCGGGAGGGTGAAAATAACTATTCCCACTCCAGTGAGTGCAACAGTAGGGAAAGCGTTGGATAGCGTAGAGGTTAAAATTATTATTTCCACTCCAGAGAGTGCAACACTAGGGAAAGCGTTGGATAGCGTAGGGGTAAAAATTACTATTCCCACTCCAGAGAGTGCAACAGTAGGGAAAGCGCTGGATAGCGTAGGTCTAACAATTAGTATTCCCACTCCAGAGAGTGCAACAGTACGGAAAGCATTGGATAGCGTAGGGATAACAATTACTATTCTCACTCCACAGAGTGCAACAGTAGGGAAAGCGTTGGATAGCGTAGGCATAAAAATTACTATTCCCACTCCAGTGAGTGCAACAGTAGGGAAAACGTTGGATTGCGGTAGCGTAAGAATTACTATTCCCACTCCAGAGAGTGCAACAGTAGGGAAAGCGTTGGATAGCGTAGAGGTTACAATTACTATTCCCACTTCAGAGAGTGCAACAGTAGGGAAAACGTTAGATAGCGTAGGGGGGAAAATTACTAATCCCACTCCAGTGAGTGCAACAGTAGGGAAAGCCCTGGATAGCGTAGGGGTTAAAATTACTATTCCCACTCCAGAGAGTGCAACAGTAGGGAAAGCATTGGATAGCGTAGGGATAAAAATGACTATTCCCACTCCAGAGAGTGCAAAAGTAGGGGAAGCGTTGGATAGCGGGATGGTAAAAATGACTATTCCCACTCCAGTGAGTGCAACAGTAGGGAAAGCGTTGGATAGGGTAGAGGTTACAATTACTATTCCCACTCCAGAGAGTGCAACAGTAGGAAAAACGTTGGATAGCGTAGTGGTAAAAATTACTATTCCCACTCCAGTGAGTGCAACAGTAGGGAAAGCGCTGGATAGCGTAGGGGTTAAAATTACTATTCCCACTCCTGAGAGTGCAACAGTTGGTAACATAAATACTTCATATATGAATGAAAATTAATTAAATATGAATACCAATTAATTTTTTAAAATAATTATTAGTTTTTTATAATAAATTAATAATTTCAACAAAAATAACCATTAAATAAATTAAGAAATGTAATTATTTATAATTAAATTACTTTCCACCCTATTCCCCTATAAACCCACAAGCCACTACTGAAAAGAAATTAATACAATTAACATGATTAACATTTAATCAATTCATTAAAATTAATTACAAATTATATTTTAATTACTTACCAATTATTAATTAATTAACAATGAATTACCAATTTTATTTTAATTAATTACCAATTAATCAATTAATTAAAATTGATTACCAATTACATTTTATTAATTACTAATTATTAATGAATTCAAAATTAATTCAAAATAAATACCAATAAATAAATTAACATATTTAAGTAATTTTAATTAAATTACTTCCCACCCTATTCCCCTATAAACTCACAACCCGCGACAGAAAATACATTATTATAATTAACATGATTATCAAGTAACCAATTATTTCAAATTAATTACCTATTTAATTTGAGTTATTTACCAATTAATAATTAATTAAAAATTAATAAAAAAAATGAATACCAAGAAATAAATGAACATATTTAATTAATTATAAGTAAATTACTTCCCACCCTATTCCCCTATAAACCCACAACCCGCTACAGAAAATAAATTAATATAATCAACATAATTATCAATTAATCAATTAATTAAAATGAATTACCAATTAAATTTTAATTATTTACCAATTAATAAATATTTAACAATTAATTCAAATAAATACCAATAAACAAATTAACATATTTAATTAATCATAATTAAATTACTTCCCTCCCTATTCCCCTATAAACCCACAACCCGCTACAGAAAATACATAATTATAATCAACATAAATATCAATTAATCAATTTATTAAAATGAATTACCAATTGCATTTTAATTAATTACCAATTAATAAATACTTAACAATTAATTCAAAATAAATACCAATAAATAAATTAACATATTTAATTAATTAGAATTAAATTACTTCCCACCCTATTCCCCTATAAACCCACAACTTGCTACTGATTTATATTACGCAAAAATAAAATACCATAAAATTAATTAATTAAAATAAATTATAAATTAAATATACACTTTTCACACATATAGTAACATAAAAACACTTTAAAAATGTGATATTAACTTACTTACCTCTAATTTGATATTTTTGTTGTCTATATTCTGTCCATTTGATATTTTGTTCATTCTATATTTTTGATATTAATGTCATTCGATATAAAAACTCAATATTTTGACTCTACACCATCTCGGATAGACTACTTACTTGTTTCCCACCTAGCCTCGCCCATCATCTAAGACTGTACCATAATTGAGGGCTTATAATCAGCTCACTCCCAGGTTTGACCGACTATTGACTGTAACATACAGTTTCCAATACACATACCCTGGAATTTTAATGTAGGACACTATGGATCCCCTCAGGAGAAACAACGGCTATGATACCACAAGACTTCACATCTTCCTTGTAACCTGGGGACTGCCTCCCCCACAGGCCCTTTAGGGTGTAGCCATGGATACACTGCGTGAACAACTGATGATGGTTGCGGCAATGGGTAACAAACTATGAGCTCAACACCAACTTCTTTGGAATGTGACATTAAAACCCACACCAGGGCATACACTCTGAGGCCTCCCATACAGAACAGATGTGCTCTAGAGAGGGCCAAGATGGAGCTCAATTCGCTCTTTACATCCAAAGCAGAATATGGAATTTACAGGCTTAAGGCCCGTCGCTATAAACAAGGGAAGAAGGCAGGGCGACTACTGGTGGCACAACTACGTCAAAGGGAAGCCTGACTGCTATCACAGCCATCAAGAACACTGCTGGTCATTCAGTTCCTAACCTGGAGTGCACAGCAGACACTTTCGAGGGATTTTATATCAACATATATAGTTCTAAACTTCATGACTGTGCAAACTGGATGGAAACTTTCTTAGTCAATCTAAATCTTCACTGCCTCAATGACTACAGCAGCAGCCTCCTCAACTGGAAGATCCCTAAGGAGGAAGTGACCCAGACCATTTACAATTAACATTATAAGAAAGCCTCTGGTGATGATGGTTTCCAGGGTAAATTCTACAGATGGCTCAAAGATGATGCGCTGGGCTTGCTTCTGGGAGGTGGAGCTGACCAACTCTTTCCCCCTCAGGGCCAACATGGACATGGTCACAGTTCTACCTAAGCTGGGCAAGGACCCCATGCTCTGTGGGAGTTACCACCCAATCTCTCGTTTGAACACTGACACAAAATGTTTGGAGGGTATTCTGGTATGACTGAAGCAAGTTATTCTGAGCTCAGTCCATGATACCCTAGTGGGATTCATCACATGTAGGTCTTTGTGCAATCATTTACATACCTTGACCCACCTTTTCTGGCTCTCTTTAGACTCTCCGGAGGCTTGATGTGGAGGTGGCATTTCATTGAATAGAGTGGGTATACTTATTCAAAGTGTTACACCGTCTGGGCATGGGGGACACTTTCTTCATGAAAGCACGTTGGCAATATACCAACCTGATGGATCAGGTCAACTGTAGGGGCTTTCTATCAGGTGCCTTCCCTGTTCACAGGGAGAAACAGGCTGGGTTGCCCACTTACTCCACTACTGTTCCTGCTGGCCATGGGTCCTCTGGCAGCTGCCATCCTTCATTCCCTCCAGCTAATGGGTATCTCAACCATTGCAGGTACTACCAAGATAATTTTATATGCAGACGATATCCTATTTACCCTCTCAGACCTCAACAGATCTCTACCAGCCCTAATGTCCCTCAGTGCCTCCTTCTCCACGCTATGAGGCTGTGGGGTCAATTGGGACAAGAGTGAAGTGGCGCCCATCGTGTGCATGACCGTGAAGGTGGCTATAGCCGTATTCTCATTTCAATAGAAGCAATGGCGACTTAAATACCTTGGTACTGTTATCAATAGAGGCTTGAAAGGCATAGTATTTGATAATCTAGACCCCCTTGTAGCCAAAACTAATGCAGATTTCCAGAAATGGACACATCTCAAACTGTCGCTTAGGGAGAAAATACAAGTGAATGAGATGGTCTAGCCTCCAACTTTACATATGCTCTGGGTATGCTGCCCCTTCTGGTCCATACCCCCTCCCTCCGTGCAACAGATAAAGATATCAAATCTTCTATGTGGGGGGGGGGGCGTGAGACCTTGCTTGTCCTTTTCTAAACTGATAGCAAAAAGAAAATGCAATAGCCTGGGGGCACCCAGCATATAACATTATTACCAGGCTTTGCATTTGGTCCAACTGGAGTAAAAGGCCCTGAAGTTCCCTGACCTTGATATCATCTATCAATATAAATCACTGGCATCCATGACCTCCAATACTATGGTAGACACAATAATGAGGCTGTGGAACCATTTCTTTAAACTATTGTGTAGTCCCGTTTGACTGCAGCTTACAGCCCCTCTCTGGAACAACCTAATCACACAATATATACTGTAGAAGATTGGAACTTGGTAGGAATTAAAACCCTAAGGGATGGAAAAAGGAGAACTCAAGCCCATGGCATCCCTACAGAATGAATTCCGGCTAACCCATCTTCAATTCTGGCGCTATACCCAACTGCAGTATTGTCTAAGTAGTATACTAGGGCTCAGGCCATGGACATTCTTGTCTCCCTCATACAACATTGCCTGGTGACTTGGGGTACTTCCCGGGGGTGATGTTGGAACTTTATAGCTTAAAAATCTGGCACTTTCACTCCCACCCTCTACTGTCCCACCTTCACACTCGCTGCAAGCCACACTGCAAGTCAGTATACTGACAAGAACTGGGGGACAGTGATTGCAAATCTGGACAGAGGGACACAGGAGGCATGGATGAACTTCTGCCTCTTCAAAACAATAGACAGTTGGTACTGGACCCCCCAATAACTTGCCTCTGGTCTTCTTCACCACACATGATGCTGGAAATGTGCACAACTGGACTGTGGTATCACACACATCCTATTTGACTACCTGGACATCTTCCACCTCTGGACACACATAGGCCACACCCTTGATCTTTTTTTTGCTCTACTCTTTTCATTTCCAAAACACTTAACTATGCTGAATGATAAAGATGACCTATATGACCTCTCAACTAAGCATGGGCGAATTTTGCGAATCTCGCGTTCGCGAATTTTGCGGATTTGCGAACTCGCAATCCGCAAAATCCGCGAATTCCCGCGAATTTGCGGATTTTATTTTTTTGTGTTCGCCCGTGTTTCTGCCAGTTCGCGAGGATTTTTACAATTTCGCAATTTGCGAACTTACCTGTCGGGTCGCAAGTTTTGCGAACTTGTTGTTTCTACGTGTCCAGCCTGTTTGGGACACTCTTCTTCATCACTGCCACTCTCTGTCACCACTGCCACTCTCTGACTACTCATGCCACCCTCTGGCCCACCCATGCCACCCTCTGTTTCATCACCACACCCTCTGGTTGTCCAGTGTACATTATTTTCGGCAAAGCAAAGCACACCTTCCCTGCCTCAAGTGACCTGAATTAATTTGGGGCTGATTAATGTGTCACAGAATATTTTTTTAGCTGGCACCTGCTTCCTTAGTGCGCCCTGATTAGTGATCTTTTGCACTTGCTAAGTGCTTTCATTGTTGCAAAATTAGTTACAACACCTGCCCTGCCCCAACTGACAATAATGAATTAGGGGCTGATTAATGGATTTTAACTTCCAGCCTGGCTCCTGCTTGTCTCCCTTAGCTGTAATTCAGGACCTTTGTGGCATATGTGTAACTATTCTGAGGTTCAGAGCAGGGTCACATAATAGTTGCAACTGGCAACTGAACTCTGGAGGGGCCCCTCAGGAAGCACTACAGGAAATGGCTACTAATGATGAGCCTGAACTTTTGAACCTGGTAAGTAGTTTCAGTTTTGCTAAGATCGTATTTCTGCAATTTAGCACTTATTCGCGGGGCGCGAAGTTGTACTGGGAAGCCGCGAACTCACGCGAACAGTGCGAGCAGTGCGAGCAAAATCCGCTGCTCGCGGATTTGCGGATTTTGCGGGAGATTCGCGAATCTCGCGGATTGCGAATTTCCCGAAAATCCGCAAAATCCGCGAGCGAAACGGATTTTCCGCCCATGCTTACTCTCAACCAATGAACGATGACTGATACTAACAGCCTTGACCATGGTGAAGCTTAGTAAGTGGAAGGGGCATTCTCCTCACCTACCCACACATGATGAGTGGCTGGCCAATACCACAATTTATTTCTTAATTCATATCTGGTTAAGACCTTTAGTCTTTTTTCTGTCAACTTTGATCAACAAGATCCAACAAAAATATGTACACCATACATATAAAACACATACAAAATTACAAAAATAATAATTTTCTTAGAACCCATATTTTTACACAAAAAGTGTCTGTTCCTAAAGTACAATACTGTGAGGTAATCCTTTAATCAAAGTTGACAGAAAAAAATGACTATTGGTTTTAACCAATTAAGAAATAAATTGTGGTTTTGACCTGGAATGAATGATGAATGTGACTTATTGAATTACATATGAATCTGATGAGACATAAAACCAGCATATAGTAATGAATTGTACCCTATCTTTATTGTTTAGGATTTCTGTTCCACCACATCCTTTTGTCCAGCACTCTGTCCACAAAAGAGAAGTGGATGGAGGAGCTAATGGGAGAAATATATGCTTGCTCCAAACTTGATTCCACAATAGTAGCATACAGATGTACTCCTCTGCCGCTGGGGCCAACGGCCTGCCACAAGTGAAGATCTCTACCAGGCAAGAAGGGATCTCTGTGCCTTAAGATGGGCCAAATCTATGATAGGTCTTCAGAAGGCATAGAAGATTTGCTTTGCAGGGTCCATTTTCAATGAAACAGTATAGAACACGTTCTTTTAAATAAACACTTGAAACAGGAGCTTGTTGTTGAAAAACAAAAAAAAATAATAGCCCTCACACCCTGAAAACTTTTTCCAACAAAGAGGGCTAAATATTGCTATTTTCTGGTTGGGATGGCTAGGATTTACATGGCAGTCCCAAAGAGTAAAAAATGATTACAGAACATCTGCTCTCAAAAGGGCTGCTGGTCTGATGTCCACTGACTGGAGGCCCAATATTCCTTGGGCTATTAGTTTTCTGGCAGTGGAGTTCACTTAGATTCCACTGGCAGAAACCAGACGGTTGCCCTGATTGTAAGTTGAATAGGTAAACAACAATTTTGGTAGGCAAGCAATTCTGCCGCATTTGTGGTGGATTACCTATTCTGCCAAACTCAAAATATTGCTCCTGGTAATGGACTTACAAATATATTCCTGCCTTTCACATGGATAGACTTTTCAAGGTGTATTGGTTAACTATTATAAATTGAAAATTTAGATCCAGTTATATTTGTATCGGAACATCATCACAGTCAACAAATTGCATCCCTCCTAATAATTGAAAGTTGCAATCATGACGTTTTGCATTTCTGGATTAAAACAGAACGTAATAACCCGGGATATCTTAATTAACGATGACATTCACTGTACAATAACTAGTGTATGCCTATGTTAGACCTGGCATCCTTGGCATGGTTTCCCCTGTCTTTTTGCTTCTGCCTCCTGTATTTTTGGCTGTATGCTGGACTTTGTTTTTGTAGCTGCTTGAACTCTGGGCACTTTACCACTGCTGTTCAGTACTAAAGTCCAAGTGCTCACTTTGTAAATTATGTTTATGGTTGGTTATCAATGATTGGCATATTTGATTTACTGGTAAGCCCCTAGTAAAGTGCACCATGTGTGCCATGGGCCTATAAATCAAATGCTACTAGTGTGCCTGCAGCACTGATTATGTCCCCCACATGGGTAGCCCTGCAAACATGTCTGAGGCCTGCCAGAGCAGAGTCTGCAAGTGCAGTTTTAAACTGCCATGTCTACCTGGCAAGTGCATGTACCAAACCTTCCCTTTTATTGCATGCAAGGAACCCCTAAGGTAGGCCCAAGGTAGCCCAATGGGCAGGGTGAAGTGTATGTGAAGGGTAGGATTTTACTGTGTGTTTTACATGTCTTGATAGTGAAATACTGCCCATTTCGTTTTCTGCTATTGTATCTCTCACATAGGCTATTATTAGAGCTGCATTCTTACAGGTGTAACTTTGAATTGGGAAGAGATAGAGAATTGGAGTCTGGATTCCCTGAACTCATCTTTCTGTGAACGTGGTTTTTAAATTTGTGTGTTTAAAAAATGCCACTTTTAGAAAGTGGACATTTTCTTGCTCTACCATCCTGTATCTATGCCTGCCTGTGGAATCCATGTCTGGTTTAGACTAACAGTTGGGCTGTTTGAACATTCACTCTGGACAGTCACGCATAGGGAGCTGACATTTGCCCTGCATATCCTGATTGCCCATCACCAGGCTGATGGGTCTTCCTGAGCTAGGGTGGTGAGAGGAGTTGTCACTAACACCTGAATAGGGTTGTGCTGTTTCTACCCCATGTAGTGTGTCTGGGGCCAGAACAGGGCAAGGCCGGATCTGTGCTCTACAAAGACTATCCTTTAAAGTATGGCTACTTCAAAGGCAGAAAGTGGTATAAGTATTGGACCTAATACCCATCATTTTTACAACACTTCTGGACTGAAGCCTCTGCCAAGAAGAAGAAGAGCTGAAGAGCTGTTATGAGGAGTACTTCCCCTTTGCTGTGCTGCTTTGCTGGCTTGGCCTGCAGTTGCTACTTTAGTCTGTGAGCAGTGAAAGAACTGGTCTTTGCTTTCTGAAATCCTACTTTTGAACATTTCCAAGGGCTTGTGTGTGCTTGCATCTTTTTGGAAGTCTCAGGCCCATCAACGACTTCATCTGTAGCACCCCATATCTCCTCTGCTGGGTGTTCTGACCTGCCAAGTGGTGCCATTGCCAGTTATGGGCCTTTGGAGGCGATTTTGCTGCATCAAGAGCTGAAACTCCATGCATCGCCTTTCAGGGCTGTTTTTCCCATCTATAGAGGTCTATGGACTGAATTTTGTAAACATTTAAAAAGTGTTATCTTGAGTTGCGTATGTTGGATTTTTGTCATTTTGGTCTTTTTTTGTTTAGATAAAGATTTGTTATTTTTCTAAACTGGTGTGGTGTCCATATGGCTGAGATACCCGCCACCCCCTCTCAACACACTCCCCAAGGATGGGAAACCGGAAACAGTTCTGAACTTTTGGAAGACGGGAGGGAGTGACCCTCCCGGCCGTATTTATTAAAATATGAAACAAAATTAAAACATAAAATAACAGTTTCATATTATGTACAATTTCATTACCACATTGCGATGTTTGGCTAACCTTAACATTTTTCTAATACAAAAGGTTCTCCTAGCCGAAATAACATCCTACCAAACATTAACTTGAAATTTTGAAATTGTACATCCTAACGTTTAAGGGCCAACGGCAAGGTCGTAACCGGTGTCAAGATCCCTAAACCATAAATATCCCCCTCACTTGTGAGGGGCGACCGCACAGAGGTGTACCTCAAGTGCAACTACCAATTTCCCTTGACTTGACGGGGGCCCCACTAAACTCGACGCCACTTAAAGGTCGTCCGAGGACTCGTGTGAGGTATCTAGAAGGTAGCGTAGACCCCCTCCCAAACCCCACACAACTTACCACATCTGCCGTCGCAGATGTCCTGGCCCCGGGAAATTCCCCAGGAGGGGGCTGTAGCCCCTCCTACCCAGGAAGGGGCCTTGACCGCCTTTCCTTTTCCTTTCGGCGGCCCATCCTTAGAAGGGACCGCCTACCCGTTGAGGGGCCAATGGCCACCTCCCTCGAGCGCTCCCATCCGTAATGGGTGACGCCCACTCATAGGGATCTTCCAATTACTGCTCACCGATCATGACCTTACCGCCCGACCAAAATAAATACGACAATTCTAGCTAAATTACTAAAATGACTAAATTACTAAAAGACAGTAACAATTACAGCTTATCAACAAGCGAGATTACGGCTCAAACTAGTGCAGAATTACTTTATTTGAAAACATACTACGAATTGACCATTCTTTATTGCATAATCAAAGTTATCACGATAATCATCACCACCTGCAAGAATTAGCGTTAACACATCACACTTTATTCAAAACCACATGCTGTCCTCAGGGGCTGGTGGGTGGGTCAAAATTGGCTCTTCGTTCCGTCTCGAGCTCACGTGCAGCGAGGAGGTGCAGCTTCAGAGCACAGGAACAAGAGGATGCGTTCTTGGCTTGCTGCTCCTTTTATCCGTCTTCAGGGCGGGCGTAAACCCGCCCCTGCCTGCCCCTAGGGCGTGGCCGGCCGCGTCAGTGTCTAGGCCAGCCCACTCTAGGGCGGGAAAAAGCGCGCCCCGGCTACGCCGCTTCGGGCATACCAGCCGAGGCTCGCCGCCCGCCCAAAAATGGCTTCCCGGGGGGATCGTGGTAGTCCGCCATACGTTCGGGGGGACCGAATGGTCGCCCCTTTCCATATGGCTGAGATACCCGCCACCCCCTCTCAACACACTCCCCAAGGATGGGAAACCGGAAACAGTTCTGAACTTTTGGAAGACGGGAGGGAGTGACCCTCCCGGCCGTATTTATTAAAATATGAAACAAAATTAAAACATAAAATAACAGTTTCATATTATGTACAATTTCATTACCACATTGCGATGTTTGGCTAACCTTAACATTTTTCTAATACAAAAGGTTCTCCTAGCCGAACTAACATCCTACCAAACATTAACTTGAAATTTTGAAATTGTACATCCTAACGTTTAAGGGCCAACGGCAAGGTCGTAACCGGTGTCAAGATCCCTAAACCATAAATATCCCCCTCACTTGTGAGGGGCGACCGCACAGAGGTGTACCTCAAGTGCAACTACCAATTTCCCTTGACTTGACGGGGGCCCCACTAAACTCGACGCCACTTAAAGGTCGTCCGAGGACTCGTGTGAGGTATCTAGAAGGTAGCGTAGACCCCCTCCCAAACCCCACACAACTTACCACATCTGCCGTCGCAGATGTCCTGGCCCCGGGAAATTCCCCAGGAGGGGGCTGTAGCCCCTCCTACCCAGGAAGGGGCCTTGACCGCCTTTCCTTTTCCTTTCGGCGGCCCATCCTTAGAAGGGACCGCCTCCCCGTTGAGGGGCCAATGGCCACCTCCCTCGAGCGCTCCCATCCGTAATGGGTGACGCCCACTCATAGGGATCTTCCAATTACTGCTCACCGATCATGACCTTACCGCCACAGGCCGGATAGTTGACCGGCTATCCGGACCCCCCACAACACTCCTACCTAAAGGTCATGTCTTAAAGTCTTTAGCCAAGCTATCAGGTCTCCTATGAGTAACTCGTTCCCCACCCGGGACAAATGAACACCATCCCCCAAATACATACTGTCTCCTTTAATACAACCATGCGAAATAGAATGCAGTGTACTTGAACGGAACAATCTACTCACTTTATTATTAATTTTTCTCACTGAATGATTCAGAGCAGAAACCGAAAGAGCCCCCCGCCACACTTTCCGTGGGATCATATGGGACCATGCAATTGTGCACCCCGGAACTCTTCTCGCTAACCAACTTACGGTGGAAAGCATTGCCTCAAGAAGAAGTCGTCTACCAGTGGTCACCAAATCGTTGCCCCCAAGATGTACTATGACTATAGACGGCGGTGACCTCGTCCGCCCTAACAAACCCTCGAAAAAAGATTGAAACTGGTCAATACAGAGCCCGCCCTTTCCGTAGAAGGACACACTGTACCCGTATTCCCCAGCCATGTGAATCATGTCACCTGCTTTGAATACGTCCGCGGCACGCCTCACGTATGAGTGGCCCACGACCCACACCTCCTTTTTCACAGCCGGTGATGTCTGACCGCTGGCCCGGTGTTGGGTCGACTGCATAGTCCGCCCCGCCTCGTAGGCTTGCGCAACTGAAAACCAAACAAAACAAGAAGTGTGAGTACATCATTACAGCTTCACAACATGTGCAACCGCACATACCTTTTATAACAGTTGGAGGACCAAAGCCCCACACGTTTAACCTGTTCAACATTCAGACCCCTGGCTGTAGCCTCTGTAGAAGCCCCTATCCAAAAGGAATGGGTCCCAAACTCGCCGGGGTTCAAGCCCGCAGCGGAAATCGACATCGCAAGCACCCGCTGAAACTGAAACCTCGTCAGTGGGGTGGCGTCAGCGTGTCTCAACAAGGTCCCCCCCCATGATGCCACCCTCTGCGCTAAATATTCCTCTACGCAACTCACCGGGCACATGGAGGACCCGGGAATCCTTCGTATGATTATGCAGTCCCCCATCGCACCCTGATCGGTCTTGGACCTGACAAACGAGACAGTCATTGTCTCCCCTCTGACCTGAACGTGCTCTCAGCACAGTCCCCCCATCGCATCCTGCTTGTTCCTCGCCACTAGTTCGCTTACCCGCATAGCCCCATGGAATGCCAGCGTAAAAGCGGCTCGGAATAACACTGTTTCATACTGGGATGAACAGGTTGCAGGGAGTACAGATAATAACAGGGCCAGCCTATCCAGACCTATCGGGCGCCTTTCATCTACTCTGCGACCCTCAAGGTGTTGCCACCCACGTAGCGCTTTTTGCACAACGAAAGACGCTGTCGGGTCCTGGATCCCATAAGCCCTAGCCACAAAGGAAATGGCGGCCCGATGCCTCTGGGCCGTAGCCACTGATTTTCCTGCCTGACGTAAAGACAGCAGGAATTTTACAACCAACTCCTCCTGGCCCCAAAGCTCCCCTCTAGCAGCCCCCAAAAAGGCCCAATAGGAACGGAACGCCCCTTCATATGCCTTCCTCGTCCTGGGTGCTAAACTCTCTCCCACGAGGTTTCGTAGTTCGGGGCACCGAGAGACCAGAGAGCTTCGGGAAAGGGTGCCGCCACCGGGTCCGCTGTGGGCAGAAAACCCCAGAAGGCCTGCATACGAAAACGAGAAAGCGCGTCAGCCGCTTGATTCCTCACTCCCGGCACACAATTTCTTTGAGCAGTCTCAGAACCCATTTGCATCGTGCCGCCTGGCTATTGATACACTCAACCACGGTCATGTTATCAGACCAAAATACCACAGAGTGATCTCTGAACCCCTCGGGCCAAGTTTTCAGGGCCACCAGAATGGGAAATAGTTCAAGAAAAGCAATGTTACATGTCAGCCCACCCTCATGCCACCATGACGGCCATTTTTGAGCCGACCATTGTGTGCCGAATATGGCACCAAAACCAATGCTCCCTGCCGAATCCGTCCACAGCCCCAGCTCCTCAGAGGACACTGCCGGTTTGTTCCAGACAATTCGACCATTGAAATCCGCCAGAAATGCCAACCAAATGCGCATGTCCTGGCGAACCTCTGCCGAGAGCCTCGTGCGATGATGACCCTCCTTCAGGCCGACCATGGCTTGAGCGATCGAGCGGGAAAAGGGGCGGGCCATCGGTATTACTCTTAGCGCAAAATTCAACTGTCCCACCAATTGCTGTAATTGATGCAGGTTAACCTTAGACGCACTAATACATGTTTCCAGGCATGCCCTGAATCTTAACACTTTGTCTCCTGGTAAACGAAAACAACCTCCCTCAGAGTCGAGCTCGATCCCCAGAAACTCGAGGCAAGTCGAGGGACCCACAGTCTTACCCGGTGCCAATGGCACACCAAATTGATTCATCAAGACACAAAATTCATTCAAAGCCTGACCACATTCCGGATCCCCGGCTGCCCCCAGAAACAAAAAATCATCGAGGTAATGCATAACATGTTGAAACCCCGTCTTCTTCGTGAAGACCCATTGCAGGAAACAACTGAACTTTTCAAAATAGGCACAAGATATAGAACATCCCATTGGCATACACCTATCCATGTAATAGTGACCCTGAAACATGAAACCAAGAAGACGCTGATCGTCTGGATGTACCAGGAGCAACCGGAACGCTGACTCGATATCAGATTTTGCCATCAGCGCACCGGGCCCTAGGCGATTCAATATGGCTACGGCCTCATCGAAGGATGCGTACCGCACCGAACACACTTCCGGGTCTATCGCATCGTTTACGGAAAGACCACGTGGGGCTGATAAATTATGTATCAGCCGAAACTCACCCGGGTCCTTCTTGGGGACCACCCCTAAAGGGGAACAAACAAAGTTAGCAACCGGTGGCACATTAAATGGGCCGGCGACTCGACCTCGAGTAACCTCCTTCCCAATCTTCTCCTGTACCACGGTCGTATGTTGCAAGACCGATACTTGGTTTTTACAGTTCGCTACACCCCGAAACTCCCCCACTGGGATGCGGAAACCATATGAAAACCCGTTCCGCAACACCCCAGCGGAGCGTGATCCGGGTATTCGCTGAGCCAGGGAATCATTGCCAGGGTATCAATCGGAGTAGGTAAAGGCGCCCCTCGGACTATTTTAGACCTGTTTGGCGCCTCCTCTACCCCCGTTATCACCCGTTTTGGCTCTGCACATGGACTCAGGATGGGATGGTTGCCCGCACCCACCACATTCGTGCCTGAATTTGCATGACCCCTGGGGCCTCGTACATTTACCCCTGTTAAAGTTCCAACAAATTCCCCTTTTACCTGTGGTGCCGTTCGGCCTTGAGTGGTAGTCACTACTCGTATCTGATCGAAAGGGCGCCCCAGCATATTGGCGGGAGGATTCACCCACGCTACTCCCTACCAATGGCAATTTCAACATACCAGTATCCTCCATTTTTGACCATGACACAGAATCGTAACAATCCCAAGTTAAGTTTTTATCATGTTCTTTCGCTTTTCTGAAAATGTTATCGTAACAGAACCATTGATTGCCCCCATATGATACAGAATACCCCATGATCCGTGACTGATAAATCGGCAATTCGGACAGCAACTCGGGCCTACGTTCGCCCATGATGGATGTAAAAATCCCCCACGCTCTGCCCCAAGTGCCAATGTTTTCATTTACCTTAAAGGCGGCCATCTTTGCGCGCCAAACACTCGGATGCATGAGCTCCTTTTGGCTCTTAACATGCTCCATCTCATAATGATCGGTAAGCAACGAGAAGATGTTTATATACTCATCTGCCCATATCTTTTCCCAACTTTTCCCTTCGCGAAGGTGCAGACTCATCCCTCGCAATCGGCAATGGCCGCTTACCTGAACCGGAAGCTGTATCTGCGACTGGCGGTGTTGTCTTCGCCGCCTCCCTCGTTTCACGCAGTTGCTTCATCAATACCCGTGCGTCGTCAGCCGTGGCGCCCTCGCTATCTTTACCCAACCACGCTGCCAATTGTGCTGCCAGCTCGGGCGGCATATCCTCCCCGGACACGGGGGTGACCACCACGGGAATCGGATTCCCCTCTGCCGGAACCGGAGTCGGCTCTTCGAGTGGGGTACAGGGAGCCGGGATGTCTCCCCCAGCTGCTCCCCTTCTGGGCCTCTTGCCTTTTCCTCCCGGAGCTGCTCCTGCCAAAGGACGTTTCGGTCCCCCTTCCCCCTCTTTATCCGCCATTCGCTTCTTTAGGTCGGTCACCTCTTTCATAAGAATACGCAGCATCTGGTCGGTAGTCATTCGCTTTCCAACTTTCTTAGGCATTCTCCGGTAGAGTATCTGTAAGACAAACAAGAAAGATTACCACGCTCAAAATTGGCTCTTCGTTCCGTCTCGAGCTCACGTGCAGCGAGGAGGTGCAGCTTCAGAGCACAGGAACAAGAGGATGCGTTCTTGGCTTGCTGCTCCTTTTATCCGTCTTCAGGGCGGGCGTAAACCCGCCCCTGCCTGCCCCTAGGGCGTGGCCGGCCGTGTCAGTGTCTAGGCCAGCCCACTCTAGGGCGGGAAAAAGCGCGCCCCGGCTACGCCGCTTCGGGCATACCAGCCGAGGCTCGCCGCCCGCCCAAAAATGGCTTCCCGGGGGGATCGTGGTAGTCCGCCATACGTTCGGGGGGACCGAATGGTCGCCCCTTTCCATTTGTAGTGTTTTCACTGTGTTACTGAGTGGTGTATGTACAAATGCTTTACACATTACCTCTGAGATAAGCCTGTTCGTGCCAAGCTACCAAGGGGATGAGCAAGAGTTATCTTGGGTGTGTAACTCGCTTACCCTGACTAGAAGGTAGGGTCCCTACTTGGACAGGGTGCATACCACTGCCAACTAGAGACCCCCATTTCTCATAATCTACCAACTCTTTTTTACCAAAATTCCAATAGAATCACTACATAACTTAAATGACTCCTGATGATATGTGTGTCATAACTGGAGTTTGCAGGTGTTAATCACTGCAGTGATAATCCAAATTCTGTTAGAGGGCACTAAATGAGCATTATTTTAGCTAGCAATGTAATTCTAGTATTTTGCTATAGAGGGATATGAAATAATAAATACATTTTAAAAGTTTATCTAAAATGTGTTCTATACTAATATCCCCAGCAAACACGAATATTAATTTGTCATTTATCAAGGAGATTGACGAAGAACATGCACATATTTCTTTGGAGGCAAACATTCTGTGGCTACCTGTTTCTACTATTATGCATACGTTTCTATTCATCTTTTAGAATGGGGAAAGTAATGTTTACCTTTCGATCAAATTCTTCCTAATACACCAGCCAAATGATTATGCTGCAAGAAACCTGAATGAAAAAGAAGACGATCCACAGTTCCCAGTAGGTCCTCATGAGAGTGATCGTACATTTAAGAGCAAGAGAAATACAAAGCCAGCTGCAATATCATGTTTCATTGTGTTCAGCTGCAGTCTGTGTATGTTAGTCGAACCAATTCTCCTGTGAACAGTGTTTTGTGTTTCACCCATTCAGTGGCATTATTAATGAACACAAACAGATCATAGAGTCAGGAAATTGGCAGTGCCGGCCGCCCAGAACAAGCTGTATGAGTATGACATGGATATGCCTGATGCCTTCATCCTCTGACACTTTGTTGTAGTCGGGCAGCTGAGAAAATCATTTAACTGTCAGTCATCCTCTAGGACTTGCTACTTCTTGTGATACCCATTAATTGAAATTCTTTCTGAATTATAGTCCCACACTGCCTAATTATTTCTCTATGCTGTGAGAAGAAAAATCATTTGGAAACTGTAAGATTAGTTTTCATCAAAGGGTCATTTTTCTTCTGAAATATAAAATGTACTGTTTGTTGTTAAGTCTTTCATGTGACTGTGTTGATGCCATTATTAGTACTAGATGATGTGCTGCTTTTTCTGATGCAGTTATAGTCTGCCCTTCCCCATCACTCTACTCCACAGCTCATTGAATAACCCATTTAACTGATGCCTTTATCGATCTGTGATGATCAGTAAACTATACCCCTTGTAACGGATTCAGTCACATTGATGTATGCATTGTTTACAGTTACCATGGCTCTATATAGACACACTTGTAGACATATGAATTTCAAGTTTGTGTTCAGTGAAATAATTTTTATTGTTCAAACAGTTTATAAATGTTTGCGTTCTGTATGTCATGGCAGTCTGAACAGAATTCATGTCAGGGAAATATGTGCCCACTCCAAATTAATTTCCCAAATCTCTAGTAACAAACAGTCATTTGTGCTTAGGATTTTTTAATTTAACTATTTGAGGAGACAAACCTCTTTTGCTTCAACATGGTCTATGTTCAACATATTCAAGAGTTTAGTGACATTCTTATGAAGAAACAGTTTGTGTCTGCTTTTATATTCCTTGTGCTGGAAGCCATCTTTATAAGAGTAAAGTCAGATTTAAAATTTTCCTTCCTATCAGGACAGATGCTCATCGATAAAGCCTCTTTTGTCAAGAGGATGTACTTTCTACTAAATAAGGAACTAAAATAACCAAGCAACCTATACACGGGAAGAAAATGTTTTTACGGCACCTATATAAACATTTGGATCATCCAGATAGGCTGAGTCAGCTCACATATGACTATGAATGACTATTGTTTGTTCTTATTTGCTCCATTTTGTTCTATTTTTTTGCAAAAAACGTACTGTCTTTGTGCAAAAGGCAGCTTTACTTGTCAAATGCTCCTGCTAAATAAGTTAAAAAATTATTTGGCCAATAAAAATATATAACTACTGGTAATAAGAAGCTCCCATTTTGAGATTGTGTTTCAGATGTCTATGCAAGTACATTTGGTATTAAATCCACAATAATAAAATGATTCAAACTATATTGAACAATTGCAACTGTTGAGGTTATCTACTATATTGGAGGAAACACAAACTACGATTTCAATTTCTGAATGAATTATGAGTAAAACATTTAGTTAAATAGTTTGTTCACGCTCTTTCTTTGCATTTTGCACCTTTTTGCCATAATTAATTTGCCTTGACATAAGCAAACGTAGGTTGCAAACTCTTGAATATTACTAGAATTCCAAATTTATATACTTTTTCATCTTCAAATGAAGTAACATTTAAGTATCTACTCTTTGCAGTTTCTGTAATTATAGAAACATGGAAATGCAGAACAAAGAGGTGGCACTGGTGCTAAAGTCTAGCAGGGTTCATAACCTATGAAGCACTTATGCTCAAGAGGTATCCCTCCTGATTCACTGATTTCGCTTTCATGGTTCTTATTTTACATTTGTTGATTAGGGTATTTACACTGAAGAGCAGTACAAATGACTAATCAAAAACAATCAATGATAAAAAGAAAACTGTAAAGTGCCAGAATGCTGGTATCGATAAATTACGTTATGTACATTAATTAGTAAAAAACCTATCAAAGGCTGCACATGCCAGTGAATTTTTAAAGGGAGTCTAGAAGGGGTGGCTTGGAGGAGTAATGAATATCAAAAAAGAGTGATTTATTTTATTTAGAGGCCTGCAAGAGAGGAGCATGGATAGGAATTAATGTGTTTATTTGACAGAGCTTGGTGCAACAGTATTACTGAATGAGACTGACAAATTTTACTTGGTATATTCTTCAAATGTTATTGTTGGAAAGAAAAATGGTATATGAACATCACTGTTCACCATTGTAACATCACACTGTTTCACATGAAAGGCATTTTTAAGAACATTTGTTTACATTATAGAGATAAACAACAATTTATATTGTCACCACTATTGTCAATAGCAGACAGCCCCTGTTTATGGCTACTGGAGTAAGCATGGGCGAATTTTGCGAATCTCGCGTTCGCGAATTTTGCGGATTTGCGAACTCGCAATCCGCAAAATCCGCGAATTCCCGCGAATTTGCGGATTTTTTTTTTTTTGTGTTCGCCCGTGTTTCTGCCAGTTCGCGAGGGTTTTTACAATTTCGCAATTTGCGAACTTACCTGTCGGGTTGCAAGTTTTGCGAACTTGTTGTTTCTACGTGTCCAGCCTGTTTGGGACACTCTTCTTCATCACTGCCACTCTCTGTCACCACTGTCACTCTCTGACTACTCATGCCACCCTCTGGCCCACCCATGCCACCCTCTGTTTCATCACCACACCCTCTGGTTGTCCAGTGTACATTATTTTCGGCAAAGCAAAGCACACCTTCCCTGCCTCAAGTGACCTGAATTAATTTGGGGCTGATTAATGTGTCACAGAATATTTTTTTAGCTGGCTCCTGCTTCCTTAGTGCGCCCTGATTAGTGATCTTTTGCACTCGCTAAGTGCTTTCATTGTTGCAAAATTAGTTACAACACCTGCCCTGCCCCAACTGACAATAATGAATTAGGGGCTGATTAATGGATTTTAACTTCCAGCCTGGCTCCTGCTTGTCTCCCTTAGCTGTAATTCAGGACCTTTGTGGCATATGTGTAACTATTCTGAGGTTCAGAGCAGGGTCACATAATAGTTGCAACTGCCAACTGAACTCTGGAGGGGCCCCTCAGGAAGCACTACAGGAAATGGCTACTAATGATGAGCCTGAACTTTTGAACCTGGTAAGTAGTTTCAGTTTTGCTAAGATCGTATTTCTGCAATTTAGCACTTATTCGCGGGGCGCGAAGTTGTACTGGGAAGCCGCGAACTCACGCGAACAGTGCGAGCAGTGCGAGCAAAATCCGCTGCTCGCGGATTTGCGGATTTTGCGGGAGATTCGTGAATCTCGCGGATTGCGAATTTCCCGAAAATCCGCAAAATCCGCGAGCGAAACGGATTTTCCGCCCATACCTATACTGGAGGCATCTTCGCCTTGTATAACCCATCTTTTCCAGGTCTCATGTTTGAAGTAAAGCTCCGTACTGGTGAGTTTATGCAAAGCTTCAATAGCGATGTGATGCTAAACTCTTTCACAGAGAAAGTGACAAGTAGCTTGTCTTGTGCATAGGCAAGTGAGGAAAAGACAAGAGGAGGAGGAGATCTAGTCTTTGTAGAGACCACATATTTACATGTGTCTGAGTTATTTATAGATGGATTTACATTTCTTTGGTGCGTTTGGATTCTGTTACACATGCTCTATCAGATTCATGCAATGCATTTCTATCAACCTTGGCCTAGACCGTGGTTACTTTCTCCATCCTCTAATTTTTCCTGCATGCAATAAGGCCTTTCAATCTTCCCTTAGTCTACTACTTTGAAGATACTCCCCCAGTGGCAGCATTGGTTTATGCAGTTGAGTCCATTCTCATTGCCAACACTCCAAAAGTGTAGAAGTGCAGTTAACAACTACAGACAAAAGACTGTGAAAAAATGGCTTGGAGTTAAACACCCAGAAGACACAAATAATCTTCTGGAAAGATCTGGGTCAAAACCTCCAACTTCAGGGCATGTAAAGTTTAAGAAGGTGAACTCCACTACCTAACAGGGTCTAACATAGGCAAGTAACATGAACTGGAGAGCATCATTGGAAAGGCGATTAACAAATCAGAGGTATCATTTAATGCTATCCTGAAGCTAGTGATCACTGACATAAAATGAATGCATATAATATCAAAACACATACATTTCGACTTCCTATGCCTAACTAAAAAAAGCACCAAATATCAAGAATTCAAATATCGATCTCAAAAGTATTGATTTTTACCTATTGGTAACAGAAATGTTGTTACCTTTACATAAACATACAATATATCAGAAATATCGATTTAAACCATATAAACTACAATATTATCACCAAAATAATTAAACAATCACTCATAAATAGAAAAAATGAACACTTTTACAGAAAATGAACTCAAAATTTGTTACATACATATTTACATTAAATCTAAATATACTGCATCAACAAAATATTTACCATTCACCCACACAAATGATATATCCAAATTCTTAACAATACAACCCCCTAAAAAATGTGCATTTGCGACAAACATTCAAAAATCACCTTAAATATTAATCTTAATAAATATATGTACAAATAAATTTAAGTCCAGAAATATCAAACTATATATCATTATATATTATACATCAAATATAAAACCTAAATTAGTGTTTACTATAGAATCACTCAACTGATAAAAAAATCAAATTAAACTAAACCAACCAATACAATAAAACAAAACTATAAACAACTTAAACCAATGAACTCGCACAATTAAGTAAAATATAAAAGGTTAACACATTTAAACAGCTAAATACTTCAAAAAACACACATTCTGCAATACGAAGAAACTGCTGGATTCTCTCACCAGACCATTAAATAAAAAATATATACATCTCAACGACTACCTAACCAAGTAAGTAACACTTAAATAATATTTAAACTAAAAGATAACTGTTTTTAAACTAAAGAATGTATAATAGCAAATAAATATTAATACACTCTCCAACTTCTTTCTCTTTACAGACTTAAAGAAAAAATCTATGACTAAATAAGTCAAAAAGTCACCAGTGAGACCCCTCCTGCCCCAGGAGATATCAAAACATACACACACTTGAACATTTAACAATAACTCACAAAGAGGAACCTTTCCTTTTACATGACAACCTAAATAATGAGAAACAAATCCTAGTATTCTCTACAGCTGACAACTTGCCAATGTCAACCTGGATGATTTGTGTAACCTTCCAAATGTGTCCCAAACCATTCACTCAGATATTCATGATACATGGTGAAGATCAAAACACAAATATCCAATAATATATCCCTACTATCAAATAAACAAATCAGCACTTAGTATAACCTCTTAAACCATAACCCCAAAAAATAATCATGGAGTTTGAGCAAGCCATGATTCATACCATTGTGAAAATGTACCCCCTCTCAGCCATAAAAGGCTGTTACTATCAATTAAATCAATGTATATGAAGACCCTTCCAAAATTCTGCGCTAAGTGTAGAATATTCTGCAAACAGCCAATTTGCCTTTGAAATTAAAAAAATGATAACACAAACCTATGTCCCTTTCAAGAAGTAGCTAACCACTACAATTTACTAATAGAAAGCCCCATATACCAAAAAAATTAAAGACAAACATTGTCACCTAATGTACTATTTCGAAAACACAGGAGTTGGCAGACTGCATCACTCCGGGTACAGATGCTAACCCACATTTCAAATACCATGGCAGAATGTCTATGAAAGCACCTTGGCACAGGAAGCCAAAACAAACAACGCAGTGGAAGGATGGCAAAATGTCATCCAATCAAGGCAGAACTCAACCTACACTCTACAAATTTATAGAACCTTTACCAAAAGACTCAAACTACCAAGAACTACAAATGAAACAATCTGTTAGCCGAACTGCCCCCCCCAAACTTAGCAAACAAACCAAAAGAATGTACGACATGCTACAATTTAAAGTCAAACTCTTTGTAAATAACAAAACACTACATTACCTAGAAATCATGGCCAAAAGCACATTATAAAAAAAATACTAACCTACCAAAGTCTTCAAAAGCTATGACAAAATCTAAACTAAGATATCAAACTGTTTATTATAATAAATATACTTTATTTGATCAGTCAAACAATTATTCAAACTGACCAAGACATAACACATGAACCACACAACTTCATAAAACAGAACATTTTAACATAAACAATATATTTTCACATTTCCCACCCCAAAAAAACTTACTGTTCTATAGCTGCAGATCTTTCCCTGTATCAATGTAATAAAGAATAGAAATTCACCAAAAGAGAAGTAAATATTATCCATAAATCCCCCTCCAAAAATACAAAAATATAATGGCTCAAGTAGAAATCACTTGAAACAAATCATAGTATCTTAATCCCATAAAAAAACAGAATATGTGTTTTATAAATAGAAATGATCCACGCAGTGCCTGCCATGTTGTGAATGGAAATGCAGAGGGGGGTACCATAGGGGTGGCTACCGCCGGCCCAGCGGGGTCGCTCCGCCTGCCATCCTAATGGGACCCTCTGTTTGGAGGTTGGCTTTTGTCAGTGGTAAAATATAAGCTTTCTGGTATGTTTGTCACTGGATTACTTTCATTTGCTAGTCGCTTTTTGATTGACACAATGAACGTGGACTGCTTGAGGACAGTTATAGCTGGAAATCCAATCCCTTGAAGGAACTTCAAAAACTCATCCAATGCTTCAGTTAATGCAAATTCCTTCAAACATGCAACAGGCATCCAATGTTGCAAGAGGGTTTTGCCCTTATCCACAAGGTAAGTTAATTGCAGAGATCCACAACAGACCAAACTACACACTTCACAGACCACACTATACCACAAAACTCTACTTATAGAGTGTTCTAAGATTCCAAGCCCAAATGCTTCCATGAGAGAAGTTCAATTGCAACAAAGCAGTTCGCAAACAAAAGTGAAGTTCAAAATACCTCAATAAACCAAGTCTTCTAGCAAAGTCATAAGTTGGAGGCCTAAACAAGAGTAACTTCAGGATAAAATTGTTTTCTTTTGCATAAATATTATGAATGAGACTGAATGTGTGAAATGGATTTTCAGAACATATAAATATTTTACCTATAGTGTGAATACGTTCGAACACAGCAAGCACGAGAAAGTATCATTTATTTGAAAAAGATGTACTATGTAACCTATAAAATCTATTGCCGATGTAGTTCCAGCAAAGGAGTTCAATTTATTTAGCATATATTTAAGGTCAATTTATTTATTTACTTCCAGAAATAGAACACTGTAGGTAGATGACCTGACCACTGACCTGCTAAAACTGAATAAAAACTATTGTATTTAGCATTCCTTTATTCATGTTTATGATTTTTTAATAGGAAACAATGTTGCATTAGCTTGGTGTAACAATTTTATAATGTAATTCATCCACCCTAATGGTTTTCAGTTTCACACCAGTACCTGTTCAATCAAGCAAATACAGTTTATTTGTGCTTTCCTCATATCCCAGATATTAACATTACCATGGCAGGATATTAAACATGGAGAACGCCTCACTTTAAACGGCTTACAAAAATGCATCTATGCGGCAGCAAATTTCTACCCTGGAAACTAGGTAATTAGTTCTGGAAATGTTAATATGGTCAAAGTAATTTCAAGCACAACAATATCAGTCTATTTAATTAATGATACATAAACTGTTGTCAAGCTTGATTCAACAACTCTGATGTCTATCTGAATACAAGTATCTTATAACATCTTAATTTCTGAATTGCTGGGAAGTGGCAGTGTTTAAGAACATTACAACAGATGTTGATATGTTCATTGAAAAGTGAGTGATCTTCTAGAAATGTGCAAATATGAGTCATAGCTTAGAGGGTGTCCACACATATTTCATGTGGATACAGTTGAATCTTAGAGTCATTACCAGCCTGCATGTCCTTGATCAGTGAGAACATAATTGAAAACAACATCTATAGTTTGATTGCATTGCTTTCACAAAGCCAACTGTGATTTTAATGTCTATATTGTCACCGGATAACCGTTTTTCAATTTCATTGAGACTGTTTATGACTGCAACTACTTGGCATCACCTGAATATCAAGTGTGGTGAGACAGGATTCAGTCTAGAGTTTCAGGGTAACTAATTGCTACATACATGAGCTAAATCAGATGCATTATGTATTTCCATATCCTGAAGGTCTGGCAAGGATCTGGCCTTTTCTGCCTTATTTTGTAGACAGGAAACCATTAGTGAAATTACTCACAGAATGGGGAATATAAATCTATGTAACCACAGAATTGGAACTAATATTAACTGCCATTGTGATGTAAAACAACGCGGTGTCCTTGCACTTCTGTTGTTTAATCTCTATATTTGTGATTAAATTCACAATTCTCTGCCTAGAGTTTTATTCCATCCTATGTGCTGTATTTCTCCAGACCAAAACATCTGCTACTCCAATAATATTATCCTGCTATATCTCACTTTTCTGGACTTACAGAGGGCCCTCAGTGGTGTCTCTAAACATGCTGGCCTCAACCTAGTGACAGTAAATTTTATAAAGACCTGGGAGATGTGCATTAGTGAAGGGTCAAGTAGAAAGTTGAGTATATTAATGAAGTTAAGCTGCAGCATATTTTGAGTTAGGAATACTTGGACATGTTTGGTGATTAGCAAACTCAGTTCAGAGCTAATTATAAGCTGCAGAAAAATTATGTAAATACTAATGGTAATGCAGCTTGAGGTTTCAGCACAAAAAACGCTGGCCTGAAAAAAAAAAATATATATATATATATTAAAATGGTATTCAATTCAACATTTTCCTTCTCTTGCCTATATCTTGCACACATGGGTACCAGAGTACTAATATTTTATTGCCAAAGTAGATGCAGGAGCACTCAGAAGATTCTTCCACCTTTCATAGTCTGTTTCCAATATGTGTTGCAGATAGAATTCAATATTACCTTAGTATAATACTTGTTTATGATAGCCACATTTATCTGGTTAGTAAAGTAGCTACGGCTGTTGTGAATTATTTCTTAGTCCTAACTTACCTGGATTTCTCTGGCAACATTACACTAAATTCCATTTCTTTACATCATTTTTTCACAAATGGCTGGACAGATTTTGAGCATGATGCTATGCACCACATGACGATTGACCTGAGCCTTATCAAAATTCTCAGCCAATGGGATCCTTTAAAGGAATCCTTGAGATGATAGGTTCCTGGCTCACAAGAGAATGCATCTCAAATACACATCCAGCGATTTTGCCTCTTTTGAGATCAGTGTTAGTTCTTGCATAACATTTAATGATCATCTTGGTAACACATATTCTGTTTATATGTATATAATGAATACTAATGACATGATAATCATTAGTGCAATATGTACAGATTTGGTGTATTTCCTATGAGTTTTTGGAATGTATTATTAATTTAGTTTTTAACTTTGTCTTTAATTGTTGAATACATTGTGGTAATGTGTGTTGCTTATTATTGTTTGTATGGGTTTTCAAGCAAAAATTAAAATGAAAATATGTTTTTTTAAAGTTAGTAATCTGAATCTTCCACAGGAATAGGTTGGAATGTACTGTAACACTAGCATGCATAGACAACGACATGCAACTTGTATGGTGAAAAGTGTGTTGCAACACAAGGCTAACCTAGGAACATTCCCTGGTTAAAATTAGACATGTAGGCAATTGTCACAATGAACTCAGCTACCACCTTTGCCTAAATGAACAACAAGCTCAATAAATCATGACCTAACATAAAAGGCACAATGCCACTGAAACAAATCACAACTGTGCACAAAGAGAAACTTGGACACATTAAACAATAGAAAAACATAACTTCAATACACAAAACCTGTAAAAAAATAATTTTTAGGCAGGTATCAAAAAAGAAATTTAATCACAAACAAAATCTATTTATAACATATATCTCTATTGATGTCCACTTTATTGTTCCTTTAGCTTAAATTGCACTGACATAAAATTACCTGTACACACTCCTCTGCCAGAAGCTACTTATTAGTTACACTCACACCAAATGGAAGAGTAAAAGCTGCAGTCTCTCTTCAGTAACTGTGTACCACAACTTTCTAAACACTCCCACAGATATCTGCAAGACCCAGTGCTTAGTTTGTAAGCACTCGCCTCCGCCTTACACAGAACCACCTCTCCTTCAGAAAGCAGCTAAACCCCTGGCTATTCGATAAGTAATACATACACCCTCCCTCAAGCGCCTTGAGACCCTCTGGGTGAGTAGTGCGCTATACAAATTCCTGAACTTGAACTTAATGTGCAGTGGCCCTTGTCGGGAAGCAACTGCAGCATGCACCACTCTGCCCTGCCAGAACTGTCAAATGCCATACTTACACAACTACTGACCATCACACTCACAATTTCAGACTATTTCATGCCCTAAAAGCAAAACAAATGACTTGAGCAGCAGATATTAGTCATTTGTAATGGATATTTAATTAATAAACTACTGTTGTTGTGCTCAGCATTAAAATCTGGTGTTGACAATTAAGTGCCAGTGTTGAGCAATGGAAACAACCGGCTCAAATAAAGCATTGGCAAGGCCCCTACAGTTGTGCTTTTGTAACCAGATTGAAAGCACATCACAATTAATAATAGAAATTGGATCATGTAAAAGAAATCAAGTACACACAATGGAAACTCAATGCTGCAACACATGAAAGGCCTGATCATAAAAATGTCATTGCCAGCTTTCAGGAATCACAATCTCCCAATATCTCTAGTTTCACAGGCAGGATCAATTGTTCTCTCCCTGGTTCCTACCATAAAGTATAACGTAAATGCTAGACTCATTCAATGTGGTCCTTTCGATTTTCACTTGTCAAGATACATAAATAGCACTTCTGAATGTTTTTTTTGTCAAGATACATAAATTGAATTTCATACTTGTTGAATGTTTTTAAATGAAGCCCAGAGTGATCTGACACTGTTCTGTGCATTCATGATTCATTAATCCATAGCACCAAGTGCTTTCACTGCTGATTAGTGAACTTTGTATAGATCAAACATGTAAAGTTCCAAGTCAGATGGTGAATGTCAAACAATGTTGTTTTTCTGCCAACAACCATAAGAATACTGTAACTTTGGAAAGGAATTTAAAACTGCAGTCCCTGGCATGCTTAAAGCTGAAAAAAAAGGACTGGTTGAAAGTTATCGCCATGACATAGGGTGGGTTGACAATGGTGCACTAATACTTGGCAAGCATATAATATAGTCAATAAGTGTAAAACAAGTTAACTGACCACATGGTATATTTTACAAGCCGTATTTATCATAATTTGAAAAGTGCCTTGAATTGCATATTTTATTAAAAGAATCACCCCTCTACTCAACCATATCCTTAAAAATAATGCTGTAACTTGTAAGATCCCATAAATAACTATATATATAAAAAAATAATTTGAAACAATGAAATACAGTAACACACACTAGGGATGTCCACTGAACCTTTCAGTGGTGACCAAAAGTAGAAATTCCACCCACACGAAGTATATTAATGTGCATATTTCTGGATAGGAAGAAAGATAGCACAGATGCAATGAGTTGTCCAAGTGAGTATACAACAGCTAGAACAAACACACAGCAGACTTTTAAACCAGTTGGTTTGTGGTGGTTGCACAAATTTGGACACAAAGAACACATCATGGAAAGATCAGACTTGGACTTCACTGGCTACCAGATGAGTCAGAGTGCCTTTATAGACACAATGTACATACTATGTATGAAAAAGAATCCAGATATTCAATTAACAGACTGCAGACAAGGTCTCCTTCTAAATCACTGTAGTTCTCCTAAGGAATTTTTCATGTTTATAGCTTGCCTCAAGAGGCAACCGAATGCTATGACAGCATTTGAATTATTACCTCTTTGTGAAATGCCCTTCCCATGTAAATGCTAAGAGCATGTAACCATTTAAAAACTACCACTAAATAAATAAATCAATAAATATTTGTTATTCAGATTAGTCACCCAACATCTGTAACATTTTGATGTTAGGACTTTGCATACGATAGCAGCACTAAGTAACTTATATTAGATGTAAAGTCCTACACAGCTTAAAGATATATTTAAGAAATAGAAAACAGATGATGTCATAGGTGAGTTCCATGGAAAAGGCCTACAAGGCACTTAGATCGATCCAGGAACAGACTGCAGTGAAAAAACAACATTTGTTTTTTGGAACAATGGAGTAATGGAACACGCATTGGCATGGAATTGGCAGAGCCAGCAGGTCTGGCCTTGACAGTGTGCTACATAGATTTTCCTTATTGCTTCCTAAATGCAGAAACATAAATATAACCATGGTTGGTTGATATATTTATAGATTAATACTTAAACTGTCAAATAACAAGGAATTAACTATCAATAGATGTTTTTAATGTTCTTATGTTTTCGTTGTTGGAAGGTGAAACACATGTTATAAACTGTTGCACATACATATAAATGTCTAAATGAAAAATAGAGTTTTGAAATTTAAAAGGAAAAAAATACAAAAAAATGTGCTAAGTAATAAGATAGGCAGATTAGTAGACAGATAAGACAAAAAGAAAAATTAACTAGATAAAGAAAGATACAGAGAGATGGGCAAAAAGAGGCTGATGGATAGTAACAGCTAGGGATAAGGAGGGACAAACAAAAGTTACAGACAAATAGAGACTGAGTCAAAGAGAGAAAACAAACAGAAAGAGACAGCAATAAACATACTAAAGATAGTGTAATGTGTATGGGTTAGGCCCAGGAAGAAACACTGCCACTTTACATGCACATGTTTCTTAGATTGCCTTCTTTTCCATTCAATGACTTTTGAAATACATTTACTTATGTGACAGTGCAGGATTAGTCTATTCAAAACCATATTGCTTACATTTCTCCTTCATAAGGACACTCTCACAACACCTTGAACATTTAGTACAAGGTCCAAAGTCCATTGTGCAGATATTGTTGCTTGTTGTTTGTCTGTAAGGTGACACAGGTATCAAAAGAGGATAAACAATGACAGCCTGGCTGAGGCCTTGACAAAGAAGCATGAATGTGGTAATTATATCTACACATGCAATTATGTGTCCTCATCAGAGGACCACTCTGCTGTCACTGTGAGATTGCCATTTGTCAGAATCTCGACCCAGCTGATTCCTGTTTACGAGGAGGAATGACCAACTTGTGACCAAGACAGGGACCCAAACACATTCACCCACAGGTAATGAGGAGCTAGATCATCCAGTAGGGGATTTTGGCAGATCACCCAATCAAGGTAACTAGGTTAGGAAGATCATAGAAGGAGTAAACAATACACCATACCGGCATGTCTGCATCTATATACTGCTTTAGCAAAATGGTGGAATTGGTTATCCTTTTCACTGTTCTCATATTGCTAATTGCTTTCATCTGCTTCTGTCTATTAATCATTGCAGTGCATATATTTTACCCAACAATCACAAAGGTTCAATAAATATTGAAACACCTCTGTGTATTTCTTGTGTATCTCTCTAGGTATGCACAAGTGACAGAGCAAAAAGGTTCTTGATCTGTTACCACGATTCCTTGGGGAGTCAGGGTTGTCATGTTCTGAGGTTGTCACATCCATTTGTCGCCCTCTTAGAATTGGGGGTACTTTTGGAGGCTCTGTGAGCAGCAGGACTTTAGGCCAACATATCCTGAGGGGGTGCATAGAATCACTATTGAACCATCCCAACATTTATGCTGTCCCACAAACGCACAGTTTCCACTGAAGAATTTGAAGGTGTACGTTAATAGCAACAGACATAAAGAAAGAGACAGAATGAAACAAAGGGAGTTAGAGAGTGATATACTGATAAAGATGGAATGTAGAAATAGAGGAAGATGGACAGGTTTTTTTGTTTATATAGTGCAAACTAGACCCGAAGGTATCATTACATAAGCATCAGTTGCGTTGCAGACAGATGCATTCATTTTTGTTAGGCACAGGGGGATTAAGTGATTTGCCCAGAATCACAGGATGTTGAGCTTCCCTGCCAAGACCCGAACCAGGTTCACCAGCTTTGAGGTCAACCACCCTAGCCATTAGGCCACATCCTAGATACAGATGGTGAGAGCTATAGTGAGACAAAGATATAGACAGATAAAAACTAAGGCCCCGATCCACAAAGGTAAACTGACACGAAATTCAAACTTTATGACTTTAGGTATTTAGAAAGGCAATTTACGAGTAGTAAAGTTAGACTTTTGTCTCAGTTAAACTTAAATTTTGGACTTAAGTTTAACTGAGACCAAAACTGAGACAAAAGTCTAACTTTACTACTCGTAAATATCCTTAGTGAATACTGAAAGTCGTATAGCTAGATTTTTGTCTCAGTTTACCTTTGTGAATCGGTCCCAAATACATCTAGAAGCAGATTCAAAACAGATACCGTTAGAGACAATAGGAGATGGAGACAGACAGAATTAAAGTCAGAGAGGAATATATAAAGATAAAAATGGAGGGGAAAAAGTTAGATACAGAGACATATGTAGAAAAAGGTAGGGCTAGGACCTTTCTCAAGATTTGCCCGGCGCTAACCGCCCTTGTACCATTCAAATTTACCAAGCAATGAGGCAGGCGCCGGAGACCAGAAGGCAGGAAACAGAAGTTTATTCCGACGGAGCAGAACACATCAGATCAGACAACAAGGTATCGTCTCGAGGTGCTCTAACAGCCACTCAGAGGCCTGGCCTCTTATACACTGGTTTATGGCATGTGACCTTCTTTTAATACAATCACAACTTTGTAAGGCATGGAAAAAGACATCCCCGTAATCCTCGTGTTAATCCCACCCCCATATACATTCACAATGGAGGTCCTCAACCTGCTGATAAGAGGGAGGGTCATCACGCAGCTGAGTGTTTCGTCGAGTCTTAGGATGTGTGCGCCTGATCATGTCACAGGGGGTGGGGAGGCCTGGATCAATAGAGGGTCCTTTGAAGGAGAGCGACCTCATACAATAAGGGCAGTAAATGGTATTTCTCGGCTTAGGCAATGGCCTCGGACCTGTGTGGACAGTCGGACACCGGGTGAGGGGCCATCAATGGAGTGGTATTCATGCTGCGTGGACAATTCAGCGCAGAGGGGAGGTTTATCAACAGAGGGGCATTCATGGGAAGAGAGGAGGTGTTGGTCAGGCGCTAGCGTGACTCCCAAGGACAGGGTCATGCAGATGGGTCATGCTCATAAGGAGGAGGGAGGGGGGAGTCAGGGTGCGCGGAGGATGCTTGCTGGGTCAGAGGGGCGCGCTGGCGATCGGTCGTGGACAGGGAGACCATGATATCTAAAATGGCTGCCGTGCACGTAATACATAGGTGACAAGCTGGCGCAGATGATGTTCAGATCGCAAACTAAAATTCCACAGTCCTCCCTTTTAACATGTCTCGCCAACTTGTCAGTTCGGATTTATCCCCATAAGGCCACGTATTTCTACTTCATAGAGGGGGCTCATGTGCTCATTTCGGAAGTCCAAAGTCTTTGGGCACATATAGCTAGAAAGAAGGCCGAACAATGGTGGCAGACATTGGATACCTAAGCAACACACACATAATATTACAATAGGTATCAGCACGAAGGAAAACAACTTCCAACCCCAATTTTTCAAAGTGTCCCAAAACCAGCTCCCAAGCGACCATCCTTCCTGCTCTTGGTGAACCTCTGAGGACAGTCTGTGGAGGTGTTCAATGGCTTTGTAGACTGAAGGCGAGTTGTCAGGCACGTAGGTGCAGCAGCTGGATCCGATGATGCGGCATGCTCCTCCTCGGTCGGCTAGGACCACGTCTAAGACAAGACGATTTTGGAGGGTCACGAGGCGGACCGCCTGAAGCTCCGCAGTATTGTTGGCGAGGATGCCAGCCGTGATATTGATCGTTGTTTCTACTGCCTGGGTCAGGTGTCGGATAGCACGGCTGTTAGCCATTGGGCCCCACAGAGGAACAAGTCCCTTTGCTGCATCCAGGAACTGTGCTCCAGTGGAGTCGGCTTGCCCAAGGTCGTCTGCACGCCTCTGCCGGTGGTGGTTGGCAGGGGCTACATATGTGGGTGGAAGAACGAAGGCAATATAACAGGTGCCCTTCCATCCTTTCGGGAGCCAGGTGTAAGCCTTGGTGCCACACACAAAGTACATATTCGGAGAAGCAACAAAAGAAGGGGGTTCAGCTGAGTCCAATGTTCTGGTGACTCGGCAGGCGCTGTAACCCACCAGCTGCGTTCCTTGGCCTTCTAGGCACACAAGGCCAGTGACATTGATCACGGACAGAGCCACAGTCAGGGTGGCGGTAGTTTGTTTCTGCAGATGAGAGAAGGTGGTTCTGGCTGGATTGTGGAGCACCTGTACTTCGACTCGTTCTTTGGCTGGAATGTCTTTGATGAAGGTGGTGCCTGCGAGTGCTGGACACAGGGCTGCTGGAGTCTTTCCTGTTTTGTTCAGCCAGAACCCAGAGTAGAAGAGTGACACTGTCCGGCTGGAGGTGGCGTTGTCCCTGTGGCTCTCTTGCATGAGGATCAACCAGGCGAGGCAAGAGCCGTGAACTGAGAAGGGTGAAGGGATGAAGGGGATGGAGTGTCCAGTGGCATGTGGGAGCAACCCACAGATCCAACAGTTCGTAGCATTTGCAGCAAGGTTATGTTGGTGCAACAGTTGCACAAAGGAATTGTTCCAGAATTCCCTGCGCCTTTCTCGGAGCTGAGGCGACAGAGAGATTAGGTGATGCTCTTTCAGGGGTGTTGGCTGTGCAGTAGGTAGCAATGTCTCATGAGCCGGTGTGCTCTCCTCCAGAATCCAGAGGGAGGTCATGAGAAGGAGGCAGAAGAGGAAGACAATGAAGAGTGCAATTGTCTTCGATTTGTGCAGGTTGTCAGTCTTTGGATTCCTATACTGGGTATTTCCCGTTGCTTCCATCATCTTCTTATCTGGCGCTTCCATCATCTTCTTATCTGGCGCTTCCATCACCTTCAAGGGGCTCGGTAGTGGGCAGGACCACAGACTTCGTTTAGCTTCTCTCCCGGCAACCCTTGATTGTGTGTAGGTCACCGTTCTGAGATTTTAACTTAGTCCGTGGCCTACTTAGCCGAGACTCCCTCCTTTCGACGCAGGAAATACCCTTCTCTGGATGGCACAGTAGGATCAGAGAATTTTGCAAGTTCGAGTGCCCCAGTATCTGGATAACAGTCCAATATCGGTCGGTCTTTGGTCAGGAGCTCTTCTTGGGTGCTGACGTTTTCTGTCGTGGCCAGGTTTGCAGGGACCTTCCGACAATGATGCGCGTGCAGCCAGTGCTTCTTCCCCTCCACTCGGAGTGCTGTTCGGGTGGTGATCAGCACTTGCCAGGGGCCCGTCCACCGAGGTTCCAGACTCTTGGTTCGCTGGAAATTTCGTATCAATACAAAATTTCCCGGTTGGATGTCGTGACCGGGGCCCCTGGAAGCATCGGGGATGGCCTGCTGCACCTGTTGATGAATGACAGACAACGTTTTAGTCAACTTGCACAAATAATCAGATAGTAGGACGTCTGGGACGTCATGAATGGAGGTCGGTTTGGGAGCAGTCCAGAGGTTCATAGGCCGCCCAAACACGACCTCATAGGGGGTCAAATGGTGCTTGGTGGGAGTGGAGCGCATTGATAACAAAGCCAGTGGGAGGGCATCCGGCCAGTTAAGTCCAGTGGTGGCCACTATTTTTGCCAGTTTCAGCTTGAGTGTGGCATTGTGGCGTTCCACTAGACCAGCGGATTGGGGGTGGAAGACCGCATGGAATCGTTGCTTCACCCCCAACCCTTTCAGGATTAGCTGGATAACCTCAGCTATGAAGTGGGGGCCATTGTCACTCCATAAAATTCGGCAAAGGCCATAGCGAGGGAAGAATTCCTTCAGTAGTACTTTGGCAGTAGTCATGGCAGTGTTGTCACGGGTTGGATAGGCTTCTACCCATTTGCTGAAGGCACATACGATGACTAGTACATACTTCAGGCTTCGGCATCTCTCTAGTTGGATGTAATCCATCTGAAGGACCTCAAAGGGGTGATTGGGGGTCCCAAACCCTCCCCGGGGCACTACAGTTCCTTTCCCGGGGTTGTGTTGCAGACAGATGAGGCACTGCTGAACTAGGCGTCTGGCTGAGTCAGGGATTTTGTCATTGTGCCAGACTTTGGAAATGAGTTCGATCATGGGTGCAGATCCTATGTGTGCGGGGGAGTGAGCCATTGTCAGTATGGGGATCAGGTATGAGTCGGGCAGCAACCATTTGCTTGCATCCTTCGTTCGCCAACAGCCCTCCTCATCCTTCAAACCCATCCTTGCCCACTTAGTCAGCTCGTGAGGGGTGCTGGCCGATTGTATGTCTCTAATCATTATCCTTGTGTCACTCCATGTTTCTGCTTGTGACCTGGTCATGTACATGCGCGTCACCGTCCTATTCTCAGCTGTGGTTCGTGCAGTGACGTCGGCCAATGCATTCCCTTGCCCAACTAAGTCTGTCACCCTTTTGTGTGCTTGACATTTGATCACCGCTAGTCGTTTGGGGAGGAGAACTGCTTCAATAGAGCGGAAACTAGATCTCCGTGGAGGATCGGGGTGCCGTGGGATGTCAGGAATCCCCTCTCCCTCCACAGGAGCCCAAAATGGTGGACCACTCCGAAGGCATACTGGCTGTCCGTATATACGTTCGTGGTGGTCCCTGCGGCTATGATGCATGCTCGGGTGAGGGCTATCAGCTCTGCTGCCTGGGCAGATCGTTGTGTGATGCAGGCTGTCTCGACTACTGTTCGGGCTGTCGTTACTGCATAGGCAGCTGAAGTGGTGCCATCTGGGAGTTTGATGCAAGAGCCGTCTACCCATAGCTCTCCATCGGGGTCGGGAAAAGCAGTGTCTCGGAGGTCAACCCTACTCCTAGTTTGTTCGTCCGTGAGGGTCACACAGTCGTGTATGGGAGGTACGTCGGGGTCATTTTCAGGCAGAGGCAGTAATGTGGCAGGATTCAAAGTCGTGCATCTCTTCAGTGTGATGTGGGGTGCAAGTAGAGTCAACTCGTACCCTGTCAGTCGTGCACTAGTCAGGTGCTGGGTCTTTGTCTGATTCAAGAGGGTGTCAACTGCATGGGGTACTAGCACTGTGAGGGAGTTGGAAAGTACAATTCCCTCGCTCTGACGGATAGAGACAGCAGCGGCGGCTACTGCTCGAAGGCAGGCAGGCAAGGCTCTGGCTACAGGATCAAGAGTGGCGGAGAAGTAGGCACAAGGGCGCTGCTTAGGACCAATTGATTGAGTTAGGACAGACAATGCGCATCCCTCCCTTTCGTGGGTGAAGAGGGAGAAGGGTTTGGAGTAATCCGGCGTTCCTAGGACAGGCGCTGAGCAGAGTGCATCCCGTAATTCTTTAAAGGAGGCTTGACACTCAACGGTCCAAGGGAGCGGGGAGGGGACATCTTTGGTCAGTAGGGCAAGTAATGGTTTCACAATGAGGCTGTAATTAGGCAACCACTGTCTGCAAAAAGAGGTTAGGCCAACCAAAGAGCGGACCTGCTTCTGTGTTTTCGGGATGGGGGTATCTAGGATGGTTTGGATTCGGTCGGGTGTGAGTTTCCTCCCTTCTTTGGACAGAAGATGGCCTAGGTAAGTCACTTGTGGCTGGCAGAACTGTAACTTCTTTTTGGAGACTTTATGGCCATTCTCTGCAAGAAAGTGTAGGAGTTGGACGGTGGCTGTCGTTGCAAGCGGGGTGGTGTCGGCCGCCAAAAGGATATCATCAACATATTGGATCAACACCACTCCCTCCGGTAGCTGGAAGGCATCCAGCTGTCTTTTGAGGGCCTGGCTGTAAATGCTGGGACTTTCAGTGTACCCCTGGGGAGCTCTACAAAATCAGTACGAACGGGATTTTAAGGTGAAGCCGAACAGATAACGGCTATCTGGATGAATGGGGATAGAGAAAAACGCGTTCTTAAGGTCGATAACAGTGAAGGTGGTGGCAGTGGACGGGATGAGGGTCAGAATGGTGGTGATATCAGAGACCACAGGATATTGGGGTACAACCACTTTGTTAATCTCCCGCAGGTCGATGATGAAGCGGTACGCTTTCTCATCTCCTTCACCTTGCTTCTTAACAATAGGTAGGATTGGGCTGTTGCAGACGTTGCTAACCACCTCTTCAACCACTCCTGCATCTACCAGAGACTGAATGATCGCTACCAGTGCCTTCTCACCCTCTGGTGATATCCGATACTGCGGGAGTTTCGGGAGCATAGCGTCCTGTCGTACAGTTATGTGAATAGGATCAATCATCATTCGCCCCACATCAGAGTCATTTTTGGCCCACAGGTACGGGGGTAGGGTGTCAAGCAGGGACAGGTCAGCGTCAGTTACGGAGCACATGTGTCGTGGGGGAGGGGATCTGGGCATGTCTGGGTTGTCGTACAGGATGACTCGTATTCCATCTGGGGAACACCTAATGGTAGCTCGAAAATGTTTCAGTAAGTCAATACCCATAATGGCGTCAGGGGAGTTGGAGGAGAGTAGAAATGTCGCGTCAGTAGTGTTGTTTTCTAGGTCAAAGGTAATAGGTACGGACAGGGGGTTAGTGGAGGGCGTCCCATCGAAACCTATCGACGTTATGTGTGAGCCAGACAAGGGTGCCCTTGGAATCAGTCGTTTTGATAACACACTACGTGTCGCCCCAGTGTCTACCAAGAATGGAGACTCTGTACCCAAGACCTTAGCGGTGACATAAGGACCTTGCTGGTCAACACAGAGCTCGACTGGATCCCTCCCTTGCCCCTGGCAGTCCTATGCAAAGTCGGGGGCATGTTCACCTTCAGATAGCTGATATTGGTTCTGTCGGGGACGGTCAAATGTGTTCGGTCTTCCTGATCTGTCATTATTGGTGTCGTTGGGGCTCCCTCGTCCCTGTACTCTATTCCTCGGACCACCCGTCACATCCCTGGAATCCCTATTCCTATTCATTTCTAGCAGAACTGGACACTGGAATTTCCAATGGCCGAGCCCTTTGCAGAAGGCGCATTGGTCATTGCTAACGTCTCTACGTCCAGTGTGGGGTGCTGGGGTGTGATCTTTAGGAGGTAGATCTCTGGGGGTGGTTGATTGGTAGTTCCCCCTTTGGTGTTCCCGTCCAAGCGCTATACCTTGTATCTGGGCTATCATTACCCTTTCCTTTAAATCTTTCTTCTTTTTCTCGGACGCCCTATCATTCTCATTCTTTTGGTGCTCGTAATACTGAGCCATCTGAAGGATAGCTGCGGGTTTGGAGGCCCCCCAACTACTCTCGCTCGTCTGCAGTTTTTGGGAGACTTCTTGTGTTAGTCCCTTTACATAATTTTGCACAAACAGGTGCTGTCCGGTTGCGGTGGTCATGTCTTGGCCACTGTAGTCGGAGAACACTGTCTCAAATCGGGAGAAGTATTCTGACACATCTTCCTGGGGTTTCTGTCGACAGGCTGTGACTATCGACCAGTCTACTTTTCTTTCCGGGACCAGGGTTTTCAACTTCTGGACCAGTTTGTCTGGGAGTTCCAGTATGTCCTTCACTGGTTTACTCCCCGGCTCTCGCTGTCTATCTAGTTTACCGAGTTGGTCCCAGGTATGTCCAAACAGATCCGTGTGGTCGACTTTCCGGATTTGCTTCCACACATCAGCTGGCAGGCATAACCCAAAGAACAAGTCAATATCTGCTAAAGTCATTATTGTCGAACCCAAGGCTGTGCCTAATTCGGTATAAAATGCCGTTGGGTTCTTTCTTGAGTCGGGCAGGGTTTGTTTGAAGGTTAGGATATCTTGTCGGTCCCATGGTTGGTAGACCCAATTGTACACAACCCTTCCCTTTGCATGTTCATTATTAATATCATCGCTCGTCCCCTGGCCCCGTGGCGGGATCCAGTAAGGAGCCGCTTCTCTGATAGGCATCATAGTATTGACTACTTCTGCCGAGGTTGTTTCAGGGACCGTAACCTTGGCTTCTGGCTTCTGTTCCGCGAGGTGGCGGAAGACCTCAAGCATTTGCATGAAGAGCTCCGTCGCCTCACGTTCAGTCCCATCTCCAACATCAACCTTCCTATACAGTGTTGTTAGTTTAGCGGGACCCTTACTCTGATACCTATCTTCATACGCGTTCAGGGTGTGGTAGCTGAATCGCAAAATGAAATGCCGTCTGTGGCTGTCGGCGTGTGAATTATATACACTCATTGTGTATTCTTCGCTCTCCCTTCGGTCTACCAATGTCTTTGCTATTTCGTTGATCCCATCCCGCTCATCTTTGCTTAACCTACTTAACCTGGCTGATGATTGTTTGCTAGCCTCGGGGTCGTCTGACGAAGTTGTTAATGTGGCTGGTGCGGAGGCCGTAAGGGCCGGTGCACTAGCACTAGGGTCACTTTCACCCACACTCGGGGCTTGCAGGTTTTGTTGGCTGGGAGCGTATGGAGGGGGCATGTAGATGATTGGGGGACCTAGCAGTAACTCATCGTTTGCCCGTTGTTTGGAGGGCAGTTCAGGGTAGAGCGCAGAGGGGGTCCTAACAGGACATTGGCCTGTTGACCCTGATTCTTGGTTTTGTGTAGCTTCTTTTCTTTCTTTTATTTCTTCTTCTAGTTGCTTAGCGGCTAGGTGGGCTGCCTTTCGTAGTTCTTTCCCTACTTTTGCTTCTTCTCTTTTCTTTCGTTGTTCCGTTTCTTTGCGCCACATGCCGATACTGTCGAGCATAGTGGGCGTGGTCTTATTCTTCTGGAGCGCTATTTCTAATGTTTTTATTTTATTTTCGTTAAAGGAACCTATCAGTGGCCACTGACTTTCAGGGTTCTTTTTCGTATATTTATGCCATAGTCTAGTGTAAGCTATAGCGACTAGTCCATACTTAGTGAACATGTCCTTATTAGGGGTGCCCTCCAGTGGAGCTGGATGGTTCATCTCTAATAAGCGGTCCGGGCTAAACAGGCTACCAACCAGTGGGGAGAAGATAGGCATGACGGTTTACACCGGGGACAAAAGTCTGCACTCCCTATCTTATCACAGCGGGCAAAGACTAGGCAGAATATTTCTATTCTCCGTTGTTTGGCGGCGGTGAATACCTCAAACGAACCAATACCGAATAATCGGCCAATCAAACAATTCAGTGGGGAGAATAAGTGGGCACGAAAAGTTATCGCTACCCACTCTTTCTCTACCTGCAAAGAGAGACCTTGTTCTTCCCTGTTTGCAGACAAAGAATCTCCAGACAATAATCCACGAACGACAGTTCGGGAAACAGTGGGGGAGGAAGATAGGCACGACGGATTACAATGGGGACAAAAGTCTGCGTTACCTATCCTTCACTGTTTGCAAAGAGAGAGCCTGTTTGTTTTTCCCCGTTTGCAGACAGCGAATCTCCAGAGGTTTCAACAAAGCGTAATACTAGTATTATCCAAACAAAAACAATTTTCCTCAATTCGTCGTGTTTACACGACCTTACCCGGACCGCATGGACGGTTTCCTGTCCTCTGGATCCAGCGCCCGATCGTCCTCTCTCCTTCGTGATGTTCGCGGCACTCCTGATGGTTCCCAGTCAGGACCGTAGATCACTCGAGAGAGGTCTGTTCAGAACTAGTGAAGGTCGGATGATCGGCTGTCAGACGAGGGTCTATCGGACATGAGCTCTTCCCGATCGTTGCAGTCGTTCACTCTGTCATCGGGACCTCTCCCACTGGATCCACGTGTCGCTGATGGGCCCCACGCTTTGGGACGCCAAATTGTAGAAAAAGGTAGGGCTAGGACCTTTCTCAAGATTTGCCCGGCGCTAACCGCCCTTGTACCATTCAAATTTACCAAGCAATGAGGCAGGCGCCGGAGACCAGAAGGCAGGAAACAGAAGTTTATTCCGACGGAGCAGAACACATCAGATCAGACAACAAGGTATCGTCTCGAGGTGCTCTAACAGCCACTCAGAGGCCTGGCCTCTTATACACTGGTTTATGGCATGTGACCTTCTTTTAATACAATCACAACTTTGTAAGGCATGGAAAAAGACATCCCCGTAATCCTCGTGTTAATCCCACCCCCATATACATTCACAATGGAGGTCCTCAACCTGCTGATAAGAGGGAGGGTCATCACGCAGCTGAGTGTTTCGTCGAGTCTTAGGATGTGTGCGCCTGATCATGTCACAGGGGGTGGGGAGGCCTGGATCAATAGAGGGTCCTTTGAAGGAGAGCGACCTCATACAATAAGGGCAGTAAATGGTATTTCTCGGCTTAGGCAATGGCCTCGGACCTGTGTGGACAGTCGGACACCGGGTGAGGGGCCATCAATGGAGTGGTATTCATGCTGCGTGGACAATTCAGCGCAGAGGGGAGGTTTATCAACAGAGGGGCATTCATGGGAAGAGAGGAGGTGTTGGTCAGGCGCTAGCGTGACTCCCAAGGACAGGGTCATGCAGATGGGTCATGCTCATAAGGAGGAGGGAGGGGGGAGTCAGGGTGCGCGGAGGATGCTTGCTGGGTCAGAGGGGCGCGCTGGCGATCGGTCGTGGACAGGGAGACCATGATATCTAAAATGGCTGCCGTGCACGTAATACATAGGTGACAAGCTGGCGCAGATGATGTTCAGATCGCAAACTAAAATTCCACACATATAAGACAGAAGCAGATGGAAAAAGAGGATGATACAGTGAAAGATACATAAAGAGTTCCAGATCGAGACAGATTGAGATAGGTAGACTGTGATGGAGGCAGAAAGGGATAGAAACAGTTTGAGATGGAGACAAATAGAAACAAACAGACTCATATATACAGGCAAAATCAATTGAAATAGAGACACATTTGAAAGATAAAAGAAGGGCAGTTATCTAGAAATTGACATATAAACAGATAGATATGAATATAGACATATGAAGACAGAGGCAGCCAGAGACAAACTAAGAGAGACATGTATTATTCAACACGTAGTGAAAGAAAGAGATACAGACACATTAAGAAATAGTGACAGATATAGACAAACAGATGGATAGAGAATGATAGCAATCAACTACGCCATGGTTAGAGAAAGATAGCAATTGACAGGGGCTGGCAGAGACGGACCCAGAAATAGAAGGAGGCAGACTCACATAAATACAGATACAGGAGACCAACAAAAGTAAATAAACAGAGGAAGATAGTGGTAGAGATAGATAAGTAGAGAGAAATAGATAGTTGCAAACGTGGAGAAACTAATAGATATAAACTGATGAAAAACCGATAAGCACAACAGGATAGGGAAAACAGAGATCCACACAGACAGATATAGAAGGATAGAGAGACAGATTCATAAAGACAAAGGCAAATAGAAATACATAGAGAGAGAATAAAAACAAGAGTAGATGGACAGAGACAGACTGAGAAATCAAATCAGCAGCCAATAGAGCAACACAAAGACAGATGGATTGTAAAAAAATATTTTTTAAATGATCTGGAATGGACAAAGCACTATGTTACCAAAGAAAAATAGTATAAACAAGTAAGTGAATAACATCTTCTAGGGCAAAACACGAGAAATTGAAAGCAAATTACAGTTACACAAAAAAATTGCCCACAGGCAAGAACACATCATTGCCAGCAAATGAAATATAATTCTTAGGAACATAGGCCAAATTCTCTCACCCACCTTTACTGACAAGGAAATTAGTTAATGGCTCACATATCAACAGAAGAGACACAGAGCTAAGACTACCAAGAATACAAATGGCTCACAGAGGCTGAAATAGTCCGACATTCTATCTATAGTCTTGGAGGCTGATCCAACTTTTCAAGACAAACTAATCAATGGCAAATAACGGCTGACCCTTAGGCTACTTTCTCTATGTAGGATTATGTAGTTTTATGTATTCATTTTGGGAAGATATGAGGTGGTGGGAAAATCATTTCACTCAAACTTTGAGTGAGCCATTAAAGAGTCTAGCGTAAAATTCAAAACAGGCTTTTTTCTCAATAGAACACACAATGGGTACATCTTTTCAGTGAAGCTGGGGGAAAGCACTCCAGTAATTGACTAGCTGCCCTCTGTATGTCAGCCCCCCGCATTATACGGGGGCGTGGATTTTCACTGCAGCCTTTTAACTAGAGGAATGCCACCACCTCCATAGATACGTACTGCGCATGCACTAGAGATCAGCGCTGTTTGGAACGCTGACGAATTTCTACGCGGCTACTGAGACATTTTTGTCCCGGTAAGTCAAACCCCCCCGGTATTGTTGTAGCTGTTCCCCACTAGCACGACATGTTTGGATTGCTACTGGGCCGTTTTTTACAAATCCGTTCATTTCATTTTCAGCGTGGCGATATCACGATTCCCTCGATTTGCATACCTGACTTCAAACGAGGCGATACAAGTCCCATTCTACAGCCCGCGGTCCCTGGACCCTTCGGTAAGATCCTGACGCATCGCTTGGCATTTGAATGCCTGTTTTGTGAAATTAGGGACTTGTGACTAATTATGCACCCTGTCCTTAGGTCCTTTGGCAGCATTCACCATTCCTTCTGCCATTCAGGACACGCTGCTCTTCGTGAGAGAGGCAATTTTTACAGGCTACATTCCATGACTAGAATATGTGCTTCTTTATAGGTTACACCATTTACCCATATTTCTCTTACACAATTTTTGTATTCTTTCTTTTTGATTCTCTCCACTTAATGACTGAAGGATTCTTCTGCCAGGAACACGCGTTCTTGGATACACTCATTTTGGTAAGCTGTGTGTCTGCAGGTGTTGTAGTGCTCTCAAGTGTTCTCTTGTCAAAAACCTCTATACACAGGTTCTTTTTCTTCTTTTCCAGAGTGGTTTGGCCCTGAGGAGAATCCCCAAGACTGCTAGGGATTCGAAACGCGTAGGCCTTTCCTTGGTCTGCTTTTTGTTACCGTAGTGTTTAATTGTGTTACACCAGGATTTACAACTATACACCCACTTGTGTTGAAATTTTGAAAAAGTTGATTTAATTGAACTGTAAGGAGTGTATTGTTTCACAAAAAACCTTTTTTGATTCTTCTTCCAGTGTATAGCAGACCTATTACTTTTCACACTGGTGTATTGAACCCCCCAGTTTGTGCGAAGTATCTTAGTATGAATGTGTGAATGTTAGTAGTATGACTGTGATATGTCGGACTAGTGATTGTATGGTTGAGATTGTATCTTGTCTCGTGTCCTCTTTTCATTATTGTCACCAATTTATAACTGACATGATGTACTAAGGTAAACCCAATGTACCTTGCAATATATTTTGTAGAATAAACAGCTATTAAATAGCATTTCCCAGTTTTGAATAGAAATCTTTATTTGGATGACAAATTGATATATGAATTACAGCATCAGTATTGGCATCTCTCCTCTGTAGTTTTGTTTATTAGGCTCAGTCTTACTGATCAGAGCCAGCCCTAGTTGTTTCTAGTCTATTCAGATAGAGCAAAACGTAGTTTGGTAGTACAAGGAAAATGTATTGATGATGTCTTTTTGCACTCCTTTTTTGCCTAAGCTCCCCAATACAAGCTTTCTGCCCTTAAAAGACCAGTGATTCTTTTCTAAAGATTCATTATGTCCCACTTTTTTAAAGGAAATTGAAGTGCTGGTGTAGAAAAATTTGGTTCCCGTACGTTTCTGCATTTTTGAGCTTCAAGGAATCAGAAAGGGTCAGCTTCCAGGGATTTTGAGGTGCTGAGTTGGTCTCTAATGATGCCTCCAGCCAAAATAAGTTCCTCAGAGAGCCATCTTTTGCAGCATGTGCTCAATGCAGATATTTAAGAAGGCTGGTTATCTCTGCTAAAGATAGATTGCACAACATAAATTCCTGCCCGATCTGGGCTGCAGAGGTATGAAGAGGGAGCTTGAACAGTGATCTAAAAATGGAACTCTGTGCTGAGTTTAAAAAAGGTTCCCAGTTTCCCCAGAAAAGCTTCCAAGCTATAACCTAGAGTGCAAATAATGTTTGAAGATGGTATGCAAAGCAAATTTAAGTGAGGCAGCATTGGGTTTTAGTGAATTTAAATGCATTAAGTGTCCGCCTTTGTCATTCAGCCAGCATTCCAGGTATATTTATCTTAATGCTGCAATCGGATGGTAATTACTTACATCAGATGTATGCAGTTGGCGCTTTGCTCTTTTAGGAGCTATATTTTACTAAAACCTTTAAAAATTCATAAATCCTGTTCTATTGATTGGATGTGTGTTGCTTTCATTTCAAATAATTTAATAGGATTTACTTAATATTTCTAAATTGGTGTGAGCTTTGTCATATGACATTTTATTACGGTTTGTGTGCTGCATAAACACTTTATACATTGCCTCTAAGTTAAGCCTGGCTACTTTTGTACCAAGCTAGCAGAGGGTTAAGCACAGGTTAATATAGTGAATTCTGTAAATGTTGTGGTTCCCTGTAACAGGAATTGTGGCTGTTGTTTGAACATGGATCACCCCTCCTCCCCCAACCAACAACCAAATTTCTAACAAAATTTATGTCCCAATTGGTAATCTTATGGTAATATTTTTTAATACATGTTCCCTTTTAAGTGAGAGTGACTAGACTGAAAATTCTCTTACTATGCAGTGAAAATGATATTTGCATGAATGAAATCAAACCTAAATGAAGAAACTTTTCATACTTAGTCCCTAATTCCAAGTAAGGCAGACAGGAATTACTGTGTGGAAATCAACCACTGTTTCCGCACCCAATTTCCTAGTTGCATGTACACCGCACCTGTTTTACCAGTCTAAAAAAATAGCAGATAAAATCACTTGAGTCTTTGGCTGCAACTGCACCCAAGTCTCTGTCATGTCCTTGCCAATATTTGTTTTAGGCAAGTGAGGGAGCTACCTGCTCTACCCGGCCATAGCATTTCTTTGCTCCACTCCACCATCTCAACCTTGTCCCTGCACCCCAACTAACAGGGCATGGAATCTGCAACCTGCTACTACCATGTAACTCATAATGAGTGCCTTAATGACAAAAATCAAGAACTTCACACTGCTTCGCTGCTGTGAATAAACCTTGTATACCCTAGTCAAAATATGTTTGGTCTATTTGCCCTGGTTTAAATAATTGTATGTAATGTAAACACCAATAACATCCATTTGTTCAATTTCCTACCAAAATAACAAAGCTAGTGAAAACATATTTTCCTACTTTTTCCTAAGTGTAAAGGTTTCAGATCAGTCCAAAGTAAGTTATAACACTGAATCCAGGCTAGAGAAGTTAATTATCAGAACTATAGAATTAATCACAAATGAAGGGTCGCAGTCTGAAGATTCAACAATACACACATCTAATACAAGAACAAGTCCTAAATAGAAACATAAAAAAATACTTAAAGGGGTCAAACAAAAAAAGCAACTTAAGCTGCTACACAGTGGTTGCTTTAAGTAATTTGCCTTGGGTTATAGTTCATAATATTTTATAATAAAAACCTAGATGAAATACACAGAAACAACAGGATTCAATTCCACTGAAAAAACAAATGCATATTATTTCCAATGCAGCGATCAGGGGTTATTTTCTATGTAATGTGAGGTGGCATTCATTTAAAAATGATCACCTTTTTTCCAAAGCCATATTGCTTATAAATAACATCCACTCTGATGAGAGCACTTCCTTTAAATGGAACAATACACTCCCCTACCTCAGTCAACCAAGATTTACAGCCTGATTCATCATAGTGCCGTTTTGCGAGTTTGAAATAGCGAATCATAAGGAATCGCTATTTCAGACTCGGAAAACGGCATTCATGTTGGAATCGCAAAAACAAAAGCGATTCCTACATATTCCTTATTTGCGATTAGCAAATTGCTAATCGCAAATAAGGGATAACTCCCCATTCATTCCTATGGGCCAAAGGGCCCATAGGAATGAATGGGGAGTATTCCTTATTTGCGATTAGCAATTTGCTAATCGCAAATAAGATTGCGATTTAAAGGGTGCCAGGGGTGTCCAAAGGACACCCTGTAGCACCCCTTAAAAGCAAATACGAACAGGTGTTGCGCACACACATGTCCAAAGGACATGTGTGTGTGTAACATGCAACTTAGAAAAATGCTTTTAAAAGCATTTTTCTAAGTTTTCACTATTTATCACGAGGTTTGACCTCGCGGTAAATAGCGGGCCGAAATTGCGAAATCGCAATTTTAAAATGGATGGTGAATTGCATTTAAGGAATCTCAAATTGACATTCCTTAAATGTAATTCATCGCAAAATAGCGAAATCGCTATTACCGATTTTTGCATTTGGGATGATGAATCCCAAATGCAAAAATAGAGCTCGCAAAGGGCCAGATTCTCAGAATCTGGCCCTTTGCGAGCCCATTTCGGCTTCATGAATCAGGCTGAATATCTCTTCTATGCTTTTGATTGATCTACTTTTCAAATCAAAATGCACAGAGATGCTTCATAGGAAATGCGTTATTTAATGATAACTAAAGCCTCCACACACGAGATGCCATACAGAGCACCCATCATAAACCATTATTTCTATATAAATTAATGAGAGGCACAAAAGTGAGTTCAGAGCAATGCCTAAATGTGACTTCATCATTTGAAAAATTATGAGAACAATAAAGGAGAATGAAATCTGAACATGCCATCTGCTAATGTAAACATCCTGCTTAATACCATCACTTATGCAAATTTCAGAATTCAAGTGCTGATTATGGGATGTATTGAAATTCGTTTTTAGGTCTAATCTACAGACAGCTTTACGCTGTCTGTTGTTCAAGACCTATTGTGTACAACAGTAATAATTAGAGTCCGCTTTGGGTCAGCCTATTGTTAATCACTTATTGACTTTCTTGTCAGTCTCATATATGTGTGCCACTTTTTTGATGACGTGCCTTCCTCTTATTATGTTCTCGTCCCTCCCTGGAGTATAGCCTCTTTACCATCCTTTTAAATGGATAAGTTGTAATCTTACAAGGCTGACAAAATTAAACTACTTTTGTCTTTTTGCTTCAGCTGTCCATGGGAGTACCTGTGCTTTTTTGGCTCTCCCTCCATGTGCTTCCCTACACATCCAACCCAATGTTCTTGGCATTGCTCCCCAGTATCATCTGTTTCTTCCTGCAATCTACCTTGTACCACCAGGTCTTTTTCCTCTCAACATCTCAGCTCCTCTGCTTCTTCCTGCTGCTCAGCAGCAGTGATTGTCTCCTTTGTCCACCCTTTGGGTGTGTCACCTGTCACACCCCACTCCTTTTTGCTCCACCACCCACCACCCATCCCATTCTATTTTTTTTGTATGGGCCCAGCAGCTGTAAATAACATTTGGGCCACTCCTTACTGTTCTCTAAATCTACTACTGCACAATGAGTGACTGCTATCTTAAAACAGTGAGTGGTGACGCAATGTGCGCACATAAGTCACCGCTCTGTGGCAGACGTTTTTTTGGAGGATGTTATACAGCATTGGCAATACCCATTAGTTAATCCAAAAGGTCAGCTAACACCTTTCAAATGTGACCCATGCTTTGCCAATGCTTGTTCTCTAGCAGTAGTTCAGGTGGGAGCTGTACAAAAAACTGCACATTGTGGCTATATAGTGATGCTCAGCATTTGACTGGCATTTAAAAATGTCAGTGCAATGCATACAAAAGTATAAGCCACTGACAATCACTCATGACTGCATTCCACTCCAAGGTTGTTTGTCACTCATGCCTCTTCACTCAGAGACCGGTATAATGCAAATTAGCCTTGATCCATCTCTGATAGGAACAGAAGAGCCTCATTTGCTTCATTTGTTAGCCCTTGTCCCCTTTGAACGTCAATACAAGCAACCCTGGACAATTTGTTGCCTAGTTAGCCACATCAGTGAGTACTAACTTGAGTCCTGTGGCAGAGTGAACACAGGACCCATGTGTAGGCTTACCCAATGCATGTAAGGTATCCCCCCTACCCCAAGCAAGCGGTAAAGAACTTAGGGGCCTGGTTTGACTCATCTTTAAACTATTGATTCCAAACCAAATAAACAGCAGGGATTTCCTTTGGACTTCTACGGGGGCTCAGGCCACTGATGGGCTTCTTTGATGCCTCTATACGTCAGGTCATCATTCAAGCGATGGTCTTGTCTAGACTTTAATATGCCTGCTCCTTCTATTTGGGGTCCAATAAAGCAGAGGTTCAGAGGCTGCAAAGGATACAAAATGGAGCAGTCAGAACACTTCTAGGCTTGCGCAAGTCCTGCTCTGTGTCTAGTGCCATCCGTCGCCTCCATTGGCTTCCGCTGGCCAGGCATATTGAATTCAAGGCCCTATGTACTTCTTTTAAGGTTTTGAAATCTGCCCCCTTGCCTATTTTGGCCAATCTTCTCTCACCGTATGTTCCATCACGCCCCCTTCGGTCAGAGAGCCAGTATTTGGTGGTGGTCCCTCGGATACGAAGAGCCCGGGCTGGTGGCCGCTCTTTTAGTTATAGAGCAGCCATGCTATGGAACACACTTCCTGTGCAGATGTGGGGTCTTCATAACTACCTGGAATTCAGGAAGGCCATTAAGACCCTTCTTTTCCCCACTAACTAGCTGGTGTTGCTCTGCGATTTGTCAGTCTTCCTTTTAGTGCCAAGACGTCCTTTCGCTGGGGCAGCTGTCGCTCTATATAAGACACCTTAACATAACATACCATAACATAACTGGCAAAAATACAGAAGCAATAGGGGCTGCCTAAGTACCTGGCAATTGCTCTGGAATACATTCCAGTCCATCATTTATTACTCACTATTTACTTCAGACAGAGCTCAGAGTGAATGCCAATCGATGCAACTTATGAAAGTATTCCACTGGTCACCTTTGTGTTTTCCTCGTCACCAAAGTTTTGACAAATGATAGATGTGTCACTTAGTTTGTAGGAGAAGAGTTTGTATGCAAGACTTTAGAGTGACAAGAGTGAAAATGCTGATGCCTATTTATAGATTGGCAAGTAGTGTGCTCCATCACAAACGTGGCAGAGTACCTTGTCTGTTGGTCAAATGTTCCACCTGCACTATTTAGGCTTAGTAGGACAACCAGCTTTCTCTCAATGGAGCACCAGATAGAAAGCTTTCCCAATTGCCATATGGGATATGGCATTTAACTGCCCACTGTATTTAGGGCGGACTGTGTGATGCCCTTTTTTTGTGTCCATCATTGCCAGGTACAAATTGGTATTGAGAGACAGAAACAACCAATAATGACCCCAACACCTAAGGAAAAAGCTCCCTCTGTGTGAGCATCATTGGGTCAGTAATGTACTTCCACTTTTGTTTTATAAAAACATTTTAAATACATTGGTAAAGTTTGGTGAATGGCCATCAAAACCAATTGTGGCTGTCCATTTAACCTGTTGAACTTGACAGGAAACACCATAACAGTGATTCTGATCAAGGTGCAAAGATCACTGCTGGCCTGTCAGTGATCTTTAAATTGGGCGGACTATGGCCCATCAGAGTGTCGAACGTAATGTTCTTCAACCACCCTGAGAGACTGTAATTCATCCACCAAACTTTAGATAAGGCCCTAAGATTCTATTCTATACCATATTAATAGATGTAATGTCACAGACCAAATTAGGGCATAATAAAAATAACTGTTGAGGTGTAGCTACCATTAATACAACAGTTGCAGTGCCACCCGGGAGGGGGGCAGAGCTATCCAGGGACTGCTGTACTACAGTTGTTTCTGTATACCTTTCCAATCAGCAATACTTCTGGCTGGCTTCCAGGCCACTGTTGCTACACCATCACAAAACTCTGAATATGGGAAAGATATTCAGCTACAAATTGCACAAGCATTGTTTGAGATTTTAGACACAGTTTTATCCAATGATACTCACTCTGCAAGGTTTCAAGTTTGTTCTGTTATTTTGATTAAGAAACTCAAGCTTAAGTTGAGTGTGCAAAAGCATCTAACATAATGCATGAATTGGGTACTGAAGGGCAAACCAGAGGCCATGAAAAAGAGTCAGAAAATAACCACCAGATTTGGCAACAAACACTAATGATGCAAGTGAGAGAAGCTTGAGTAACTGGACTGTAGAGAGAAGGAAAGAGAAAGTATTTAACCTTGAGGTTCTCCTGCAAATGACTATGTGATGATATTCTGATACCCAGTGGAATTACATAATGGACAATAAGCTGTAAAGCTCACCCACTGAAGCACAGTGTGGTGTTAACACCATCCCAGCAGGCCATGGGCCATTTGAAACATTCTAATAGGAATATCCAGTCTGAGGAGCCAAAACCTTTAGTAAAACAATGCACCCACCCCAAACTTTAAAAAAAAGAAACATCTGCCTCACTATATGCCACTTAGAACTTCTTCTTGAATTTGCCTTGTCTTGCAGCCCGTTCTTGAATATTTTGTGCAAGCCAAGCTAACGTCACACTAAAATAGCTGTAAAAATGCAAGTATAACTACATCAGAGCAGTTTACCCCTGTTTCCCATTAACAAAAATGTACAGTAGTACACTTAGAAAGCAACACCAGTCACAGGTTTCTAAACATTTCATTCCAATTGCATCTTTTATGATTTTCATATTTTTCCTTGAGGAAAATTATTTCCCCAATGAGAAAACTCTCTTTATAAACCTTCACTATGGTTTAGGGTGTTTTCTGTAGCACTCCTATATTAGAAAGAGAGTTACTCTAATATTTTGCTGGAGCAAATCTCTGACCATTTACATTGTTGGGAAAGGTCAAAAATGAGTTAATGAAAGTTCATAAACGCATTGGCTTGGGGGCAATCACAAACTCTAAAGACAAACCACCCCTCCACCCCATTCCATGGACTCTAGTACAGCACCATTGTATGTAGTCTCAATGCAATTATGCATTTGTAAATGTCTTTTCACTTCTTTGCCATGGAACCATTTGCATCTGTAAAGTTTCCTTTATGGCCAAAAAGGGCATTGGTAATTTTGGTTACTTTTGCTAAACCTTTCCATACCGCTTCCTGACTGCTGCAGAATCATTATACATGGATGAAAAACACAGTTAGCACAATTAACACGAACAATAGCCAATTCTGAGTGCCCCTCACATTGGCTGTTGTGACATCCAATGTTATCCCTTTTATGGAGATTCGAATTTGTTTCTGGGTCATTGTGCATTATGATTTTTTAAATTCTTTATCACTCATATGAACATCAAAATATCTGTTCATTTACTGCAACCAATATTTTGTTTCCAGAACGGTTAGTTTCCTAATTGTTGTCAATGTCATCCTATTGAGATGTATGCATTGCCTACAGGTCTATTTTTTCATCAAGGGACACATCAGGAGAAAGAGCTGATTCCTGGGGATGAGCTGGTATCCACTGGAACAAAAATCGTCTCTGAAAGTGCAGCACGTGCAGAGGTAATGATTATGGATGGCAGTCCATTGCAAATGCTTACTTAACTGTATCAAGACATTAGTATGATCTTAGTGCACAGATTATTACCCCTGAAAGGTGTCTGATTGAGAGTAATGTAAACATGAATATTTAATTTGTCTGTGGAACATAGAACTGTTTATCTTCATAAATAATCTCATTATTTATTCAAGCCATTTCTCCTAGGAAGAAATGTGTACCTGCTATAATAGGTTAGAAGAGAAAGTGATTAGATAGCAACATTTTATTGTTTAAGCTAGTGTCTTAACCTAACTGTGAATTTACTCTGCACTCAATCAATACTGTTTCCACTAATACCATAATATCCTGCCCATGCAGGAACTGTGTATGATTTAAATAAAGATTAGGATGGCAAGAACAGTTGATGGTCTCTTGCCAAACATTTCACTATCTCGATTCTTCCCCTGTAAAAGGGAGATTAGCTCTGAATGTTCTGCTTGCAAAGGTGAAGGACTCAGTGGGTGTGCAAAATTGCAATGTTATCCCTGCAAGAGAATTCACATTAATTGTATTGATCCCTGTCTGCAGGTCATATTTTGAAATGTGAACAGGTCGTTTAGAAATTGAGAAATTCCAAAACAGACCTTGCCCCTAGCAAGGACGGTCACGTGATTAGAGGCACCTTCAGAATGATATCACAGTATCAAGTCTGCTTTATCATGTAATTTCCTGAATGAAACAAACAGGTTATTATCTGAACATATAACAATACAAATAAATAGTAAATAGTTGTTATATATTTCAGCATACAAGAAGACTATTGCATTGGAAAGGAATACTATACGTTAGTCACTTTTGTGGATACCTAAGCTGTGTCTTGCAACAAAATTAGTTGGGTGCATACTGATATGCGACTAGTAAATGGCAATGTGGTATGAACTATAATGACAGAGTTGGTCAACATAAAGAAATGAAGGAATCTTTAGTGATGTTGCTCAGATCCAGCTTGGGGGAGGGGGGCGTGGCGGTAATGGTGAAGAGCTGATATGAATGAGAACAAGCTTATAGTCTAGGTAGGGGTAGGCTCAAATTAGGTGCTTATAACAATCTACTAACCTATCTGATGGACAAACCTCCCTTTAAAAAAGAGATAACATTCTGGTATAACCTTATACTAGACGAGATTGATGGCGAATTCCAGCTCCCCCACTCCCTCTGGGAAACATATATACCTAACGCCGATGTAGAGGGCTTGTGGCTTAAATCATTTAAGACTCTGGGGGAGATTGTGAAACCATCTTGGCTCCGTCGTAACCACTTGTTTTCAATACATAGAGCGTACTACTCTCCACTACGTTTATCAAAGTTCCCCGATATTGCTCAGGTCTCATGCCCTAGATGTGGTCTCGTAGCAGCATCAGATACACATATGTTCTTTGAGTGTTCTTATATAACATCTTTTTTGAATGAAATTTGTGCTTCCCTCTCACTAGCAATTGGTGTACAAGTTAGTCCTTGCCCCACGTTAGTTTTCTTTGGTATTATACCCGAGCTTGAAGGTATAAGTAAAAAACTGGTCTTTTATAGCTGTTTATTAGCTAGAAGAGAAATTTGTAAACGGTGGAAAGACAAGACACCTCCTCTCTATACAGATTGGCGAGCAGCTATATTACAGATGTCTAAACTAGATTTGGCTAGAGTAGGCAACCAACATAAGAGGAGATTTTGGCTACTTTTGAATTGGTAATCACAGGCCAGAACATCATGTTTTTTTTTTTTGTTTGTTTTTTTTTCCCCCAAGTCCTATGATTGTGCTGCTTGGAAGGATCATTTTTCTTGATCCCCTTTTGCTATACATACCCTATACGTGCGACTCAGGCTATGAAATGGGTTGTATATAGCAGTTCGCCAACCCTGTTGGTACCATCAGATGAGGATAAAGTTGGGATGCGTGGCATTGAGGGATACTTTGCTAGGTACCATCTAAATCCCCCCCAGTATACCTGGGCCAGTGCCTCAGTCATCTTCTATATCTCTTCGTCACTATATGGTTACCAAGGGCGAATATGAGGACACAAAAAAAAAAAAAAAATGAATGAGAAATGGACTTCGTCAGCAAGGTCCAAGCATGGAGTGGAAATGTGGATCAGAATGGAACTGTTGTGGTCAAATGCAGTAGATCTTAAATGTACCTCTCTGTTTTACAGAATTTAGTTCCATTAAACTAGGTTCAACAGTGTGTGGTGAGGGGGAGTTGGTGTTCCAATATCAAACAAGTATTCAGAATAGTCACATTAATTCCAAGACCTAACACAAAATTGCGGGCAGTGAAATCAAGCATAATAAACTGAGCCTTGGTTTGAGCAGGTCATTTAGCAAGCAGGCTCTCAGTTTTAAGAAACTGCTTTGTTTTATTTGCAATGTGCCTGTCCTCACAGACGTCACCGGGAACCAGCTCTCAAGTGAATTGATGTTTGGGGTTCTGAACAGTAAGAAGGCATGGACACTCATCTTAGCATTTCTCCTTGTGGTGCAGGGAAATCAGTAACAATGCTTTAACAACTTTGAAATTCAATGTGATTCAATGAAGTATATTACTTGTGTGCAGAAGGGGAGAAACTACTGTACCTGGTGCCAGTGGCATGTTGGTGGTTCAATAACACCAAAATGGGCCTTTCTGATATTCAGCCTAGGCTATGGGTTTCCCAGTGATATTCATTAGAATTTAGTTCAGTTTTCTCACAAACTGTCAGAAATGTAGAAATGTGTATTATGAGCTGCTGAAGTAAAGCAAAAGTTCTAAACCTTTATAAAATATACATTTGGTAAAAAATATCAGAAAGGTCAGCTCCAAGTAAGTGGCTATTTACTGACATCATTTTATCTTCTAAATGTGGATAAGATCTTTGCTTCCGCAACATATGCAGGCCGGCTGTGGATGATGTGCAGGCTAAAAAAGCAAGAAGTGTCTAATGTGAACATTTCCATCCATATTTCTAAATTTGCATAGTGATAAGTGAGGATATATGTAAATTGATACTTATATAGCACACTTCTCACCCACAAGGGTCTCAAGGCGCTTGTACGAATACCGCTGTGGAACCCATCCTAGCTTTCCCTGTGAGGCGTCCACTCCTGGGCACCCCCAAGGTGGAGGCCAGGCATCCTTAGCATTGTGGGGGCCATTGTGGAGATTAAGCAAGCTATTGCCCAGAGTTGCAGAGTGGGACTCCATGATTGGAATAGGCACTGAGGCGAGAATTATCAGGTCCATGGAATTTTTAGCCCAAGACCCGCCGAGGCGGGGAATTGAACCCTGGTCCCGGGCTAGACCTCTGCATCAGGGTCTGCCGCTCTAATCATTGAGCCACACTTCTCCAGATATCTGTTCTTACACATAAGTGTTCATATAAAGGTACATGGGAAAGAAAACTATACAAAGCCAAACTAGCCATCTTACCACTATGGTTGTACCCTGAACAAGAGTAGAGTCCAACAACAACAGTTGCATATGCCAATCTGCTAAAGTGGAGTAATAAACACTGTGCCAGATGGCCTCTGGCAGTGACTGCCTGGTGGTTTACTGTTCGGAGGTCTGTGATGATCATCAAAGCCCTATTGTTATATATTATGAACACATGACAAGAAAACCTGCCTTTGCCATGTAGAAAATATGACTTTTATATGTTGGTTTAGTAGTCCCTATAGTGTGCCTTGTAGACCAACGAAGCTAGGAGCTTGAAAATTAAAAACTATGCATGATTTGGAAAATGGTCCCTCAACAGTGAGAAGCTGCAAAAGTCTGTTTGTCACTGTGAAGGTAAAACTTTGTTTTTTAAATAGGGCTATCTATGAATAAAATCAGCTTTTCCTATCTTGGAGAAGGACTATACTTGAGTGATCAATAAAGTTATTTTCCAAAGTATTTTAAATAACTTCAGTGAGTACGTAACTTCATAGAACTTTAGTTTGCTATGTTTGAGAGTACACTGGTTAAGAACAGGTTTCCCTCACCGCCCTGCTCTAGAGCAGCCGCCAGAAAGAAACTCACTGACTGGCTGTGAACAACCCTCCTCCTGGAAGCCAATGGCTTAGCCCTCGGCAGTAAGATCACAAAAGTTATGATAGCAGTATCCACTTAATAAGGATTAACCCTCTGGGTGTCAGAAAGGAAAAGCTGGCAACATAAAAGGCAGCTTTCACAGGTCTTCTTGATTTTCAGAACTACCAGGGGCTTTCTCCATATGTCCCAGCAAGGGGTGGGGGGCAGTTCTAGCATTAACAGAGGAAAGGACACCTGGCCTCCATAGGGAAGAGTCTAGAAGGAAGAACTAAGCTGTTTTGCTTGGAAAAAAGCTATGGCCACATGTATCAGGATTCTGGGAAGGTTTGAAGTAAACTGACTGACAGTAGCTATGATTGGGTGTAAGGAATTCTCCATTCACAGACCCATGCACAAGGTAAGGTTGGCTCCTCACTACTACCTTCTCAGACAATGACACCTTGGAGAACAATATCCTGAATAGAGAAGCATCTGTCTGCCTGCTGGAATTAAGAAACCCAGGACTCCAGATTTTTGATGGTATCCAGGGACTAGAACTGCTACAGGGACACACTGAAACAGAGGTATTACTGCCTACAAGCGGGCCCAGCTGAACACTGAAAACCTGACTCTACAGGCTGGAGAGATTTCAGTGGCTTGCAGCTTTCCCTGAGGACATGAGGCTTACAGAGAGGACTGGATGATGTTTCCCACCAGTTGGAGAAATATGGCTCTTTGTCACTTTTTCACTTCTTAAGAACCAGCACAAGGTGTGGAAGCTTCCCCTGGGAGGGCATGTTCCAACTTTGAGCTTATTGCCGGCAAGACAAAGCCTTCAGCAGAACTCACAGCAAAAGTAGCTGACGTTATAGAGCCCTTTTGGATTCAGCTTCCAGCCTTACTCTGCTGTAGAATTTCAAGAACTAAAAAAGTTTAAAAGTAAAACCTTGGGGTAGGTTGAGGGGGCAAATCTACTGCACTGGTATAGCAACCATGGTGGCTACAGAATCATACTTTGTTGAGCGGTGAACTTTTGGTGCTAAAAGGGAAGGTTTGAGTGAGAGCCAAACAACAACATATTGGACTTCTTGATTTGTGCGTCTGACAGGCTTGAATTTCCAAAATAGTGCTAAGTTCGAAGGTAAAAACTTTACTGTCTCCCTTGCTTACTCATTGTTCTTTTCCTCACAGCTGCCATGCAATCACACCTAGTGGCTTGTCAACCGCAAACTCTGAGTTCTAATTGTCACTTTGATTTTAAAAGGCACATTTTGCCTAAAAACTCATATCTCTAGAGCCCATTTTTTAATTTAAATTTTTTGGTTTCTGTTTACTTATTAGGTTTCCCTTGGTTTTTGTTTTCCTGACTTTTCAATTGTTTGGGACTGCTTGATTTTTACGTGCATATCTTCTGGGCATAAGCCCGATGCTTGTGTCATTGGTACCAGGGATTTCACTGAGATTCTGGTAGAGCTCTGTTGTGACCTAAATAAGGCAGTGTTTTAGGTTGTTATGAGTACCTCCCTACAAAACGAATAACCCAATTTCTCACAATACATCCTCCATCGTGGTAACTTTGGGGTGGGGGGTGACATGCTGGACCCTATACCCATTCACTCATAATGAGTAATTAGGTAATGGTGATTTCTTGTAATAGGTCACTCTAAATAGATCCCAAAGTATGTTGGTTCTACCTCTTGGCTGCTTTAACTTATGAAAACATATTGCTTTTTCATTCATTATCCTTCTTATTTTGATCTTCACAATACAATGAAATGAGTGTAGATTCAGGTTCCTGACACCATTTTGTGCCTAGTTCTTGCTATATTTGCTGTATAAATCTTCAAATAAAAATAAATAAATAAAAAATAATAAAACAAGTATATTAATAAATTATATCTCAAACATATTCAGCTTGAGATTTAGCAAAAGTCTTCAGAAAAAATAAAGTCATCTTTAACCATTAGGATATTTCAATCAAAGTGTCTGCATTTAAAGCACAATGCTTTTCCCAGTAAAGCCAATATGATGACATTCAGTGTCGGCAACCTACTAAAAAGTATTACTGCATTAGGTGCACCCTGCTACTTGCACTAACCTTTGCCTCATTCATTTATCATGAGCTATGAAATTGCTTTGCTTCCCATAAAATAAGCTTACAAAGTGGGTTGCGAGGGTAGGATATATGTAAAATATATAGGGGCTTATTAAGAGTTTGGCGGTACGTGAACCGCCATACCCATGGTCATGGTCCGACCACTGTGAGTTTGGCAGTCTGACCGCCATATTACTGGTGGATTGCTATTGAACCACTGACACCACCAGCACACTACAGACCACCAGGGCCACCGTTGGGAAAAAGCAGCTATCATAGGGAAGTACAGAGCAGTTTAACCGCATTCCGTATTATGAGCTGGCTTTTTGGCGAGACGACCACAGCGGTGGGACTGCCAGCTTAAAATTGGCCAAAATTTATGTTTCGGGGGGTGAACTCCTCTCTTTCCTGTTCTTCCCATAGGAGTTTGACGTGGATCCCTTTCTTCAGGTCCCGCCTTTACTCCAGCAGCTTCAACCGTTGCGCTTCACCAAACCCAGAATAGAATAGAATTACAACCCTGTTTGCAGCGATATACAGGTGAGTCCATTTTGTGCTATATACTCATTGCCTGGACTGTCCACATACGGGCCAGACTCTGGCAATGGGGATGGGGGTATTTTTCCATAAGTAGCATGCATATGTGTGCATTTGACACATATGCAGTTGAAATGTTTAGACAGGCATCAATACATATGGGAAAATATTCTCCGCAGCCACCCTGCTGGTACTGTGGAAAACCCATATTATGCTGTGGTCTACTGGCGGAAGTTGTGTTCGGGTGGTCTGACCGCCAAACCCGTAATCAGGCCTATAGTGCATAAGCGAACATAAATTCCTAAAATAGACATTCCAGCTGCCACATATTCACCAGACTATTTCTAAAACTTTGTGAAAATAGGGCATTGGCTGCAATGGATGTCACCTAATCCAACAGCAGATGCACTAATAGATTCCCTGAAAAACCTAATTAGATAGCAGCATGCATTTCAAACCCCAGCAACTATATTCCTTGGATTAATTAAACCATCATCGCTTCTGAATTGCACTGAACACTCTGGCTAAACTCCCATAAAATATCTGAAATCCTCTAATCCTACACATCAGTGGCCTGAGTCATGGAAATATTGTAATGTCTGCACCTGCAGGTTAACAATGTTACCTGAATGCATATTTCTGAATGTTTGGATTTCACAAAGATTTCCCAGGTTACACATAGAGTCATGTGGCAGTTGCAGATTTCCAGACATACTATTTCCAGACTCCGATTTCCAGACATACAGGCGTACATATAGTACAATTGCATGGAAGGAAATATTATATCAAGTCAATGTCACCTTGTTTTGCCATTCGGAAACCATATTCTTCCACAAGCAACCTCTTCCCCAGCAACTCCAGGAATGATGGGGACTGTCAGAAAGTAGATTTCTATTTTGTGAAGGAGGGACAATTTCCAAATTAATATTCACATCATGGTTAGGTCTCAAATCTATCCTCAGAGAAACTCTGCAGAGTCCATTTTGGCAATGGGACCAGCAGCAAGTGATTCCTTACAAACAGTTAAAGGTAAGTTAAAGTAGCACCAACACTTTTAAAGACAAGGAAACAATACAATACAATTTTAAAATCAATTTAAAAAGAAAGAGAAAATGTATTAAGAAATGCAAAATTATCAAAACCAGATAGATAGGGGCCCCAGAGATATATTTTTTGTAAGTTTCTAAGGCAAAAAGTGCAAAGAAAACAAAGCACCAATGAAAAATGTCAATTTCACGGTGACCACAATTGAGCAGTGGCTAGATAAGCCTAGTGAGCAATGTTGGTTAAAGGTTTTACATTTTGTCTAACTGTACTTTTTTAACATATCAAACTCTTTTAACGACGCAATGTCCAATGGAAAGCTGGTTAGGGGCCCTCAAAGTCAGATATGCTGTTGTGGACCTCCTATTGAAGCTATTGGTTTTAGTGCTAAAAGCTCATAGCGGGGCAAAGTTGAACTGCGTAGCCAGCGAGGTTGCTTTCCCACAGGGATACATTTGCCTCCTTGCTCCAAACCAAGCTTTTACTTTCAGTGTTTGTACCTGCAATGTGAAGCAGGTGTTGTTTGGTTAAAATGATGCTAGCAAAGAACATGTTAGGCCTGATTTACAAAGGTAAAGTTACACTTTAGTGTAAGTTCATGTTTTTTGGGAACTCACAAAGGAATTTTAAGAGTAGTGGCTTTGCGAGTGAGGAGCCTCCACACTCGTGTTGGAGACTTCGCACACGTGGCTGAGACTCCACACATAAAAAGATAGGGAGTTGGAAAGATAATAATAATAAAGTTCCTTTGTAAATTAATAAAATCATAAACTTACACGTTACTTACACTAACGTGTAAGTTTAACTTTGTGAATCCAGGCCACAGACTTTTTTGATGCACTAAATTGGAAAATACCATGACTATTAGCCGGTTTTACCCCAAAACGCATACTCAGGTGCTAACTACTCACCCAAAAGTTGTAAACACTGGGCAATCACACAGTATAGACTACACAATAGCCACCTGATGTTAGTAGGTTATTGGTGGTTGGCCCATAAATGGGGAGCATTTATATATTTGGTATTTTCCTCACAAAATCTGGTGTGCTTTAGGATCAACCCTGGACTGATTGAAAAGATGACAAAAAGAAATAGAAAAAATAAAACTGGGGAAGCCCAGATTAACAAGAATTGCAAACATTAATAATACAATACCTGGGAATATGTGGGAAATTGGCAAAATCTGCACAAGAGAGATGCATTGCTAATTCACAGTTCCTTCCTATTGAAGTTTGATGAACATAAGTAGAAACAGGAGTGGAGCGGGTGGTATAAATAAGCATGTGCCATAAACTCCCCTCAATATTTCATTTTTATATCAAAAACATTCCATAGCATAATACTTTTCAATGTTGAAGAGTTGCGTATTCATTTTAATCGAACCAGTCAGATTCACCCTGCAGAATAACTGCTTTAAACCCAATAATCTATGCTAATCTTAAATTGAGAACTTAAATTGATAAATCACTGGAGTGAAGCCAACTTTCAGGAGCCAGTTATGGTTGTCAAGAAGGTGCATTAGTCCAGAGCAAAATCTACCCTTTTCAATTTTTCATCCTTGCAGTCTAATCTAGAGGGGAATGTAATAATTTATGTTAAAACTTTAATTGAGAGCAGTTTTTTGCCCATTAGTTTGCTTTCCATTTGATTAGCTGTGCATCATGCATGCCTGTGGATCTGTGAATGTCAGATGCTGTGTATGCCACAGAGCCACAGTACTGTTTGTCTTTTGCTTTTCCATCTACAATGCATTTACAGGTTTCTGTGGCTTCCCTGGAAGGGTAATGACTTTTCCTGTACTCCACTAAAAATATATCCCCACAAATCAAGCAAAAGCCGGTCGTAGACTAAGTGGCTGGGAAGATTTACATTCTACAGCTAACCCAGTTATTACTCTGTAGAAAACCCCGCAGCATCAATATAATGAATCCCTCAACCTCTGCCGCAAGCGCCATTTTTCTTCCCAACCTCATTGGTTCCCAACATTCTGCTTGACCTTTTACAATCTGTGTGCCGCAGAACTTCATTACAGCCTTTTAATGATGCACAGAATGGCGCACAACACCAAGGTCGCAGCAGATTGCCTAGCGTGAACCTCGTCGCCGACACCGGAATATTCTGCGAGCCCTCGTTTAGAGCTGCGGAGAGATCCACTGAAGAAAGGAGGCCTTTGATGCCATGGAAGTCTCGCGGGGATGCAACTACATTAAAACAGGAGCCATTTGTTCTAAGAGGATTTAATAGCTACAATGCAGTGCCTTAGGTCCCATTGCTTATAAATAGATCAAAGGCATGGGACCCAAAACTTTCAATTTATAAATAATAAAAAATAGTTCCATTTTAGAAAATTACAAGAAAGTTAGGGAAGGAGGAAAAGAAATTCGTCAATGGTTTTTCAGTCTCCCATATGCACACGAATTTTAGGGTCAGTGTGGGGCATGAACTGCCTGCTATCAGCAAGAATATAAGCCATCTTTCCCACTATAAAACGTATGGGAATCAAAATAGAGCAAACCGAAACCAACATCTGCACTTTGTCTTTCAGAATGAATCCCCATGTGCACTCTTTTCTATTTCATGCTGTGCAGCGAACATAAATTCATTTCCATTCTTAATATACTTGATGTACTGCACAGGGCAGCTGTAATGGGTGCACAAGTACCAGAATGTTGCTCTATTTATTGTAAGGACATCTGCAGACCCTGCCATCATTAGTAAAATAACAGTGCCAATGCTCTAAAGCCTATGTATTACACTTAACAAGCCACATTGGGATGCTGTGCTGACACAAATGGCCCCTTAGGTTGAGTAGTAGTGAGTATCGAGAATGAATGTGCTCTCTAATGTAACCAATTGGAGATCAAATAAATCCATAGGGAACATTCGTCATTTTCTAAAAGTATACATCTCGTCATGTGTGCTTCACAGGTACAGGAGAAACAGAAAAATATGCAATTGGGACTTTATTTTCATTGACCCACTTTGTCTCCCATCCTGGTCAATTGGGAGCCTTTGAGGTTAGACATTTGGGCAAGAAAGAACAGTAAAGTCGTACTATATAGACCATTACAATGATTTAGCTAAGGTGCATCGTATTAGATTGGTACTTGAATAGATAGATGGCAAAACACTTGTCATCTCAGATTCTTGCTATGAAATGTTAGCTGATTTCAAATGTTTGCAGTGTCTTCGATCTTCATAAGTTAACTTATTAACTCGAATAAATCTAAAGGAAGAATGCTTACTTTTAGTGTTATGAAATAACGGTTCCACCATTTTTTAAATAAAACATATGGTGGCATATTACCAACAACTAGCGATAATTATCTCTATGTTGGTTTAGCGGCGATATTTTTATCGCCGAGCTGCGGCGATTTTTATCGCTTAGGAACCTTGCTATTATCAAGGTTTATCTCGTAAGCAATAAAAATCGGCCGAAATGCATGAATATCGCTGAAAAGTCAGCGATATTCATGCATTATCGAGCTAATGCTCTTAGCCATGTTATCCACCTCCCATTGGATAACATGGCTAAGAACTGCTCAGGGGCAGGTGTTAGCTTTTGGAGATATTCGCGCTTAGCCTGAATATCTCCATAAGTTGGTAATAGGAGATAGCGATGTTAGCGACTGTTTCCAGTCGCTAACATCTTGGCACGCCCACTTTGCATGTCATTAGTGATAAATATCACTGACATGCAAAGTGGGGCCCAAGATGGTCGCTATCTCCTACTAGCTGTCGCTAACTGGTGTTAGCGACAGCTAGGTAATAGAGAGATAATTTTACCTCCGCTTTCTTGGCTTTTAAAGCCAAAAAAGCGGAGATAAACCCCCTTGATAATATGCCCCGTGGTGTTCTGAATTACAGGTTGTTGCACATTCCCCTTTTTCTCTCAAGATGTTGTATTTAATACCCAGGAGCTCACGATATTAGCTCTTGAAACAATTCATGACTAATCCTACGAAGGAGTTGATTTCTTTCTTTCTAAGAATACAGGTCAAGGACCATTGTTTTTGGTAGTGCAGTGTACAGCAGAAGTTGCTTTGGTGCAGCAGGCAAGTGAATAATACAAATCTAGCATGGGTGTGTCACAGAAGCAATCCCCTCTGGAGTGCAGTCTTCAATGTACCCCTGAGAGATTTCAAACACTGATTATCCTTTTTTGCTAAGGAATTCTGGATCCATGTTCTCGCTTATGTATGTGGAATGTTTGGGCCCGGTAAGCATCATGCTTGATTAGTGAGAGAGGTTAGTTGTAAGGATGACACTTCATACTTATGGTGCATGTATGGTAATTCATGCAGTCCATGTGTATATGTTGCTTAAGCGGATGTATATATGCATGTTTGAACAGCACAAACCTAACCAGAAGGGAGCAGTGCACCGCACATGGTCAAAGTTATTGATAAAGTCAACGAGTGAGGGGAGTGGTAGTTGGGTGGTGGCTGTGGAAGTGCACTGTAACTTTATCGAGATTTAGTGCTCTTTAAAGAGGTATGTCTTCAGCTCTTTCCTAAATTGGAGCCTGTTGCATTGTTTTCGGTACCTTTTTTCTGCTTCTTTGTCTCAAGATTAATTGTGTCCTGACTGAGTGTGTGCCGAGAGCCTTTGGAGGGCCAGTTGTGAGGTGGGCCTGTAAGGGGAGCTAGTTTAGTTCCAGCAGGTTGCAAGAAATGTTGAGGTATCCTGTGATACTTATTTCACTCTGGTTTTCCATTTTCAGTATTTTGTTGAGTTTCAGACATTGCCCAGCAGGGAGTACATATAGACCCACAGTAACTCTTGAGGTTGTACACTGCGAGACATGAGATCATTTTTATTCAAGTTCTTGCTAAGGCACATTGCAGTTGTATGAAGGATTGAACAGCAGTTTTGAAGTTGAACTGCTGTAGAGTGGATGGCCATTCCTGTTGTATCTCTGGGTAAAATATGTTCATGAATGCTACAACTGACACAAGTCAATGACTTTTGAAAGAATGAGAGGAGAGTTATAGTGTATTTTATAACCAAATATGGTCATCAAAGGACTTTTTATAAAGGGAATTTAATTGCTTGTTTAGAAGTAATAAACAGTTTTGTTCATTCACTGACTATCGTCTGGCATGTGTATGCATTCATTCGTGACTTTGGTAGGAATATTTATGGAGAGCTAACGGCCAACGTGATGTTTCACTATACTACAGAACATTGACTTTGCATGCTGATAGCTAATCACTGGAAATATTAAAAGTTTCCACAATCCAATCTTTGGTTGGGTCAATTAAAAAATGTGTCCTTTGAAAAGAGCAACTACTAAGAAAATACATTTATTTCTCAGAAAATGTTCATTTTGTCTAATAATTAAGTTCTATTGATTCCCAAAGAGACTCCAACGCATTCAAAACGCCTCCGCACGCTTCTTCCTCGGACTCTTTCGCCACAGCCACATCACCACCCACCTGGGAGACCTGCATTGGCTCTCGGTCAATAATAGGATCACCTTCAAGCTCCTCACCCATGCTTACAAAGTACTCCACAATGCCGGACCAGCATACCTCAACGAACGACTGTCCTTCTACACCCCAAACCGCAAGCTACGCTCCGCCAACATTGCCCTCGTCCCACGCATCCGCAGAATGACCACTGTTGGCAGATCATTCTCCCACCTCGCTACCAAGACATGGAACATCCTCCCTGCTCACCTGCGTCAGACCCAGGACCTCACTAGACCTGGCTGTTTGACCAGTAGCTGCTTCCCCCATCCCCTTAGCGCCTTGAGACTCTCATGGGTGAGTAGCGCGCTCTATAAATGTTTGATTGATTGATTGATTGAATGGTGAAAGAGGTGATTGAAACATAAACCTCTTTCTTGCTATTGAATTCATTCTTTTGCATAGTAAAATACTCCCAATTAAGATTAGATATTAACAATTCTTGTTTCTATTGGCTAAAATTCATGTTGCCAATGTTTCCATTAGTGCCCCCTAAGGGACCCTTGGTTAGCATATCAACGATAACAACACTCTTGAAATACATCATTTATGTTCTATCATTTCTCTTATCCTCTTTTTAGATGCTGTGAACATACATACACAAGTAGGGTATCCATTAACCCCTTCCATGCTCATGACGGAACGGTTCCGTCATGAGCATAAGGTGGCCTGTGCTTATGACGGAACCGTTCCGTCATGGTTCCATAGGCCCAATGGAACGTTCAGCACCGGGGGAAAATTCGCGCAGCACAGAAGGGGTTAAGGTAATGTTAGAATTCTAAGGATTATGCAGTGAAACATTGTGGAGATATGGTTTCAGTTTGACACTGACTACAAATCTTCTATAAATAGTTTCAATAATGGCTAACTGAAAATCATTATTTAAAAAAGAATGTAAGAGGGTCTTTTAACAATAGAAAAGCATTACAAGGAGTACATTTATGCCACAATATAAAGTAAATAGCAACTACGTAAATAAAAAGAACACTGCTAATCAAATAATCCGTGCCATTAGAACTTGAAATAATGATTCAAAATTAAATGTAAATTATGTCTAAAGAAGAGATACACAGGGGGTTATTCATGATAGTGAGGAGTGAAATGTGACAACACTATCAGGTAGAGCCAGGGGATGTGTGTACACACATTGGAGAGCTGTGACATGTCATTAGGGTTTCACTTTTCACAATGTGGACGACCCTTATCTCAGGATCTAGAGCCTTTACATTTTGATTATTAATAACCTTAATAGAAGTTTTAATAGGAAGCAGGATTTCATAAATGTCCAAAACTTTTTTTGAGACACATACTTCAGTAGATAACATTCATCAAGGGATCATGGTTATTTACAAGCTTGAAGCTGAAATTAATAATTTAAGTGGTGTCTCACCACCATGCATGTCTACTGCCAAGAATCTATTTTGAAGTCCCAGCAGGTTTAAAAATTGTAAATTTGGGGGCGTGGCTTGCGCGCCGGCGGCAGAGGACGGCTTTCCCGTGAGCTCCGCTCTGGGCTTAATCACGGATGCCGTGAGGACCTTTTCTGCCGTTTTTTGAACGGCGCTTTCAGCACACAACAACGTCGGAAGGTGGGCAGACAATAATGGTGCACTTCTGCGCGTTATTTAAGCAGCGGAACGCGGAAGTTTTAAATCGGTAATTTTAGCTTGTCTCCTCATCACGGATGGCCGCTATTTTGTTTGTTTACATCGTGAATGCCTTCCTACATCGTTTTCTCAGCATTGCTTCTATACTCAGGCGCTAATGACTCAGGAAATAGTGTTATGTCACTTTTTTCAATCTAGACTCGTTTTTAAGTGCTCTGTATGGGTCTAATGCACTGTACCTGTCGAGTCCAGCTCTCATTGCAGTTCCTCTGAGGAATTTTGGCCGCCATTTTAGAACACCTCCATGTGAAGAGCTCTGTTTCTTTTTGTTTACCCTAAAAATGTACACGCTCTGGAGAGGTTACTTGAATGTATTTGCTGGCATGCAGACCCATCGCCTCTTATCTTCTGGTGTTTCCTACTGACATTTTGTTGCTGTTTTTGCGTATTATATTTGAGGAGACCCTAATGCCTTTTTGAGTCCTGCTGGGTTTTGATCTAAATTTTGCCTCTTTCGACGCTAATACCATCAATGTGACATTGCCTTCGCCTTAACACCTTATTTGTGGACTGGCATTGGTAGACGCACCTTTTTTGTGCAGAGTGGCTTGTATCACCAATATGTCATATGTCTTCTTCTTACCCTTTCCAATCCAATGAAGACATCAGCACTCAAGGGTAGTGCATGCTTTTGACTGTTCTCTATTTGCCGCCTCATTTCTGCCGCACATGGTTTGCACCTCTTACTAACCAACGTCTCTAAGCCAGTGGATGTTCATTTTTTTATTGTGACCTGCTGTTCAGGGTGGTGCCCTCATACGTTATTCGTACTACTGTGTGGATCCCTGACAGGTGTTCACTATCATGGCAAATGTCTCTACTTCACCAAAAATGTCACAGACTGGAACTAAACCTAAGAGGCCTAAGAATGACCCGCCTTCCCCCATTAACTCTACGTCTAACCCTGTCCTGGATTCCATCCTTGAGGAGGTGCGGGGTCTCCAACCTTTTATGACTGCTACTAATGCAAAATTACAGCAAATTGAGGAGCGTTGGGTGGTCATGGAGGGTAAGGTTTTGAGTCTGGAACAGCGTGTGAGCGATATCCAGGATGTATCCACTAAAATTCCATTGTTGGAACTAGAGATCCATAAACTCAAGCTTCATACCGAGGATTTGAAAAACTTTGGACCTTCAACCATCGTCACATCCTCTTAATATCCAAAGAGCCCATCGTCTTTGCCGTATGAACTCCAATTCCTCCAAACCACGTGGCATCATCATGCTGTTCCTAGAATTCACGGAGTTGATGACTGTCCTGAAGGCCGCCAGGATCAAACGTCGTCTTCAGTGGTCTGGTCATAACATCTTTATTTCACAGGATCTTTCATCGGCTACGAATGCTCGGCGCAAGGAATTCTTGAATCTTCGACCGTTGATGCGACAGCTGAACATTCAATATGGAATTCTGCATCCCTGCTTCTGCAAGATCACGCATGGTGGCCATACCAGATCTTATGATGATCCGCAGAAACTTCATGATTATCTCCTGAGTGTCTCTCCTTCCACTATGGACACTTTTAACTAATGTTTTTTCTCCATGTTTTACTCTCTATCGTTGTTTTAATTTTTTCTACTCTTTCTGACCTCTTCTGATCCTTTCCTCTCTTCCTGACCTCCTTTTTGAGGTATTATCCTCACATCCTTGTGTCTTTTCTATCTGTAAAAGTCCTTTTCTTTGGTAGCTCGTGGGTTACGTTCTCTCTCTGGTGTATCCTCGCCTCAGATGTTTTGGTTGCTCTCTTTTTCTCCGATCAGGCCTTCGTGCCTTGATCTGTTCATTCTCTCTCTTTCTGTCCTTATCTATCTTTCCTCTTTTTCTCTTCTCTTTCTCCCTCTCTCTTTTTAGTTTCTTTACTCTGTTTCCCAGTCTCAATGCTATTCTAGTCCTAAACGATCTCTACCTCTGTTTTTGTTTTTCGTAATGTCATCTCTCTTATTTATGGGTCTATTTGGTCTAGATATTGTGAGCGTTTTGGCAATCCACTTTCTCACAGGTATTTTTTGTCTTCCCTTTTGTAGTGATCTCCTTGCCATGTGTCTGATCCATTTGTTGCCCATCCTCCCCTCCTTCCAACATGTGTAACTTTGTCTCTTGGAACGTTCGAGGTCTTGGTCATCCTGTCAAGCGTCAAAAGGTATTGTCTCACTTATCCAAATTTCATTCGCAGGTTGTATTTCTTCAAGAAACACATTGTTCTGATGTTGAATCTCTTAAGCTCAAAAGACATTGGGTTGGTCAGGTTGTGTTTTCACCTGCTGTTCACAAAAAAGGAGGGGTTGCTATATTGTTTCATAAAGCCTTAAATGTTCAGATAATTTCTTCTCAAAGTGATAGTGAAGGGCGTTGGGCAATGGCTAAGGTTGTTATTCATAACAAGACAATAGTATTGCTTAATATATATGGTCCAGTCCGTCCGGATCCAACATTTTGGAAAGATATCAAAGTTCTAATTGTTTCCATAGATTGCCCAGATTTCATCATTGCTGGTGATTTTAATCAATGGATAGACCCTTTTTCAGATCGATTATCCTCCAGTAAGTTTCAACCGGACAAGTCTCATAAGAGTTTTCAATCTGCCATTGCTTCTCGCCCTTTATATGATTCATGGAAAGTATGTAATCCTGATTTATTAGAATATACTTTTTTTTCTAATGTTCATCACACACGTTCGAGAATTGATTACATCATGGTTAGTAAGTCTCTTTTGCCCTCCATTCAAAAATCAGATATTGGTTCTATTTTTATTTCTGATCACGCCCCTGTCTATACTACCCTGGATCTTTCTCTTATTTCCCCTACATTTAGTCGTTGGAAATTTAATTCTTTTCTTTTATCTGATACCATTTTTATGAAAAAAAAAGTGCAGAGTTTTTCAATGAATATTTCTCCTTTAATAATCCCTTGGACACCTCTATTCCCATCACTTGGGATGCTTTTAAGGCTTCTTTTCGAGCTTTTACTATATCCTATGTCGCTTCCAAAAAGAAGCTTAATAAACAAAAATATGAGGACCAGCTAAAAAAAAATTTAAAACCTTGAACACTCCTATTTTATTTCTAAATCCTCCTCTGCCCTTCAGGAGTTAATTCTTGCCAAAACTGACCTTAATAAAATTATTACCAATGAAGCTTGTCACACCCTTCTCAAAATCAAATCTAAATTCCAGGGTGGCCAGAACAAAGCAGGGAAAATGTTGGCAAATTATTTAAAAATAAAATCAGAACGTAAAACTGTTGGTCCCATCTTCAATGACTCTATCAATAAGTTAGTCACTTCTGATGAAGATATTGCTGAAGTATTTCACAATTATTACCAAACCTTATATTCTGATGATACTCATCCCTCAGAATCGAACTTAACAACATTTTTTGAGGGCCTTCCGTCTCCCCCCTTCCCTTCCAGTAGACTTTGCTCTCCTGGAGCGGGAAATTACTCTCCAGGAAATTACTACAGCCATTAACTCTCTTAAAAAGTCAAAAGCCCCTGGTCCTGATGGTTTACCTGTTGAGTTTTATTCCTCTTTTCATTCTTTTTTTGCACCTAAACTTCTTCAATTATTTAATTCATTTATTTCAGATGCCAAAGCCTCTGGATCCTTTTTGGATGCTCTCATTGTCATTATCCCCAAACCTGACAAAGACCACTCACAGTGTAAAAACTACCGCCCCATATCTTTAATTAATTATGATTGTAAAATGTTTGCTAAAATACTTGCCTCTCGTCTTGATTCAGTTATCCCCCGTTTAATCAATACAGACCAAGTGGGATTTGTGAAGGGTAGACTTGCTGCTGATAATGCTCGCCTCTTCTCTAATGTCATTGCTCATAGTAAAAATGTTAATGTTCCATTGGCAGCCTTATCTCTAGATGCTGAAAAAGCTTTTGATTGCATTAATTGGCAATATATGTTTCATACCCTCAAGTGGTTTGGTTTTGGCCCATTTTTTATATCCTTGGTTAAACTCCTTTATTCCTCCCCTCGTGCCAGTATATTTGTTAACAACCAATTTTCCAGATTTTTTTCATTAAATAGAGGCACAAGACAGGGTTGTCCCCTTTCCCCTTTGTTATTTATTTTATGTCTTGAACCTTTTTTAGAATGTATTCGTTCCAACCCTGGTATTAATGGAATAAAACTTTCCTCTGTAGAAACTAAGTTATCTGCATATGCTGATGATGTCCTCATTTACATGTCCAACTCAGAATCCTCCCTCCCACATTTTCTCGATGAAGTGCATCTGTATTCCTCCATATCAGGTTATAATTTTATTTATTTTTTTATTTATTTTTAATATTTGTAAAGCGCTGCATATACCCGTAGGCGTCTTGGCGCTAAAAACCAATATTGACTAAGGAAATGTGAGGGGATAAACCAGTTAAATAGAACAGATGTGACAGAAGAGAAGAAAAAGAGATTAATGAGAGAACAGCCAGGTTTTCAAGAGTTTGCGGAACTGGAGCAATGTAACACTTTGTCTGATGTTGAGTGGCAAGGTGTTCCAGAGTCTGGGGGCCGCCACCAAAAAGCGTCGGTCACCCCAGGTAACTGTTTTGGTGCGAGGGACAACCAGTTGGCTAAGAGTGGCTGATCGTAGAAGTCTTGTGGGTTTATAGGATTGTAATTGGTCTCTTAGAAAATGTGGTCCTTGATTATTGATTGATTTGAATACTATGCAGAGTGCTTTGAAATGAATTCTTTTTTGTACAGTCAGCCAATGAAGATCTTTTATGTTTTTGGAAATGGGTTCAAACTTTGTTTTGCCGGTGAGAAGGCGAGCTGCTGCATTTTGTATTGTTTGAAGTTTTGCAATTACTCTGATTTGAGCATTGAGGAATAACCCATTGCAGTAGTCCAGGGATGAGAGGACAAGGGCAGAAACCAATGTCTTAATGGCAGAGTCAGGGAGAAATGGGCGTATTTTCCGGATCATTTTTAACTTCAAATGTGCTGTTGATACTGTTTTGTTGGCATGGTTCATGAAATTTAGTCCATCATCAAAGGTGACACCAAGGTTCCTGACCTTCAAGGTGGGCGTAGGAGGAGTACCGAAGGTCTCTGGCCACCAACAGGTGGACCAGGCTGGAGAGAGTGGACCAAAGATGAGTACCTCAGTTTTTTCCGAATTTAGCTTTAAGCAGTTTGTAGCCATCCAGTCTCCTATATCTAGGAGCCCTTTCTTAAATTTTTCAGCTACTTGCTCTCCGTCGCCTTTAATCGCCAACACTAGTTGGGTGTCGTCGGCGTAAGAGGTTAGGCTCATCCCATGTGCTTTGATGGTCTTAGCAAGGTCCGACACATAGATGTTGAAAAGTGTCGGACTCAGGGATGAGCCTTGAGGAACTCCGCAGGGAGCAGAGAGTGAGCTGATTGAAAGGGTCCCAGAATGACAGCCTGCGTTCTTTTGGCTAGGAAGGACGCTATTAGGTTTTTGGCAGTGTGGCAGATGCCAAGTCCTTGGACACGGTCGACCAAGGTGTTGTGGTCGACCGTGTCGAAAGCCGCTGATAAATCTAGCAGAACCAGTATGGCAGTGCCACCCTGGTCCCTGATGACCCTGATATCATCAGCGGCTTTAATCAAGGCTGTCTCGGTCCAGTGATGTTTTCTAAACCCAAACTGCGTGTTGTCGAGAAGCTGATGTTTTTCAATAAACTCGGAAATCTGGGTATTCATGATTTTTTCAATCGTCTTTGCCATGAAGGGTAGACTAGCAATTGGTCGGTAGTTTTTTAACTCACTTTTGTCCAGTGAGGGTTTTTTTAGAAGAGGTTTTAGTAAAGTGTTTTTGAGAGGGTCGGGATAATTGCCTGACAGCAATATTAAATTGCAAACCTGCGTGAGTGCCGGTATGATGGCATCCATAACTGGTCTGAGTACAGATAAAGGGCAAGAGTCCAGGGGTGAACCTGATTTGATGGTCGATAATGTATTTTTTATTTGGTCCGGGGTGACTGGTTGGAAGCAAGGGAACATATTAACTGGAGGGAAAGTGGTAGATGAGATTGAACCCGGAGGTGATTTGGAAGAGAACGCTTGGTAGATGTCATCTACTTTGGTGTAGAAAAAAGAGGCAAGAGAGTCACACAAAAATTGTGACGGGGGGAGTGAGGTCTGGGTGAGGTCTGGGGAATTGCCTGATAATGCTTTGGTGATTAAAAATAGTTGTTTGCTGGAGTTCTTCCCCTTAATCCAATTTGTTTTCAATACATGTTTAATAATACTGATTTTGCATGGTGCCCCTCCAAAATCAAATACCTCGGTATTTGGTTTTCCTCCTCTCTAAAAGATACCCTCAAATTGACATTCGATTCTCTAACTAAGAAAATTCAATCCCTTCTTCAAATTTGGTCCCCCTTATTCCTTTCCTGGTGGGGTAGATTGGATACCATCAAAATGATGATTACCCCTCATGTTCTCTACACTGTTTCCATGCTTCCGTTTAAAATTCCTAAATCTTATTTTGCACGTATTAATTCTCTGTGTATAAAATTCCTCTGGAATAACAAACCTCCACGAATTGCGTTACATAAGTTAATTCGACCCAAAAATGAAGGTGGTGTTCAATTTCCCGACTTTAATTCGTACCATTCGGCCTTTTTGATTAAGCAATCCTTCTCCTTGGCATATGACTTCATGGATAATCCGATTCCTAAGTGGGTTCTTGTGGAACGCTCCCTTTTGAAAGAATTTTCATTCCAGCATGTTACTTTCATGTCAAATTGTACTTTTTTATCTAAATACCCTATTTTGAAATACTCCCAAGCTTTATTACAAAATGTCTTCTTCTCTACCCTATCCCCTATTCAATGTTTTCTATCCTCTGTGGTGTGGTACAACAAATTTCTTAGATACAAAGGCAAATCTTTTTACTTTAAACACTGGAAAGAAAAGGATATCCTCTTTGTACATCAATTTTTTATTGGTTCCTCCCTCATTTCCTTTTCAGTATTGCAAAATATGTTTCATTTGCCTGCATCGTGTCTCACTGAATATACTATTATAACTTCTGCAATTCAATCTTATTTGTCTTCCCTTTCTTCTACTGAGCCTTTCTCCTCCTTCACCCCTACCACTCCATTGTATCCCCTATTTTCTACTCAATTACCTAAAGCTGCTCTAGTTTATTTAACTTTGTTATCTACTATCTCAGATCGTCCTAAATCTAATGTAGAGACTGTTTGGGAGACTGACCTTGATGTCTCCTTATCTATTGCATTGTGGGATCGATTATGGTCTAAACTTTTTAAAGTGTCTGTTGCTGCACGCGTTACGCAATCTTTATTCTTTATATATCATAGAGTTGTTATTACCCCGGTTAGTATTCATAAATTCTCTCTTGCTTCTTCACCTTTATGTTGGTCTTGCTCCAAGGAACTGGGTACCCTTAAACACCAATTATATGATTGTACCCCTGTTTTATCTTTTTGGACTGAAATATGGAATATTTGCATGCCAATGTTTTCTTGTTCTTCTCAATTATCTTTTTTAAATATATTTTTAGGTTCTTTATCAGATGAGATGAATATTGATGTATCTTCTTCTGCTAAATTATTAGACCTGCTTATTGCTCTTGCATTTAAAGTTATTTTATCGTGTTGGAAAGATAATTCTAAACTCTCTGTCCATACTTGGTGGAACTATATTTGTGATGAACATAGAATTGCTATCGCATCCTCTACCTCTGTCCCTCTAAAAATTAAGTCTGATCTATTATGGCTCCCTTTCACTTCTTATCTTTCCTCCAATCCTTTTCCCCTAACTCGTACTATTAATCCCACATGATATTTCCTTCTCTTTTCTTTTTCCTTCTTGTTTTCCCCCTCCTCCCTCTTTCTTTCCTTTTCTTTTCCTTTTTTCTTCTTCCTTCTTTACTGTCCTTTTCCCCCTTTTATCTTTTCTCATATACTTATTTTGATATGGTCATGGCTTTTCACATTACTTTCTTATGTATTTTTACCTAATTACTTATGCCATGTTTCTATACTACTTTTAAACTGCCTAATAAAAATTTCCTGAACAAAAAAAAAAAATTGTAAATTCAGTTGTTAGGTCTCATTTGAACTCAATACAAGTTTTTTAATGGGACAAAAAGGAAAAGGAGAGAGAATGACACATATTAACCATTTCATAACTGTAGGTATTTTAGAATTTTTAGACAATAAAAATGATATGATTATTTCAAGCATCATATCCATGTTGGAAATTGAGCAAAAAACCTATGCCACGAGCATTAATGTAAGAACAATGATTTTTTAGTTTGTTTTAACTCAGACATGGATGTGAAATTGCATAATAACGGTTAGTTCTAAAGGACTCTTAGGTAGAGGCACATCAGCTTCACTTGACAGTATACTTCACCAGACATGAGCTAAATTAGCCTGGGACTAAGTGTGCCTCATATTAGGGGAATCATTGCTTGAAGTGGGACCTGCTTGGGGGGCTGATTGAAAGTGTTTGAATGTTTTCCTGTTCACCTGAGCATGAGCATACATTCAGAGAGGTTCCATCACCTACCACTTCATAATGATGTGTGGAATGCCCCACTCTAATTTTGGGTGGGGCGGCTTGCTAATGTCAAGTGTCTGCATACACAGTGAGCTCCTATTAAAGATACGCTTTTCTACAATAGGATACCATCTCTACCGGTACCCTTCATAAAGGCTGCCCTCTGTGCTGCCACAAATATAGCTCTTGTTCTAGATGAACATTTGGCACTCTTCAGAGATCTAAGATTTCTCTAGGTAAACATTTCAGTAGGAAACGTACAGTGGGAAGCACATGTTCCCCAAGGAACTTCAGAAGAATAAAAACGGTATTTCGCCGATTCAGCACTAGGGGGCGATTATGATACAGCCCGTAAAAGGCTCCAACCAAAGGATAAGGGCTGCATTGAAATTGGCATGTCGGTTTCCTTTCCGACTGCCTCATTATGTTGAAGCGGTACAAAAGGGGGTGGGGATGGACGGAGTATCTGAACCAATCAAACACTCACACCCAGTCAACAGAACTGGGTTTAATCCATCACCGTTCTTTAGCCCACTCTGCCACCCCAGTTCAGACATGGCCATATGCAAATCAGTCTGACCCTGTGCCTCGTGGGAACAGTCCATCCCGAACTGCCAAGCCATGCCTTCCCTGGACCGGACTCAAGCTTCCTAGGACCGGTTTCTGGCATTACAGCTGTCTTCAGCCAGGCTTGCTAGAATCCAGTGGCAAAGTGAGCAAGGGACTCACGTCTGAGCATGCCCTGCCAACTTATGGCAAACAAAGCGGTACAAAAGGGGTGGTGCTGGACAGAGCATCTGAACCAATCAAACACTCACACCCAGTCAACTGATCTGGGTTTAATCCATCACCGTTCTTTAGCCCACTCTGCCACCCCAGTTCAGACATGGCCATATGCAAATCAGTCTGACCCTGTGTCTCATGGGAACAGTCCAGCCCGAACTGCCAAGCCATGCCTTCCCTGGACTGGACTCAAGCTTCCTAGGACCGGTTTCTGGCATTACAGCCGTCTTCAGCCGGCCCTGCTTGAATCCGGTGGCAAAGTGAGCAAGGGTCTCATGAATCACTGTTCTTTAGCCCACTCTGGCACCCCAGTTCAGACATGGCCATATGCAAGGCGGTGAAAGGACTCCGGCCAGTCATTCTGGGTGGCTTCCGACGGGCTCGGAGAGCCCATCTGCAGTCAGAAGCCGGCAAGTAATCTCAAGGCCCGGTCTTTCTGCCCTTGAGATTACGATCACGGTTTCCGACATGGTTTCCATCCCGGTCTGTCTGACATGGAAACCATGTCAGAAATCTTGTTTGGGGGTCCCCAGCAGGGCCCCCTTGGGTGCACAGCCTTCAGTTGGAGGCCGAGTGGGCAACTATTGTGCTCCCCTGTTGATCCCTGCACCTTTTGGCAGGCACCTTGCGGTGCCTGCCTTGGGGTGCAGGAATGCACCGTACCTCCCATTTCACTTTGGGAGCATGCATTAAGGCCAGTTTATGGCTATAATACAATCCCCCATAGTGAAATATGGGAATGCAACCGAACAGTGTTCGGTTGCATCCTAATGAGGCGATTGGGACCGCCGACCTGTTGTCAGTCGGTCCCATAACTGAGTCGGTGTTGGACGGAAGTGATTCCGCCCGACATCATAATTTGCCCCTATAGGTTGTGGCTGTCATACAGTGACTCAATTCTGTTCAATTGTTGGTTTCCTCCAAATTGTACATCCACTTAGTTTGTTATCAGATCCTAGCTTTTAAGGGACCTTGAGAAACATAGGATGAATGCAGCATATTAGAATGAAGGCTTAGTTACTGATTTCTTTCTTTGCTTTCTGTTGTGGATTAGACGTGGGTCAATGTCTTCAAGCTCCTTTAAACTAATCATTCAGTGTGATAATGTGTGTATAGCTGATGACGGAAAGGTAAATTGAATTCCCTGCATAAATAAACCAGACATACTATAAAGCATACATTAAATTGATATAAACTAAGGATGAGATTATCCAATGAGCGGATGAGCAGTTACACAGCTATTACAACCTGATTGTTTTTTGATGAATTTAATGAATGACCATTATTGGGCTACCCCATTCTTTGTAATGTACACTGCACTACAGCACGGAGCCTCTCCTCTCCAGAACAGTGAGATGCACCTGGAAATGCTCTGCAAAAATCTTGCTACTCAAGAGTGTAAGAGTAACCATTCCCCCTTTTAAAATAATGAAGGCAGGGCAACCAACTTTGTTCATGATATTATTTTAGTGCATTTGTTTTTCTGTACTTTTTTTATGTGTTGGCCACCTATACTACAACTGGTACTTTTTTGTTTTGATTGAATCGCTTTTGTGCATGCAATACAGTCCCAGCACAGTTTCCTTTTATCAGTATTGTGAGATTGTTTTTTATTGCCTCTGGCGTGCAGTGCCCTGCAGTTTTCCATGGATTGTTTACACAGTCAGTAATTAGCTCTCTAAATAATAAAGGGCTTGAAATCTCTTGCTGCATTCACTGCCTCCTGTGGATCAGCCATCTGTGTTTTTCTTGATGTATTTCCTGCCCTTGGGAAGTTGCAATGGTTGAGTTATTTGATTTATGGGGAATTCCGTTTTATTATATTGTTACTGATCTGCCAGGAGGTTTCCTTTGTTCTTTGCTGCATATAGACTTATTACTCATTGGATGTAGTTCCTGCTGGCCATTTTTGTGCTATGTATTTGTGCTATCTCTTTTTATGTATCAGAATCCGCTGGTATATCTTTGAATTAATACTACCTTGAATCAGTGTTTTGCAGCATTGTCTTCGTTCACCACTCTAGTATCATGTAAATTCAGGATTTTTAGGTGCTTGATAGACAGCCAATGCTTTGTATTTTCCTTCCCCAAAGCTGGAAATGTTTGATTGTTGTGTTTTGTTCTGTGAATTGTGCTGTTCTACAGGTAAGAGGGTGTCACTGAGTGAATTTATAGGAAGAGTCCCATAGCACAGCAGGTAAAATATAGCTGCTTTTGCAGGGTGGTTGGTGATACTTTGCTGTATTAGGAAAAATGTTTGGTGCAGATGTGACTCAGTTGTTAGCTGTTACGACAGCCAAATATTCTGCAGTCGAGCAACCAGACTAAAGCCAAAACAGTAGCATCAGGCTTAAAGCACTAGCTTGAGTCGATGCCACATGAGTGACCAACATACGTTTGATGCACATCTTTTAGAACCCGCTGAACAGGAGCGGCACGTGCAGGTAAGAACGGTGTGCTGGGTTGGGGGGGGATTCGAGAGACGACCACGAGGGGAAATGAAATAAATAATTAATTTTCCCTCATCGTTGTCTGTCGAAATCCCCCCAACCTGGCCCCACTGCCCTACCACTCTTATCCGCAAGGGCCGCTCCTGCCGGTGGAATGGCTGCAACTGATGTCCCTGTGGCCATTACCCGAAAGATGGGGATGATTGAGGTCCAAAAGGCAGACAGACCTGCTGTGTAGCCAATCGTCCTTAAATGCAATGCTTAACCACATTCTAATAAGGAGTTTTATATGTAGAAATGAGCTTTAGAGGGGCAGGAGGCCTTGATTCTAAATGTGTAATAGCCTATCTTGGAGGAGCAGAAATGTTTTTTACTGCTTTAGAAAGGATTGAAGGACCCTAAAATCTGAATATCCAAAATGAATGAGTGAGCTAAACAATCAGGTGTGGTTGTTTTGTCGCGGTGACTCTGGCACCCTAATAGGGCATATTTTAATATTTCAATGCTGACAGTGTTTGGGGTGATTTCTTGGTGGTTATGCTATAAATGCTGAGATGGTGCTCATCAAGGGGACTTTTAATTGCCTATTACAAATCTAAAGGTCGAAGTGGAAAATGTAACCTCACACCTAAAAAATTAATAAGAAAATATTTATATGCAAAATGCCGCTGTTGTTTCCTTCCTTACGTCAGCATTGAATGCGTTGCCAGAGTTCAAACAGCTGAGTCACTGGTACTTTCTGAGATGGTCAGCTAGTTGTGAAAATCTGTAGATCTCATGTTTGTGAGTGCGACCGAGGATTTATTGGCTGTCATTGACTAAATCCATTCTGATGGTGTTTGAGACGCATTCTGGGGTTAAACCCGATATTATTTGTAAAGCGCGAACTAATCACCCCAAAGAGTCTCAAGGCGCTGGGGACTGTATGGGAGATTAAGTGAGCTATTGCCCAGAGTCACATGATCCTGAGCTGATCTGCTGCCAGTGATCGAACCGTGAGCACCGTGCTCTGGAGACAGCTGCCCTGGCCGCTGCGCCACACCTCTCCGAGAGGTTAGAAAGCTTGTGGTGCCAGAAAACATCAGCTTTATTGCCCAGTGTTGCTAAAAGTGGCAGGTAAGGGGCCCCTGCTTCCCTGGTTCCATCTGAATTCCTTGGGTAGGAATATTTGTACACCTGGCCCAGTGCCTCTTCAAAGAGTGGTATGTAAAACAAATAACAAAATCACTCAGTCTAATTGTTCTAGTAAGACACAGAACATCCCATATGAAATGTATTTGAGGAAACAGGCCTAAATATGGGAGACCTTGTATCTATTACCCTACCTTGGAGATTTGTACCCATTAATAGCCACAATCAGGCATAAATTGACTTGTACAATGTCTTCATGCTTCTTTTTTTAAATGCGTATAGGACACCTAAAAGATAACTGTAATTCATAGCAATATTACTGTTACTCAGAATTAATTGACAGGGATAACATAATTACCAGCCAAATCCCCACCATTAGTACTGTAAGAATTGCAAACATTCTATCTATCCATCTATCTATCTATCTATCTATCTATCTATCTATCTATCTATCTATCTATCTATCTATCTATCTATCTATCTATCTATCTATCTATCTATCTATATGTCCATCCATCCATCCAGCAGCAGTGGTTCTTTCCTTAGGGCACATGGGCTGCGCACTCTGTGTTTTCTGCCTCTATTTTACCTGTAGGTCAGTGTCAGGCAGGCAAATTCCATCTGTTGGTGCACTTGCCCGGCCTCTTGAGCTTCAATTTCTAGGCTGATGGTCCCTCAGCCCTGGGGCCTGTGAGGTCATCAGCTTAGCCAAGCCCTGACTTTCAGTGATGAAGGGCCTCCCCAGATGAAGTTGTTCCTAAAGTCAGTCCTGGGTGTTTCAGGCTTCATCACTGAAGTTCCGAGGCTGCATGTCAATCAGGGGAGCCACACCCCCACCCTCTAGCATCACGTGTGGCATGGAAGAACTAACCCCACCCAGCAGCGTCGCATTGATCGTGCCTGAAAGAGCAGCGTTTATCTTCTGGGCTGGGTTCGTCGCTGTTGAACTAAGCAGGCCCGGACTGGCCATAGCGGGCACCGGGCAATCCCCAGGTGCGCCGCATGGGTGGGCGCCGTTTTTGGGCCCCTGGGGGCCGTTTTTGTTACAGAGCTGTGTTTGCAAAATTGGGCCTGTAACAAAATCGGCAAAAAACCGGCCCAGCAAAGAGCTTGGCGGCACCTCCAAATTCCACCCCCCCCGAGTGGGGAGGGGGGGGGGCAGCCGAGCACTTTGCCAGGGCCGGTTGTGGTTCCCAGTCCGGTCCTGGAACTAGGTAGGTTATATAAAACTAACTGCTAACAATGTCTGCCCTGGCATTTGCTGCGGTGTGTTCTCCTGTGCACAAACATCATGTATACAATGTCCCATCATGCACCAGATTCGGTAAGTAATTTGCGTTAGAACAATATAAAAGCAACGCAGAGATAGTTCAGTGTGACTAACATTTTAAAGTACAAAATACACTCTGCAACATTTACTTTAAGTATGTATTAGACGTGTGTAGAGATTTGGGCAGGTGTACTTTACTGCAGTCTGCTCTCTGATCTCTGCAGCAGACCCTCAACCCTCTGAGCGGCCTTGTGGTATGTTTAGAATCTCCCTGTAGTTCCACCTCATGTGTATATATCATCAGATGTGCAACCATAGGATGCTGCTCAAAGGGACTCTTGTGAGTATTCTTTCTGACACAGACACGTATAGTTGTTACTGAAAATAATCAACTCATTGAGCTCAAAATAAGCATTTTGTATTTAGCTCTACTAAATATAAAATGCTTTTTTTAATCTGAAATGCTTCCTACTTGAGAGAAGGCTTTCAAATGGACATAAATAGTCATCCTGAAAGTGCTCAGCATGCTTTTCAGCCGGGTGTACCAACAATTCGTGGGGAATGAGATTGTCCTTTTAAACATTCAAAAAAAATGTTTTCACTGTAACATAAGAATTTTGCTAATTTGCCCGAAAAGAAACTCAAGTCTATACACAGATACACAAGCGGAGTTATATACGACAACATGCAGAGACATAGAAACACCCAACTATGCAGAAACAGATAAACAGCCTCAAAAACACAGAGACACAAACAACCAACACAAACATCCAAAGCCACACACAACACATACACACAAAGTTATGGCAATACATACTCTAACCAACACAAACAGGTAGACTCACTGTAACTCTACCAATATGCTTGCAAACAATTACATTTTGGTGCACGGCTTGAGCTACAAAATATATGATTAAACTCTATTAAAAAAAAAAAAAAAATTCTTAGGGCAAGACACTCCCTCCCCCCTCCCAATTGGGGCAAGCCGGTTTGCTTACGGAGGCCAAGTTTCTGTGCCTCACTACTTTCAAAGTTCACCAGCCGTACTGTTATCTATCTATCTACCTACCTTCATACCTACATACCTATCTAGCTAGCTAGCTATCTAGCTAGATATATATCTCTCTATCTATCACAACCAGTGCTGCCAATCAAACACATTTAAGATATAAGATTTTTTTTATTTCTGTAATTTTTTATTGTAGAAAAATATATATTTACATGGAGCTGACTTGAACTATCACGTTGAAGAAAAGCGCACTGACACCTGCCTTGGCATAGCTGTGGGATATACAATGTGAAATAAATAAAAAAATAGTTTCTAAATAGGTGTCACCCCTTGAAATTGTAAGTTAGCTGCAACATTGGGGCAAGAGGGGGGCTGCAGTTACCGAGAAAGTAGGATAAAGTCAGCCTCTCTCTTGATGACGTGTAAACGTGAAAGGCCACAAAGGCAATCGCTAAGTGAGGCTTTGCTACAGCTGAAAGAGGAAGGGAAAATCTATTTGACCACGGAGACAAATGCAACTTCACAGGAACTAATCAGGGGCGACTCAGAAGTGAAGGGGGAGATAGGATGCTGCCCGTGCCAGTGAAAATCCATGTTTAAGCCACAAGCCTATTGAGAATTTCTGAACGTGGCAGCTGTTACTTTAATCTCCGACAGCTCCTTTTTAAGATGTTTACCAGCAGCTCAAGCTACAGTACTCTCACGAAGCGTGAAATACATGTATTTCTGCAAAAAATGACAGAATTGTTAGATTCAGAGATAGGATTCAGTCAGATATCAGGACTTACTAAGAATGATGGATGGTATTGATTGCACTTCTCCAGAACTCTCAAAAAGCAGATGACAAAGGCATTGCACAAAGATATAAAATAGGATGCATTTCCACTCCCTAAATAACCTGTCAGTCCTGACCCTTTCCTTTTGGATTCAACAGCAGATATTGTATTCAATGTGTGCATAGAGAGGAAGAGATTACCTGTGTGCTGCTAAATGGGGATTTTGAGCAGAGGGAAAGAAAACTAGACAATTGGAAATTGATTAGCACAGAAAATGCCTAGCGCCAAAACAACATACTTTTCTTTCATTTCCACTGAATGTCTGCAAAATTCAGGTAGCATGCAATTTTCAATGTGGTGTCTTCAAATCTAATGCATTTTTCAATTGTTAGGTAATGTAATGCAGAGTGTGGAAAACACACTAGTCTCATAACACCCACATTGGTCAAAATACTGCCAACTATGCATCAAACGGCACAGGAAACAATGAAAACAATAGTGAAGAAGAAACATTGACATCATGAAAACATCCTGTCACATATAAAGAGAAGCAGGATGACTTAAGATGGTAGTGTTCGAATAGTGTCATTGAAAGTCAGATGAATAATCAATTATTGGGCTAATGCTACACCCAAGGTTTTGAGGCCAACTGTTGGAGAGAGTGGATGTGTGCTCATGTGCATCAGGGAACAGCTGAAGCAAGTAAACATTGCAGGGCTTACAAAAGGATACCTGGTACATATAAAAGAAATGAGTAAAAAAAAAAGGTTGGAGCGCCAAGCTCTTATCTGTCTGATGAATGTGTGGGACTGTGAAAGGTAATTCAGCTGCATGACATACCCAATGGGATGAATAGAACGCATATTTAATGAAAAATTATTAATTTGAATGATAGCTGTGGAAAAATATTACATAGGTATTCTGAGAAATTCCATCTGATACCAGTTTTTAAACTTTTTTATAGAACTTGTTTTCTAGCATTTGATTTTCAGGCATCAACCATAAGTCTTTGTGATTAACAAAGCATAACAGAGACTAACTTGCTTCTAAAGCATCGCCTGTTAACAAACTGACCTGATATTGTGCTCACCAGACTGACAGTCAGTGGTGTTCAATAATATTAACATCCAGCACAGATAATAGTAATGGGATAGAGGATCAACCAAGTCCAGAGACATACGGCTGTAGAGAAGGATAATGTGACCCACATACAAATGTGTATCATGTGGTCTTGGAGTGCCACAAAAGTAGAAAATAACCTTTATTATTCTGTTTATAAACAAACCATGGGGGTATGCGTTTTATAAATAGTTATGCAAGAATGACCATTCTTTAACATTTCTTTGACCACTCAATGTACATGTAATGCAGATTCTTGTACTTTTGTTAGCCCTATTCAGGACTGGCGTGAAGGTTTAAGTAATTTGTGCTACCAAACCCAAATCCATACAACGGTTTCAACCAGCTCAATCCATTTAATATTGTTTGGGAGGGTTTGTATTTTTTGCTTCAAATTAGTAAGCATGAATTGAAGGCTAATCACATTTCTAGGCCATCAAGTGAGACTGCTGGCCTGATTTAGAATAGGACCATCTTCACTCTGTGCATCTGGGTGATGGAGAGCATTACATCTGCCACCCTGATGAATAAAAGTCTCCCATAGTTAGAGATCCCAGCGATGCCTGTACTTCAGAGAACCTGCCAATTCAGTGGTTCTTCCAAAGCAGGACACATTTGATGGACGACTGCCATCTGTTAGGAGGTCATTCACCAAAATATTTTGTTTTTCAGAAACAAACTTCCTCTTGTTTTTGATAAACGAAAAACAGATGAACCCAACACCTAGATAGTTTTCTCCCAGGGTGTGGGAGTCATCATTGTTTGATTCTGTCCATGGCTACCAGGTTGACGACAGGCAGAGAAATAAAGAAAACAGATTGTCATCTCTAAAAAGGTCAAGCGGCTTGATGTCCTTACTCAACCAGCCCCTACTTTGTCAGAGTAAGTTTTCCAATGAAGGAGCCATCAGGAACACTGCTGTTGAAAAATGTAGAGTCTACCCAACTCAGAATAGGGCATGCAGACCAATGGTTTGGCAGGGTACTCTGTCACATTTGTATTTATATCATTAGGGGCATGCATTTATCCAACAAATGATCAATAAATAAGAATTTTCAAAGCTTTTTTTTATAGTTGCAAGATCCCTAATTTAATTATGGTAGAAAATGCCAGGGGAGATGTTACCATGTTAAAGTGGCTGGAAAACTGGGAATACTTACTTCAAAATGAGTGGGGCTAAGGGAAGAATAAGGAGGGGTTTATGCAGGGGTAATGAGGGGATTAAGGAGGTATATGCACCCATCCGCAAAAGAATAATGCCTTTGCTCATCATAAATGCACTTCCATATTAACTACAGCCTAAAAGGACCCTGAAGAGTGGTCAATTTACAGCAACATTCTCCCATTGCAAATAATGGAGAGAGAGTAAAATAAAAACTAATAGGAACTAAAGCTAAATTAAATTCTTTCATTTTAACCTTTCAAAAATATAAAAGGATTTCATTAATCTTAAAAAATATATGTAAATAAGACATTGTCTTTTTTAAATAATTATATGAATTACATCAATTTAAATGAGTTGTGTAAATACCTTTCTATAATGTTTAATACATAGTCTATAAATATGCATTTTATAAGTGGAAAACTTTGCTTCATCCCCCTGAATTCAGTGGGTTATGACATACAAGTCTATAATTTTGAGTAACTTTACACTTGAATGGTGACCAGCAAAATGTTGTAAAACTACTTAAACATGTAAGAGTAAGTTTACTTGTAATAAATATAAATGTATACATTTAGCATGGTGACTAGGGTTCACTTAGTTTTAAATGCATACATTAAAATTTTCTGTTTAGTGCCTCATTCACAAATGTTTTTTATGAGTACATTAAGAAGTACTACTAAAGTACTCTTTTATGCACTTTGTGAATTGTCCCAAAATATAAAAAATGGAAATGAAATAGGAATATTCAAGGAATTGTCACATACAATTAGCACAAAAAGAAATTACTGTGCCCTCTTTGCACTTTTACTAATAGGGATTTGGATGCTTCAGCAGCAGTTTTACACTAAGGCATGTAGGAGTATACAAAAGAGTACAATTGTTGTACTGCTTCCTACTACTCACTACTACTCCCTCCCATAGTCATAGTCAGTTTTGTAATACGAGTTTACATATGCCGAAATCAAATGGGTAGCAAAAGTGGCTATGTTATTACTTCACTACAGCTGGGTAATAATATTTGCAAGTAATGGTGAGACTGCAACAAATTAATTAACAGGCAACAGAACAACAACTTAAACTAGTAACAGCTACCATTATTCCCAATCTGAAAATAAATACATTCTTGGTGACAAATCCCAGCTTTAATAAAATAGTTGCTCTGGTGGTCAGAAATCTTGCGGTATTAAGATTACATGTTTCAGGAAGAAGTACCTAATACCAAACATGATCATATTATAGTATTTCAGCATTGATTTAATCTTAGGTGGCAAATTCCATAATTGTCAGTGCTATTTACCACCAACTATACAACTATATTCACCAATTATCACCGCACCCAAATATTGTAATATGGCTCTAGAGGTCAGACTAATTAAATATAAAGTGTTGCTGGGTAGTGCTAGCTGTCGAAAATTGTGTTCATGAATCCTATCCTAATAATCACTTTCTCCCTTTAGCTGAAGCTTTCCTTTTTTTAAAAAATAATGAAGAAAGAAAGAAAACAACAAGGAAAAAAGGAAGAAAGAAGGAAAGAAAGAAAGAAAGAAAGAAAGAAAGAAAGAAAGAAAGAAAGAAAGAAAGAAAGAAAGAAAGAAAGAAAGAGAAAGAAAGAAAGAAAGAAATATACACCCTTATTGTTAAAACTGCTAATGTGGAATATACTTTGTGAATGGCGCTGAGGAATATTATAAGAGTGTTATTGAAAACCTGTTTTTTTTAAATAAAACAGATACTGCAACTATCTATACTGTATTGATATGATGTTCTTTTATATAGTGCACAACCAGTTGTTAGTCTGGCCACAGTCTTGGAGCGGGGGTCATAGCGAGTGATTCTGAGGTTAAATTAAGCCACATATTTAGAAGTGCAACACAGAAAACTGTGCATGGTCACAATAGATTTAGCTCATATACGTTTAGGAAGCATTTGAAAATATTTGGGGATTTTCCTAGTTTTGTGCATGCATATGCTGACAGCAGTTAACCAGTGAGTTTTCATCCTGCAGAAATGCCAATTGTGAGACCAGCTGACCTTCAGTTCAGAAAATTATAGTGCCCACATTTTCCACTGACCTCCCGCGTGCCCCCCCACCCACCACCTATCATTCTGCAATAATAAGCATCTATTATCCAGCATACACCTTTTGTTGCATAGCGGCTTCATGCCTGGATTCTGCATTATTAAAGCGTTAACTCCCCGAGGACAGTCTTTCAATGCCTGATTCTACTCGTTGCATCATCCCTGCGCTCTCTCATGTCAAGTGGCAATTTTATGAAGATAAGCCCCGCTGCCAGCGATGAGCCTCCACTGTGACTGGCTGATCAGCGGCTCCTGGTGAGCCGGGAAAATGCTTATCATAATTCTCACTGACCCATGAGATAGAAATTTCCTGTTGCAGTGTACAGGTTTTGATGTTTTTTTTTTTCTTTTTTGGCCATTTATTTGTTTTACATATAGATAAGCAAGCTAAAACAAAGTGCACATTTTTGAAAAAGTGGCACACACAAAGTGTAGCAGTTTCTGCTTAATATAGCTATTTTTTTTACATAAACTGTTTTCATAAAGCGCTTGACATCATATTTTTGCTGTTTCCAAGTGTTATCATTTACAGGTTTTACTAGTACAGAATAATTAGATCATTGGAATGCTGGGAGCTCCATTGAAGATAATAGAGTGCTCCGGGCTTCTAATGGCTGGTAGAAGCCCGGAGCATCGACATGCTGTTATTGTGAACAAGGGCCTCACGGACCCCAAGGGGATTTCAAACCCCTTGGGCTCCACGAGGCCTTTGTTTTACTATTTAAAACATTCTGGCCAATAGTGGCAGAATTTTCCAATAATCTTTCAGCCCTCTGTAGCAGGCTATACCTGCCATTAAAGGCCCACTCCCTTGTTACCTTTGGGTCAGACCTTTAGCGTTGAAGCAGGACTTTAATGGCCAGCATAGCCCTCTACAGAGGGCTATAAGGCTATAATGGAACCTGAAACTCATTAAATGTTAATAGTTTAATTTATTTTAAACTAGCAATGTCGTAAAATTTGATTTTTAAAAACATATAAATGTTTCATCAGAAATTTGATATCACATACATTTTGTCTTCAAAATATGTTTAATGTTTAAATACATATTGTAGGAAAGTCATCCTTTTTGTCAAGATCACCCTCATTTTTTGACCGACTGACTCAGCTAACCAGGCCCAGGGCCAGTGTTCAATCCTTCAAATGTATATGGTAATTGGTGTAATTACAATTGGCACAGACAAGGCAAATGTATGTCCCTAGTATATGGTAAGGCATGTAGGTTTATAGACTTCAGTGGCTTAATGCACTTAAGGGTGCACTGATGTGGTGTCTGGTGTAATTTTAAAGCCAGCCCTTCCTTCCCTTGTAGGCTGGTTTTAAAATAAAACTGTGTCCAAATTTGACTTTGGAATTAAAAGTACTTCTAAAGTCGAAAACCTTTTATTCCATATGTCACCCCTAGGGTCTGCCCTTGATGCCCCAAGGGTAGGTTACCTTGTTACAAAAGCAGGGACAGTATAAAATATGTTTCATATGCCCTGGTGAGGAAAAAAACAGCCAAGGTGATTTTCCCCATTGTAGTGCTGCTAGCTCTATAGGCTAACATGGTAAAGTGTTATTACACTTTAATAACGTGTAATCTTTGACAGGAGCTAGCTAGTATCTTAATTTAAATCCAACACCTTGCCATGGTTGGATCTATTATAACTATTGCAGGCAAGTAGTTTTAGAACTTACTTTCCTAAAGCTACAAAAAGAAGCCCGGGAGCAGCCACTCCTGAATAGCCAGCCTCTGACAGCCTGAACCAAGCTACTCCCTGATTAGGCTGGAAGGGGAGTGTAGGGAAAAGTTAACCATACCTGTGGGTTTGGTTAGCCAGACCTCAACGCCACGGAGAGATAGTCCCCATTTTGCTTTTTAAAAAGATGTGCATTCTGGGACAATAAATATGCCACACATTACAGGAAGTGGCAAAGGGTGGCACATTAAACCCCTTAAACCCCCTGGTTGGGGTGGTTCCTCCTCTTGGCAGCCCAGAATGGGTAACAAATATGGGAGAGCTGCAAGAGCACCTCAGATTCATGCCTGAAACATCTGAAGCTGAAAGACTGCCCTGCTGGACCCTTGGGCTCCACAACAGAAGACTGAACCTAGAAGGACTACACCTGCTGTACTTTAAAGGCTCTACACTTAAAGGTCTTTGCCACACTTCAAAGATACGGAGCAAACTCTCTGACCAGCAATGGGTAGAGCAGTGCTGGATGAAGCCACCTGCAACATCCACTAGGAGGGCTACTCCAGCGGACCTTCATCTGGATTTCCCTTGACTGACAAGGTGCATTGTGGGAGTTGGAGTCCTAGACCCCCAAGAGGCAAACCAGAGCTTCAGAATATTGACTGGTACTGTGCACTTTTTCTCACCCTCAAGGAACATTTCAGAAGAAGATGTGTAAATTTGAGAACTCTCAGCAAACTTTATAGAGAAAGCTTCAGAAGAAGGCTAGGCTCTATGGGTGAGTGAATGGGCATGTAAGTGGCTGTATAGGTGAATACGTGGGTGTTTGTATGGGTGAGTAAATGGGTGTATGAGTAGCTGTATGGATTAGTGAGTGGATGTGTGAGTGCCTCTATGGATGAGTGAGTGGTTGTGGGAGTAATTGTATTGGCCTGTGAATGGTTATGTGAGTTGTTGTGTGGGTGTGTGACTGCGTGTATGAGAGGTTGTATAGGGACTTGGGTGAGTGGTACTATGGAGGATGTGATCAGTGATGTCATTTAAAATGTCATCTGTGATGTCAAGAGTGATTTCACTGACCATGTCATGAGTGATGTAATATGTGAGGTCATAAGGAGTGCACTGCTGGGGTGTAAGTTGTAGTTAGCTCAGGTAACTATAACTTTTAAATTTCACCCAGTCTGTGAATGGATGTGAGATTGTATGAGTGGCTCTGTAAGTGGGTTAATAATTGTCTGTGTGGGTCCGTGAGCGGGTGTACATATTTGAGTGGGTCTTTCAGTGTTTGCATGAGTGTCTGAGCAGGTCTGTAAAAGGGTGTTAGAAATGGGGGTCTGAGGCAAAAATACAGGGGAAAACTACACCAAGGATGCCAGGTCTAACAGTGGGTGTGTGAGTGACTGAGTGCATCTATGAGTGGGTGTATCAGTGTCTGAGTGGGTCTGTCAGTGAGCTTGTGAGTGAGTGAGTGGGTGTATAAGTGTATGTGTGGATGTGTCAGTATCTGTGTCAGTGACTGGGCCAAAACAGAACTGCACCTGCCCCTGTATCCAAAAAGAGTCCACAGTTGTGCACTAAATATCTACCAAAGTTAAGTACTTTCTACTGGTTAATTTCTAAGTTCTACTTCCTTGGATAAATGTCCAGTATGCATTCTGCACTACAGCTCCGTAATGGAGCACAAGGAAATGTCACCAGGGACCTTGTGTGCGTTTTGGAAATGTATTTGTTCTCCCTGTTTCTTTATCCAGAAATATGTGAAAACATGAACCTTTCAATAGAGAAGATGACAAAGAGGTAAATCTCCTCCAAACAAGGGTCCTTCTTCCTAACTATACGAAGTAAGTGCTAATTTTTTTGGTTAAGATGTCCTCATATTTCCCAGCAATAAGAATGTGTCACCAAAACTGTCGGGAAAAGCGTTGGGGCCTTTCGTTAGGCCACCCATCACCCTGGCAAAAGGCAGGAAGACCATTGCATACTACTAAGGTGGATGAGAGAGCCAAATGGGCGGACCTTCAGGTGATTTTGCACATCTCCCTTTAAATGACTACATACTTCTAGTCACTTAAAGGGAGAACCATGGATTCTGCTTTCACCAGATGAGGATGAGAAACCCCCCCCAATCATCACAGTCCCTACACATTGCGCTCCAATAGATCAACAATGCATTCATCGCCACAAAGCATTTTAGATCGTCTTTCGGTGTGGGATTGCTGAGAAAACACACTTGCTTTGCCTTTGTCATACCCAGGAGGTCAAGATCATTTGTTCTTTACGGAAGTGGAGTTTCAATTGGGGCACCTGATATGTTTATAAATCTAAGTGTTTTCCGTTGAGGTTTAATTTCTGTTAAAATTTAGCAGATCTTCATGCCAACTCCCCTGCAGCAGTCCTCCTTTCCAGCTTGCCCGCAGTTCGCTACCCTCTGCTGCCTGTGTAACTGATGCCCTCCTGCTCGCTTCTTGCTTTGTTTTGCTTTTCCTGCTTGTTTTTCTGCCCTCTATTTTGACTTTTCTCCATGTTTTTCTGCCCTCCGTTTTGCCTTTTTCTGCTTACTTTTCTACCCTCTGTTGTACCTTAACTGCTTATTTTTTGGCCAACAGTTTTGGCTTTTCTGCTTGTTTTCTGCTCTCTGTTACCCCCTCTTCTGCTCTGTTTTGCCTTTTCTACTCGTTTTTCTGCCATGCCTTTCCTGCTCATTTTACTGCCCTCTGTTTTGCCTTTTCTGATTGCTTTATTGCCCTCCATTTTTCCTTTTCTGCTCATTTTCTGCTCTCTGGTATGCTATCTTCTGATCTGTTTTGCTTTACTGCTCATTTGTCTGACCTCTTTTTGGCCTTTTCTGCTTGTTTTACTGCCCTTTGCTTTGCCTCTTCTGCTCTGTTTTTCCTTGTTTGCTTGTTTTTCTGCCCTCTATTTTGCCTGTTGTGCAATGTGGGATTTCGGCCCCGGGGACCCCAGTCTGGCCAAAATTCAATGAAGGAGGGGGACCATGCAGCCCCCTACCCGGACTACTTTCAGCCCGGGGACCTCATCTCCAGGGGCCCAGCCACATCTACCAGGGTGCCCTAGCCCTACCTAGGGCATCCAGAGTGCTTTGATGGAGACCATGGGGAGAAGCCACAATGCCCCGTGGTCCAAGTCAGGCCCCCACCTCCTGTGGGAGCCAGCATGGCTCCCGCACACAGGGAGCTGATAAATCTTCAGCTCCCTTCATGTGGGAGTAATTCAATTCTTTCATCTGTTTCCCTGCCTGTATGACAGGTGGGGGGTGGGAAAGAGGCAGCCCCATAATACTGTTTATTTATTAGGAATGAAAATAGGTTGCAATTCAGATTCACTAAAGGCCCATCGGCCGTAGCGGTGTATCGTTGTGCTGGCGCCGCAGTACTTACTGCTGGACTGACCTGCACAGAAAAACTACTTGGCCCTGCTGCCCTGGCCTACCCGCCCAGCTGCTCGCTGACTATCTTGTCCAAACATGGCGGCTTATGCGATCCCAATGGTAATGGTGTCACTTTCTTTCTCAGGTGTGGTGTGGCATCTTCGCAACGGATAGTGAGGGAGGCAGCAATATATATTACTTTTTAAATTGATTCCCGCAGGTCCTCGGTTCATTGTTCTTGTGTTTAGTTGTTGTCGACATCTGAGTGCAGAGTGCACAGCTTGTTGATGGTATGAATAGTACTTAAAGCTCTAAGCCATCGCAGTTGCCTGCCCTGCCCTCATTTGCAAGGTTTGCATTACCAGATTCTGAGTCATGTGGTGGGGTGATAGGGTGCAAGGCAGCAATTGTTATTGAAACTTCTCCTCTTGGAGTATGTTTGTTTCCTTCTTGTTAGCCCCTCCGAGACCCAAAGCTCCAGGGAGCTCGCATCTTTATAGCAGCCAGGAGGGGTTGCAGCTGTAGATCTGGGCATCTTATTCTCCGATTGCAGGTGTAAGGGGAGCAGGTGGGGGTTAAGGGGGGGGGTGTAGGAATGATGCCATTTCCTTTCTTTAGTTGCTAGACTCTAGTGTTAATCACACTTCCTGTCACACCCTCCCGGCTGGCATATTAAGCACAGCTGGGCTCCGGTTGGCCTAGCTACCGGGGCAGGTGCACATTGCCCCACTGCTGGGGGGGCGAGGGTCTGGACCCAGGGTGCAGCCCCCTCACCGATCTAGGCGGCAGGGCCCATGGGGAGATACGTGGTATGCATTTATATAACGCTGAAGCACTCTACAAAGCACTACTGAAGACAGCAATCTCCAAGGTCGAATAAAAAACTCCCAGAATTAAAGCTGCGCATTTTATCACGTGGTTTATATCTATGTTTTGAGCGAATGTACAACTTCTATGGCATTTGAAAGATGTAATGCGTGGTCTTGGTAGTAAGCATCATTCTACTGCTATCCTAACCCCTGCCAAATTCCTAATACTTTGTAATAGGATGTTTACCCACAGTGCTTAGAACAAGCACACGTGACAGACACAAATTTCGATCAGCAGCTGAACAGCTTTCTCATGGGAATAAGGACATTGAAAAGAGAAATGCAAACTCCAAATGCTGATCTGGTTATCGGTGATTCCTTGCCAAGCACTAGGGGGCCAGACTAGAGACTTCAGAAGTGACTGAACTGACAATGTATAACATCGCACAACACAAAAATCAAAATGGTATCAAAGTAATGTGACAGTGACATCAGTCAATATGGTAATTTTGAAAGCCATTTCTGTACCAATCCGCACCAAGTTGTAAATGTCTTCTTTCAGGTCACCGTTATTTATCTAACCTCTTATTTTTGTAAAAGCAAAGTTTCAATCAAATGAGGTGTTCTTATTAGTGCAGTAATCGATCTGTTCGAAATTTCAGCTTTACTCTAGTGTTTACTTGGGTATGGCGTGCGTGTTATGTTATGACAGTCCATCTTTAGCTTGGGTAATATCAGTAGTGGGTAAAATGTCGAATTCAATGTACTGAGTGAGTCTGAGCGGCATGTATAATTTTAGCGTGGCTAGAATTGTTTTACAATTGCCCGCATGACGCACTCTGTCTTTTCGCAGTGCCACTTGAGGATGTGGGTGGAGCTAATAGAGGAAATGGGTGGAGCCAATTGAGGAAGTGGGTGGAGCCAGAGACAAGTAGGTGTGGCCTCCGACAAAGATTTGAGCACCTGCACTTAATATTTTACAAATTAAGCACTGGAGGGAGGTGCCCACCCGGTCCCTGATTGTTTGCTAGTTCATCAAGTTAATATGTGCAGAGCACCTAAAGGCTCTGCAAACAGCGGCAACAATGTTCCACCCTCCATGTAAACGGTTGGCTGACATTAAATTAAACATGTATGTGTCTAAGTGTAAAGAGCTAGTCATCGTGAGCACCGCTTTTGCCTTTTTATATCCAGAATAGGATTTCACACATCATTGGTATGAAATAATTAAATATTTTTTGTCATGGTATAGGCATGGAAAAATAGAGGTGTCAAACATACGTATGTTTATGTAGAGATAACCAAAAAGAGCAAAATATGTTTAAAAATATTTTTCCACACTGATTAATAAAAAAGTTTGCCATCTCAAAAGTATCATAAAATGCTATATTTGCCTTTTCCAATGAAGTGGCAATGATACATGACTGCCTGTCATCCACAAGCAATATTGTTGTCAGATACTTGATAAATGGCATTTCTCACAGACCACTGCTCCATCCAGACTTGTTACAAATCATGCCCCTTTTTTCATTGCGGCAATGAGGGGACAAGGAGGAAAATAACTTGAAGAAAAAAACAGTTGGCTTCTGGATTTCTTTTACAAACTATATCAAACAACTTTAAGGCTGTGGTAGTTGTGGCTATTGCATGCATGATACTGGGCACCAGGAACATTAACGGTTCTCCTGGTTACATCTTCAAGGCTTTCTTCAACTATTTCATTAAAGGATTTCACCTTAGATTCAAGGCGGACAAAGAAGGTCTTTAAAAATGTGTTTATTTATTTAATTTATGGATTTATATAACATGAACAGTGGGTGCTTCTGTGTCATGTAACTCATGGCCCTTAATTAAAAAGTGAAGGAAATCTACACCTATATTGTTACTACTATGTTGGCAACTTTGCAGGCATTCACAAATGTTCCGATTAGAACTTCAGGAATTACTCAATATATTTAAATACCTGAAGACTCCAATCTCCCAAATTTATGCATGTCGAACTTCCACAAAGGCTAACTATTCAGCACAAGTAATTAATTCTGAAATATTCACTTTCACATGTTACATTTCCACCATTAAACATGAGGGTCTTCCATCTTCTTTCTAACCCTGGGAAGGTACTCACTGCTGCCTATCTCATAAGTAAATGTGCATATATTTCTAAGTTCCGAATCAACATATAAAATGATGTCCACAAGTGTATGTATCTTTAAGGGTTTACGTCAATTTGCAAGGCACTGACCCTGGAGTGTCCGCACAGTCAATAACTGTGAAACCTGTAGATGTGGAAATTCCATGTACTATTAGATTTGCGAAACTCGCAAGAGTACTTTATTCATAAATCCCGCCTATATATATTTTGTAACTCAGGGTATAGAATGTATTTATTCGTAAAATGGTATTTGAAACAAATTGGTGCTCAAACCTTTTGTGAATAATATCTCCTGTTTCTGTCTTCAACCTTGTCCATCAGAATATCAGAACAACAACAGTAAGTATTTGCAATGTGTTTATCTTGATGCAATCATCCAAAATCAGATATATCTCATAGAGTCAGAGGGGCATATTATCAACAGATGGCGATGAATATCGCAAAGCGAGCATAGCGTGTTTCCATTTATCGCAGGCTATTGCTGGATGTTATTGCCCGGTTAGCGCATTATTAACAACTCTAATCTCCGAGGTGATAGCAGTGAAATACGGGTATATCGCTGGAAATCCAGCGATAACCCTGCAGCGATAGGGAATTCCTTGTTGATAGGCCATGGTGGACTTAGCCTGACGATCCACCTCCCTTTATACATATAGCTAAGTCTGATATTTAGCAGACTTTAGCTTCCGGCGATAACCACGATTAGCACGCTTTTTAATATCGCTATGGCTGTCCTGGGCCGGCTTGTTAAACAGTTAGCGATCTTTTTCTTTTTGTTTTGTAAAGGAATGCCTACTTTGCATCTCATTAGCGATGCAAGGCGAGGCGTGGGGAAAACGACTGCTAACATGCGCTAATGCATGTTAGCAGCATGCATGCGGCATGCAGCAGCATGCGGCGCACTGCATGCATGCAATCCGCAGCCTTGTTAATACAGTAAGTGCAAAATTGCTTGCAAGGGTTTTTTTGTGTGTATTAAATTAAAAATGATTTGGAAACAGGAAATTGATCAAGCGTGACTGGCAGTGATTTTGAGATCAACTTAAGCTAATTAAAGAACCTGTTTTTTATCTGATTCCACACTCATTGCTTTGACTAAGTAGTGACAACTTACTATAGAAAATGCTACATGGGAAGTAGTTTTATGAAAAAAGTTTTATATATCAAATTTCATTTCATGGGGTACACTTTTATAAAAAAGCAATAAATAATATTCAGCAATGTACAAGTGGACAAGACATATACAAATTGTTCTTTTGAATCCACTTGCGTTGTAGTCCACTCTTTTTAAGTTAACACACAACAAAACTATGTCACTATAACCAAAGATGACGTTGTATAGAACTTAATCAAACATAAAGAGAAGAAGAGATGTGGACTGATGTGTCGACGTTTCGGCCTTATTGTTGATTTATCCTCAAGGCCATCCTCAGGACTTTCAATCTTTAATAAAGATAGACCCCCTGAGTCTCCTTATAGACAGCTTCGTTTGTGTATATATGGTACAGGACCTATATTTCTTTTGTGTCAACCGTGCCTGTCTGATTTTTCCAAATTCGTATTGCACTGAAGTGTTGAAGTGTAGTTTTGTCCGCTGTCACAGTGCAAACTTTTGTAGAAGATTCCTTCGGCGTGGCTCAGTCTCTCGAGAGTGATTGTTAATACGGCGATAATAGTATCTCTGGTTTTTTGGCTTGTAAAGCAAAAAAAGCGGAGATATGGCCCTTGATAATGTGCCCCAGAAAATCTTTACAAACAGCCATCTTCATGGAATAGTTGTACCCTTTATTTGTAGCTTTACAATGAATATTTGTCTGTGTATATGTGTGCGGGAGTTTGTGTCTGTGCTCCCACTCGGAGAACGTTGTTTACGACGCAACTTTTAGCACGCAGTGCTATTACAACGCGGTTTTTAAATCGCATTCTATTACAACGCATGACTCTGTGGGGCGCTCAAGGATAGGGAATACTTTTAATTTACTATCCAACACCTTCCCTAGTGTCAACGGGGACTGGTGTTGGAATAGTAAATTAAAATATTCACTATCCAACACCCCTTTGTATTATGCGTTGTAAAAGAATGCGTTATAAAAACCGCGTTGTTACAGCATGCGTGCTAAAAGCATGCATTGTAACAACGTACATCCCTCCTACTCTGGTGTTCATCGAATATGTCTCTACTATGGGACAATTCTCAATAACATCTATTTGCAAAGGAAGTAGTACTACATGAACATTCTTTTATGTAGTCCTACATGCCTTGGTGAAAATGCCCCACCTATTAAAAATGCAAAGAGAGTGAAGTATTTTTTATTTAAACTAGCTGTATATAAATATTTTAGATGTTTTATGGCCAATTAACAAAGGCATGCAATATTATGTAAAAGAACATTTCAGGAGTATATCTTTAGGTACTCCAAAATGCCTTTGACCTCACAATTTCAATCAGTATGAGAATGTGCTGGGACATATGCATGCAAGCAGAAAGCAGCATGTGTTTTTGGGAGGACTAGTACATCTGTTTTATAAAATCTAAAATACAATATAATTTGAACTGCTGTTCCGAATGCTTAATTTCTGGTTTACTGGATCAGTCAAATCCCCCACACACCATGATTCAACACAGAGACGCTTTACAACAAAAGCAATGTGACAGATTCTGAATAACAGGACAGAAACCATCAAGACACTCAATTTACGTGGGTGAAATTGATCATTCCTTAATCAGTGGAAACATCAGACCTGTCAAATCATATAGTATGCTATTTTTCAAGGTGAAATGACAAAGTGGAGAGCCAATGAAAATAAAATGTAGTTTTTCTTTTATTGAAAATGTGGTGCTGTTGTGTAAAATATACTTCTGGAATTACTATCACTTAAAGGGCACATGTCTCTTTAGCACAAACAAAAACACTGTGTGTTCCTTTAGGACACTGCATGTGCACTGAATGTCTGTTTGGGGTCTCACCACATCCTGAAAACCTATACAAGGTCAGAAGCAATCCCAGACTTCAACTATAAATCTGGGGTCCCTGAAAGTGCCCTCGACTGCTGGGTTGCAAGGTGAGCATTCACAAGATATGTTTGCACTACCTACTTTATTGATATAGTGATCAAATGGCTATCCATGACATCTGATTGGAATGGGAACTTTGGCTGTCCTGGACGGCCAAAGGGCCCCCCTCCCCCATGTCCCTACCAGAAAAATACTTTGGACTCCTTAATGTCTTGTTGCATAGAAGAGAAAGTAATAGGAATTGTCAGCCTTCAGACACCTTCCCAGGTCAATTTCACATATAGTCTGCTAAATGTTTGCCTCTTTCTGAATGTCAGGCATGCAGTCTTCTCCAGCATGGCCTGTGTGCTTCTAAACACACTTCTGCAATTGGAGCATACAATTGTGTGAGGGCATATTCATATGCAAAAAAGCATGTCCACGTTGTAACCTTGTGGAGGTTTATCCTTTAATTTCAAAAGTAATGCCTCTCCAAATGCACAATGTGACCTATGTGAACAGAACATACGTTTCTTATGGCAGCATCTGTTCATCCTCCTAGTCCAGGTGAATGCAAGCTTTTGATGTTCAAAGTTAAAACAAAAACGCTATTTGGACAAGCAATCTTAAGTTCTAGCATAATGGAAAATCTAGCTTTTTGCAAAAAAGTTAACATAACTGTCTGGGCTTTATTTAGACGGCGTTAATGTGCCTATTATACCGAAAGTGAAAGAAAAACAAAAAAATTTAGAACACAAACCTGATGTCACATACTTTTGAAATTCCATTCTTCTGAACTTCCAAGATGAGTTCCTTGAGTGATTAAGAAATTTCAAAATACAAATGATAGAAATTGGGTTTCTGGTTGGCAGGGCTATGCACCTTGTCTAAGCAGGAACCACAGTCCTACTCAGGATAAGCCAATAACTCACTCTAAATTAACCTGTGCTCACCCTCTGGTAGCTTGGCAGAGCAGTCAGGCTTAACTAAGAGACAATGTGTAAAGGATGTATTCACACAACACACAGTTTCACAATAAAACAAGACTAAAACAACAAAAATCCAATAAGCATAAGTCAAGATATGAATTTTTAAAGAATAAACTGTTGTATAGTGCTTGGAAACAAATAGCACAACCCGGAGCTATCTGTTTGCGCTTCACTGGGGCAAATTCAAAAGTTCATGACGACTGTGATGGAGTGCAGGCCGGATACAGGGACCTGCTTTTGCCCTCTGAACAGTACCTTGGATGTTTTGACTCAGAGGGTGATTTGTGGAACATAGGAGGCAATACGTCGCTGTTGATCTTGAAGATAGGGCGATACATTAGTTCTGAGCTGAGCAAAATCTGGGATGCATTGAGAGTCAAGATGAGATGAACACCGGGGCTGTTAGTGATGTGGTGTCGGCGGCTCATGCAGCAGTGGCGATGCAGCGGTTTCCAAGGAAACGCACTGGTTACGATCAGTGCAGCATCGTCAATTTGTGGATTTTCTGGGTTGCGGCCCTAAAAACTCACTTCCAAGGGCCGAGGACTGGACTGGCACCACTTGGCAGAGCAAGTGATGGTTGTAGAATGAAGTCTTTGATATCCCTGAGACTTCAGAAATCGGAGGCAAAGCCAAATACCCATGGAGATACTTAGGTTCTGCGATGTAGAGATGCAGGCCCAGTCCTTCTCACTGCCATGCAAGACGCAACTGGCAGCAGTTCCTCATGGCAGTGCAGCAGCCTTTCTTCCTGGTAGAATGTCCTCAGTTCCAGAAGTGTTCTGATTTGGTGGTGTCAGAGGTCCAGACCTTATACCGATTTTGGGCCTTTGTAGTAGGGAGACTTCAAAGAGATGTAAGTGCACAAGACACTGCCTTTCCTGTGCTGGCGCCAGGCTCACTCTAGGAGGTGTGTAATCCTTTGTGTGGGGCAGGAAAAGCCCTTTCAGGTGTGACGTTTCTGCTCCACCCTCCCATCCTGCCCAGAATAACCCATCACCATGCAGATGGCTACTCAATCACAACTTATCCTTCCTTTGAGTGGGGCTGTCTAGAGGAAATGAAGGAAGTCAGCTGTCACCCATCCCAAACGTGTATAGCAAGAGTCAGGCAGAGGGCAATGGTGGTCTAAGTAGGAAAATGCCAACTTTCTAAAAGTGGGATTTAATTACTTGAATTGGAAATACAAATTCACCATCAGTTGTGTTTTTAAATTGTCCAGAGACACTAACTTGTGGGGCTCCCATCTCTTTCCAATTGGAAATTACACTTATAAAATAATAATACGTCAATCCCAATGTTATCCTATGGGAGTTTAAGAGTATTTTACTACTAGGACATACAAAATTGAAAAGTGCATGTCCTACTTTTTAAATACACTACACCCTGCCCATGGACTGTCCAGGGCCTAACTTAGATGTGGCCTATGTGTAATAAAATAGAAGGTTTAGGCTTGGAAAAAAAATTAACTTACCAGGTCGACATGGCAATTCAAAAGTGCACTTACAGGCTCTGCTGTGGCAGGTCTGAGATATGTTTAAAGTGTTACTTAAGTGTGTGGCACAATTAGTACTGCAAGGCCACTAGTAGCATTTCATTTACAGGCCCTGGTGACATGGAGTGCACTTTACTAGGGACTTATAATTAAGTGTGAGCGCAAAATCCGTTCCGCTCGCAGATTTCGCGGATTTTCGGTAAATCCGCAATCCGTGAACTCCCGCGAATTAACCGAAAATCCGCGAATCCGCGAGCGGCTGATTCGGGGGGCAAAAGTTCAAGCCTTCAAGCTTGAAGTTGTTGTAACTATTTTAGGATGGCGCCGGTAAGCTGCCAGCGTCATCCTAAAATAGTTACTAAGTTAGCCTCAACAGGAAGCACTAATAGATAAAACAAAGCTGGTGCTCGAGCACCTGCTTTATTTTATCTATTAGTGCTTCCTGATTAAGCTAATTTAGTAAATATTTTAGGATGGCGCTGGCAGCTTGCCGGCGCCATCCTAAAATAGTTACAGGATGATGGATGGACAGCTCACTCAAGGGACCCCTGCGCACATCGGTGTGCATAGTAACACACACATGGCCGCTGGAACTAGTTGAAGCTCAAATTCATTGACTCATTCATCATCCCAAAAACAATCATGAGCGTCGTCGAGGCTGGGCAGGTGTGCCTTCTTCCCAAATCTACCGTCGAAAATCAGCTGTGATGCTGGATAGAGGCCTTTGTATCCTTGACTTTCACGAGCGCCATCCTCATGCTGTTCCTATGACCAGGAGCTTCTTTCTCTTGATCTGCTGCTCTGATCGGTCTATGACCTTTTATACACACAGAGGCATGTTAACTCGCATGGAAGCCCTGCCCGTTTGGCCCCGCTCACACACTCGCGGTGTGCACCGTCTTCCCGCCATTTACCCACTATGATTGGACAGCTCACTCAAGGGACCCCTGCGCCCTTCGCATCTGCTGTTCTGATCGGTCTCTGACCATTTATACACACAAGAGGCACTTAAACTCGCACGGAAGACCCCCCCATTTAAAAAGTCCGCAAAACCTGCGAATACGCATATCCGCAAATTCGTGGATCGTGGATCCGCGAAATCCACCCATGCTTACTTATATTAAATTACATAGGCCAATCGTGGGTAAGCCAAGTTTTAATTAAATAGCACATACACTTTGCCACGGGTTAGCAGCGGTAAAGTGCCCAGATTCCAAAAGCCAGAAAAAGCGAAGTCAGCACAACAGTCAAAACAGGAGGTCAGAACAAAAAACATCAGGGAAAACCACACTAAGGATGCCAGGTCTAAAAAGAAACAAAATAAAATTGGGGCACGCAGGATACAAGAAAGGTCAACAGAATACAGGTAAGTATAAAAAGAAGGAATAATAAAAAGAGGTTAGAGCAAGAAGTACTAAGGTATACGCAGGGGGAAATATATGAGGGTAAAAATAAAGTTGTGGTGCTAAGGCATGGGCAGGGGTTGAAATTAATACGTTTAAGCAAGTGTAGAAATACGAAAATATAGTTACTAGGAAGCATAGAAGTTAAGGTGAAAGAATATTAGGAGCAATACAGATAGCACATTAGAGGTAGGGGAGCTGGGGTGGAGTTTTGAGGCAATAAGCAATGGTAGATATACCAGGGTATAGGTAGGTATAAGGGTACTAGATTATTCATGGCATTATTGGCACAATGGAGATAGTAGCGATAAGTTAAAGGTATAGACAGTGTCAGAGCTTCTAGGATAAGGGTTTTTGTAAACATAAGAGTATAGGCAGGTGTACATGTGTTAAGTTGTAAGGAGAGATACTAGTGTAAAGGTATGGGCAGAGGTACTAAGGAATAGGGTTAAAACATATTGTTTTCATAGAAAAGGCGTTTCCCCATGTTATATTCTCCAGATTCACATACAGTGTCACCCAATATGTATTAAAGGAAGTATGGTGCATGCAAAAATGATTTTAGAAAATGTTGTGAAACATAAATGTCAAATTGATTTATGAAGGAGCTGTAACATACAGTGAAAAAAATGTACAGAGAAAACCAAGGTTCACGAGGAGACCATGCAGGACCTGTGTACTCAGAGATGACATGCAAATGGTAGTACTGCATGAATCAGTCAGTTCGTTTCTGCCACCAAAATCAATTTCCTAATTTGACTACCAAATGACTACAGGTTAGATGGTATACATTTCTACTGGTATGTCTAATTGAAGTCCAAAAGTACCATATGTCTGTCAGATTTTAGGATAACACTGACTTTGTAATGATTTCCATTTATTAGTGCTTCCTGATTAAGCTAATTTAGTAAATATTTTAGGATGGCGCTGGCAGCTTGCCGGCGCCATCCTAAAATAGTTACAGGATGATGGATGGACAGCTCACTCAAGGGACCCCTGCGCACATCGGTGTGCATAGTAACTCACACATGGCCGCTGGAACTAGTTGAAGCTCAAATTCATTGACTCATTCATCATCCCAAAAACAATCATGAGCGTCGTCGAGGCTGGGCAGGTGTGCCTTCTTCCCAAATCTACCGTCGAAAATCATCTGTGATGCTGGATAGAGGCCTTTGTATCCTTGACTTTCACAAGCGCAATCCTCATGCTGTTCCTATGACCAGGAGCTTCTTTCTCTTGATCTGATGCTCTGATCGGTCTATGACCTTTTATACACACAGAGGCATGTTAACTCGCATGGAAGCCCTGCCCGTTTGGCCCCGCTCACACACTCGCGGTGTGCACCGTCTTCCTGCCATTTACCCACTATGATTGGACAGCTCACTCAAGGGACCCCTGCGCCCTTCGCATCTGCTGTTCTGATCGGTCTCTGACCATTTATACACACAAGAGGCACTTAAACTCGCACGGAAGACCCCCCCATTTAAAAAGTCCGCAAAACCTGCGAATACGCAAATCCGCAAATTCGTGGATCGTGGATCCGCGAAATCCACCCATGCTTACTTATATTAAATTAAATAGGCCAATCGTGGGTAAGCCAAGTTTTAATTAATAGCACATACACTTTGCCACGGGTTAGCAGCGGTAAAGTGCCCAGATTCCAAAAGCCAGAAAAAGCGAAGTCAGCACAACAGTCAAAACAGGAGGTCAGAACAAAAAACATCAGGGAAAACCACACTAAGGATGCCAGGTCTAAAAAGAAACAAAATAAAATTGGGGCACGCAGGATACAAGAAAGGTCAACAGAATACAGGTAAGTATAAAAAGAAGGCATAATAAAAAGAGGTTAGAGCAAGAAGTACTAAGGTATACGCAGGGGGAAATATATGAGGGTAAAAATAAAGTTGTGGTGCTAAGGCATGGGCAGGGGTTGAAATTAATACGTTTAAGCAAGTGTAGAAATACGAAAATATAGTTACTAGGAAGCATAGAAGTTAAGGTGAAAGAATATTAGGAGCAATACAGATAGCACATTAGAGGTAGGGGAGCTGGGGTGGTGTGGGTTGGAGTTTTGAGGCAATAAGCAATGGTAGATATACCAGGGTATAGGTAGGTATAAGGGTACTAGATTATTCATGGCATTATTGGCACAATGGAGATAGTAGCGATAAGTTAAGGGTATAGACAGTGTCAGAGCTTCTAGGATAAGGGTTTTTGTAAACATAAGAGTATAGGCAGGTGTACATGTGTTAAGTTGTAAGGAGAGATACTAGTGTAAAGGTATGGGCAGAGGTACTAAGGAATAGGGTTAAAACATATTGTTTCATAGAAAAGGCGTTTCCCCATGTTTTATTCTCCAGATTCACATACAGTGTCACCCAATATGTATTAAAGGAGGTATGGTGCATGCAAAAATGATTTTAGAAAATGTTGTGAAACATAAATGTCAAATTGATTTATGAAGGAGCTGTAACATACAGTGAAAAAAATGTACAGAGAAAACCAAGGTTCACGAGGAGACCATGCAGGACCTGTGTACTCAGAGATGACATGCAAATGGTAGTACTGCATGAATCAGGCAGTTCGTTTCTGCCACCAAAATCAATTTCCTAATTTGACTACCAAATGACTACAGGTTAGATGGAATACATTTCTACTGGTATGTCTAATTGAAGTCCAAAAGTACCATATGTCTGTCAGATTTTAGGATAACACTGACTTTGTAATGATTTCCATTTATAGTCCTTGCACGCCCATATATATTTTGGATATAGCATGAAAATCTCCCATACATCCAACCATATCGGATCTACGGTTCACAGCCCTGTGTGGGCTGTATTGATTTATTCATGTTTCAGGCACATGTGTGAAAAGTGCTTGGTAAGGAATGCATAAGCTTTTTCATCAATGTAAATCAGGAGTGAGATATTTGTTAATTATTAGAAGAGCGAAGAACCCAATTTGGCCCATTTCTCATCCATATGCAAAAGTGGTCTGTAGAACAATACATTTAGCAGCGTCCTTCCCTGTTGCTGAAGAACTGAATATAGGTGTTTGAGAAATGTGTTCACTAGTATCTCTAAAGGGTGTGCAGTGATTATAAAAACGAAATAATAGCAGATATGGGAAATGAAAAGTGGGAGAAAGATGTAGGTACGAGCAAGTAGGTGGCTACAAATGTATTATAATAAAATTGCTCGAAATTCTAAAAAGAGGTGACGTCAAAACAAATAGGAGGCAGTGCAACCAGAGAGCAAAGGAAGAAAAATTGTGGGACTGGCTTTTTAACAATGCAAATTAGTGAAGTGTTTGCTAGGAGAAAAAAAAATAGCAAACTGATCTGAAAGATTGTATCAATAATTAAAACGAAGGTCCTTAGAAGATATGTAAGTACAAAGGAAAAAAAATGTTACCCCCCCACCAAAGCTCACTTTGTCATTTGGTGATGCCAAGATTCTGTTAGCAGGAAAAGAGTGATGACAGCGTGAATGGCTGAGTCATGAATATATGTACATTTATTGACTATGGAACAATGATTCCATAGTGTACAGCGGAACTTAAAGAAAGGAAGTAAGGAGCCACAAGGGACAGCCATAAAACGAGGTGACAGGATGATTGGTTTCAAGGACGCGTAAGCGGAAGTGTGCAAGGCTGTGGGGAGGGGCTTGGGCTGAACATTAAGGCATAAACAGCTGAGGGCTTGATTTCATGGGAAATTCTTGGATTTAGGAAAGAAGTAACAAAGTAATTGCTCTATGATTAGTTACAAACATTTATGAGTTTTTAAATAAAGTAAAAAGCATGCAGCGGTACATTAAAAATGTGTTCATCTTTCCTCCCTCTTCGTTACATAAATGTTTGATATTCTTCAGAATGATTTCAACATGTCACATTAATGAAGACGAGCTCCATATAAATGTAACCCTTGGCCTATTTATGGCATAGAGTCGACTCCAAATGCCCTCTATTTTTAATTCCAGTTAGTTTCCAAAGGGTATATCAGCAGAGAATAAAAAGGCAAAAAAACAAATAAAATATATCTCTGAGAAAAAAAAACCCCAGAAGACTGTCATAGACAGTGCTTAATTTGAGCCTGTGGTTTCAGTTGCTCAGCACGGCATTTAACTGTCAACACGGGCACTTATGAGGGTCTGCCACATGGTGGCACTCTTTGTCTAATATAGAGACAAGCACAACAGTTGTTTATTAATTCAATATGCATTACAAATGATTAATATCTGCTGCCAACGCCTTTCTTGTAGTTTTGGGGGCCTGGAATAGTCAGAATGTTCACAACTGTGGGAGTGTGATGGTTTGTAATTGTGTTGTTACTGTAGTTGGCAGCGCTGACAGTGGCAATGGGCAATGCAGGTGGATGTGACCTCATGATGACGGCCCAAGCACTTATTTTTTTTAAACTAAGGACTGGTCAAAGACAAGAAGAGACTTAGTTCACACTCATCTTCAGTTCTTTACTATGCCCAAAAGTCATTTTGACATTAATTGATAAGTGAAAATTTGTGCTGCACCAGATTTTTAATTTGAAAAAAGCCTCCTGACATTTTTAGTTCTTACATGCTTATCCAGTCCCCTGCAAGCCTCAGACTTAAGCAACTATGACTTTCCCAATAGCTCCTATTGTAAGGATTAAGTCCAAGATGTTAGATTGTTATGTTCCTGAAATGTGTCATGAAGGTCCTTGACACACAGCACAATGTCAGGATTTGGTAACTGCATCTTCTAACTTTTATTTTGTGGGGGAAAGACATAAATGACAGCTGTAGTACACTAGATAACAGGCTGTAACACTATCAGAATGTCCATCCATTTATGGCAGAATGTTCTACTATGGCCTTATAGCTAACATCTGATAACCTGACGGTCCTGAACCCAAGTTATAGTTCTGAGCTGGAGGTGATGGCCTACAAAACTGCAAAGGTGTATAACTACTCCATGCAAATCTCGTTCTTTCCCTGTTTCCTCAGTCCTATATTTTCTCTCACCTCTTACAGCTTTTTTGCTGCCATCTGATTAAAACAGGCCTACTTTCTTTCACTTTTGTTTCTCCTCTTCCTTCACCTCCAAACAATTTTCCACTCTCATCTGTGTTTTTCTTGTTTTTTCACCTGCTTTTCTAACAATGCAAATGTTCATGGGATTCTCAAATGAGAACTGCTCATTCACTGGATCCTTGCTGAGCCACTTTTACAGAATTCCTCAATTCTACAATCACATATTTTAGCTTTATGTTCCATTTGTAGTCAGAAGACAAAATGGTTAACTTACACTTTTGTATAAGTTCACTCTTTTTCGGTATTCACAAACAATTTAATAGTAACTTTATGACTGCGGAGAGTCTGCAGTTGGGGTGACGAACTCAGCACATAACAAGATAGGTCAGGCCTTTCTTTTTATGTGCACTACCCTCCACCCCAACCGTAGTTACTATTAAATTGTTTGTCTGTGAAGACCAAAAAGAGTCAATTTACACAGATGTGTAAGTTTACCTATGTAAATTGGTCCCGAAATCTTTTTCCCGATTGCTCTTTCATTTCACTTCCTCTGCTCTACCTTTGCAAAACCATTAAACATGATCATGTACTCTTCCACGGCCACTGTCTCCTCCCATCTTAACTATTATTTTCCACCACTGACCATACTATTCCCTTACACGTTTACTCTCAAAAACAACCTAGCAGTTCAAGATATATTTGGATTTGGTTGGCTTCTTTCGCCAAGTGTACAGAGAAGCAAAAAAATTATGACATGGAATGCACCACAGTAATTTGAAGATGTTCCCACTGAATAACGCATTGGACCTTGCACTTTTGTGCTGTGTGTTCACTTAGCCTCATTGTTTAATTCTCCTCATAATTCGGATGTCATCCATATTTGCACTTACAACCACACAATACCCTCTCAATGATAACTGTTCATTCAAAATTGTGTCTTTTCTGTTTTAGTTTTGACTCTTGCGATATCCCCCAATTCTATTAATCCTTTGCTTCAACACTATTTCCCTAAATGCCCTCAAAGTTCTCACTCTCTTTATGACTTCGCTGTTAGGGCATATGTGTGTGTGTGTTTGTGTGTGTATGTAGAAATGGTTTTCTGACACTTTTAGAGCATAGCACCAAGCACTTAAAAATAGTGGTTTAGTGAAAGTATTGTATAAAATAAATAAAATATTACAATGCTTACAATGGGTGGCGTACAGCAGCGTAATGCATATTTAAATGTGTCTATTAACTTGACACTTAAATTCCCCCTGAGCATTCATCAAATAATTAGTCACCAAATATTTGATAAGTAGATATGTGGAAAACTGTTTTGCTTACATAAATATGATTAGTCTGCACAAAACATTCTCTCTAGAGACAATTTTCTTTAGAGACTTTGACAGGGCTCCAATGTAAAACAATTTCCACTATACTTTTAATAAGCCTAGGAAGAAATATGACTGCATACAACAATTACAGCACACAGTAATTATCACCAGTTACATATCAATTACAATATTTGTTTCATGAATAGGAATGATGCCCTGAGCCTCGCTACAATTACCAAACTGCACAACGTTCCAGAAGGCGTAAATGATTATACATCACTTCACATATATTTTTAATGTATATGAAGACATTTAGATTTTGAAGGTAGTGCTACTGGAAGTAGGCTACTGCCGAATTTACTGACCAATGTTTTACAACGGTGCATACCAGAGGCATTGCAGAAAGAACAAGAAATATATATATATATATGTACATTTCAACTTCATAATGTGAAAAACAATTAAGTTCATCAATGGGCCAGCTCACCCTACTAGGATTTTCTGCAAATGAGAGTAACATTGTAATTCATAACTTCCATGATTTAGACATTGACCCTAGGCCAATTCTTGCCATTTGTATTCTGCAAAGGGATGAGGTAATGAAGTTGCTATTTGTGTAGTCAGCTGCACTATGAAGTCTTGGATTTGGATACTGCTGGACCACTTAATACCTCAGGCTACAACTGAAGTTAAAGAACGTCACACAAGATGTACCGACAAACACACGCGGCACTCAAAGCAGTAGGCATATGTGCAAACATGCAATATTTCAGCATGTATTACATTTCTAGGTAGCTTATGATTATCTTAATAGTTCCATAGTTTAAGCACTCTCAAGTTTATGTGTGGTATACAGCACAATTCCTCTGTGATTGAGCGTCAAATCCCCATTGAAATAGAACATGCCTGAAAACAAAGCTACTTAAAGCCATAGAGATCCCAGAGATATGAAATGCATTGCTTCACAGTTGGCATCATCAAGTTTATGTGTGGCCATACTGATTCTGGCTAGCCCACAGGACCTAGTACAGCATGCCGGGTAAAGGAACTGCAGTAATATTAAGGGCCTACGTAGAGTCTGGTGAGCTGGATACTCCACAAATAACATGGTGGATACCACTGGCATAGCTAGAATGTCATGGGCAGGGAAAGGGAATGGGAACCTGGTTGCTGTCTGAACTGTGAAATAGAGCAATAGTTGGGAGTTCTTTGGGCCCGTCAGTCCACTGGGACCCAGTGCCACTGCATCTGGTGCACAAACAAAAGCTACACCCCAGGCAGATATCCAGTTAATCAAATTGTGATTGTGATATACTGTAATGCACTTGTAATACAAATGGGCTATCCACCACAATTGTAACAGAGTATCCAGTCAGCCAAGCTCTACATAAGGTCTGAAATTCTCATTAGATTCAGTAACTATGCAAAACTGCAAAGTTGCATTCATCTTTTTTCCCTTCTGCTCTAGAATCAGCAATCACTTGTTTAAATCTGCATGTAAATGGCTAAAAGATATGTCCCATTCTTATCTGTCACTGATGACCATTTGTGTGATAATGGTTTTAAAACACAATAAGTAGGTCAGAAACACACCATATGTTCTTATTGATTGGTTCAGGGCAATGTATGTGGGCATATCCACATTTACCAGGCCAAACCTAATACTCTGAGTTTGCAAACATTGCTGCAAACTGCTACTCCAATCTTCAGAAGATGTGGACCTAAGTTACTTGGTCTCAAGGTAAAGTGTCATTTCACAGACAGCCTGACCATGTTTCAGTTTTTCTTGGTAGAGTGGGTAGGCATCCATACTTGTATGACTTCTCAAAATGTGAAATATTTCAATGCATTCTATTGCCCTAAGGTAGTACGTACATATTTATTTCCAAATGTTTACTTTAAACAAAATTTTTTTTTTATTGAAATACAGTTTGCAATTTCCCTATCGCCATACGTATTAATTACTTTTATGGGGACAGCTATCTAGTTTAAATTCTTGATCTACATGACTGTTCAATATATTTTCCATTTCATGCATTTAAAAAATGTGTGATTATTTTGCCAATAACATACAGGCAGGTCATTACAGTGACCAGAAAGACATTTTGTTGTTAATTAGAATGGCTATTCCTAAAATAAATATGCAGCGCTCGACAGCATTGCCAGGATGGTTTTTGAATATGTGGCACTTTAAAGTATTAACAAGGAAATAATAATACTTTAAAGTATTGCCAGGATGTTTTCTAAAAGCGTACTTATAAATTGATCCTATAAATCATCACACTCAAAAAATGACTAACTTTGTACACTAATTTCAGTACACCATTTAATTTTGAGACATTTCCTTGACTCCTTCTGCCTTACTTTACTTTCAATAATGGCCCCATCTATTTATTTGTTCAGTGTACTGCAGCGTAAACATGGACCAAAGGAATTAGAACACATTACAATGAAAGCAAATGTTACCAGTGTACAGTGAACGACAGTAATGCTTATAAAAACTGAAGTACATAAGACTAAGTAGATAATACACAAGGAATATTCAAGGGAAGGGAGTGATAAAGGAGCAGAACTGAGCAGAATGTAACATGTAAATAAAATGGAAACCAAGGAACGAGTAGATGACATTATAGACAATCAATAATAAAGGTAATAATACAGGCAGGTTGAGCATAAAATTAAATGATCAAGTGACAGAAGGATCAGGTTGAAATAAGTTGATGAGTTGAAAAGGAGGCATTTATTTGTGAACTTTTATGTATTGACGTTTATGGCTATTTTTAGCTGACCAAAGGTGTTTTAACCCACAGACTTACAGGTGATTAAGGTAAAACTACAGGCAACTTAATTGCAGTACAGTAGTCAACCACTAACAAAGAAGAAAAGAAAGTAGAGGTAGATTGTATTGTCTTTGTAGAGCAATAAAGTTGAAGGCTCATGATAGAGGCCAATAGACAGTTAGAAAGGTACACTTTAGCCCACCAAGTCAAAACTCATACCATAATGTCAGGTTAAATAATGGCAATGTAAAAAGAGTTATTTTGAATAAATCCTTTGCAAATGTATGCCAACCGTGTGTGAAAGGGATAGCATACAGCCATTTTCTATGCATAGCCTTTGGCTTTGCTTTTCTTTAAACAATCAAACTATCATGGATACACTAGGTTTGTTGGCTGCTTACATTCCCAATCTGTGCTGCATGCTTGGGAAAAGTACACTATTTATATTTTATGGCCATTTTTTTGCTAGTGTTTAGAGATTACATTCAAATGCAAGGGACAGGAGTTGCCCATTAGAATGGAAAGGGGCGACCACTCGGTCCCCCCGAACGTATGGTAGGGTGCCCTGACCCCCCCGGGAAACCATTTTGGGCGGGAGGCGTGTCTCGGCTGGTATGCCCGAAGCGGCGTAGCCGGGGCGCGCCTTTTCCCGCCCAAGAGGGGTTGTCCTAGACACCTACACCGTTGGCCACGCCCCGTAGGCGGATCGGAGGAGGGTACACGCCCTCCCGAGGAAGAATAAAAGAGCAACAATCTAAGGAAGCATCCTCTTGTTCCTGTGCTTGGAAGCTGCACCTCATCGTTGCACGTGAGCCCGAGACGGAACAAGGAGCCAATTTTGAAACTTGTAATTTTTGTGTTTCTCCTTTCAGTGATTCCGAAGCTTTGGATCCAGGACCTCGAGTCGGATAGCCGTCAACGATGCCTGGCAAGAAGGTCGGAAAGAAGGTGGGGACCGAGCAAATGCTTCGCATGCTGGTGAAAGACATGGCGAACATGAAGAAGCAGATGGCGGCAATGAATGGCACAGGTAGACCGAAGAAAGTCATCGGGCCAGCATTGCCGGGAGTAGTCCCTACCGGGAGAGGTAAAAGGGCCAGGAATAGGGCGGCAGGGGGGGAAGCCCCAGTTCCCGAGTCTCCTCCAGCAAGCCCGGTCAGTCCAGTGGAGGCCCCAGTTCCGAGCCCGAACGACGGGCAGCCGATCCCTGTGGTTGTTACACCCGTTAACGAGGGGGATATGCCTCCCGAGCTGGCCGCCCAGTTGGCGGCATGGTTAGGCAAGAGAAACGAGGGTGCTGTGGCACCGGGAGATACGGCCGAGGAGGCCAGGTTAATAATGAAGCAGTTGCGGCAATCGAGAGATGCTGCGAAGGCGCCTTGTCCTCTTGTTTCCCCGCAGAAACCCTCGGAACAACCGGCGTCGAGCGCGGGGAAGGCAGCAACAACAGATCCAGCTACTGGTTCGGGTAAGCAGCCATTGCCAATGGCGAGGGAGGGATCGTTACCCTCAAGGAGGGAAATGGTGGTTCAACATATCCCGATGGATGTGAAAGAAAGGATTTGGGCGGATAAATATGTGAACATGTTTTCGCTGTTGACTGATCACTATGAGATAGAGCATGTTAGAAATCAGAAGGAGTTGTTACATCCGAGTGTATGGCGTGCAAAAATGGCAAGTTTCAGGGTAGATGAAACGATCGCTAACTGGGCCAGAGCGTTCGGAATGTTCACTGCAATCATGGGGGAACGTAGGCCTGAAGTATTGTCGGGATTAGCCTGTTACCAGACACGGATAATGGAATTTTATGAATCGTATGAAGGTAATCAGTGGATGGGTTATGATAACAAATTGCGTAAGGCCAAGGAGCACGACTCATCCCTGACGTGGGATTGTTTCGACTCCATTTCCTGGCAGAAGCAGGTTATGCCGAACACGACGAGGTCGTCCTCCTTCGGCGGGAACGGGGCGGAGCCTTCCCGCCATTTTATGGCGGCGCCCTTTAGGGCGGGCGCCAACAGTGATCAGCACAGAAGACATAACGAGAACTCGGGTAGAAAAGGGGTTTGTTGGAGCTTTAACAGGGGCAAGTGCACTAGGCCACAAGGGACTTGCAAGTTTAGGCATGAGTGTGCAGGGTGCGGACAGTCGTCACACCCCGAGAGTTCGTGCAGAGCCAAGAATGGTGATACAGGAGGTAGAGGAGGGGCCAAACAGGTCTAACATCGACCAAGGGGCACCGTTACCTACTCCCGTTGATATCATGGCAATGATCCCTTGGCTGAACGAATACCCTGATCATGCCTCTGTCGGGGTGTTGCGAGACGGTTTCTCATATGGTTTCCGCATCCCGGTGGGGGATTTTCGGGGGGGAGCACAGTGTAAGAACCAACTATCGGTCCAACAAAATTCGGCAGTGGTACAGGCAAAGATTGCAAAGGAGGTGGCCCGAGGTCGGGTTGCGGGTCCATATGGAGACCCGCCGGTTGTTAACTTTGTTTGTTCACCGTTGGGAGTAGTCCCCAAAAAGGACCCGGGTGAGTTCAGGTTAATCCACAATTTGTCCGCTCCTAAGGGTCTTTCAGTGAACGATGCAATTGACCCGGGAGTCTGTTCGGTGCGGTATGCATCATTCGATGAGGCCATCGCCATGTTGAATCGCTTGGGGCCCGGAGCGCTGATGGCTAAATCTGATATCGAGTCAGCGTTCCGGTTGCTCCCGGTACACCCACACGATCGACATCTCTTAGGTTTTGTGTTCCAAGGACGCTACTACATGGATAAATGTATGCCGATGGGATGCTCCATCTCGTGTGCGTATTTTGAGAAGTTCAGTACTTTTTTGCAATGGGCGTTCACCAGAGCCACGGGCTTTACGCAAGTTATGCATTACCTTGATGATTTTCTGTTCCTGGGGGCAGCTGGGGACACTGAATGTACACAGGCTTTGAGGGAATTCTGTAATCTCATGGAACGTTTTGGCGTGCCACTGGCACCAGGCAAAACGGTAGGGCCATCTACTTCACTCGAGTTTCTGGGAATTGAGCTCGATTCGGTAGAGGGGTGCTTCCGTTTGCCCAAGGAGAAGGTAATGAAATTTATAGCCTCACTTAAAGTATGCCTCAGCGAGAAAAAAGTAACTCTCCATCAGTTGCAGCAGGCTGTGGGTCAGCTTAACTTTGCCCTGAGAGTGATACCGATGGCTCGCCCCTTTTCCCGCTCTATCGCACAAGCCATGGTTGGCCTCAAAGAAGTTCACCACCGCACACGACTGTCAGCAGAGGTTCGCCAGGATATGCGCATATGGCTGGCATTTCTGGCGGATTTCAACGGTCGCGTTGTGTGGAACAAACCGCCAGCTTCCTCCGAGGAGCTGGGGTTGTGGACCGACTCGGCAGGGAGTGTGGGCTTTGGCGCCATCTTTGGTAATCAATGGTCGGCGCAAACTTGGCCGACGTGGTGGCACGATAGTGGGCTCACAGGTAACATTGGGTTTCTTGAGCTGTTCCCCATTCTGGTGGCCTGGGAAACATGGCCAGAAGGGTTTCGTGATCGCTCTGTGGTGTTCTGGTCTGATAATATGACAGTTGTTGAATGTATCAATAATCAGGCAGCACGCTGCAAATGGATTCTGAGATTACTGAAAGAAATTGTCCTGCTGTGTATGAGACTAAACGTCCCCTTTAGGGCAAGACACATGCCTGGGGTACTGAACCAGGCAGCTGACGCACTCTCTCGTTCCCACATCCAGGCCTTCCGGGGTTTTCTGCCCTCAGCGGACTTGGTGGCGGCACCATTCCCCGAAGCTCTCTGGTCTCTCGGTGCCCCGGATTACAAAACCTCGTGGGAGAGAGTCTAGCACCCAGGACAAGGAAGGCATATGAAGGGGCGTTCCGTTCCTATTGGGAATATTTGGGTTCAACTAGGAGGGAGTATTGGGGGCAGGAGGAGTATGTCTTGAAATTTCTGGTATCACTTCATCAGGCAGGCCGAACACTGGCAACAGCCAATAGGCACAGGGCCGCCATTGCCTTCATGGCGCAGGCTCATGGCATCCAGGACCCCACATCGTCCTTTCTCGTAAGGAAGGCTCTGCGTGGGTGGCAACGCCTTGAGGGTCGTAGAGTGGATGAGAGGCACCCGATAGGTCTAGAAAGGTTGTCCCTGTTAATGTCCGTACTCCCTGCGACATGTTCATCTCAATCAGAGACAGTGCTGTTCCGGGCCGCTTTTGCATTAGCATTCCATGGGGCTATGCGGGTGAGCGAACTGGTAGCGAGGAATAAGCAGGATACGGGGGGAGGTCTGTGTCGAGAACACATCCAAATTAAGGGCGAGACGATGGTAGTCTCAATAGCCAGGTCCAAGACCGATCAGGGAGCGATCGGGGACTGTGTGGTAGTCCAGCGGATTCCGGGGTCTCCCATGTGCCCGGTAAAATGCGTGGAGGAGTATTTAGCGCAGAGGGCGGCATCATGGGGGGGAAGCTTGCTGAGGCACACCGACGCCACCCCACTGACTAGGTTTCAGTTCCAGCGGGTGTTGACAATGGCAATCGCAGCAGCGGGCTTGAACCCGAGCGATTTTGGGACCCATTCCTTCCAGATAGGGGCTGCTACAGAGGCTACAGCCAGGTGTTGAAAAGGTGAAACAGTTGGGGCGTTGGTCCTCGAATTGTCATAAAAGGTATGTGCAGTTGCACATGTTGTGAAGCTAATGCCATGCACTCACGCTTCTTGTTTTCTGTTTGGTTTACAGTTTCGCGAGCAGGCTTTGCGGGGCGGACTGTGCAGTTGACCCGACACCTGGGGACCAGCGGTCAAAGATCACCGGCTGAGGGAAGAGTGGTGTGGGTCGTTGGCCACTCATACGTGAGGCGAGCCGCGGACGTATTCAAAGCAGGTGACATGATTCACGTGGCTGGGGAATACGGGTGCAGGGTGACCTTCCACGGAAGGGGCGGACTCTGTATTGACCAGTTTCAAACTTTTATTGAGGGACTGCTAGGGCGGACGAAGTCACCGCCGTCTGTAATCATAGTACATCTCGGGGGCAATGATTTGGTCACCATTGGTCGACGAGTACTTCTCGAGTCAATTTTATCCACAGTGAGTTGGTTAGCGAGACGGGTTCCGGGGTGCACAATTGCATGGTCACACATGATTCCTAGAAAGGTGTAGCGGGGGGCCCTCTCTGTGTCAGCTTTGAATCAGTCGGTAAAGAAAGTTAATAACAAACTTAGTAGGTTGTTTCGTTCAGACCAGTTGCATTGTATTCCACATGGATGTATTCGAGGGGATCATATGTATCTTGAAGATGGGGTCCATTTGTCCCGGGAGGGGAATGTCTTACTCATAGGAGACTTCTTAGCTTGGTTAAAGAGTATGTGTAGCCATGACCTTTAGTAGGAGTTTGTGGGGGGTCCGGGTAGCTGGTCAACTATCCGGCCTGTGGTGCTAAGGTCATGATCGGTGAGCAGTAATTGGAAGATCCCTAGAGGTGGGGCGCCACCCATTATGGATGGGAGCGCCCGGGGGGAGGCGGCCATTGGCCCCTCACACGGGGAGGCGGTACCCCTCTAAGGATGGGGCCGCCGAAAAAGGGAAGGCGGTCATAGGCCCCTCCCAGGGGAGCACGGGCTACGGGCCCCTCCTGGGAATTTCCCGGGGCCAGGACATACGCGACGGCGGATGTGGTAAGCAGTGTGGGGTGGGAGGGGGGTCTACGCTACCTTCTAGACACCTCACACGAGTCCTCGGACGACCACTAAGATGGCGTTGAGTAAATATGGGGCCCCCGTTAAGACAAGGGAAATTGGAAGTTGGCACAGAGGTACAGTCCTCTGTGCGCCCGCCCCTTACAAGTAAGGGGGGAGTTCTGGTATTAGGGATCTGACACCGGTTACGACCTTGCCGTTGGCCCGTAATGTTAGGATGTACAATTTAATTTTGAGTATATGCATTTGCAGGATGTTTAGAATCGGCTAGGAGAACCTTTGTATTAGAGATGTGTTAAGGTTAGCCAATAAACATCGTAATGTGAAAATGAAATTGTACATGATATGAAACTGTTATTTTAATGTTTTAATTTTGTTTCATATTTTAATAAATACGGCCGGGAGGGTAACTCCCTCCCGCCTTCCAAAAGTCAAGAACTGTGTCCGTCTTCCCATCCTTGGGGATTGTGTTGGGAGGGGTGACGGGTATCCCGGCCATATGGAAAAGGGCGACCACTCGGTCCCCCCGAACGTATGGTAGGGTGCCCTGACCCCCCCGGGAAACCATTTTGGGCGGGAGGCGTGTCTCGGCTGGTATGCCCGAAGCGGCGTAGCCGGGGCGCGCCTTTTTCCGCCCAAGAGGGGTTGTCCTAGACACCTACACCGTTGGCCACGCCCCGTAGGCGGATCGGAGGAGGGTACACGCCCTCCCGAGGAAGAATAAAAGAGCAACAATCTAAGGAAGCATCCTCTTGTTCCTGTGCTTGGAAGCTGCGCCTCATCGTTGCACGTGAGCCCGAGACGGAACAAGGAGCCAATTTTGACCCACCCACCAGCCCCTTATGGCAACGATTAGTACTGCAATAAAGTCGATTAACAGTGATATTATCTCTTTTTTCAGGTTGTTTTAATAAAGTCTGTTGTTTTTTTTTTTTTTTTTTGGAGGATAATAAAATGGTTGCTATTTAGCATGTTCTTAAGCGAAGTATCACAGCTAGTTGAATGAGGTGTTACTTGTGTAAATAAAGGTTATTGTGTAATATCCAGTATAACCGTTTATTCCGTCCTCAGTAGGTTCAAAATGTCGTATTTATTTTGGTCGGGCGGTAAGGTCATGATCGGTGAGCAGTAATTGGAAGATCCCTAGAGGTGGGGCGCCACCCATTATGGATGGGAGCGCCCGGGGGAGGCGGCCATTGGCCCCTCACACGGGGAGGCGGTACCCCTCTAAGGATGGGGCCGCCGAAAAAGGGAAGGCGTTCATAGGCCCCTCCCAGGGGAGGAGGGGCTACGGGCCCCTCCTGGGAATTTCCCGGGGCCAGGACATCCGCGACGGCGGATGTGGTAAGCAGTGTGGGGTGGGAGGGGGGTCTACGCTACCTTCTAGACACCTCACACGAGTCCTCGGACGACCACTAAGATGGCGTCGAGTAAATATGGGGCCCCCGTTAAGACAAGGGAAATTGGAAGTTGGCACAGAGGTACAGTCCTCTGTGCGCCCGCCCCTTACAAGTAAGGGGGGAGTTCTGGTATTAGGGATCTGACACCGGTTACGACCTTGCCGTTGGCCCGTAATGTTAGGATGTACAATTTAATTTTGAGTATATGCATTTGCAGGATGTTTAGAATCGGCTAGGAGAACCTTTGTATTAGAGATGTGTTAAGGTTAGCCAATAAACATCGTAATGTGAAAATGAAATTGTACATTATATGAAACTGTTATTTTAATGTTTTAGTTTTGTTTCATATTTTAATAAATACGGCCGGGAGGGTAACTCCCTCCCGCCTTCCAAAAGTCAAGAACTGTGTCCGTCTTCCCATCCTTGGGGATTGTGTTGGGAGGGGTGACGGGTATCCCGGCCATAAGCTATACTAGGTGTATTTTTTTCCAGGAAGAATTATTAGCACAGTTTTGTTGACTTGCTTAATGCAGTCATTTTGCTTATCAACTAATCTTTCAACAATATAGTCCAGTGTAGGGTAAGTTCTTTGGACAATTTATTGTATGTGATCAGGGTGGACTAAATTACTTGATGTGATCCCTACGGCATACAATTATCCCACCTCAGGAAATTAAAGAAATTGTCATTTAGCTTGTGTGGATCTCCCACATATCAGTAGAATCTTTTCAAAACAGCACCCAAAGCTTTGTGACTACAATCAGCAATTTTCAGGACAATTACACAATATTGTTTTACCTGTTTATCTCATTGGTACAGCAATGAATTAAGCGAAAAGCCATTATTTTACAAACAATTTATATTGCTAACAACTGTAATGAATCATGTCTTAAAAGCATAGCAGATGCTTTGAAAGTTCCTCCTCCACGGCCCCAAAATGCAAAAAAGTACTTTTATTAACTCTAATTGCTTTTTGATAACACTTCTGATTATTTATCCTCCTGCTCCATTATGGATTCAGACTTCTGCTTCCAAGGTTTTAATTGCTATGTGTTTTCATTAATCCGATGCCCTTAGTTGACTGTTTAGTTAATGGTGGGTGTGCCAATCAATTATTCTGCTGGCCCATGAATCAAGCCAATTAGGTAGACTTTTCTCCTATCAAGATGTTTTAGTTATCTTTTCACGTTTGTTGTAGGAGAGCCCACATCTAATACCACCACCAAATAAACAAATACCAGTTTCCCCTCACCTCAGAAGTATTGTACAATAGAATCAATCACCATAGTCTGTAAAAGGAAGTACATTTCAGAAATGTCTTAAGCATGTCACTGTGACCGAGTGTAAACTAATGTGACCTCAAGGACCTCCTGCACTTGGTTCTGTTCCTTAGCAACTATTTCTCAAGCGAACCTTAGGAGAAGCTTTAAACAGACTCCCAATGGCTCTTTAGAGCTCACTGCTTCAGTGCCTAGGCCTAATTAGAACGACTTAAAATTCCCTTTACCAAGTACTTGAAACTGCCAGTTTTGACTCGAATGATTAGCAACCATTATGCTGTTGCAAATTAAGAAGTTTTATACGCATGAGCGAGTAAACTGGGGCATGTCATTAGTTCCCACTCCTGTCACTACAAAATGTTCTCTAAAATTAGTAGCCCTAGCATTTTTCATATAATTGATTACATCTGAAGAATAAAAGCATCAGACAATAGAAGCTGACAAGCTATAAACTTACAACTACAGAAGTGAAACCACAAAGTATGCTTGCTCTATCATTGATCAAAAATTAAATTCTCATCTTCTTTCTCACAGGATACCTTTACTGAGTCAGAATCTCCCAAATGTATAATGTGTCACACGCCACAGGATTGATATTTGGGTGAGCAATGTCTTTCTCTTTGATAACTTTGCAAACAATTTAACCTTCATAAGCTTGGAAGTGAAACTGTGATTGTTATACAATAATAATTTTCAGAAAGAGGAATGGCAGCAGGATATCAATCCTCAACCTACAATGAAAGGAGGCCTACTTAAAAAGACAAATCTATATCCAACTTTCAATTACAATGCACATCTCAATCCTGAAGATGGAAGAAAATATTGTATAATTACATTGCAGCGTTTGATATATAGTGGAAGCATCTATCTCTGCATAAATCATATCAGCTCATGCAATAATTTAACTGCACTGCCTGCTTTTTTTTTAATCGACCATCTGTCTGTGAGATAGCTCCTGCTAGATAATAATTTAGTACATTTTATTACCATTCACATTTGTGCTTTGCTGTACATAGAAGGATTCATGCAGGGCCTACCACAGTGGAAGATGTTGCATCATAGTTATCAGTGTGTACAAAAATGAAATTACAACCATGTTAAATGCCGGAAGAACTATATTTTTTTGCAACCAATATGTGGGTTTGTTAGTCCCAGTTGGAAAATCCTGCATTTAGCAAAACATGTAGAGATTTTCAGTACCAATGCCCAAGTATGAAAAATGCCAAGTACATATCAGTAATAGACCACAGTGGCACATGTGGCAAATCCATTGCATATATTCAAAGAAAGGCTTTAGGAAGAATGTGCTAAATATGTTTTATGCAAGTGTAGTCTTCTCGAAATACTCATTATTAGGCTATGCATATGTTTGCATAATTTTTGTTTGCAGCAGCCTTGGTTCAAGCCGGCCCATGCGTGAACAGTGACATTGTGTGTGTAATGTATCTGTATGCACTATACGCTACACCAGCACCCTTCAGTGGGTAATTTTAGCAAATGTATAGAAATTACAGGAGTTATACCTTTTGTGTCTTGTACACCTCACCTACAATTTTATACACAAGTCCACACAAGCGAAATTTGCACACGACTTTTCATTTTCCAGGAAATTATGCACAATTTCATCCACATCTAGTTTTGTGTTGCAGACTATCGCTGGCATGCTTAGATCTGGATAGTGATGGTGGGTTTGAATAGCAGTTCCTTACTCTATATGGAAGGTCAGAATATCAAGTACATCTATATTGGATGAGAGTGTCTCTTGTAAGTGAAAGGGAATTTGAATGCAATAAACTTCATTTTTTGAAAAAAACTATTTTACTATCCTCCTTATAAAGGTAAATGAAGATAATGCATACATTTGATAACAGGCATATTGTTTTCGTCACTGGTGAAATATAAAGATGTAAGTTAATGCATTTACATCACAAGATAACTACATTAAATTAATGATGATTCTTTACTAATTGTCTACTAGTATAATGCTCTTACTAATATATCTCATGTTGCACTTACTATGTATAATTATTACTATATCTACTACTATTTTAATTATAATAATATTAAACATAATAGCAATAATCCAATAACTTTACTTTAAATAATATTGATAATAATTACAACAACACTCTTAATACTAATAAACTTGCTATTACCATTTTCCCCTGAATTAAAGTTTAAAGAGTTCAAAGAACTGAAAAGCATAAGTTGACATCCAAACCCATATTCAGAGTAACTCAGTTTGAATAAAAAATGTATCAGAATTATGTAGTACTGTTCCACATGCAAGGTGTCTAATGCAATGTAGGACATATATTCTGTGACATGTGTTACCTTCTCCACATAACTACCAGGCTCTGCATCTTACAACCAAAATATTATATATTGTGGGAATTGTTCACCACCACTTGGTGGTAATATAATGATATATTATATTTAACAAACAGTGGGTTAGGAAATAATATGCCATTCAAACAATTCTGAATCAACAGTATGCCTCAACTAAGAAATACAAAATAATTGTCAAATATATGAGAAGGAACAGTACAGTGTGATAAGGCTACTAATGAAGGCAAATAGTTTATCAAGGGCAGTTTCAGTGAGTAAGCACCCGAGAGGTAAAACTATGCTCATAGTGAACCATTGAAGGAGTAATAACAAACACGGATACCATTACCATGGAGAAAACAGATATCCTTTAAGAATATAAAAATAAAAAAGGTATTATCATAGATTACAAGAATGCGTAGTTTCCCAAGTAACTGTAGTCAAATAACTACAAATGTCATCAATTGTTTGCTCTTATGGAGATTCCAATGGCAATCTAATGCCACAGTTCAATGTAGTGTCAATATAGTGACTGTGCCATGTTTCATTCAACTTTGCTATTCATTTATAATAAGCATTTCAGTAGAGATCCCCCCTTGTAGTTTGCAAAGGTGTGTGTCTCTATGTGGGGTGCTGTTATGTTGCAGTAAATATGTAGCTAGTTGAGAACACAATGATGGGCGCAGAGAGTCTCAAATGTTAAACAACTGGACTCATCTGTTGGCCCTGATATCTGAGCACCGACAAAAGGATAATATTCAAAGCTTTATAAAAACACTAGCAGCCCGCCCCTGCGTTGCCCGGGGCAGAAGGGGGCTGGGGGCAGCATCGCAGCAGGGCAGCATAGCAGCATAGCATCAGGAGAGGCGCAGCAGAGCGGCCGGGAGCAGCAGAGCGTACTTCCAGTGTTTCCTTGCTCCGGTTTTGTTGGTCCTGGTCCCTTCTGCCCACGCTCGTGTCTGCTGTTTCCCCCGACGTCCCGACTTTGAGGAAAAGGCTTCCGAGCACTCATGGCCCCCGCCCGTCCCTCCCCGCTGTTTCCCCCGACGTCCCGACTTTGAGTAAAAGCCTTGCGAGCACTCATGGCCCCCGCCTGTCCCTCCGCCCGTCCCTCGGTGCACACCCGCGGCTGCTTCACTTACCTCAGCCGCCGCTCCTCCCTGCGCTGCTGAGTTTACCGCTCCACTGCTCCTCCGCTTCTCGCCGCTCCTCACCGCTTGTCCGCCGCTCACTGCTCGCTGCTCCTTCCCGCCTGTCCGCAGCTCCTCCCCGCGCTCATGTCCGCCGCTGTTCTTCTTGCTCCTGAACGCCGCTCCTCCCCGCGCTACCGATGTCATCACGCACGTCGCGGCCGGCGCTATTTGCAAGGGACTACTTTTTTTTAATTCCTAAATTTTTTAAAGAACGTATATTTTTTATTTTTATATAGCCTATTTCCTTCTGCTTGCCCTGAGGTTTTCAAAGATGTCTTGGGTGTTTGGATTGGTGGTGTACTTTTCGAGTTTACCTGGCTCAAAGGACACAGTTCTCTCTTTATAATAGTAGTATAGATTAATACATGTCTATATATGGAGAGTGCATACTACTATTGAGGAACATGTCTCTGACCAGCAAAGCTTTTATGGAAGACTTGCAAGGTCAAATGGAGTGAGGGGTGCAATTTTGCCTTATAACGAGAGGTGCTTTGTCAGTGAGCCAGGAAGGTACTGTCCGTCTGCAGCAGTCTGTCCTAAAGGGCCACTCCATAGCAGGCTGGAGGATCACAGACACAATCTCAAGCACATTAATTGGAGGTAATTCTTTAAAAAATGCCCAGGGAAAGAATGTGGGTGTTGCATTAAACCCCTAGGCAAGATCAGTCCTCCTTCAAAAGCATGATCTCAAACTTAGGGATGAAAAATTGTTTTTTATAATTATCACCAATCCATTGTTCATATCTTGTCAACCAGTAGAGAATGTTTGGGTCCACCAAGTTATTTAGATAGCGTTTGCTTTGTGGGATATTATACTAGCAATGAAAGGATTTGGATTTACTTTTTTTAATGAAGTAAATATCACATGTGGTTCTAATTATTTTAAATGTTTTAGATGGTATATCACTACAGGAAAACAAATAATTAAACTGCAATTTGTGATATAGTCATTGAATTGAAGAGATCTAGGAGCCAGACATTTGTGTTTCACAAAACTAGTGGTTTCAATCAATTTAAATCAGAAAGGTGTGGGTGAGGAGTATCCCTTAAAAGGCATAGACGAGGGATATCACACACCGTACACACCGGCATGGGAGGTATGGCCCTCTGCATTATAATTCAACTGATATATATAGAGTCTAGCTAAAGATCAGTTTGGTAATTAAATATTTCATCTTGGCAACAATTTGCTAGTGACTGAACTTCCTCCTTGCCTTTACCTTAATTAGCAGTTGACAAAGAGAAATCAATGGCAAACCACCAAAGTACCAAGGTGTGGTAGGATCTGGAAGAAGAGGGTGTTGACTATTTTATGTACAGTTTAATCTGGGCTTATGAAGCAGTTTATTATGCCCATAGACAATCTTAGCGTGTGCTTTTCTCTATGTTGACTATAGTATTGTCATTGATAATACCACTGATTTTTCTTCCAGGAACCTAAACCATGGAATCTGTGCTATCATGGTCATCAAAGACAGAGTAAAAGACACACAATTGATGGACGGAATGTAGAACAAAACAAAACATTCACCCCCAGTTATGAGATTTGGGTTAAATCCATCATTCTTTCACTCACCATGCCACCGCAGTATAGACCTGGCCATATGCAAATCAGTCTTGACTCTGTGCCTCATGGGAACAGTCTAGCCTGAACTGCCAAGCTAGGTCCTCTCTGGACCGGAAACAAGCATCCTAGGACCGGTTTCAGGGTTTCACCCCTCTTCAGCCAGGATAGCTTGATAGCAGGATAGCCCGAAACAGGTCCTAGGATGCTTGTTTCCAGTCCAGGGAGGACCTGGATTGGCAGTTCGGCCTGGACTGTTCCAATGGGGCACAGGGTCAAGACTGATTTGCATATGTCTGGGTTCAAACTGGAATGGCATGGTGAGCAAAAAAACTATGGATTTAGGCCCAGATCTCTGGACTGGGGTGAATGTATGACTCTGTTCTGCATTCTGTCCATCAACTGTTGTTTTTGCATTTGTCACCCCGAGTGGGACGGGCATGCTCAGATGTGAGTCCTGTGCTCTCCATGCCACTGGAATCAAGCTATCCTGGCTGATGAGGGCTGAAGGCCCAAAACCGGTCCTAGGGTGCTTGTTTCCAGTCCAGGGAGGACCTGGCTTGGCAGTTCGGGCTGGACTGTTCCAATGGGGCACAGGGTTAAGACTGATTTGCATATGGCTGGGTTCAAACTGGAATGGCATGGTGAGTAAAAAAAAGGATGACTTTAGGCCCAGATCCCTGTCCTCAGGTGAATGTATGACATTGTTCTGCATTCTGTCCATCAACTGTTGTTTTTGCATTCATCAAAGACAGAGTGCCAGAAGTGTAAGGTGATTTTCATGTGAAATAGAAAATAAACGTGGCAATAGTCTATGACAACATAACAGTGTACACACTGACTGAATGTTAATTTCACCCATGGTCCACACTTTTCGTAAGCTACTCTAATGCTTAAATAAACATATTGAATAGAGGAGATGGAATAACCAGGCGCACGTAGAATCCTAAGGGTGGGCATTTTGGCTACACAATATATATTTTTGATACACAATGCATACAAATTACAAACTGTGACTGTAAGGTATAAGGCAATTCTTATGAGGTCCAAAATCGCACATACTCAGATCCCCAGTGTATATCTGTCATCATCTGTCAGAAAGAGTTTATTACCAAAGCAGCCTAGTCTTTTAGCAGTCGGTAAACTGTAAAAGTGTTATGATTTGCTTGAGATAAGGAGACATTTTGAATCAGGTAATTGACAGCGAGCGACTAGTCTTCAATTCAATCATATTTGGCTAATTAGTATGCCTTAAGCTTTTACTTTGTGGAACAGAGTGTCCAGAACTGCAAAGTGACATCTTTTAATAGTATTATCAAATTAATTTGTTTAATGTATTTTAATTTTTTTTTTAATTAGTGCTTAAAAAAGAAGAAAATGTACAGTTTCTACGCAAGGGAAGTAATCCATGCATACCAGTTGTTAGCTGACTTCCTTATTTATAAGTTTCATTTAGATTACAAATGAAGTAATAACTATGTCATCTTTTTGTTAGACCAAAGAGTCAGTGGCATGAGATAGGAGTAACGTTTACTCCTGAGGTCAACATGCACACGAAAAACAGAGAGCTTATTTCATAATTTCAAAAAGATAACAAATTATCCTCAGACCCAGAAAACAAATTTCCACATATCTGCAAATGAAATGCCTCCCACAAATATATGGAATAGAGCATTCAGTAGCAAGGGATGGGATTTATTGGAGCCCTCACTCTAGTGACAGACTGAAGCAGGTAATTGATGCAGCAAAGCAGGACATTAGTAATGCTATTGCCTTTGCTAATTCCAGATTTATTGCACACTCTGACAAAGTCTGATAAATTCAATTTTTCCTCTTCAGCCCTTGTATTTTCCAAGAAGTTGTGAAAATTCAGCTCTGGCCTCACTTTAGAAACACAAAATATTAAACACTAATTGTGTGGCCGGTCATCGAATAATAAGTATGCCTTTTGGATCCAATTTTGACTTGTTTTTGCCACATTTGCATAGTTTCTCAAAGGACTGGTTTTCCATTGCAATATGATGGAAAGAACTGAGGTTAAAATCATTTACATTTTCTTCATATCGCATTAACATTTGAAATCAATGTGGTTGATGGATCATGGGTTGCCACAGGAAACCTAAATAAAATATCTATTTCATACTACCAGATACTTCGGATGATTTATATTTAATTTACTCATCAGATCTTCAATTCTTGCTATACTGTAGGGACATATCCATGAATTAATGCCTGGGCTGAGGTTAGATTATGTTGACAGCACTTGGACATGGTCTGAACATCCAAATACACAAGGGATGCCTCATTAAATAAATGGTACTATAATATATTTTCAAAAAACAACTTCTCAGCAAACAAGTAGACACAGTAAATAGTTACCTTCACTAACTATGCCTATTTTATATGCAATAAACCAGGGCATGCAATCCTTGTATAAAACCTGAAACAGTCTATGCGTGGCTTCATTAGTTTGCAAATATTCAAACCCATATTCATTCTCACATGCTTCCTAAACATTTGTGCTAAGAGCAGTCTCTCAAGTTTGTCGCACATGGTTTGAAGAGTCTCTGCTATGCACACTGTCAATGAAAGCACTACCCATATAGGTCACTCTGTAATCACACACTATCTACCTAACCATACACTAGTAAGTTAAGTGCCTTATCACTTTTTCATAGGCTCCATACCAAGGAACACCAACAAAAAATAAGAGCACATATCCCATCCTCACCTACATCATCAAAACATTAATCTTATAGCCAACATAGCGGACACTCTTCCAGACATAGCACCCCAACGGAGTGGTGAGCGGCTCATGTACAAATGTGCTTTGACACTTGATCAGCGGTAAGAAGTGCTATAGAAATGCACTTACAATGTAAGAAGAAAACAACAGCACTACACTACAATATTAAGCAGGTCCAATGCAACTTCCTGAGCGGAGGGTCACTTATTCAGCTAAAAGAGTAACCTTTGAGCCATCTTGTTTTTTTCTTTCATACAATATTAGCCACTGGGCATTTGCAAGGTATGTTTCTTGTTAGTACTCCTGAAGATTATCATAGGAAGGAAATAATTCATGTGCAGGTTGCAACGCCTGCTTTGACGGAGACAAATCGAAATGCTCAAAAATAACTTAGCAATGAACTACAAGCTGCATATTGGAGTTTTTATTTGAAGTACACGTTACACACCCATGCTGAATATATGCAAGTAGAAGTCTTCCATCAGATGGAGGAGGAAACCATGTACTTAATTGAGGTTTAGGGAAAAGGATATTACTAACAATTATTATTAGGAAGAAATAATCAAATGTTCTACTTATAAAGATTATTGCAAGTCATCCCAGAGTTGTGACCTTATAAAACAAGCATTCGCAATGCAATAGGTCTCACATTTGCGAGAATTTAAGTTATTGGAATTGTAAATGACAATGCCTTTTATTTATCTGTTTTGCTAATTAACACATAAATAAAATGCATTGTCATTTACAATGCCAATAACTCAAACTCTTGTAAATGCACGACCTATTTAAAGAAGAGGCCACCATTGTCCCAGAAAGTAAAAGCGCGCATGGCACGCTGATTGTTGCAGGTAAGCATACAGTGCCTGCAGTAGGAGAAACTCATTAAAGAAAATAGTGTTTACAGACTACAAAAGACGTACCGTGTAACAACCGAAGGTAAAGAACCGGTCCTCATGGGAGGTTACAAATGAAGACCTGGTGATGCTAAGGAGGGACAAACGAGCCTATTAACAAATCACAAGTCAGCATTTACGAAGGGCAATGACACGTACCTATTACAAATATGGGCTGAGAGTGGGCGGAGCTTCTATTCCATACTCCAATACAGCATGCCGCAGCGCAGCGCATGCGCTGCTCATGCTCGACCTAAAAACCTCAGCCTTTAGCATTGTTCTATTGGGTCACATGGCCTCTCTGTAACTCTCAATAACGAGCATGGTGGTACTTTCTTATATGTGACAGTCTAGCTGTGACATTAACGTATATGGGTGACTGGAAAATGGCATCACTAGACTTGTGTATTGACCTATTGCACTTCACAGCATAACTCCTGCTGCCTGGAGACAGAGTGAAAAGCAATCCTTCCAGTACAACATTAGCTGCTGGCTGCTCAAACAATTACAAAGAAGGTTAGCTGTTCAGATTTCTTTCTTTTGCCAATTGCTTCATGGAAAATGCATAGCAGCTATTTATACTCGTATATTAAGTTTGTGGATGGATGTCGTTTAGTACTGTACATTACCTTTCTTAAAGCGAAAAAATGTTTTTTTTCCCTCACAGCACAGGATATATTTTGTATTCAAGGGGCATGCTACATTGTTGGAAGTAATTTTTGTAAATTGTTCTTTCCAGCAAAATGTTTTATAAATAATGTTTTTGTGGCTATTTAGTGAAATATAGTACTTTAAATTAAATCTACAGTCTGGCATTTTGTTAGAGAATTTCCCAAAGAGATATTTGATTTAGAAGAATCAGTTTCATGAAATTGTAAAAGGATGTTGTTTTCTCAGTTATAAAATGTTTCCACTTTGGTATACATTCCACATACTAACTGTTAGAAATGGGATTCCTGGTTGGCTAGGACATGCACCTAAGCCAGGCAGAAACCACCACTCTAGTCAGGGAAAGGGAGTTACATACTGAAGATAACTCCTGCTCACCTCCTTGGTAGCTTGGCACAAGGAGTCAGGCCTATCCCAGAGGCAATGTGTAAAGCATTTGTGCAACACACACAGCAGCGACACACTAGGCACTCCACAAAAGAAACTCCACACAAGGTTATATAAAAATAGCTTTTGTATTATCCATAAAACACATCAAAGCATATCACATATATACACTGTGCCACCAGGTATTTGGTATTACTTTACAGGGATTATATACATCACAGGGCCAAACGAGCAACTGTTATAACATCACCACTCACAATTAGTGGAGACAACCAGTACCTACTGGTAAGGGCGCACTTAGCATCCACACGTTAGGCATACATAATTAGCAGTGCACCATAGGAAAATAAATCTGCAAAGTGCACACATTACCACCACAACGTAAACACATTATGCACATAATAGTATTACTGAGCATATGATGCAAAATATAATCAGCAGACTTTTCGACCCTCTTAGGCATAATCATAACGCATTGTATGCCCCCATATCTCTGAGAGCCCACTTTTCCCCAACGCCTCTGCACCCTCTACCTGGACTGTAAGGTAGTTCTGTGGAGACTAGTTGCTCCACCCAGGCTTGGGGGCCTCCGTTGAGGTTCCAACCTGCTTTCACGCTCTCAAGAACAAGAATGCCCACGGAAGTCAGAGTGACCTCAATTAGTCTTGTTTGCATCACAGAGTTTGCTCCCGCCACCAAAGCAATGTGGAGCTGCCATGCGGCACAGCTCCCACATATGGGAAATGTGGGCCTTGCTTTGGTGCTACTCACACACTCGAGTAAATTCAGCCCAGGGCCTCCTCGGGCTGGAGAACAACAGGCGGTCCACATCCTCAGAGGGGAATCGCTGCTCTGACTTCCTCGATTTGGCTTCGGAAGCCTGAAGGGCTCTGTCTCCGTTGAGCCTGCCAGCCATGCCCTGAACCAGCCTACAGTCGCCTGACCTCCAGTGACAGGCAAGTCCTACCCTCAGCATCTGTTTTTGTTGCAGGGCCCCGCCCACAGTCAGGCAGAGTCCCCACCTGACTTATGGCACACAGTGAATTGTGGAGCAAGGTCTCCTGCAATTTGGGAGAGCTGGCGCAACTACTCGATCTGCGGCGCCGGGCAATCATTCCCCACAAGCCCCCGTCAGGGCTCCAAACTCCCCTGGGCACAGCAATCCTGGGGCGGCTGCCACACTGCTTCTTCTCCACTGCAGGAGAAAGAGACTGTACTTGCAAGTGCTCCCAACCACTCCAGAGCGCTTACGGCCTAGGTCCAGGGCGATAGGCAAAACACACAGCGCTCTGCCGGTCGCCTACTTCCAGACACCAGCAGGGAACTGGGAGCACTTTTTCCTCAGCAATGGCAACGGCAGAGCTGGGACAGGCAGGCCAGCACACTGAGTCTCACAGCCAGCACAGCAGACCCCTCAGCTGCCAAGCAGGGCAGCAGGTCAGTCCCTAGCGGTGGATCCTCCTGGCAATCCGGCAGCCTGCCGGCCACAAGTCCCAAGTAAGCACAACAGCACCCCTCGTATGGGGTCACAGCCCCAATACTTTTACCAGCTAGGTCTTTGTTCTCCCTCTGTCACAGGGCTCTGTGCCTGGTCCAAACCCGTTCTGGGGGGGCACTTATAAACATCTTTTCAGTACTCAATCACCATCCTGTGATAGTGTAGGCTCTAGCCCCAGACACACCACAGGGGATCGGAGCGAGCATTGTGGAAGGCAGGCACCATCCTATTCAGGCCCAGGCGCTTCTCCTCCCACCATTTCAAATTCAGATTGGACTAGTCAGACTAGCGCTGAATCACCCAGTCCCTCTGGAGCCATTGCACCTCCCCAGTCTCTGTGACTCCAGTGCCAGACATGCAATACACAACAGGCAGGCACAAAGAAACATAGCACACAGAAATGCCCACTTCTAAAAGTGGCATTTCTAAAATACTAATAACAAATCTGCGAACACCATTATGCACCATTTATGACCACTATTCCAAACATACCAAACTTGACCACGCTGCTCCTCTCATATCAGGAATTACCACTGAAACACACATCAGGAAATTCCCAATGCATTCCTATGGGAGGGCAGCCTCACAGCAGTGAGAAACCAAAATGGCTGTTTTTTAATACCAGGACATGCCACACAGTTAAGACACATGTCCTACCTTTTACCTACAGTGCGCCCTGCCCATAGGGCTAGCTTGGGTCTACCTTAGGGGGGACTGATATGTAGTAAAAGGGGAGTCTCAGACGTGACACTCACTTTATATGCCACGTCACAGCTGCAGTAAACTGTGCGCAAAAGCCCTGCAATGGCAGAGGCATGAGACAGGTTTGAAAGGCCACTTTGGTGGGTGGCGCAAGCAGCGCTGCAAGCCCACCAGTAGCATTTAATTTACTGGCCCTGGGTATCTGAAATACCACTTTACAAGTGACTGAAAGGTAAATTAAATATGCCAAACAGGTGTAGACCAAACTTACCACGTTTATCATGGAAAGCACATGCACTTTACACTGGACAGCAGTGATAAAGTGCCCAGAGTCCTAAAACCACCAACCCCAGGTCAGAAAAAAATACCAGGAGGAAGGCAAAAAGTTCAGGAATGACCCTGAAAAAAGGGCCAAGTCCAACACTAATAAAAGAGAAAATGTCTTTTTTAAGTGGGATCACTGTTGGACTAATGATATTTGTTTTCTGAGCAAACTGATATAGGCGCTTCCATTCCATAGCAATTGGGTTGTGTTCGATCCTTTGAAAAGTTTTAACTTTTTATATACCTAACCGTCAGAGAGTTTAACAGTTAATTTATGGTTGCAGATGTGTGTGTACAAATACTTTCCTGCATTCCTGTTTCTTAAGTGAGAAACACTTTTGCAGAGCTGTCCCTAACAGCCAAGAAGACGGTACATAAGAAAAATGTTCTATACAATTAGATACTTAATCAAATGTAGACAAAGACAGTAGAGTTCAATTGGAGAATTCAATACACACATAGATTATAGATCATATCTATGAAATATGTTTCTTCATGGTCTTATCTGCTGCAATCTAATTGCCCACCAGTACTGGCTTCAGGGCTGTGCAAACTGTGCCATCGCACCACGCACCGAGCTTAGGGGGCGCTGCATTCTGAAATTTGGTATGGATTTAAAAACACATATGGCAGAGGTCCTTGTGTGTCCAGAATTTTCGAGGCAATAATAAATATGTCAGAAGAACTCTGGTGATCAATGCACCTGCTAGAGAGATACGAGTTTAGTTTAATAGCCGTTTTAGCTCATCATAAAGTAGCACAGAGGGTTAATGTGCCTGCTGTAAAGCACATGTTACATCCACATCACAGAATTGTATTTTTCATTGATAGCTCAGTGGGTTAGTGCTTTAGTCACAGCATTTTGTTACGTGACCTTCATAAGTTATAATCCCTTCGATGAACTGGCATCAAAGCATTGCATGTAAAATGCATGGCAAAGATTTAGAACCTTACATTTTTCCCCAGTCTTTTGTTATCCTATGTCTGCTAAAACTGGTTTGTTTGGGTAGAAATAAACTGATAAAGGCAATGCACTTCCTGTGTTACGTTTTAAATCCTGAATTTGTGCTTCTTCAGACCAAGCACTCTTAAAATATATTGCCTACCACTAAGGGGGATTCCTACACATTAATGTCCTCATTTTCCTATGCAGCATTGCGTACACATTGTAATGTGTGTGTAATGTAAAGTGCAATGACACCCTGCATTGGTATGAGTAGCCCCATTAAAGAAGCTAAAACAAGAGGGAGAGCGGCTATAGAGAGTTGAAGGACTCCCTTGGAGGATGGCGGTGAAGAAATATGTGGAGAAGGAGGTCATAGGTGGGTGTCAACAAAGATTGTCCTACCGAGTGCCATCAGCACTAACGTCGGCCCTACTGCCCACTATAGGAATTTGCAGTGGATTTTTAAAGCGCGTAGCTACCCGGGGACGTCCCAGCACGTATAGTATTACTTTATCTTCAGCAAATCATAACAGTCGAAGGTGGTAGACTCAGACAGGACCCCATGGCTTTCAGGGCATATAGTGCAGAATTCCATCAATAATATGCATACCATCCTTTAAATATTTCTAGGCAATTGACTGAATGATTACTGAAATGGTTCACCAGCTCAGTGTAGCATATATCCCTGGTGCCTTGAGTAAAAACAACGTCACAACTGTGTTTTTACTCTCTTGTCCAAAGTCAACAAAATGTTTTGTTGCAGCAGTATGGTTGCACAGGTTGGGGTTTATCATAGTGCTCAAGCACTAGTTTATTGTTGGATGAACTGAAACCTAAGTCCTTCTGGTCAGTGTACTGTAAAGCGCTGCAGATCTTGTGCTCTTTTGACTGGAACAGAAGCTATACCTTGTGTAAGAGCCCATAACAAGGGCAAAACCAGTCCTAGGTTGCTTGATTTTCAGGTCAGGGAGGGTCAAGGCCAATTTGCACATGGCTGGGTCAAAACTGAGTTGGCATGGTGGACGAACAACAATGGCTTGGGATGACTGGCAGTGGCCGGGACTGTAACAGACAAAAAGCTTCACACTAAAGACAGATAAAGTAATGCAGGTAGCAAACATTCCATTTGACATTAGAATATGCAGTCCAAACATGGCATGGCCCTATGCACAACAATCTCAGATACAGCACGATTCCACAAACTGTACTTTCCAACCACAATCGTTCGTCTTTGGATGATCGGAAACTAAAAGTCATATTGAAAATATATAATTTTTCTATCCTTCACAATTTATTTCATGCCATTTCCTTAAGAACCTAAAGTGGTCAATGGAGACCATAGAAATTACCAATACCCGAAACTCATCTTGGAAATTAATCAATTTATTGTGCAGAGCCGAATCCCGATAATGAACAGGCAGGTTAGGAAACATGGATTAATGAGGGGGATGTGTTAATTGAGTCGGACCACCTCAAGTTGATGGTCCAATCGGGCACAGGGGCTTGCCTTGCTGTTGCTTGGACCAGATAACCACGACCATTGATTGCTCGTGCAGGCGCTGTCCTTACCACTACCCTCAGCACCTCTGCTAATGGAGTATTTAGAAAAAAGGTGCCATAATCTATGGTTTTGACTACTGTATCAATGACGTACCACCATTTGTTCCTTGGGTTGTACAAGTTTAATTCTTCTCTGTACATTTATGAAGAAATGAAACCCTAGTCATATTATATAAAAAAATCTGTCTTTATATCAAGCCAAATATTTGCCTGCAAATCAAATTATTACACTGTTTTTTGAAACCAGATAATATAAATCAAAACCAAAGCAGCCTGCCTTTTAATCTATTTCTTAAACACAAGTTCTTTACTTTTGTAAACACTGAAGCGATAAATAGTGCATAAAACAGCACCCTAATGTACACAGTGCTTGTTTTATATCTTTGCCACTGTATAATGCGGCGCACTGATTTTGTGTTTGATGACACTCTTCACAATTTCTGGCATGTTGACAGATAGGTCTCAAGCTAGGTGTTGTCCTGGCAACTCTGGCTTTCAAGTTATGCATGGTGGTTGGGTGGGAGGAAAGGCACATGGTAGGATACTGTTTCTTTCTGTTTCTGGACAGTCAAGGGCTGCCTTTCACAACTGGCCAGTTGCTTAGCCTGTACAATCCTCCAGGCATCCATGTGAAGTTCAATCTTCGCCATGTTAACAATAACTATGAAAGAGCATGCAAACTGGGATTCTGGATGCTGTAATTTGTATGGGGAACACCATCTTGCAAATGTGGGAACACCCTCTCCATGAGTACAGCAGTGTTGCAACATCACTCTTGTATTCAGGCTTGTGGAATGGTCCATAAAGCATATTCTTTAATTCTACCCTGCACTGCCCATTCTGAAGGATGCAAAACAGGAGACTGCTTTGATTTTCCTATATTTGCATACAATTTAGAATCTCCTAATATGCCTACATTGTCCATATCATTGCATAGTAAGTGTTGTGCATGCAAGGTTGTTGTCAAGGGTACAATGATTTGATGATCTCGTTTCTTGTTTATCCCGATTAAAATCTTATTGGTCCAAAGTTTAAAGAGCTGCTGCCTTGACAATGTCAACAATGAGTTTTCTAATCCAGTTGGAAGGTATCACAGGTGTATACGATAGCCTCAATTTATTTTTTCTATGAAGGATCAAACAAAGGCATGACGAAATCAGCAGCCATGTCTGTCAGTGTGCTTCTAATCAAATGGGATTTCCGCGATTTTTAATTGCAATCAACATTTTAGCATATAAGTAATTCGAACCAGCAGTAGCTAAGGAATCAATTTCATCTAGCAAAGTTTGTGTTGCTGTTTTTGTTTTCAAACACAATCTGAGGTTCTGAATTATGCATGTTATTGAGAGTTCAGAAGTATGCATGGTTAATGTTTCTAGATGCATCTTTGAAAAGAAATGCATCTTCGTAAATACACACTGAGGAGAAGTTTGTGAAACCTATGAAATTTATACAGAACATATTTTAAACCTATAATTTAAGTGGAAAAATTTAACTACATACCATTCGTGGACATTATCAAGCAATATCACAAGGTAAGATCCCTAAACATATGAAATAAAAATTCAAAAATTTAACATCTTTCAAAATGAACACAAAAACATCCAAAGCTACTACCAGACTAGCAGCCAAACTGAAAGGGATACTCCACCCAAGATGGGCGACGCCCACCCACTTGTGTAAAGTCACGCAGGCTGCAGGAGTTGCAAACATGGATCAATTCACCAATCAGGACTTTAAATAACCAGGGATCCACTCACATGTTTTCCTGCTTGATTTGAAGTAAGTTTTAAACATTTTTGGGATATTTACAGGGATAGCATCAGCTGTGTCACTCAAAAGGAGCAGTGGTGAACGCATCACAAATAATTTTTTACTGGTGCTATTGTATATGGTGGTAAGTTATGGCAGTGCTAATCCATATTTGTTCATGTTTTTCTTGTGACATTGTGTTCTGTCTTTTTGTGGCGCGGCTGTGTATTTATGTTGCATTATTAAATGTGAATATGTTTTGCTGTACAGCAGCTGCTGTGTTGGGTTCTATGTTACCCTTATTGGGTTCTATGTTACCCTGTTTGAACTGTGTTATGTTGCTTTGTGTAAGGTATGCTTTGTTGTTTACTTTAAATGTGTCAACAACTGCTGCTACGTTGTTATTCAAAAGCAGCTTATGCCTTGAAAGGTGCTATGGTAAGCAACCATTATTCACGGTCTACGGGGGGAAAATTGTGCAGCTCCAGCTCTTCAACTACTTAAGACGTGAATCAGCACTAAACAGTATCAGAGACTGTTGCTTAACTGAAGCTTCCTAGGTCCAAATCTCAAAACAATTGTGCCTTACGCTATTTAGGATCCTTGGCGGTAAGTTAAGGCAGTGCTTGATGCAAACACCTTTACCACAGAATAATGGAAGCAGATTTCTTGAGGGGTGTTAGACCAGACCTGACAGCCTCAGGGTGGTGTTCCCCCATACCTTTTGCCTTTTCCCCACCTGTTTTGCTGAAATCCATTTATGTTGGCTTTAGGAATCTGTGCACTTTACCACTGCAACAAAGTGCTAAAGTGCTTGTGCTCACTCCTTAAAACATGATGAAATTGGCTTACACCCAAATGGCACATTTAATTTACTTGTAAATCCCTTGTAGATTGGTACTAAATGTATCCGGGGCCTGTAAATTAAGTGGTACTAGTGGGACTGCAGCACTTATTGTGCCGCCCACTTAAGCAGCACATTTAACTGCCATCTTGACATGGCAAAGTAAACCTTTTGCTAGAACTAAAGCTTCCTTTCTAGTACACATAATTCGTCCATAGGGTAGGCCCTAAACAGCCCTCAGGACAGAGTGCAGTGTGTTTTCAAAAGTAGGACATGTACTTTTAAGTTTTACATGTCCTAGTAGTAAAATAACTCTTTAATATGTTTTTCATTATTGCAAGGCCTACCTCTCCCATAGGATAACATCTAGCTACCTTATTACATTTAATATGTGATAACGTTTGTTTGAGAATTAGAAGAAATGTCATGTTTACACTCAAATGAATTGTAATGTAAACCCCTCTTTAGCATTAAAGTCAGATTTTAAGTCAAAAATCTAAAAATGCTAATTGCATTTTTCTGTCCCAATGAATTGTCACTGCAGCTGTATACATAGTGACATGACGAGGTGTAGTTGACAGTTGGTATTTGTGTTATCCTCCCAGACAATGACACAAAGGGGGGGGGCTATGTTTTGGCATGATGGCCATCCTGCCAGAATGGGGGTGCAGAGCTATGTACAGCCGAACATACATTTCATAGGGTCTGCCACAGCACACACAGTTTGTAACCACAGGCATCGTGGAAGAAAAGCAGGGAGAAAGGGTATTACAGAACCATCTGTCGGGGGGAAACTCCAGCAGCTTCTTCTACTTCAAAGCTAGGACAGGTATAAAAGTTGGACCATCAGGACCACTCTTCAGTACGCTCCTGTAACTATGACTACTACAGAAGAAGGAGCGCCATGCTGCCTGAGTCCTGACCTGCCCTCTAAGAAGGAAGACTGGACCTCCATCCCAGGCAGAGTGACTCCAAGGGTCAGGTGGCTGACATCTTGTACTGAGATACAGGGATACAATAGGTTCCAGAGGCCTCTCTGCAACTGCTCATGTGACGTGTTGCACTGGACTTGCCTGGACTTGCAAATGGACCTGCCTGAACCCTGCTGGCCTCTGGTGGAGTGAGTTCTGATCCAAAAGAGATGGCTTACAAGATCCTAGACTCTTGTCTGAGTTTAGCTCCTTCTGTGAAGAAAAGGAGAATTCCTAAAGTTGTGGGCTCTTTGGGACTAGAAAATGCTAAGATGTTGCCACTCACAACCATCGAAGTAAACCTCCGTAGGACATTAGTCTTTGTTCTACAGCACACACAAGCGACAACTGGCAGTGCGGGAGCTACACTTTGACTCTACAGGTAGGAAAACTCACAGTGATCGCAGAGGCGAAGAAGCTCTCAGGAGGTGCACTGTCAGTGCGTCCCATGATAGCAGCCTTCTGGAGAGGGGCAAGTGGGTCCTATTGACCCCCAGACAAATGCTTGCAGGTGAGTGCAGTCACTCATTGCAAGTGTCTGCAAGGGGATCTCTAATCCCCTTTAAAGGTGCCAGTGGGTTGCTGCCTGCACAGTGAAACACGGAGCGGCTGCTTTAAAGCCACTCCGTATTTCACTAATACGCTGCCTCCAGGACAGCACAAGTTTGCAGCTGCCCTGGGGCAGCACACATGTATTTGCAACCAACGCACCTATTTTAAGGTGTGCCAGGCCGCAAACAAGGAAAGTTAGCCAACATTAGGCTTATGGAGCGCTCTCTATACCTGGGAAAAAATACTTGCATACATTCTGTGAATGTAACACAGAAAGAAACACACTCACAAAGAAGTGATTTGGAATGGTTGAGTGTATTGGCAAAAGTACAATCTATCTTGCCTTCCATTCATTATTCTGTTATTTCACATGTTCCCAGCAGGGATGTAAACAAAATATGACATGAAAATAATAATAATAGTTGATATTATCATTGGCTTTATTGTTATTCATTATTATTATTATAGTTATGATTCATACCCATAAATGTAGCAGCACTCGTCATAATAGGCTCACAGGTAAATACAGTTGCCTTTATTGTATAATGGCATATATTTAGAGACATTAATAATATCAGAATCATCTGTTGGCGTTCTCCGCTTCAATTGTCATAAGAAACTTGTTGAAGCACCTGTGTTCTAACCTCTATCATACATTTAGCCATCTTTAATAGAGGTGGTAGAATAATGAGTTCACTTATAAATTGGTTTTTTAAGAGGTTGTGTTGGTGTCCATACATCAATCTAGAAGCCCACAAACTCAAAGCTTCAAATATATTTCTAGTCAACAATTAATAAAAGAAAACAGAGAGGTAGCCAAGCAGACAAAAATGTTAAGCAGCAAGAATCTTCTCAGTCTCCTTGCTGGGAGAAGACAGACATGTAATGGATTGCAGGTGACCTTTGACTGCATCACACTGCTGACCTGAGGCTCCTGGATATGATGGGATTTCACTCAGAAGCGTCAGCCTAGCCCTGTGCCTGGAAGGCAGGAGTGCAGGGGACACACCATTTTAATTTCCAAAAAATGAAGAACTGGTTTGGCAAATGTCACAGTGGTAATAGAATAATTAATAATATATATGTGTCCTCGGTTGCATAGGATGTCTGCCAACTGATCCCAGGAAGCAGACATTAATAAAAGCAAAGTTTTGTAATGGCTCTTCTATTCTTAAGGAATCATTAGGGATGAAGCATTTTTTTTTTCATTTATGCATGCTAAAAAGTATGGTTTGCACAGTGCTGGCATTCTTGATGAATTCCCGCTTGCACGTTATTTATTTCTAAATGATTTGTAACTTGTTTCAGAGAAATCTGTTTAGTAATTTAATCATCTCAAATGATTCTATGTTTACTTTTTATGGTGTTACTCTCCTTAGTGTGAGGATGGAATTGGCACACTGTGCAATGAAAGTAGCAATAAATATACAATGAACAACCACAAATGCTGAGATGTGCTTGAGTTATTTGAGGACAACAGTGTCTGGCAGGCATGGAGAAAAGAAAATATAGGTTCAGAAGCTCACTAGGCTAAACGTGGCATTGGCGGCAGGGAGTGGTGGGGGTGCAAGGACTAGGAGTCATGTTTAACATTGGTGACATGTCATTAATAGCCATTTCTAATGTGCCATCCTCGTCATCATGTGAAAACATTTAAGGAGCAGGGCCCTTATTTACAAGGCCCCTAGCGACACATTTGCGCAGCCAGACCGCCACTTTTTTCACTCTCCGGTGGCACAAAGTTTCGCAGCATATTTACAAGTCCACGTAAGGCCACTTTGCGTGGCTTTTCATGGTCTTCTAAATATATATCCAATATATATGTAATATAATATATTTTGAAATATGTGCCCCTTTCAGGCAGAACACTGAATGAAAAGGGGTGCTCCATGGTTGTTGCTGTAGGGCGTTCCATTGCAACACAGATGGAATCTGAAGCATTCCTAAATGGGGCGAGATATCGTAAACCTGGGAATGCATCAGTTTTTAACACCGCCCCAGGAGTGGCGTTAGGGAGACGAAACAAGCAGAAATATCTTTCATTCTTCTCATTTATTCCTCCTTCTATGTCTGCTTAAATTTGCATCACATATACAAAGAGGAAAACACATCTTGTGATTGTTTTTGGGTGCCATTTTTGGGAAAAAGGACAGGAATGCCCCATAACTCATAGATACTGCACATTCCTGCCTTTTCTTTTGGTGCAGGCCAGCGCAGCAAGATTCCTGTTGCATGCCATGTGCCAAAACCTCGTAAACGAGGCCCTAGAAGTTGGATAAGCAAGTCCATGTTAATCTGTTGGCTTTCAAGTGGCTGTACAGTTTTTGAAGCTATGCAGGTTGAGCCCCGCTGTCAGTCAGACACTTTGCATGTCTATTCCCATGCTGGCAGGAGGGCCCCATGATGCAATTAATCAATGCATATTCTTCGTCTGCCATCTGCTATTTCTACAACAAGTGGTGAAGTGCACCCAGGTTGCAGTTGCTCTACATATAACAGTTCATAGAGCTGATAGGCCTACCTTCATACTATGCCTAGTAACACACAGGGTACTTATCAACTGCCTTGTTATTTAACAAGAGGTAGGTGTTTTAAAGTAAAATACATCATACCGAAGATATCAGTTTACCAGATCTATTCAAATTTTGATAACTGGCCACCCTTATGGAATCTAATCAACACAAAATTGCAGTTTGTCTCCCAAAATTGATACATGGTATTCATTTATATTTAGGCTGTCCTGTTTTCAGTTTCTATTTTTGGTACATTCTGGTGGGGTTTTTTCAGTGTTTTCAATATCTTAAAAAACAGTTGTTATCAGTGGTTACACATTTTCACGCCACTAAAAACAACAGAAAAAGGGTTTTTCCGGTGTTAATGGAACGTTTTGCTTTTATCATTGCTTGCTTTCTGCACTGAAAGAACATGGTATATAGACATTGTACGTATAGTGTATATGAGGTCCAAAGAGATTTTTGCAAATTAATGTGTTTGTAGTACACCATACAATACTTCTTCAGTGAGTCTTTGGTCATGTGCGCTCGCGCATTCCTTCCCAGGTAAACTTCTGTGAAAAGGCCCTCACAGCATTCATAGCCCCTTGGGCTGAGAACCATCAGCTAAGGGGCACAGTTGGGATGACTCTTTCTTTGATGCCACATAAAGCACGAAATGATAAATATTTTCATTTTAGTTCCTGGGTATAAGAAAACAGTGCACCAGAATGGACTAAAAAGTCAATAGCATACCTCATTAACTCTGAAGATTGTAAAGATGCTTTCAGCATACCATCTAACAAGTGGCAAGGATCTCCTACAGGGAATCACTTCAGCTTGGGTATCAATTTTGACAGGTCATCACACAAATGTTTTATATACGTAGCTGAATCACTACAAATACAAACAATATCACTCTAATCTTTGTTGAACTTGGAAATAACCTTTTTTGCAGAGCATAATAAGTGACACTGCATTCCGTCTTTCTTACTGCTAGCTTGTATAACAAAGTTACATTTTATTGACCCCTTCAGTAAGAACAAAATGACTTTCACTTTCTTTTTTCTTTCTTTAAATGGCATTTAGTTTGTGGTTAAGCAGGTGTTTTTTCAGTGTTTATATGTTTTCCCCAGTGAGGGCTATTTTTCTTTCAGTGGGGTTTTATCAGTTATTTTAGGTTTAAACCTAAAACCCCACAGCCTATTTATATTGTAACCTGGATTGCCAATGTGTTATGGAGGCACACTATAAGAAAGATATCCATTAGATTTTCAAAATATTAGTTCTATGTTCTTAAAACATTGAATTGACCCTCAGGAACCAGAGGAAACAGAGTGCCTTTAATGTTCAGAGATTGTTTAATGGCGAGTGTATGCACCCAGCTGCATTGAAAGGGTCACACAAGATTTTCGGGCTTTTAATTTGCAAATCTTTAACAGAAAAAAACATAAATATGGGGAGCATCGCTAGGTGTCCATTACATTATGCAGAGATTCCTCATCATCAAATAGAGTTACTACTTGAAAACATTGCAAGCTTTCAACAACCACCACTGCCACCAACCTCAGTCAGAATTTGTGAGTGCTAAGACTAGTCTGAATTGTAAACCAATATATTACCCAAATGAGACATCACAACGGACACAGATTAGACCTAATACTATGTAAAAGCATAACTAATTAATATATTTCCATCTGACTTACATTGTGGTCTCACCAGTCAGAAATGTGCCCTAATATATTACTATCTTGCCAGAAATGGAGCTTTTATATTGAGAAGGTGCAACCCTTAGCAAAAAATGAACACAACCTGATTACTCCTAGTTGTTAGAGAGCATTCATTCAATCTAGGACACAAACAATTGGCAATTCCCAGATAAATGCATGTTATTGTCAAACAGTAACAATAACGTTGACAATAAAATAACAGTTCTAAATAAAAACAGAAAAATAGAGACAGATGTAATGAGCAATAAGACAAATAAACAATTACCATCAGAAAAGGTGAACTATAGCTATGAATGCTTAAAATTGTAAGGAAACAGTGCCTGGAAAAGTGAAGCACCATTGAAAAATATCAGTTTGTGGTGACCTGGCCTAGGCACCATTCCAGGCTGACCATAAAGGAGCAGTTTTCTGATACATCAAACTGTCATCCTGCTCAAAGTTTTTACCTTCAGACCATAACTCTCAGTTATGGAAGTCAAAATCTTCCAGAGTGGCAAATCCCAAGACTGAATCTGGTGATGTTCCCTAAACCCAGACTAGTTGTCTTTATGCTACCACAAAACCTATTGGTTTCAGCACAAAAACGCTCTATGTGGGCTATATTATGTAGTTACCTATATAACTTCCCTGCTGGGACAGATTTACCACCTTGCCTCATTCCAAGGTAATATCTTTGGATTCGGGCCTGATTACAATCACAAACATGATGGATATCACATCCACCATATTACAAGTTTGTTTATAACCTCTAGAACTTGTAATTCAGCAGACTAGCTATCTGCCACATTTGTGACGGAGTATCCTATCCGCCAATATAGTAATCAGGCCTTAGTCACTTTTTTGGTTCTCAAAATCTTCCAGTAGAGAAAGGGTTGAAGCTGTAGCCAGGTATGCTCCACAAGGCCAAGGTGTCATTGAACCATTTTCAGCATTGCAAAAAGTTTGGTGATGGACAATAATATTTTGCTTGCCTACACTAGGTAAAAAATCCCTGGCGAGCTCCATAATGTTGTCCCTACCTCCATAGTTTGAAATAAACACTAGTCTAAATTCCACTTTTCATAAACTTGAGGTAAACCTAACCCGAGTTCCTCATGGACCCATCACATCCGCAAGGCCTGCTTTTACTCACCAAAGCCCAGATTTACAAAGGGTTTGTGTTGCCTTTATGTCATGCAAGGTGACGCAAGGGCAACCTAGCCCGTAAGTGAGATTTACTAGGCCACACATAGCCACCTTACATGGCTCTGCGGGGCACAGTAAGTCGGGAGTAATGCAAGGCAGCGCAAGTCGATGACTTTGCATTACTCTGCCCCAGGAAGGCGCTCCATGGATTTTGCATGGGTGTCCCCACGCTTCCACCCATGGTTTTTGGAGCATTTCTAGATTTACAATAATAGGAAACTTGGAAATGCTTGAAATTCTCCACCTTCCCAGGAGAGGCGTAACAAGGAATATTATGTTTATTTATCCTTGTTTTTTCCTCTTTCTATTTGTGGTGCACTCTGCCTCAGAAAATTACTTTTGTGCAGGAAATGTCCCTTCATGCGAGAAAACAATCCTGTCTGCCACACAGGCACCCTTGAGGTAACGTAGTGGTATAGGTAGTGTCAAGGCTGCCCTTTTTTGACACCTTGTTCTGTCCCCATCCCAAATGGCTAGTGTTTGCTAAGTGTGCAGTTGTTCACAGAAACACCTCTTCATAGGCTGAGAGACCAAAAACTGTCCTTGGAAGAACAGGTTTATTAACTCCACTGTGCAATGCGCACTCTGGAGGTGAGGTAAGTGTCAAAACTAGTTGTGAGTGAGTCTTAGATCAAGCTGGACAAAATAGGAGTTAATAAAGTTACCTTTACATTAAAGCTAGAAAAAATCTGATACCACTAAATTTTTTTTTTAAGTGAATAGATTGCTAGTATCTTCCCAGAGGGAGATATGAATTAAGGATTTTTATGATAACTAGGCTAGTTCCTGAAGAATGCAACTTTAATCTTCACAATGACAACAGCATTTGGCCACTAGTCAAAGTGATGGCTCCTCCTATTTCAAAGACGTATTGTACCACTTTTGTATATATTAAGTACCCTGCCAGTTTGGCCAACAGTTCGGGGACTGGCATGAGAGTGGCAGATCCCCTACAGGAGCTTAGCGCGACTATCTCCAAAAGTTGGTAATAGGAGATAGCGATGTTAGCGACTGTTTCCAGTCGCTAACATCTTGGCACGCCCACTTTGCATGTCATTAGTGATAAATATCACTGACATGCAAAGCGGGGCCCAAGATGGTCGCTAGCTCCTACTAGCTGTCGCTAACTGGTGTTAGCGACAGCTAGGTAATAGGGAGATAGATTTATCTCTGCTTTCTTGGCTTCTGAAGCCAAAAAAGCAGAGATAAACCCCTTTGATAATATACCCCCTTGGTTGTTACAAAGTCGGCTCAGTACCCACTTTCTACCTAGAGACCCTGTGACCGAGGTTCCTAGCAACTATATTAACACTATATGGTCTGACAGGAGTTCTCATAGTTGCACAGTAAAAACAAAAAAAAGCAATAGTGAGCAATGCTCATCGAAAGATATGAATGAATACAGCTACAAAAATCTATCAAACTAAAGTAAGAATAAGGCCCTCTTTTTAAATACCAAAATCCACATTCATGAAATTTTCCGATCAAAAATTGTTCCATGTAATTTCTAATTCATCTTAAAGAGTGGTTGCTGCCTCCATTAACTCCATAGTATGAAATGCAGAATTTGTTAAAGTCTTCCCTTATTATGCAGGTTGTTCCCTTAGCATCAAATGCAATAATAATTTAAAGCATAGGGGACATTTCAAGTGATAGTGGCAGTAGTTTAAAATTTGTACTCCCAAAATGCTGTTATTTAACTCTTAGTTATGCAAAACACAAAACAACCACTTCTTTAGAATCCATTATATCAATGATTGCTCTAGTCTGAAACAGTGAATCAATTTTCTTACAGTTTATGGATGTGCAATTTTTATATTTCACAGTTCCTTCGGTATCTGTCACATTCTAAAGCCGCATGCAGCGAACCTTTGAGCTCCTTGTTATCTGAGACACTCAAAATGCATTTGATTGTTGGATCAAAATTCAGTGGGGACACTTACTGATCTCAGCTGTCAATCCCAAGCATTTGGAGATGCCTGATACAAAGTAAGTGCATCACCTATGATGCATGACTTCAGTGGGACAAAGGGGTATCTCCATTAGATGAAGATGTGCTAAACCAGGTTTAAAATGAACTCCCAGTTTCTTTTATGATTCTCATGTGGTGTGAGGAAGGCCATTTATTCAGTTTTTCATAAACAATAAAAAGTGTCCAAAATACAATTTGAAAGTGTTTTGACAGGGTTAGGTAGGTGCCTGGGCATATTATGTTTGCACTGATTAGTGATGTAATAGACACTTTGAGGTCTTTCTAAAATCTAATCTGCAAAATTTACAACATTTCTAGAAATGTTCATAGTTACTTTTTTCTATTGTATTGTTTACTAACATAGTTGATAATGTGTGCAAGTAAGCCAGTTTCTAATGTTGGGTAGAAAGGAATAGCAGAGATATGTAGTTGACTTTGGTGTTTTCATGCTAAAAAGCAGAATATTAAAACAATTATGAACAAGTCAAAGCATAAGGAGTTTTTTCCACACTGAAAGAGAAAACATTGAGTTGCAGTGAAGTGTTAGATTAATGAGTAGATGAATCAAGACTTGTGCTGGTAAATGTAAGAACATTCAATATTCTCCTGTCCATTTTCATTACCTTACATTGTATTTATATAGTGATATAATGAAAATACTTAAATATATATTGCCAGTAAATTACCATAAAGGGCATACAGAGCTTTACGAAATTAGGTATGAGGTGTGTGCCTCCGAACCCACAGTTATCAACAGCAGTTTACCGCAAGGATCATCGCTCAATCCCACACTCATCCACATCTACACGACACCCCTAGCCGCCTTCGTTGGACAGCTTGGACTCAGCATTGTGTCCTACGCCGACGCCACCCAGCTCATAGTCTCCCTCACGAAGGACCCCGAAACCACCAGACTCAGTTTTCAAGAAGGAATGAAAGACGTTGCAGCTTGGATGAGCAGCAGCTGTCTGAAACTCAACTCGGAGAAGACAGAAGTCCTAGTCCTCTGACCCGCACCCTCTGCGTGGGGCAACTCCTGGTGTCGCTCCACCCTAATCACCCCCACAGACCATGCCCAGAACCTCTGGCCATGTCTGAACTGGGTGGCAGAGTGGGCTAAAGAACGGTGATGGATTAAACCCAGATCTGTTGACTGGGTGTGAGTGATTGGTTCAGATGCTCCGTCCACCACCACCCCCTTTTGTACCGCTTTGTTCACCATAAGTTGGCAGGGTATGCTCAGACGTGAGTCCCTTGCTCACTTTGCCACTAGATTCAAACAAGCCGTGCTGAAGACGGCTGAAATGCAGGAAACTGGTCCTCGGAAGCTTGTTTCCGGTCCAGGGAAGGCATGGCTTGGCAGTTCGGGCTGGACTGTTCCCATGAGGCACAGGGTCAGACTGATTTGCATATGGCCATGTCTGAACTGGGGTGGCAGAGTGGGCTAAAGAACGGTGATAAATTAAACCCAGATCTGTTGACTGGGTGTGAGTGTTTGATTGGTTCGTATGCTCTGTCCATCACCACCCCCTTTTGTGCATTTCCAGAACCTCAGCATCATACGCGACTCTTCCCTCACCATGAACCGACAGATCAATGCTGTTGCCTCCACCTGCTTCAATGCCCTCCGCATCCTCTGCCAGACCTTCCAGTGGAATCCCCCTGAAGACAGAAAGACCGTCGCCTATTCACTCATAACAAGCAGACTGGACTACAAAGACGCCCTCTATGCTGGAACCAACAAATCCCTGCTACGCAAACTCCAGACAATTGAGAACACCGTGGCCAGACTTGTACTCGGCCTCCCATGGCATGAGCACATCACCAAACACCAGCGAGACCTCCACTGGCTCCCCTTTAGGAAGAGAGTAAAATTCAAGCTACTCGCCTATGCCTACAAAACCCCTCCACAACAACAGACCCAAATACTTCAATGAGGGTCTCTTTCCACGTACCCAAAAGGAACTTCCACTCTGCCGACCTTGACCTGGCAGAAACCATGCATTTCCGCAGACCCAGAGCAGGTGGAAGAGCCTCCTCCAACATCACAGCCAAAGTCTGGAATGAGCTCCCAGTCAACATCAGACGCTCCCCTACTCTGTGCACCTTCAGGAAGACCCTCAAGACCTGCCTCTTTGGCTGACCCGGAGCTGCACTCCCCTCTCCCAGCGCCTTGGGACCCTCATAGCTGAGTAGCGAGCTTTAAACCCCCTGAGTGATTGATTAATTGAACAAAAACAAGGTACATAGAAAAAAGTAGACCTTATATCTTTTTTAGAGGGTATATAATGAAGCAAACAACTGCAAGACTCAGAGTGAGTGACAAAAACTTAAAATAATCCAGAGAAAATACATCAAAAGCAAAGGTGTTGGGACTGGGAAACAAAAGCCCCCAAAAAACATGCAGCAGAATGACCAAATGAAACAAACATTGAGAAAGCCAATTTGTCTCACCTTTGGGAACTATTGACCTTTTCAACATATTTTTGGAATTCTACACACCATCGCTGATGCTTTGCAGCATGGCTAAAGAGGAAAAAAGCCTATTGAGTCATATTGTAAGCGAGCAGGTCACACATGTGCATGCCTACTAAATCATGAAACCACAATTTTTCCCTTTTGAAACTTAGATTGGCAAATAAAAACAAATGTGAAAGCATTTTTGGGGCACGGCGGTCGGGGAAGCAACATGAGCAGGGGCTCAGAATCTACACAAAGGGTGAATGAGGGTTGAAGCATCATTGGGGGCCAGAGAAAAATTGAAGTTGTGGTTGATGGGGAAAAAAGATTAAGGGTACGGAGGGAGATCAAACAGGCAACAAGGAGAGCAACGTGGAGGGCTTAGGGATGGGAATAAAAGTAAATGTCCAAGAAAGACTGTAGCCTGGGTCTTGATGGGGAAAGAAAGGAACCTGGGAGGGGGAGGAGTGAAAGAGATGCTCTAAGAAGAATGCTGAAAAAACACATGCACTCTTGTGGAATGCTTAAATAAAAAGAAAAAAAGTAGCACCTGAAAATGTGAGCAGTGTAGAGACATAGTAATTCATCCATGCTCAGGGGAGGGACAAACAAATGAAGAGGAAGGAAAGCCCACACATGCAAATGAGTAAAAGCAAGCATAGTTGAGGGCAAAAAAGCCAGCCAGTGGTAACCAATGGTAAGCTAACAATATGTCTTGCAAAACACAGCACATTCCAAATCGAGGAGGTGAAATCTAAAAAAAAGAGCACAGGAAAAAAAGGAAACACTATTACCTTCAAACAACCAAAGTTTGAAAAGGGATATTAAAGCATAATATATAGAACAAATTGTCTAAATATGGTCTTGTTAACAGGCCGGGAAGGTGCAACATGTTATATGATGTTATCTAATGCTGTAGTGATCCACATAACAGGTTTGAGGATAGATAGTCATGTTTGTTTTATTACAGGTCCATGGAGCACATGGACTTTCACAATAAGTTAACATACTTTGCTTGCTAGGTATACTCATACACATCTATCTGTATTTAATCATGTTTTTCTATGACTCCGTTCTATCGCAAAGAGATAGAATGGTTAGATGTCTTATTTGTGTGTGGTACTGAGACTCAGAGAATAACTGTGTTTGTACTCCACCATACTATAAAAACCTAACAAAAGATTATTGAATAAAAGAAAAGTGACGATAAGACATACATTATTTTTTAAATAGAACATCTATGGCATTCGCAGGTGGTGTAAGGGAATCACTGGATGTGCCAGAGAGCAAAGTCAAGGCAGGAATGAGGTTTCTTTCCATTTGTAAGACATCAAGAAGAGCGGTCCAAGACACCAATGCTTCTGGATTAATAGTAGGGGTATATGAAAGTTGAATTGTTTGAGCACAATTATGCGAACTATGAGGAAAAGTATGCAAAATTATGTCAAATGAAATCTGTCATTTAGAACTATGTTAGAGCATTAAGGCCTAGATGTATCATCGTTCCCATTTGCGATTTCTTAATAGCGATTTTTACCGAATCGCTATTAAGAAATCGCAAAATGGGATGTATGTTTAAAATCGCTTATTTTTTGCGATTCCTTATTATTCCTAATTTGCGAATTCGCAAGTTGCGAATTCGCAAATAAGGAATAATTTCCCATTCATTCCTATGGGCCAGGAGGCCCATAGGAATGATTGTGAAATAATTCTCAAATTGCGAATTCGCAATTTGCTAATCGCAATTTGAGAATTATTGCAAGGGTGCAGGGTGTCTCATGGACACCCTGCTGCACCCCTGAAACTTACATGTGTGTGCATATGGCCCACATACATGCCCTATGGGCATGTATGTGTGCCACATGCCACCTTCAAAATTGCTTAATTGTGAATTTTGAATGGAATTCGCAAATTAACACCAACCTGAAATTGGTGTTAATTTGCGATTTCTTAACCTGAATTCGCAAATTGAAATTGCTTCATACATGGCATTTAAGGAATCGCAAAATTGCGATTCCTTAAATGCTTAAGCAAAATAAGGAATCGCAATTTTTTGCGATTCCTTATTTTGCTAATTTCTCATACATCCCAAAAGATGCAAAATGTCCGTTTGCTATTCGTTAAGGCCGAAATTCTGCGAATTTCGGCCTTAACGAATCGCAAAAGGCTTGATACATCTAGGCCGAAGTTTCTACTTGTGCCGATTTTGACAAGAAGAGGCATTTCACTCTAAAAACAAAATCACTGTGATCCCTAGCCACTCATGCTGTGGTTGTTTGGGTTGTTCTTGCACTATAAATTTGCTGGGAACTGACAAGTAATTACGTGATGTGGTTTAGTGACACAACTGTGCGAATTTTGGGTAACAAGTGTAATGCGACATTTTCAAAATGTGGCTGGTATGATTTAAATTTCTGTTGGACTTAGTTATTAGGATGAAAGATAACCACTTACCCTTCAAAGAAGGATAATAAAGTATTTTCAATGTACTCCACAACTGAAGACTAAATCAGGAGGCATGTATATAGTAACTTAATGCAACCCCCCTAGAAGGTAGAAGGGATTCAGTGGTCATGACTTTAGTATGTGCCATGGAAATCTCAGTAAACTAACTGGACATTTGACCACACAGAGGCCACCAAAACCTATCAACAAAATCTCTTGCATAACCTATTGATGACACAGACCAAACTGAAGATTGATCTTTCACATATATGAAGGTAAGGGCCAGAATCAACTCAAATGGAAATGCATTCACAAGTGAAAATGTGTGTTCCAGATTTAGCAACACATTTAGCGTTTAACATAATATTCAGGAGTGTAAACTAAAGATGAAAAGACAGAACATAATTTGCAAAAGTGAATATGTACAAGTGTTCCGTTTAGATTCAGTGGGGCTTCTGTTATGCGAAAAACTTTCTACATTCGTAGCTATACCAAGAAATTAAGGAATCCCAGATTCACACTGAACTTGTTTCTGCTTGATCTGAAACAATGGACTTGGGTCGGTCAAAAATTTTGCATTCAGTCTTAGACTGTTTCAGAGAGAGAAACATCAGTTTACCAGAGCAAACACGGACTCAGGTGGTTTATGAACAAGTCTCCACAACTACAGACACTCTAATTGTATGTTCACAGAGAGGAAGAATTAATGAAGGAAACCCTCCAGGTGGTACAGAATTGTATTGGACTGGAGGATCAGAGATCAACGTGCAGCTCTGTTATCATGTCTCTAGCAGTAAGCGACACAAGTAAGCAAGAACAGCTCTCCCTTTCTTGTGCCAATAATTAGCTTTACTTAAGCTAATTATCATGCACATTTATCACAGTATGAGACCATCAAATGATGTGAGGCCTGCTCTAGTGCTTTTTAAAGTTAGTTTCCTTCTGTTTCCAATATGTCAAGATCTTAGCTTGTGTAAAACATGGGTGAATTTCTATGGTTTCCCTATTCCTATAACCACATAGATTTATAAGGTACTAGTGTTGGGAACACTGAGCCAAGCAGAATAATATTGCAACAAAGGATTCCCCTGCATGGATGTATTCACAATTATTTTGCTAATCAAGCTTGAGAGCAGTCCTATTTTTTGCAGGCAGGAGGATCTGCATTTTATAGCAGATTTTTTTCAAAGACACATGGCGAACTATCTCTTTATACTTGACATTGACTGAACTAATAGTAAAATATTTAACCAAAATATATTTTCTAAATAACATTGCAAAAATCACACTTTGTGTTTGCCACCTTTCAAATGTTAGGTTTATATTTACTATTACCTTCAAGAATAAAATATAACTTTACGAGTCTTACAAATGCTCCAAGTACATTCCCTGAAAGCCCAGTGAGGATATCAAATTTTTGCTAGGTCAACTTTTAAAAGGTATATAAATATGACTACTATCCTTAGGTACATGCTGTCAAGTTACACTTTGTTTTAACCTTTATACTTACTGCCAAAAGTTTACACGTTTGTTGAATGTCAAGCCATAATCATGGTAACACTAGTCTATGGTGGACATAGGGTTAGCCGTTAAACATATATCCCTGGATTTAACACAGGTTTGTGGGTCTCATACCACAACACATGTAACACATAATGCAGAGTTCACAAAGAAAAAACAACTGAGGAGACAACACATGGAGGTGAGACTTTGCGTTGTAATAAACAAAGGGAGCCCAAACTGGAACCTTGAAGAAATGTGCGAATTGGATGATAAAGATCCCTTCCATGACACAGGTAATTTGTGAGGTCTTCAAATGCAGTGCTAGTGATTTCAATAAAGTAAGAACTACTGCAATACACATTTAAAGCAGGAAATTTAGAATTGGCATATTAGAAGAGAAGAGGACATTAGTTGACCAGCATCATTCTTAATATTCTATCTTCCCTGCACTCCCGCCTCTTCAGATGTGTACGACCATTTCCTGGTCCAGTGCATGCCCCCGGAGGCATTTTTTATAGTTTTTCCATCATTCTCACAGTGGTCGCCTGGGGTTTCGCTAGAACACAATAGGGTTGCTGCCCCAATTTGCAGAACTACCCATGCAACTGAAATCTTCAAGTTATCCGGTCCAATGTGCTATAAAGTAGCTTCCAACTCCAAAAAGTGCTTTACAAATGCACTAGTAAAAATAAAAAGATTACCTAATTGTGAGAAATGTGGGACAGAGAGGTGTAACCAAGTTCTGGTATTTAGCTCCTGCCTCTTAGGTAGTGAGGCAGAGCAGTCCAAGCCTTACTCAGGGGAGTTGCTGTGTAAGACTCAGAAGTAAGCAATGCATCCACTAGAAGTATCAGAGTGGGTTCAAATGGTTTGTTTTACATTTTTTGCTATGCTTTTCAGATGACTCCAAAATAAAATTCACATCTTTTAAGGTGTGCAGGTTATATATACAAGACAGTTTCACAGCTCTAGAACAGAAATCCACTGCTGACTTTACCAATCCCAAAGTTAGACAATGAGTGACAGTTTAATGCCACCTCTGCCTCAAGAAGATCAGGTCTAAGAACTACAATGAGAATTTACTCCAATTTTAATATGCTTTAAAGTAGATCCACACTTTTCCAACATTTTTGTTCTGTCCCTAACCACCTGATGGGTGTTTCATGGTGAATATGTTCTAGATATTTGTCATAATTTCTGTGGGGATTGTTTCTTGGGTTTTTGATTTCTGGGCTATGCTGAATCTTGCAGTAAGGGGGAATGTTGGCGAGTGATGAGAGGTAGTCTAGGTCCCTCACTGCCGGCACAGGGCATAAGGTATATAGCACTGAGCAAAATTGAAGATCTCAACCCAAAATATCTCTGATAATTCACCTGTTTTCTCCCTCCAAAATGTTGGCACCACTGAGCAACTGCTTTAAATATGTTCTAGCATGTTCTAACACCCGAACCTCCTCCAACATTGATCATGCCCACCATGCACAGCACGCAGCCTGGCTGGAGTAAAATACCAGAGCATCGTGGTCTTATATAAATGTTGTTAGCCTTTATCTCACTGCATTTTGGACATTTTTTCGTCACCTGCTTATTCATTTTAGATAATTTTTCAGGCGTCCAGTAGGACCTGTGTAAAGTAAAAAGATGATTTTTCCTAAGGGGTGCAGAAACTATAATATACCTAAATAAGGGCAGGATACTTGCCAAAGTTGTTGCAAGTCTTGAGCCGGAAAGATGTTCTTCCAGATATCGCCTGGTGTGGTAAATTCAACCTCGTCCCTCTGGGCCAGGTACCAGTACCATTTCGAAATTTCTTTTCAGGCTGGATCTTTCTGTATTTCTTCCTCCAGTTTCCCAATATGTTCTGAATTTATATCTTGTTCTTTAGACCAGCTAGCAAACTGATAGTATTTGAACCTTGAGATTTCTGTGTTGTAAATGTAATGTAAATGTAAATGTATAGGCATTTATATAGCGCACTACTTACCCGGAGGGTCCCAAGGCGCTTCGACCGCTGCGAAACCCTTCCTGGCTTCCCTGAGAGATGGTCCCTTAATGGGTAACTCCAGGGTGAGACCAGGCATCCCCGGCGGTCTGGTGGGGCCGTTAGTGAAGATGAGGCAAGCTAATGCCCAGAGTTGCCGAGTGTGATCGCTGATCAGAGTGGGCACCGAGGCGAGAGAATTATCGAGTCCGCTGACCCTTTCCGATAGTAAGTCCCAGCTCTTTAAATTGTCAAGCTCTAAAAGTTCTTCCCATTTCTCTATTCCTGCTTTTTGTGAACGACCTACCTAGGGAGTCTTTCAGGCATTCCATGGTTCCAGGTGAATTCCATATTGGTGCTAGCGGACTGTAGTACAGAAACTTACATACTCTTCTTATCTCGTACCATAGTCGTACGCTGACCCCAGTACCTTTATTTTTTTTTTTAAAGTACTTGGTGTGGCCAAACCTATAGAGAATATGGTCATAATCAGTTACTACTTTCCAATAAGCACAAAGAAGGACGTTAGCTGTTAGCCCCCGCCCATTCCACACTAGCCTAGGTTCTTGGACTAGAGATCCATTTAAGACTCTTACAGTCTTTCCTCCTCTTAATATTGAAGATCTGGATTCCCTACTGAATAAAACTAAATCTGGCTCTCCAATGGACCCCTGTCCGTTGAAAGTTTTGAAGGAATGTAGGGACACCTTGCTACCTCCATTACTGGAGGTGATGAATGGTGCGATACTTCAGGGAATCTTCCCAGTATCCTGGAAAAAAGCGATGGTTAAGCCCTTACTTAAAAAGCCCACCCTGGACCCGAATACACTCAAAAATGTTAGACCCATTTCCTTGTTGCCAGCACCTGCTAAAATGTTGGAATCCCACCTTAATTTTCATCTTACCACCTTTCTTGACTCCTCTGGGTTCCTGGACCAGTCCCAACATGGGTTCAGGAAACTCCACAGTACTGAGTCTGCACTTACGGTGGTGATGAATAACATTCGAGCAAAGGTGGACCAAGGACAGACCACATTGCTAGTCCTACTTGATCTGATGGCTGCATTTGATACCCTGTCTCCCTCGACTTTAACAGCTCGTCTGAGGGAGTTAGGGGTACAGGGCCCAGCGCTTGGCCTTCTGTCCTCGTTTCTAGCTCTAAGAGAGGAGAGGGTCAAGCTTGGAGAGTTCCTCTCCCCTGCCAAACCAGTGCAATGTGGGGTGCCGCAAGGGTCGGCGTTAAGCCCGACCCTGTTTAACATCTATGTGGCCCCACTTGCTAGGTTAGTAAAATCGCAGGGGATGGAGGTGGTATCATATGCAGATGATACTCAGATCATGGTGCCTTGGCTCATTCGGTCGACACCGTTGCATTCAGCTTCAGGAACTGCATGCAAGCAGTTTCTGAAGGGATGATTCAAAATTCATTAAAGCTAAACGGTGATAAAACCGAGGTGCTGATCTTCGGCAAGGACGGGGATGTGTGGTCTAGTGAGTGGTGGCCCCCTTCATTGGGAGCCTGTCCTACTCCATCGCACTCAGCCAGGAACCTTGGTGTTCTTATAGACACTTCTTTGTCTATGAACCTTCAGGTAGATGGAACAGTGGCCACATGCTGGGGAGTCATTAGGATTCTTAGAAGAATCGCTCACTATCTGTTCCCCCAGGCTAGAAAACAGACCGTGGTCGCGCTGGTCTCTTCCCGGCTAGATTATTGCAACACTTTGTATGCAAATATCAATAAGGCCCTGATCCAACGCCTGCAGAGTGTTCAGAACGCGGCTGCCAGATTTGTTCTGGACATTCCCATCTCTTCCTCTGCCACGCTAGCCAGGAAGGACCTTCATTGGCTTCCGATCCAGTTTAGAATTTCGTTTAAAATCCTATGTCTGGTTTTCGGAGCCTTATTTGCGGGCCCCTCAGATGCCTTAGGCTCCTTGCTACCGTGTTATATTCCCAGCAGGAACCTCTGCTTCTCCAACATGAATCTTCTGTGCATTCCTCGTATTAGGAAGGTCAGATGGGGAGGAAGGGCTTTTATCACTGTGGCTCCTCGATTGTGGAATTCCCTGCCTGCGGAGATTAAGGCGCAACCGTCGTTGTCCCTCTTTAAAAAGGCTTTAAAAACTTGGTATTTCAAAGAGGCCTATTAGTAAGCTTTCACCGGGCATAAGACAGGTATTTGGATTAGGCGCCTTGACGCCCATTGGGCTAAGTAGCGCATTATAAAACGTTGTTCATTCATTCATTCATTCATTCATTCATTCATTCATTCAATAGGCAGAGTAAAGATCATGCAGTCGGAAAAGATTCCTGATGTTCTTCAAATGGAAGGCTCTATAGTACATCATAAGGTCTGGGCTGGCTATCCCCCCTTTATTTTTCTTTTGGCAAAGCTTTTTCCAGGCTATCCTTACTCCTCTGGAGGTCCAGATGAAGGTATTTATTTAGCTCTGAATCTTTCTTATCCAATGTGGTTTGAACTCCAAAGAAAGAGTGTTAAATACAAAAGTAAACTTTGGCAGGATCGCCATTTTGATAACGTTGGCTCTCCCCATAAAAGTAAGAGATAAACAGCTCCAAGATCTTAATAACTTCCTCATTTCTTTTACGTGTCCCGACTAGAAAGCTTCTACCGCCCCAAGCACTTTTCTTGAACCTAGGGACCACCAGGTGGTGGTCTTCAACTGAGCGTAGTTGATGTGCGGGGACATACAAGCGAAGATTTTCCTTAAAAAAAAGAGTGGCTCTATATCATGGGTTTCTTTAAATGCTATCAAAGGGCTTTAAACGCAATGCGTCGCTTCACTGGTAACCAGTGTAATTCTCTTAAGGCTGCAGTGGCTGGTTTATGTTTAAGAATATTCAACAAAAGACGGGCAGCAGCATTTTGCACAATCTGTAGTTTAGTCAGGCATTTAGACTGGAGGTTGATGAAAAGACCATTGCAATATTCAGCTCTGAAAAAGACCAAATCAGTGATCACCAGCTTACGTAAATCAGCTGGAATAAGCGGGAGAATCTTTCTCAAAAGTTTTAACATATAAAAAGATGCTGAGGTAATCTGGCTTACATGACCTTCAAAGGTGAGCTTTGAATCAAAGGTGACACCTAGGTTTTTTACTTTATTTGAGGGGGTGGGCAGCGAGCCCAGTTCAGATGGCCAGAAGGTTGGGGACCAAAAGGTGGCATTGCTGCCAAAGAGTAGCACCTCAGTTTTGTTGGAATTCAACTTCAAACAGTTAGTAGCCATCCAGGCTCTGGCTGGACGGAGGCAAGTATAAATTTGAGATGTCGTGTCTGATTGTGACCCTGTCACCAGCACCACAATTTGGGTATCATCAGCATAGGATATAGCTGAGAAACCCAATGATCTAATCAGCTGCGCTAAAGGGGCAAAGTAAATGTTAAAAAGGGTAGGGCTCAATAATGAGCCCTGAGGGAACCCACAAGGTAGTGTAAAATTGTGTGACTTAAATTCAGTGAGTGCAAAAATTGTTCTCAGTCAGACAGAAAGAATCTAAGTAGGGTGAGAGCTTTTCCTTTTATGCCTTTCCTCTCAATGCATTCCAAAAGTTTTGTGTGACTGATGGTATCAAGTTTAAGTTCAGCAGGAAGGTCAAGCAGCACAAGTTCTGCATTACCCCCTGCATCGACCGTCTGCCTAATCTGTTCTGATGCAGATATCAGTGCCAGTTCAGTGCTGTGGTGTTTCAGGAGGCCAAACTCGGTTGCGACCAGGAAAGCATCTGTCTCGATATATTCAGATAGTGCTTTGTTCATGGCCCTCTCAGCTATCTTAGCGGGTAAAGGCAGTCTTGAGATTGGCCAGTAACTATTAGGATCAGCCCCCATCAAGATTAACTTTCTTTAGAATGCATGAAGAGAACATTTCATTAAAAATGGGGGCAAGATAAGGCGCAATTGTTCCTGACAGAAGATGAAAGATCTTTGGGGGACAAGGGTCTAGAGGGCATCCCGATTTGGTAGATAATAGTAGTTTGATGACCAGATCAGATGTTAGGAGTGGAAAATGTGATAGTTCTGGAGGCTCAATAGATTTTGGGGTTGCTACCATGACTTCCTCTATTGAGTTAGAGGTGACCGACGAAACTTGTGGAACGGTCGTATATTGCTACAGGGATGTAGAGAAGCCACTGTAAACTGAGAATCACATGGCTCCAAAAGTAAGTGGCTCTATCAGATGTAGAGACCAAATTATGAAAAACCAATATGTTAAAAGATAGTTTGAAGATTAAAAAGTATTTGACGGGAGAACCATGAGTGTATCAAGCACACTACATCCCCTGAAAGAGAGAATTCAGGAACACATTAGGGCAGTCCGAAATAACAACACAGACTACCCCTTTGCAGTACACTTCAATGAGTCACACCTCCTGACTAGCTTAATGGGCATGAGGTTCCATGGCATTAGCCAGACGCAGTTACAACAGAGAGGGGGGGACCGGCTTCTGAATTTAAGCAGGTCGGACACCCAATGGATCATTAGGCTGAGAGCGGTCGAACAGGGTCTTAATTCCGATAGGGAGATACATGTATTTTTATCTGAATGATGTTTTTTGACCTTAAGCTGCCTAGATCCTTGCACCTGTATGTGTCTTTCATGATTATGAACAGCCTATATAACTATAAAAACAATATCTGACAGGTCCATTTGAACTGTATGTATATATATATAATTATACTATAGATTGTTATTGCTAATTATGTTTTGCTTTGGGTACGTATGTAGTTGCTCAATATCTCGAGTCAAATATACGAACTGCATGTTTGATATATGAAGACTAGCTAGTTTATAATGGGCTAGTCTGACTTGCTTTGTTACAATACTACAGAACTGATACTCTGGAAACTGAAGAAATTGACATTGTGGCAAGAAATGTAATAGAAAACATTTAACCTGCTGTCATCTATGTGTTAGGAAATATCTAACTTGCTGTTATTCGTGTGTTAAATTATTTATCTGATGTATCGTGATACACATCTGTTTTTCATATTTTTCATGGATGTACCCATATGACACATTCTGTCCCCCTTTTCTCCTCTCTTTCACACTTATTGACACCTTCGTAAATGTTTACTATGGTCCCCTGGTAGGGGATGTGTAATCCGGGATAAGCTGGGAACCGGCTTCTATTGCGCTCCACATATCAAATACAGTGGAGTGAAGTATTGGGCCTGCATTGGAAATAGTTATTCATTAATAGCGTACACTGTCAAGAATTCCTGTCATGCGAGGGGAGGAAAACGGTAACCAGCGACAACGGACTACATCTCCCAGGATGCTTAGCGGTTGAGAGGTTATGTAAACAGGAGAGCTGTTACATAACTCAAGGAAAACACGCCCTTATGTAAACAGGAGAGCTGTTACATAACTCAAGGAAAACACGCCCTTATGTAAACAGGAGAGCTGTTACATAACTCAAGGAAAACACGCCCTTATGTAAACAGGAGAGCTGTTACATAACTCAAGGAAAACACGCCCTATAAAGGGAGGAACCGGGAGGTACAACGCTGTCGGATATTGTGTTTACACCGACGTACCTGCTTCGTGAAGAGCAGTGTTCCGGAGTGGTGCTCCAGTAAGGCAAGAACGGAGGTAGGTCGAGTTGTTACTCCCTGGGCCGTGTCTTGCCCCATCGTCACCTGTGAAGGACCCGGAAGCTCTACCGGTCAACCATTGAGCTTCGCTTTTTGACTCGGCTGAGTCAAAGCGCAGTGGCGCTTTTGCTGGTTGGAGTCGTAACTCCCAGCCCGACCAGAGATACAGGGACTGCCAGCTGTAACGCACACCAGGAGGTGTTTGCCGCGTTACAGACTCGGAAGTCCACAGGATCGATCGAGCGGCTGCTCTCGGTTCAGTCTTCTTGCTTTTGATTGGGGTATCGGTGACGCATCACCAGGAGGTGACTCCGCGTCCCGGTGCAGTCTGAGGAAGAGGTTGAGCGGCTGCTCCCTTCAGGTAGAGACCCCGGCTGGGTGTTTCCCTGACTCCTCGATTCTCCCCAACACTCTTCGTGCCCCTCACAGCCTACCGATTGGCATTGTCGGCCATTTCATTTCTGCCTTCTGTTGGCATACGCCGGGATCGGCGTATATGCAGAGGACGGTTAGGACCATCCGTGCTGTTGGCTGGTAACGTACTTAGCCTGGAGGATTCCAGTGACTATAACTTTTGTTTACTCTTTGTATTATTTTTGCCTTCATTAAAATAACTAACCCTTCACAAGTGGTTGCGTCCTCATTATCGTGTCTGTTAAACGATCCTGAGACGTTCAGGGCGTTACAAAATATCCGACCTTAATAACACTAACTATCTCCCGGTCGATAACAGACATGGCAACACTTGATGATGTGCTGGCTGCTTTAGCGACCGTGCAAGTTGAATTGGCTGCCTCTAGGCAAGAAACAGCCGATGTAAAAGCCAGACTGGATGCTATCCAATTGGACCCGCTCACGCCCAGCACCTCCCTCACGAACCAGACCCCTGCGGTAGTAGTGGAAATGCCGGTAGCCATCCCCTTGGCAACACCAGAGAGGTACAGTGGGGATCCTAACATAGTGCAGGTATTCCTCACACAAGTGGCGCTACATTTATCGTGCAAACCAAAGGCGTTCCCCACGAGTCAGGCTCGTGTGGCTTTCCTTATTTCCTATTTGGCTGGAAACGCGGCACAATGGGCCGTACCTCTGGTGAGCAGGGACGACCCCATCTTATGTGATTGGGGTGCTTTTCGCGAGGAATTCCTGAAGGTATTCGACAGAAGGGCTGACTCGTACACGGCGTACCGTGAAATGCTTGAGTTGAGACAGGGATCCAACGACCTGGTGCAGTATCTCAACGCGTTCCGAAGGCTGGTTGCGGAAACCAAGTGGCCTGTTGCTAAACAGACGGCGCTCTTCCATCAAGGGCTGTGCGATGAGCTCAAGGATGCCGTGGCTCATATTGACCCTCAACCCAAGACATGTGAGGGCCTTATCAACCTGGTATTACGGCTGGAACATAGGCTAAGTGAAAGAAAGGGGGATCATGGGAGAAAAGGAAAATCCCTTCCATCCTATGTGACGGTGGGAAGTCCTGAAACTTCCACTGCATCCAAGGGAGAACCCATGGACATCGGCGCAATACGAGCGAGCCTCACAGCCACGGAGAAAGAGTCACGCCGTAAACAAGGATTGTGCCTATATTGTGACAAAAAAGGCCACTACGTACGTGAATGCCCTGCCAAACCGAAGACGTCACGTTATCGGGCCAACCGGTCGGTAACAGCTGTGGTGGACATACCGGCGGAAAACTAGAGGACTCCCAGACCAAAGAAGGGGCATCTCGGAGTCACTCATCCATCCCTTCACTTTCCAACTCGGTCACTAAGGGACAACGACACCTGTTTCTCACGGTGCACGTGGGAGTGCATGACCAGTGGATACCCGTTGTGGCCATGGTGGATTCAGGGGCCACTGGCATGTTTATGGACCACAACGAGGCATGCAGGCTAGGGCTAGTGCTTCTTCCCAAAGCTGTACCCGAAGACGTCTATGCTGTAGACGGAAGGCGATTGGTGACGGGCCCATCGGGCAGCACACGGGGGTCCTTCCGATGAGATATGGGAGGAACCATTTGGAACAAATCGATTTTAACATCATCCGAGCGCCCCAATATGGCGTCATATTGGGATTGCCGTGGCTACAGAAACACAACCCCTCTGTGGATTGGCCAACACATCGCATCGAAATGACGTCACCGTATTGCACCCTGCATTGTGGAATACAAACGGAATCCCTTGACGCAGATGAGAGCGGGAGTCAGACGGTGGCTACAGCGGCAGAAAAAGATGTGGCTCTCCCCCAGGCTTATCACAGTTTTGAGGATGTATTTGATGAGGTGAAGGCAGAAGTGCTACCACCACATAGACAGTTTGACTGCCAGATCGACCTGGTGCCAGGAGCCAGCGTTCCCAGCGGCAGGCTGTATGCCCTGACGGAGCCTGAAAACGTGCATCTCCGGGGGTACCTGGATAAACTCCTCAAGCTAGGATTCATCCGCCCGTCCAAGTCTCCGGCCGCCTCGCCACTCTTCTTCATCCCGAAGGCTAATGGGGAGCTGAGAGCCTGTGTGGACTTTAGGGCATTGAATGCGATAACCATAAAAAATCGGTACCCCTTGCCTCTCATCAGTCTACTTCTGGAACAGGTCAAGAAAGCTCGTATCTACACCAAGTTGGATTTGAAAGGGGCATACCATCTGGTACGCATGAGGGACGGAGACGAGTGGAAGACCGCCTTTAAGACCAGGTTCGGCCTTTTTGAGTACCTCGTCATGCCGTTCGGTCTGTGCAACGCCCCGGCAGCCTTTCAGTACTTTCTGAATGAGGTATTCAGAGAGGAGTTGGATATCTACGTGGTCATATATATCGACGACATCCTCATCTATTCGTCCAGTGTGGAGGAGCACGTACACCACGTCAAAGCTGTGCTCCAAAAGCTGAGGGAAAACATGCTGTTTTGTAAACTCAGCAAGTGTGACTTCCACGTCACATCCGTGGAATTCCTCGGAGTGATGCTGAGTCCAGAGGGACAGGAGATGGCAGAACGAAAGATCAAGGCGGTGAAAGAATGGCCGGTGCCCCAAAGCGTGAAGGACGTCCAAAGTTTCATTGGCTTCGCCAACTTTTACAGGCGGTTTATAGATGGATTTTCAGGATTGGTGGCCCCAATCACACAGCTACTGAGGAAGTCCAAGGAGTTTGTCTGGTCCCCTGAAGCGAACACAGCCTTTGAGGCCCTGAAAAGCGCCTTTGGTAAGGCGCCGGTGTAGGCTCACCCCGATCCGGATCTCCCCTACGTGGTGGAAGCGGACGCATCGGATGTGGCGCTGGGGGCTATCTTGTCCCAACGCAACCACGACACAGGGGTGCTTCATCCCGTTGCGTACATGTTCCGCAAACTCAACGACGCCGAACGCAACTACCATATTGCGGAGAAGGAGCTTCTCGCAATCAAGGACGCCTTCACCGAATGGAGGCATTGGTTGATGGGGGCAAGACATGTGGTATCGGTGTACACGGACCATCGGAACCTACAGTTTATGACGGCCACAAGACACCTTTCTCCCAGGCAGCTGCGGTGGATGATCTTCTTTGCGGGGTTCAACTTCCGCATCACATATCGGCCGGGGACGGAAAACCGGAAGGCGGATGCCCTGTCCCGTCAATCTGCAGTTAAGGAACCATTGCCTGCGACCGAGCATTCCATCATTTCCCCGAGGATGGTATTGGGGGTTATCCAACCGGATACTTTCCTGAGGGGAATAAAGAGAGGGATCAGGTCATTCGCATGGCGGAGGTGGCTCCTCAGTCACAGAGAATGGCAGCTGAAGGACGGGATACCCCTGAAGGGCAGGTGCCTATTGATACCCACGCCTAGGCTAAGGAAACAAGCATTCATCTGGTGCCATGACTCTCCATGCGCAGGTCATTTGGGCTTTGAAAAAACGGTGGCTAGCATGGGACGGCATTTCTGGTGGCCAACCATGAGAGTGGATGTCAGGAGGTGGGGACAGGAGTGTCCTACGTGTGCTACCATGAAGGCCGACCGTGGCCGAACCCAAGGGCTCTTACATCCACTTCCAACCCTGGATAGACCATGGGATAGCATATCACTGGACTTCGTGGTGGGCCTACTGGTAGACCAGGGGATGACGGCAATACTGGTGGTGGTGGATTACTTGACGAAAATGGGGCACTTCATCCCCTGCAAGAGAGTCCCTACGGGCGGGGAATTGGCGTCACTACTCCTAAAGAATGTGGTACGACTGCATGGATTACCTGGGGTGATCGCGTCGGACCGGGGATCGCAGTTTACTGCGCAATTCTGGAAGACTTGGTGCACTGCGCTGCATGTTAAGACCGCCCTGTCCACCAGCTACCACCCTCAAACGGACGGCCAAACCGAGCGCCTGAACCAAACGCTCAAACAGTATCTGCGATGTTTTGTGGACCAGGGCAGGGAAGAATGGGTCGACTTGCTATGGGTTGCAGAGATAGCCTACAACAACGCCACTCACAGCTCCACACAGTCATCTCCGTTCTATAGCAACTATGGGCAACATCCCAGGTTCTTGCCATTTCTACATCCGTTCAGAGAGGACAGGATTCCCTTCACAGCAGACAGGGTGGCACATATAAAAGACACGTTGATGCGCTCAAGGGCTGTCCTAATAGAGGCCAAGAGAAGATACAAGGCTGCGGCAGACAGGAAGAGAAGGCCCGGGCCACTGTACCGCACTGGAGACTACGTCTGGATATCCACAAGAAACATGAGGTTTCGAAAGAACAGTGTGTTCCATCCCAAGTACATGGGCCCCTATCGAATTACCAAGTGTATGGGTCCCGTGAACGTGAAGGTGTGCTTGCCCCAGTCATTGCGGATGCACCCTGTCTTTCATGTATCATTGCTCAAACCAGCACCCTCCAAGCCGTCTGGGACACCTAGGCCGGTATGCGTGGAGTCGGAGGTGGAGTATGAAGTGTCGGGCATACGGGCGTCCAAATGGCGCAGGGGGAAGCTGTGGTACCTGGTTGCGTGGAAAGGCTATGGCCCTGAGGAGCAATCATGGGAACCGGCTGAAGGGGTTCATGCTCCGCGCTTGGTCTCCTTGTTCCATCGGCGTTTTCCTGCCAGCGCTGGCCCCGTGGGGAGCCGCTGAGAGGGAGGATGTACTGTCAAGAATTCCTGTCATGCGAGGGGAGGAAAACGGTAACCAGCGACAACGGACTACATCTCCCAGGATGCTTAGCGGTTGAGAGGTTATGTAAACAGGAGAGCTGTTACATAACTCAAGGAAAACACGCCCTTATGTAAACAGGAGAGCTGTTACATAACTCAAGGAAAACATGCCCTTATGTAAACAGGAGAGCTGTTACATAACTCAAGGAAAACACGCCCTATAAAGGGAGGAACCGGGAGGTACAACGCTGTCGGATATTGTGTTTACACCGACGTACCTGCTTCGTGAAGAGCAGTGTTCCGGAGTGGTGCTCCAGTAAGGCAAGAACGGAGGTAGGTCGAGTCGTTACTCCCTGGGCCGTGTCTTGCCCCATCGTCACCTGTGAAGGACCCGGAAGCTCTACCGGTCAACCATTGAGCTTCGCTTTTTGACTCGGCTGAGTCAAAGCGCAGTGGCGCTTTTGCTGGTTGGAGTCGTAACTCCCAGCCCGACCAGAGATACAGGGACTGCCAGCTGTAACGCACACCAGGAGGTGTTTGCCGCGTTACAGACTCGGAAGTCCACAGGATCGATCGAGCGGCTGCTCTCGGTTCAGTCTTCTTGCTTTTGATTGGGGTATCGGTGACGCATCACCAGGAGGTGACTTCGCGTCCCGGTGCAGTCTGAGGAAGAGGTTGAGCGGCTGCTCCCTTCAGGTAGAGACCCCGGCTGGGTGTTTCCCTGACTCCTCGATTCTCCCCAACACTCTTCGTGCCCCTCACAGCCTACCGATTGGCATTGTCGGCCATTTCATTTCTGCCCTCTGTTGTCATACGCCGGGATCGGCGTATATGCAGAGGACGGTTAGGACCATCCGTGCTGTGGGCTGGTAACGTACTTAGCCTGGAGGATTCCAGTGACTATAACTTTTGTTTACTCTTTGTATTATTTTTGCCTTCATTAAAATAACTAACCCTTCACAAGTGGTTGCGTCCTCATTATCGTGTCTGTTAAACGATCCTGAGACGTTCAGGGCGTTACATACTGTTACTTAAAATAGACCAAGGTAACAGACGTTTTGCAAATATTTAATCACTTATTAATGGCCGCGCCGGGTAGAACCGGCTGCAATTAGTCCGTTATCGCTCTCGAAGTAGAGCTTCGTCTACTTCCGGGTGACCTTTCTGAATTAAATTTGGGCGCGTTTTAACTCTTACAAGATACGAGAGATGGACGGATGCGGGTTGCTGGGGTCGCTTGGAGATACCATTACTGGTGAGTGCGTTCACCCGTCTTTCCCTTTGTGGAATAGGAACTTGCTGGATAAATGCTGTCGGACCTTGATCGTCCGACATAACGACATTACAATACGAATGCGACGAGGTGTATGTAGAGACGAGCGTGGACTTTCCGGACCAATGGGAGGGCTATGGGGATTCGGAGCATTGTTTGCTTGTAGGACGTTATCGAGTGGTCATATACTGCTGGGAGGGAAGTCCTGGGATGTCGAAACGGTCTCACAGGCTCTAGGAATACTATGGTAGCAGGAGCTGGATAACATTTGGGTATCCGTGCTTTGTGTAGTCTCATACTCATACTCCGGTTCGCGACATTGTGAAATTTGCATGCTGTGTAAGTCATACCTGACATGTGCTCTAAACCAAAAAATGCTTTTTCGCACGCTTGTATAAACAACAGGCGTGCTGGTTACGAGACAACTAATGTTCATTGTGACAATTTTTTTAATATATACAGCGGTTAATGCACCACTCTATTCGTTCACTTGCTTGCGGTTGATATTCAAGCCATTTTTGCTATAACAGTTTGATCTAAAAATTCTTGCACACGATTACATTGTTCTATATTTCTTTGCTATTTAGGGTCTTATCTCAGTACCTGAATCAGATGGTCTTATCTTACATCCTGATTTAATTATGGAAGAGATCACTACTTCTTCGAATGTAAGTTTGAGCTAGCACACATTATGTAGATGGAATATCCTTCCTTGTGGCTTTTACTTTACTTTGAAAGTCCAACATCTCATTTTATCTGTTTCTACAGAACAGAGTTCTACTTTGAAATACACAATATTTGGACTTTTAGTGTTAAACTAGTGACCACACTCCAGATCCTTAAATACTTTCAGGGTAAGTTTCATGGGAGACCTAGGTTCTTAATGTTTGTTATGTTGTTGTTTTTAGGTCTAGAGTAAAGAAACATTAAGGTAGTTTCTTTCCCCTTTCTCTATTCTTTGCTACTAAGGATCCCTTCTAAATTCCAAGTTTTATATAAAAAATACTGCCCGAACTTGGAGAATTATTAGCTGCAAGAGCGTGAGTAATTTGTTAATAGAGATCCAGCACCTAAAGATTTTTGGGCTTACACAATTATGGGATGTTTTTTGTTCAAATGTTTGTTTCAATCAACAGTTATTTGCTGCCTGATTTTACACTTGCTCTCAAATCCCAGTGTCCAGGACACAACCAGACAAGAGAGGGTTTGCTACCAAAACGATTTAATTCCCATAGGTAATAATTATAAAGTACATTCATGTCCTAAGGCCTACCTCTGTATACATACCAATACCGGCACTGAATAAGCCTTTCTTGTAATTTCAGCCCGTCCGCCACTAGCGCTTACATAGACTCTGCAGCAGTCTGGGATTTCGGAGCCACTATCTGGAATACTTTCCTAGGTCTACTTGCTACCACATTTTAAGTTTTTTTTTTTTATAAACTCTTTATTCACAGCTGTATTATCAAAACAATGACAGTAGTAAATCTTTACGGTGCACAAGCTGGTATTTTCTATTTTACCCCTCTGAACACAACAACCCACTTCCTCTTATCGGTTCCTAAACGGAGAGCCGTCTACAATACAGGTAGGCCAATCATGGTGTACAACATATCAAATATACTCCTCCATATTCATAGGCACATTTTAAGGTTATTATACTTTATTTTGCTTAAAACTTGTTTTTAGCTTAAACTATTCTGTGTACCTGTGATTCTAGGCTCACATTTGTATGCATACCACTTCTGGCACTAACTAAGTCTACGTTTACAATTTCAGCCTGTTTTCCACTATCTCTGATAAAGGATCTTCGGTAGTCTGAGACTATAGAGCCACAATTGGAGCATCCTTCCAGGCTTATTTGCTACTATATTACAAGGTTATTTAATATTATTTCTTCTAGGATATTTTTGGTGTATGAGTAACTCATAGAACTATACCTGGTGTTTTGATACACTCATAGTTCTCCCGTCAAATACTTTATAATCTTCAAACTATCTTTTCAGATATTGGTTTTTCATAATTTGGTCTCTATATCTGATAGAGCCACATACTTTTGGAGCTATGTGATTCTAAGTTTCACACATCCTTCTGACGTTTTCTCACTTTGGAAACTTTTTCTTGCTTTGGGTGATGTTATCTTTGTTTCTTTGGTGTGACACGACTTTCTTTTCATAATTCTCACATCTTTTCAACTCAATACACAACCACAAAGTCCTAAGTTCCCTCTTTGGATACATGTGCCAGATATTGTATTCATGCCTATTCCTTACAGCCTTGAGGAAGTCACGCTGGTGACAAAACGCCCGTTGGCTGTTTCCGTGCTACAAAGTCAAGAAACCGGAATTCTAATCACATCAAAGAATTTGCACTTTGCTAATGCTAAGACTGTTTGAAATATAACTTCTGTGTTTTTGAGGCAATAAATCACTGTTGAATCATCCAATTCTATTCTGTTTACTAAATCCATGTGATAGAACATTTCTCTCATTATCATATGGGGTTTCCTTTGCTGTAGAAACTTATTCACAAACTGTATGTGTAATATTTAGAGAGCCGGGGTTCTGTCTTTTATGTATTCTTGAATAAGTCATTATTTGCCTTGTTCTAACCGATACTCTGGGTAGTGGGGTATCTCACCCTGAGTGGCACCTACTAGAATTGATTAAATGTGAAGAGGTGATAGCTAATCTGTACCTATATCTGATAACACTTTTTTTGAAGTGCGACACTATATCCACCACTACCGTGTGTGGTTCGTTGTTCAACTGTAAACTGATTTAACTTTGTCCTGGAAACAAATGGCCAAGGCATTACAGAAAGTTTGGCTTTCTGGAGTGTTGGCTGTTTCAGGGGGTTTGGTTAACTTTTTTACTGTAGCAAATAACTCTTTAGACAAATTCTTAGCTGCTATTATGGCTGAAGAGAAATAACGGGTCTTCTCCTCATGTATTAGTCGTTTATAGTCTAATAATGATTGTTTATATATGGATCTGTCACTCGTATCGCAGTTGGACCTCCACTTCCTTTCCAAACGGTGACAGTTCTGTTTTTTGAGTCTAAGTTGTTCAGTGAGCCAGGGCTCCGAGCTTCTAACTCCTTGGTTAGTGATAGATTTTTTAGGTAAAACCTGATCAATTGAGTTAAGAATCTACTTTTGAAAGGCAACTGCTGCTATGTTGGGGTCGTTATTGTGTTTTGGGGGAATCAAGGCTAGAGAGCTTTCAAGAGTCACAGGTTCGATTTTGTTCCATGGTCGGAAGCGCCTAGTATGCTTATTTCTTAAATTTTGAAATCCTAATTGATGAGGAGAAAGAGAAAACATAACAGCTTTATGATCAGACCAAGAGAGCTGGAGTGATGGAACACATTACAGAGCACTGTTGTTGGAAAAAATAACATCCAGTAAGTGCCCAGCTAAGTTGGTGCTACCGGTTACTTGCTGAGTAAGACATATTCTATTCATAGTGTTAATAAAAACAGTGTCCCTGTCTGATGGATATTCTAGGTGTAAATTGAAGTCACCTAGAACCAAGTAGCTAACCTTCAACTCTCAATAAAATGCAAGCCCAGCTTGGAGAGGGAGGGAGTGTCAGTATATAATTTATGCATTTGGAATTGTTCCTTCCAGTACCTAGTCCTATGTCTCGACAAAAATAAAGGACTTTCAAGCACTGGGCATGTGCTTTGCTCTTCGACAGATATAAAATGAGTAGGGTTTTTGAGAAAAAAACATTTCTCCTTGCAAATGTCTTCCTCAAGGAAGCATTATGTTTTGAAAAAACGTCTGGTCTTAGTAGCTTGTGCTTTGTGTCACAAACTATGGGTGTTTAAGCTGAGCTGCACTAGCAACACCACAGTAATGCCCCCTTGATGAAAAGCAACGCAAAGTAGTGTAAAGTGTTTTTTTCTGCTGAGAAAAGGTCTCCTTTCCTGCTCAAAATTCTTTTAGCACTAGAAAGTAAATACCATGCACAATTTTGCTCTGGCATAGGGTTTTAGAAAATCTGGGCCCTACTGATGAATGATGTGACAATACTACAGATGGACTTATCAGTGGTATATAACACTGCATTAGAAAGCAAGCCATGCAGATATACCTTGACAACTATTATAATAAAATCTCTGCCATGGACGTACACTAGTTAAATGTGTAAGTGAAACCCAATGGCATCTTTATGTCTCCCTGTTCCATGTTGCATCTGTTAACAGCAAATAAATTATCAGTAAGCTATAAATGCACTAAAGAAGAGGGCAATGTCCCCAATTCTTGTTATCCATCTGTTTTATTCCTCTGTATCTGTGTGAATCTCTCCCCTGTCTCTCAAGGCTATGAAACTATTATTGGAAAGCCACACAGGACGTCAGAAATAAGCACAGACCTCAAAGACGCACAAGAATGATAGATGCAGCCGCGCCATTTCTCAAGGCTAAAGGATGTTATTGAACAATAAAGGTCACTCTCCACTGGGTACCTCCTCAGGTTGAAAAAACATGGTGCAGTGTTTCTGTGCTCTAATGCAAAACAAATACATTTCAACCCATTTCAATTCCAGAAAACTGCTGAGCTTTACAACTGCATATTCAGTGGTGGGTGAAAAAGATTATGGCATCAGGAAGTTTGATCACTACAAATATCATGAGAATCCTGTTTTCAAATAATGGATTCCCAAAAGCACTTATCAATCAGCGCAGTTGCCACATGATTAAGTGCATGGTGCCAAGTAACCCTAGGTCATGAATGGTACCATTTATTTCTTGTACTTCGTGATTGAACCAGCTACAGCTATAAAGAATATGTGTGAAAATGCCCCTGCAAATTTTAGGTGTGGTATTTCCTATACAGGAAATCGTTCTCTAAAAGAGGTGGAGCTAGAGAAAGGAAATTAAGACAATTAGAGAGTCACTACATTGTACTGCTTAATACGAAGATTCCAAATGGTCTTAACATGGGGGAGGACTTACATAATTTTTTATAAACTACTCGTTTAACCCTTTTAACACTTTTAGGATGTATTTCTATCTAAGAGGTTTTATTAAGTAGTTTTTAAGGTGACAGATGTGTCTCCCTTTTTTAAGTCCTCTCAGTATGTTCCGTCATCTACTGCATTGATATGAAACTTTTTATCTTTTCAGTTTATTGAGTCTTAATTGTATTTATTATTGCCCGGTTCTTATAGCGCGTTTTTTATATTGGTTTTACTATTTTATGATTTTACCAGTTTTTATACGTGCTGAGGATTATATTACTTTGAACTTCTTTGGGCTTTTCATCAACTGTGAAACAATAATTGCTATGAATTCCCTCACATGAATTTAAATCTTGTACGTTTTGGGTTGTAGCATTTGACACTTTAAACACTGTGATCAACCTGCATTTAACGCATTTAAGAAAAAAAAATCTATGTATATTGTATTTTTACATTTCTCTTTTTTTAAACCAATAATGGATTATTGTATTGATACATTGAAATTTGCACTTTATCTATTCGTATGCCGCTATTCTCCGGTTTATCACGTCCTTCTTTTTGCACAAACACATTGCACTTTATTGCTACTTTTACCTTACAATGTTTTAGGTATTTAAACTCTCTACATTATCAGAAACTGTAACATTGCACTATTTTGCACTTTTTTCTGTAATTATTCCCAGTTACTGCATTCGATTTTTTGTGTCCCCCTTAATTAGCCTTAATAGGGTTTATATATCTGGTTTTACATTGGTCTAGTATATTTATTTGGGCACTTGCCCTTTACTCTTTAATTGTTGTAAAAAATAATTTTTCTGGTGATCTAGTTACAAAACCCGATTCTACATCCTCAATATGTTTTGTATATTAATATTTTACACTATGTAAATTAATCTATAAAGCTAGATCATAAGGACCACACTAGAGACTGTATAAAGTATTATTATGTATCTTTTACATTTGAATTACTTTGACTGTTTGACCAGACCTTGAAACTCTGTAAAGAGAATACGGAGTATGTCTTCAATATCTATGGTATTCAGAAGGTGGGACTTATTGTAATTGATGCTAGTATTTAAATGTGGTGTTTCTGAGCATTGTCATGTGATCAAGTCCGGGGTTCCCGGAAGAAACGCGTCATGCTGCTGCCCATTTTGGAATAAACCACTCATCTTGCACTTCAACTTCTGTGGTCTGTACCTGATTTCCGCGTGTTCCCTTGCGCCTCAGGATTGTTGATTGATATATATATATATACTAAAAGAATAAATGAATACCTTGAATAAAAACAGCCAAATGATCCGTGAAGGGGAGTGCGACTCATTTTTCTCTTTTGGGAAAGTGCTTTGATATATATATATATATATATATATATATATATATATATATATATATATATATATATATATATATATATATATATATTTATTTCATGGCTGCTGTTGCACCTCGGATGGAAATAAATTAACTTGAAGATAACTAGCTAACGTGGTCCACTCTCTTTTCTTTCTCGCGCTATGACGAAAGTGCAAAGGAGTTACCTGTTATATATATATATATATATATATATATATATATATATATATATATATATATATATATATATATATATATATATATATAAAACAACAAATAATTCTTCCCCATTCGGAAAAGAAGGTGAGTCGCACACGGAGCACCTATGCAGCAGCATTTATTTTGAGTGATGAGGTGAATGTCCTGACACGTTTCGTTCAGTACTCTGAACTTCCTCAAAGGTCTCATGGGCAGGAAGGTGCTGAGCAGGAATCACAGGTGTTGTTGGTTATGTTCATTTTGCGTTGTTCATTGCCGGGCCTCTGGTGGATATCCCGGATGTTCGGAATCGCCAGGCATGATGGATACTGTGGTCCCGAATTCCCAGTTCCTTCCTTCCGGTGAGTTTCACCTTTTCGTCTCACTGGAAGATTGTTTCCAGAGGTGTGCCTCCTGTTGCGATCCGCGTGTGGCGTTCGCATGGAACCATAACCAGACTCCGGTGTCTGGTGGCAGCCAATTACCCTGGGGTTCGGTTTTGCTGAGTTAACAGAGAGCAGTCCAGGTCGGGTAATTTGGTGGCGCTCTTGGTTGGCGGTACCATTTGACAAACCTTCACCCTAGTTTCAAATCTATTTTGCCACTCACTTCAGTTGCTGTCTGGGAAGTCTCAGGGGGATTTGTCAAGTAAGGGCCAAGTAAAAGAGGGAGTCCCAAAATGTGCTACAACACATGCGATTACAACGCGGTTGTTACATCGAATGCGTTGTTGCAACTCAAGCCACGACATTGTAAGTCATTTCTACGACTTGCTGTAGTGGACGCGCTTGACTTAGGAATAGTATAATTTAGTATGCCAAATCCAGTGTGTGCAACAGTAGGGAAGGTGTTGCGTTAGTAAATGGTACTATTCCTTAGTTTAGCCCACCCCCAACAGCAAGTCGTAGAAACAACTTGCGATGTAATGGCTTGCGTTGTAACAATGGGGTCATTGTAATGACTGCATTGTAATGACAACCACAGGCATTTATACTGTTATATAAATTGTAATAGCATATGTTATTTTAAATTTTTTGAATTGAATGTTTGTTTTTGTTTGGTTGGGAACGCATCCATAGATCAGTTGTGGTTCTTGCAACATAGCCGGCAGATCCCTTATTTGGATAAGGATCAACGGCCGATCTGAGTGAGAAATTCGGAAAAAAGATTAAAAAACAAAAAGACATTTTTGGGGAAAAGGGTTGACTCTGAAAAGAGTCTTTGTATTAATGGTGTGCAGATGATAACAACACAGAACAGGATACCATCTTGTACGTGTTTGAGGAAGACCCTGTTGCCAATCCAGCAAACAAGTGTTCAAAGTTGTACAGTCCTTCCTTAAACCGCAATGTATTGAAAGAGAGGTTACCCCCACACCATTACTTTGTGAGCAAATTTCTGAATACTTCGATCATAAAATCAAGAAAGTATATGATTCCTTTGGTCCAGTAATAAATACTGAGAAACAGGACACAGCGTACAATAGCGAGTCAGAAGAAACCCTCACTCAGTTCGCGCATGTCCCTTTGAACGAGGTGAGGCAAGAGCTCATCCGTTGCAAATCCGGCTCACCTGATGACCCATGTCCGGCTAAACTTTGGAGCACCATAGCGGACTCAGTAGCGCCCACACTCCAAAGTATCTGGAACTCTTCCATTACGTCAGGAATTTTCCCTGACGTCTGGAAGCATGCCACGCTCCTCCCTCTAAAGAAAAAACCAAATGGGGACCCAGATGATCTGACGAACCTCCGCCCAATATCCCTTCTAGCCGCTCCGGGAAAAATGCTGGAAAAAGTGATACAACGCCAATTGAGTAAATTTGTGGAAACCAGCAACATTCTCCACGAAACTCAATCTGGTTTCCGGCCCGGTTTCAGTACTGAAACAGCGCTCCTAGAGGTAGCCGAGTCAGTAAGGTGGTCGATGGATGCAGGAAGCTCAGCTATGCTGGTACTCCTGGATCTATCGGCCGCCTTCGACACGGTGGACCACGCCAGATTACTCAGTCGGCTGGCAGAGATAGGCATTCAAGACCACGCGCTGAGCTGGATTAGCTCCTATCTATCTCAGAGAACGCAGAAGGTGGCACTCGGGACGATCTCCTCCACACCTAAAATCCTCAACTGTGGAGTCCCGCAGGGCTCGGCCCTCAGCCCTCTCTTATTCAATATCTACCTGGCCCCCCTCTTCACGCTTATTGCCAACTGGGGCGTTAAGGCAATTTCATATGCCGACGACACCCAGTTGGTATTTCCTTACACGGAAATGACACAGGAATCCTATGCAAATTTTAAAGGCTGTCTCCAGGACATTGCACACTGGATGAATACCAACAAACTAAAATTAAACGCCAATAAAACCGAAGTCATCTTCTTCGGTAAAGGCCCTGTCCCCGCCCCAGAGCTATGGTGGCCGGCGGAAATGGGCTCCTCCCCCTTGCCCAGTCATTCGGCAAAAAACCTTGGAGTGAGATGGGATGATAAGATGTCTTTCTCTTCCCATATCCAACAAGTGGCCGGCTGCTGCCTCAGTAAATTAAGAAACCTCCGAAAATTTCTGAAACTTCTACCCGAGAGCTGCAGAAAAATGGTAGTCCATGCAACTGTCACTTCACGGCTGGACTACGCCAATGGTCTTTATCTGGGCCTCCCAAAATTCCTAATCCATAAACTGCAGGTAGTTCAAAATGCGGCTGCGAGGCTGCTACTGCGAATTCCTTTCAAACAGTCAGTCTCTCCGCATCTTCGAACCCTGCATTGGCTCCCTGTCGCCAACCGGATAAAATTCAAAGCCCTGACACTCGCGTTTAGATCTTTGCACGGCTCCTGCCCACTCTACCTAAAGAAACGCCTTCCGAGGTATACCCAAAACCGTGTATTACGGTCTAATGACCGTATCCTGCTGGCTGTCCCACGAGCAAAAAAGGCACGTCTTGGTGGTCGCACCTTTTCAGTAAATGTCTCAGCGCTGTGGAACTCCCTACCTCAAGCAATCCAGCTGGCTCCATCTGAACCTTGCTTTAGGAAGCTGTTAAAGACCTGGCTCTTTTCCCAGCCTCGATAGGTCTCCCACTCCTGCCCCAGGACCTCTGTGGTACGTTTTAGCGCCGGGACACCTCCTCGCGAGGTAGCTGTTCGCGCTCTATAAAACACAGTATTATTATTATTATTATAAAATGCCCACTCCAAGAGGGAAAAATATAAGCATACTGTCACGAGATGTGTGCTTTTTGTGAATTGCTTCAATTTTCAGAGAACAAATCTCAGAAAAGCTGAAAGCCTAGTTCTCGCTTTCATTTTTAAGTCTGATATACGCTAAATCCTTTTAATATGTATATAATATATCTATCTATATATATATATATATATATACAGTGAGCTCTGGGTTAGCCTCCTTCAGCCCCTGGAGTTTTTTGGACACTTCATTCTCTGGCTTGTGATATTGTCAATAATATGTTGGAGTAGTTTATAGCACTATGTTGATCACAACGTAATTCGGTTTTCTCATTGGATGTATTTGGCCACCTGTATTGGGGTGCGTCAGAGACTATTTTAAATTTGAAAACTATAGTCAATATTCACACATTCACTATTTTTCTGAAAAGTATGATCACAATGCACATTTGATATAAAAAGCTCTTTTCCACTACTTCTGGGCTGCTGCCTTCTTTCTCCATGCCCAGTGCTTTTATTTACCTCTTACCCAGTGCCTTCATTCCCCTGCAGCAGGACTCTGGTCACATTTTGAGAGCACTTGGATGCTTTTGTCCTCTGCCACTGAAGTGCTGTTACTCTTAAGCACAATTGGCTACTTCCTCCAGCTGTACAAAAACACTGGGAAAGGCAATGGGTGTGACTTGTAAAGCACAATATGACCCAGACTTATTTTCTTTGCAATGCTTGTTTAAACCTGCTCCATGACTGGCTTACATGTGCGTATGCACACACACACACACTCACACCCATGCGCGTGCGCACACACACGTACGTTGTTGGATGTACCTAACCTCATTGTAATGTAGCTTGAAAAATATTTAATTAAGACTATTTTGTGGAGGTTGGTTGATGAGGACATAGTTAGAGGTAATCAAAAAAAATGCTTCTCTGATATAAAATTGTGTTGAAGCATCACTTACCATAGGGTAGTTATGCAGCCTCCCTATGCACGGAGGAAGTGTATTGTCCATGAGCACTGAAGTAGAGCCAAGTGTAATCATGAATTTCAAAATGCAATCTAATTATTATCTGACCCACCGTCATTTAGATTTACTAACATATGGCCAACGTACATAGAATTATACACCCTTCAAACCTAGTCTATTCAAAGAAAAATCTCCCCACGCTTCCGGCTCCAATCGCTTGTCTTTGTGAACCCTGCTTCTAAGCTGATATGAAATAGCTATTCACCTGTTTTTTATTCCATCACCTTAAGTACTTACATTTCATTTGCAGTGAAGCAGTCCGCCATGAATATTTATGAAACGCTTCTGCAGTCTTCAGCCAACCTGGGCGCTTTTCTTCCCAAAGTCACTTGCGGATTCACGTTTTGCTTTTTATAACTGAAATGTTACCCATTTAAACTGATTTCACCTAGATGACGAAAACATTTTTCTGTGGGCAATGCTGACAGCAAGTCTAGAACACTATACAGTAAAAATGATGGTATTAATGCATTATAACACTCTTTTACTTGCAAATGGCACAGCACATGTTTACAGGTATAAGGCATGCTCAGCTATATATGACATCATCACTCTTGCACTAAGAATTTATATCGTAATTATTACTTTACATTTTTTAAATTGATATATATTTTTGTCAGTGATTTACCCTGAAGGAGTAAAGTACCTCATTAGATTAATGACCCTTGCAACAAAGGTCAATATGTGACATTATAACTGCAGGCTTACATAATGAAGGGGTCAAATTGCTTTCATCTTTTTACAGTATGGGCCCTCGAGGTGAGCACTGAGTTGGACATTAACATTAAACATCTACCATCCTAAGAAAATGATAAAGTGCGATAAGGTGTGACTATCCAAAAAAGAGAAATTAACAGAAAATGACATGTGCATAAGTTGGCTGCAAATGTAACCAATAAGCTCAGTTTTTCCTTGCTCAGGGAGTTCCTGTATAAGCCGCAGCCTTTTCCACTGTACATGTAATGAAAAAAGTGTCACAACATTTCCAACCCCTCTCAAGTTGTTGGGTTTAGAAGTTGTTATACATGTCATTCTGAGGGTGTTTTACCCCCCCAAACGTTTTGCCTGCTTACCTCTACTTGTTGCTGAATCTTTTTAATCGCCATAGGGCTCTTCGCACTTTACCACTGCTGACCAGTTTTAAAGTGTATGTGTTTCTCCCCTAAACATGATGACATTGGTATATACATGATTGGCATATTTAGTTTACCAAATACATTTCTGGTAAAGTGGTATATCATATTCCCAGGGACTGGAATCTAAAAGTTACTAGTGGGCCTGCAGCATTGGTTTTGCCACCCACACAAGTGGCCTTTCCAACCTGTCTCAGGCCTGTAATTTCAAGGCCTGTGTGTGCAGTTTATCCCACTTCGACTTTGCATTTAAAATACCTTGCCAAGCCTTAAGCCCCACTTTTATTACACATAAACCACCCTTAACCCCTTCCATGCTCATGTTGAGCTCAGCTCGTCATGCAGAACACTGCTCGTGTACTCTCGTCATGAACAATGATAAATCCCACTTCTCAGCACAGGAGGGGAAAACCTCTAGCAGCCAAAGTGCTAAGGTAGGCCCTAGGTAGTGCTAAGCAAAAGACACACAAATGTGGACAAGAAACAAGCATCTGTCACCTGAGTGGGACGGGTATGCCCAGACGTGGGTCCCACTGGAATCAAGCAGATCTGGCTGATGAGGGGTGAAACACAGAAACCGGTCCTAGGATGCTTGTTTCCAGTCCAGGGAGGACCTGGCGTGGCAGTTCGGGCTGGACTGTTCCCATTGGGAGCAGGGTCAAGACTGGTTTGCAAATGGCTGGGTTTAAACTGGAATGGCATGGGGAGCAAAAAACGATGGATTTAGGCCCAGAACTATCTACTAGGGTGACTGTTTGACATTCTGTCCATCAATTGCCCTTTTTGCATTTGTCACTCTGAGTGGGACGGGTATGCCCTGACATGAGTCCTATGCTCTCCATGCCACTGGAGTCAAGCTAGCCTGGCTGATGTAAGGAAAAGCTCCATAACCGGTCCAAGAATGCTTGCTTACAGTCCAGGGAGGACCTGACCTAGCAGTTTGGGCTGGAGTGTTCCCACTGGAAAATGGGCCATCTAGAGACCCAATTTCCAACAGAAGTCTTCTGTCTAAATGGTTGGGAGCTCCCATATTAATTAGGATCCAAGGACTGGATCTGGAACCATTAAATGGAATCAGAAAGAGATGAGTTGATAATTCAGATGATCCAGAAAAAAAATGAAGATCAGGTTTACCACAGATCTATGATGCATCCCAAGAATTGCAAGTATTCACGCCCAGCCAAGGCACTGTGTCTCTTCGAAGCACAATCATAAAACTGAGTGCAGTGGAGTGCCTGAGGACAGTGCAGAAAGGTGACAAATTCAGATGTTAACAGTGTAGTGCACAAACTAGCTCAATAACAATATGCCACTACAGCTACAAATTTCATTGGCACAAATGCCATATTGAGAAAGAGACCCTTTTTCTGCAAGGTCAATGATGCCAACTGGACTAGGCCAAAAGAATGCAGATTGTGGGTCTCCTAAAGTGCTGTATTTCCTCTAAGATATTCAAGTCTCAAAGAACATAGAATTTGGTAAAAGTACTATTTTACTAAGGACTTTAATTTGCTTTTTTCCTTCCAATTGGAAACACAATTGTTTTGCCTTTTTGGCTTATTCTCTATAAATACGGAGAAATCTGACTTGCACTACCATGTTTCTTGCACCATCTAACAATAGTTCATGTAGGGCTATGTTTTCCAACATTGACCTAAGAGGGCCTGAATTGAGGGATATCCACATGAATGTAAATGGCAGTCAATTGTATAATCATTAGCTATCCTGAGAAATCTCACAATATGTCAATCCTTGTTAAAAAAAACTTTGGACATAGCTGATTTAGGTGTAAGTTCATAAAGGCAGATATATTTGAAAGGTTTTAGAAAAGGCTCTGGAAATGTTTATTGATACCACAAAGTTTCAACTCTGCAGGTGTTCATCTAATTTTCAAGAAAAACAAGCCAGACCCTAATCCACTGGAACATATAGGTTTTATTACCATTACAGACTTTTAAGTTAGCTTTTTGCATGCAAAAATATAACAACCATGAACCCAAAAATCAGGAACACATACTGCATGCAGTTTTGTACGTTTCCACCCATGTACGTTTCCATGCATATATAACATGATTGAGAGTCGGGCCAGAGTTTATGTTTCACTCCTTTCCTAATATATTGTTTGGAGGTTGGGGCATTTAAAAAAGCTTTCACTTTCATTTGTTTGAGTGGGTAGTGTCTTTGTCATTTGACAGAGAGATATAAATAGGATGCATGTGTGTTTGTGTCTATTTTGGAGTGCATGTTTGACCGTGTGTTGTTGTGTCAGTGGAATTGAGGCAAAGCGAGAGATGCCTTGGTGTGGAATAAAACTAGTTTCTTTTTAAGAGCCTACAACTGGACTGTGTTATGCATGAGACATTTAGTTGAATAGCTTCAAAAAGAAGCATTTGATGCAATATCTACAAGTTCTATCTGTATTACAGCCTGGGATTGATTCTGGGATTGACAATAAAGCAATTTTGTTAACCCTAACTATAATGGAAGATATATTTATTTAAGTAAAACTCTGCAAACAATTTATCATTATATGACACTTGAAGAAGAAGCAGTCAAAGTAATGAAAATCCTGAAATCAACAGAGCAGGAGATACATATTTAGGCAGCAGGCTTTGAATACATCCAGAATTTTCGAGGTTTTTAGACTATATGTTTAATTGTGTAATGGTCACATGGTGATCACGTTGTAGTTGATATGTAACAATGACAGTAAGGTTGCCAGAAGAGATAATAATAGTCCTAAGAACCTGGAATCTCTCAGGACCATTTCACTACTGAATGCCGAATATAAAAAACATAAAAAAGAAAAAAATTGCCCAATCCCACTGAACGTGAATGAATCTCTTGACTATTCCATTGATTCGAGCCGTGACGGACCGTTCTCTCTGATCTACACTTGCAATGCGCATAGCATAGTCTCTTCAACTATTGATGCTCTTGCAATTCTTATTGCTCTGGCAACAGTGGAAGACATAGCTAATGTATTCTATCTTGATGGGATTGTCTATTTGAGTCTGCAACTTATTTAGCTGAAGGCTAAAACATTGTCTTCAAATTTTTTAGTGTAAGATAAAAAATGCAGCTAAAAACTAATGTTATCATTTTCATTGCCTAATCAAGGTTATTTTAGCACATGTTAAACATTAAGAAATTGCAGTTTTGTTTTTAATCTTTAGCACTCTCTTCCAGTGAGGCTATATTAAGCATCTTCTAGTGATAAGAGAAACAAATCTCTTTCAGAACAGAGCCCCAAGACATTCCCATGTAATGAATGACTCTATTAAAGTCAGTTCATAGAGATCTATCTTCCATCCTATACATTTTTCTCTTACAATACGCAATGAGCAGCAAACAGCATCTTCTAACACTCAGCTGGAAAAAAACAAGCCCTGGCTGTTTGCATTTGTCTGCACATGCCTTATGCTAAACTGTGTCTAAGAAATAGAGGCAGGGATCATGCCTCCGCGTTGAAAGTGGTGCCGAATTGATATTCCCGCAGGCGACATTTCAAAAGGAACGTTGGACCATAAGTGTGTGCATAATTTAACAGGTGGTGCCATGCAAACAAGGAATAAATAATTCTCTCTGAGTTTTATATGGTACACAATGCAGCCTACAGGCATTTTTTTGCCAATGAGATATCTACCTTGTTGGCTGAAGAAACCCAGATAGCTTTTCCCAATTGTGTAGCAAAGCAGAAAAACCTTTACAAATAGGGCAAACACATCCATGGGAGATACATTTGCACATCATTCCTGACTGACAGCATATGTTGTAGCAAACAGGACTCAGACCACCCATAATGTACTGTATTAGGTAGTTGTGCTTACACTGGGGATTCTAGAACACCCAGAGGCTGTGGGCAAACTGCATTCTAACAACTCACTTACAAGGCTGAAGGTTTTGGGGATAGGCTTCTGAGTTCATTATTCTACATTGTTTCTGATTGCACATACGCTTTACCACCCCAGCACTGCAATACACCTCAGTTCATTTCGCCATTATTGCTAATAAATCAATTACTTTTCAGCATGCATCACCTCACCGAAAAAGCCAGCTCCCATCCACCCATGCTTCCAGCATACACAACCATTCACATTAACTGGCACCTACAATTTGTTAGACTTGTTGGTGGAGCCCCTGTGGATAATATGCTGAGGATTCCCGCCACCCTAGAACATCACCTTTTCAACCATAACATTACCTCAACAAACCTTCACATTTAATGACTTAGCTTTTTGTCAGGGTGTCAGCCGCTGGGGTACTGGCAGGGTACTACTGAGAGGGGTCTTCTGGAGGAGTTAAGTCCCATGGTTTCCCTGGGTGCACAAGTATTTGGGAGATGAGTTCCTGGTCAGACACATATCCCTGGAGTTCAAGAGAGTCAAAAGAAACTGAGGAACAGAAAACTCAACAGACAGACTCAATCAACTATAACTCAGCCCTGTACCATGCACAGTGTTCTTGTAAATGATGTCATTTGAAATGCCATGAGGTTTGTTATGAATGCAATGATTTAACAGGCCTTGAGTGATATATTATGACAGAGTGTAAGCAGTGAATGGTTCAGGCACCGGTGATAGTTGATTTAGTCTGTCTATCGTATTTACAACACTCTGTAGTAAGGTGAGCAAGCTATAGAAAGTTTCGGTAGAGGCAGAAATTATAACTTTAAGGTGTTACAATTTATTTTATTTTTAAAGGTTTGTGTAATTTAAGTGGTTTTTCTACAGAAATAACCAATAAAGTTTTACAAACTATAATGTTTCCTTTAACCTTTGTTTTTTTCATTGAATTTCCTTTTTTTTTTGTTTGGACAAACCGGTTTCTAGTGTTGCTTATTTAGGTATTACTTCTTTCATATATAATTTTAAATTTTTTTAAATATTGTGAATTGAAGTGGGGTACAGTAGAGTGGTGTCAACTAGAGCGGAGTAGAGTGAAGAGGGGTACAGGAGAGTTGTTCAGAGTAGAGTAGAGTGGGGTAGAGTAGAGTGATACAGCGTACAGTATAGTAGAGTAAAGCGGCATAGAGTGGAATGGAGTAGAATGGCTTTGAGTGGTATGCATTAGAGTGGCATAGAGTACAGTTGCGTAGACTGCAGTGTCCAAGAGTGGTGTAGAGTAGAGTAGCTTAGAGTGAAGTGGGGTAATGTAAAGTGGCGTTGAGTAGGGTGGTATAGGGTAGAGTGGCATAGAGTCGAGTGGTGTAGAGTGTAGTGGTGCATAGTATGGAGCAGTGGTGTAGAGTAGAGTAGATTACAGTGAAATAGAGTGGAGTGGAGTACAAAGGCGTGTAGTGGCATAAAGTAGAGTGGTGTAGAGTAAAATAGAGTGGTGTAGAGTCCAGTGGCATAGAGTGGCATAGAGTAGAGTGGTGCAGAGTAGAGTGGCGTAGCGTGCAGGAGAGTACCGTAGAGTGGCGCAGACTAGAGTACAGTTGCGTATAGTTCAGTGGTGTAGAATGAGGTGGCATACAGTTGTGTGGAGTGGCATACAGTGGAGTACAGTGGAATACAATACAGTTTCATTTTGTGGAGTGGATTGTGGAAGATTGGCATAACGTGGCACTGTGTGGAGTGCAGTGGCATGGCATACAGTAGAGTGGTGTACAGTGCAGTGGCATAGTGCAGGGAGGCCTAGAGTAGAGGGTTGCAAAGTATAATGGAATGGTGCACAGTGCAGTGGCATACTGTAGAGTGGGGTATGCTGAAGTGGGCGCCAGTAGAATGGCGTAGAGTCAAGTGGCATACAGTGGAGTGGGTTACAGTGAAGGGGTACAGTAGAGTGGTGCAAAGTAAAGTAGAGTGAAGTAGAGTAGATTGGTGCATAGTAGAGTACAGTGGCGATCAGTAGAGTGAAGTAGAGTATAGTGGTTTTAAGTGGCGTACAGTACAGTGGCATTGTGTACAGTATTGTAGAGTCCAGTGTAGTTAAGTAGAGTGGTGTATAGTAGTGTGGTGTAGAGTGAAGTGGGGTAGAGTAATGTGGGGTAGAGTACAGTGGTGTAGTGTAGAGTGAGATAAAGTGCAGTGGTGCGAGTAGAGTGAATTGACATTGAGTGGAGTAGAGTCCATTGTAGTTAAGTAGAGTGGTGTATAGTAGTGTGATGTAGAGTGAAGTGGGGTAGAGTAATGTGGTGTAGCATAGCGTATCGTGGCATAGAGTGCAGTGGTGCAGAGTACAGTGCATTGGCATTGAGTGGAGTACAGTGGAGTACAGTGGCTTGAACTGGAGTAGAGTGGTGTGGAGTGGTATAGAATGTAGTAGCATACAGTAGAGTGGTGCAGACTAGAGTACAGTGGCATACAGTGGTGTGGAGTAGAGTAGAGTAGAGTAGAGTAGAGTAGAGTAGAGTAGAGTAGAGTAGAGTAGAGTAGAGTAGAGTAGAATGGCATAGAGTAGAGTGACATAGAGTGAAGTGGGGTAGAGTAAAGTGGTGTAGAATAGAGCAGGATAGATTAGAGTGACATACAGTAGCGTGGGGTAGGCTGAAGTGGGCTCCAGTAGAATGGCCTAGAGTCAAGTGGCATACAGTAGAGGTGGTTAGAGTGAAGGGTGTACAGCAGAGTGGTGCGAAGTAAAGTAGAGTTGCATGGAGTAGATTGGTGCATAGTAGAGTACAGTGGAGTTCAGTAGAGTGAGGTAGAGTATAGTGGATTTGAGTGGTGTACAGTAGAGTGGCATTGAGTATAGTATTGTAGAGTCCAGTGGAGTCCAGTGGCTTGGAGTTGAGTAGAGTGGTGTGGAGTGGTGTAGAATGTAGTAGCATACAGCAGAGTGGCGCAGACTAGAGTGCAGTGGCATACAGTGGTTTAGAGTAGCATATAGTGGAGTGAAGTAGAGTGGTATATGGTAGAGTGATGTACAGTTCAGTGATGTACAGTACAGTACAGTGGCATTGTGTGGAGTGGGGCAGAGTGTCAAAGAGTGGCACTGTGTGGAGCGGAGTGGCATGGCGTACAGTTGAGTGACGTACAGTACAGTGGCATAGAGTGGAGTGGCCTATAGTCGAGTGTTGCAATCAAGAGTAAAATGGCATACAGTGCAGTGGCCTAGAGTAGAGTGCAATGGCATACATAGAGTGCAGTGGCATCGAGTACAGCAGTGCAGAGTAGATGGGTGCAGTGTGGAGTGGCACAGAGTGCAGTATTATATAGTGCAGTGGCGTAGACTGCAGTGGTGCAGAGTTGAATAGAGTGACGCAGAGTTCAGTGGCGCACAATGCAGTGGCATAGAGTGCACAGACATTTTTTCTTTAATTGGTGTCAAGCTTAACCTTCTTAAGTAGTACTGTTCATTGGCTTGCTTGTTACACACAATCTAGCTGCTCAGTCATGTAAACACAATGAACCCTAATTTTCTAATTATTAAAACAGTTAACTCTGTGGAGTGCTCTGATTGGTGGCAGCTCATCCACACATCAAATAAACCCTGTGGGTCTCACATTTCTACAACTGTCAATATCTTTTTCGGCAGTATGCATATCAAAATGCTGAGAAGATGCAATAGTTTGATGAGATGCTATGAAAAAACCCAGAAGTGGGTTATAGGACTAGAGCCAGCTAAAATAACCTCCAAGCCACAGTTTGAAGTACACACGGTCCTAAGGCTTAGAATGCAATTCGTTCTCACGCAGATGACCAAACCATGAAAAAATCTTTTTAAAGTACAATATTTCAGAACAAGAGAACGTTTAAACTAGCTCTACTAAATGTTATTATAGACACATCGTGATTTGCACTTTTTTGTCATTTTTTTAATGTTTCTATATTGTATAATACATATAGACAGGCATTTGGAACCTTGTATTACAATTCTCAATTACATTTGCTAAACCTAAAAAATGCAGTTCTTGTCATCCTACATCCACGGTTATTAAATCAAAGTTAAAAGGCACAGCTAAAACAAACAGAAATACTTTTGTTCACGTCCTCGTTCTCGGCTTTTATTAGAAATCAACAAATGCCGCATTGTTCAATGTGGATGAAAACGAAAGTTCTCGCAAGAAAGGAAACAAAGCGCTCCGAGTGTAACGGTACTGAAGCTTTTCAATGCTTTCTCCTCCATTTCGATGGAAAACAGAGAAACATTTGCTGAACCGAGAAAGCCGGGGAACAGAAGCCGCCTCAGGTCACGTGGGCGCCAGAAATTGCTGTCGCCATAGCAACAGCACAGTGATAAATTAGCCTGTCTCTGCTAAGCATTCCCTCCGACTCTGTCCTGGAAGGTGCCGCGGTGAAGCTTTCCCAATTTCAAGTTAATACCTGATTGAACTTATTTGTTGGACTCACTGACGTGACAGCTTGGGATTCATAGCAAAAAGGGAGACAAGGAACGCGCCGGTGATGTGTTTCAGCTTTTTTTTTACAGTTTAATTAAGATTGGTCAAACAATCTTGATGGCTCTGTTATGTTAAATAGTTTTTTTTGCATTCTGATGAGACCTTGTCTCTCGTCATTGAAGACATCAGTGCTGAGGTTAATGTGAATTTATTTCAGGTCTATTTAATTTCATATTACATACTCTCTGCTCAGAATGAAGATAAAAGGCTGGACTTTAACAGTGGCAGGTATGAAATACAATGGCCCAGATCCGCACACTGGGGCAGATTTACAAGCCACTTTTGTGACGCAGCGGCGGCGCAAAAGATGCGCCATGGTGCGGGGTATTTACAACGTGACACATCTCCCAGATGCGTCACGTTGTAAAGCCCTGTGCCAGAAGAGGCGTACCATCGCAGGAGGGGCGTTCCAGCGCAGGAACGCCTTCCAAAAGTGGCTGAGTAATATCTACAAGATTTCACTCAGTCACTTTCGGGCCCATGCTGCGTCAAAATCCTGCGCCTGCTTGAAGCAGGCGTAAGGATTGACGCAGCATTGAGGAGATAGGGCCCCCAGAGCATTGCTGGAGCTGCTTTGCGCTCGCAACGCAACTGGAGCAATGCACCGCCTTTACGGCACAGATGCGTGACGCATCTGTACCATTTTTGCCCCATGGTGCGCCGCATTGTAAATGCGGCGCATCCAGGGTGGCGGAGCTGCGGCGCATAATAACTGGCGCACCCCTGCTGATATGCAGGGATGCGCCAGTTATTGTAAATCTGCCCCACTGCATTTTGCAGTATGTAAAGTAGTACTGCAGTACTACAATTCTCAAACCCATAGCTGGAGATCTCCACCCTTCATATCTTTTCAGTGTGGGGACTGGGGAACACCACCACAGTGGCGAAGATCCTTGCACACACCGCCGCAGCCTGTGCAGGTATGAATGGTGGGGCAGTAGGGGAGGATTTCCACAGATGACGATGGGGGAAATGAATTATATATTTAATTCCCCCTCGATGTTGTCTGTCGAATCCCACCCATACCGTCCCCATCGCCCCACTGCTCTTACCTGCACCGTCCGCACACGTAGGCGCATGTTTTAATAGTAAATATAGGATGCTAAGGCAGAGTGGTTAGAAGAAGGGGAATATTGACTAAATGGGAGGGGTTTGGGGAAAATAAGGCGTGTTCTAGGGAGGAGCATGCTAAAACACACCACTCAGGCGCAAGATCATTGCTATTCATAGACCACACTTCTAAAGTTATTAAAGGCATATAGGTGTCAAAACAGGTGAAAATGTCCTCTTGCCCAGCCCTGTAATATGCCCCAGCACAACACAGGGCCCACCACTGGTAATATAACATGATCTCATACAGAATAAAGATTGGCAAAGCCAACAGGTCTGAGTCTTTGATTTAGCAATATTGAATACATGATATATATTTAATAAATCATTGTACTTATGAGTTTAGGCTTCATGTGCAACGGTGCTTGCACCAGTGCTAGGTTTGGCATATAATGGTTTTTGCACCATTTTAGCTAACATATCATATTCAATAGAACCCCATACATATAAAAAGGAGCTTCAAGTCAGTCTTCTTCCACTATTGGAGTGCACATCCTAAATCTTAAAATGAAAGGAAAAATGAAATGGTTAAAGTCAATTTATGGCAAACGAGATCTTCAGAAGTTAATATGTTTGTGTATTGCACTCTTTTGAGGTACAACACTGACCTCGGTGCAAAGCAGTGCTATGTGTTTTTTCTCAAGATATCGAGGTTATGTGCTTTGTATAACTTGCTTTTTCAAAGTGTAAGTAGACACGAGGAAGGACAATCATGCCATTGTATTCTGATGTAAGAACTTCTGTTAGTTGTATAGTGCTACAAGGTTTCTGTTTCTATTGCATTCTTCTGTGAGGACCTTGATTGGTATTGTGGCTCAGTTGCAGTTTTCCATTTCCCTTGTGCTATTCTGTGAGGTGCTCTAATGGTAGTTAAGTGCAACTGCGGCTTTTCAAACATTGTACTCTTCTGTAAGGACCACTGTTGTTAGGATGGTGCAAAAAGCTTTCTATCTCCATTGCATTCTTCTGTAATGATCTCTATTGGTAGTATAGCATGACTGCAGCTTTTCAGCTCCATTGTATTCCCCTTGAGGACATATTTTAGCAATATATAACTTCTGGTTTCAGGAACTTGTATTCTCCTTAAAGGACATGTATTCTCCTTAAATGACTTGCGTTCATTTTATTAAAAGATTAACCCCTTAGCTGGGGTGGCTATTATGGCTGAGATACCCGCCACCCCCTCTCAACACAATCCCCAAGGATGGGAAACCGGAAACAGTTCTGAAGTCTTTGGAAGACGGGAGGGAGTAACCCCCCCGGCCGTATTTATTAAAATATGAAACAAAATTAAAACATTAAATAAACAGTTTCATATTATGTACAATTTCATTACCACATTGCGATGTTTGGCTAACCTTAACAGATTCTCTAATACAAAGGTTCTCCTAGCCGAACTAACATCCTGCAAAACATTTACTTGAAATTTTGAAATTGTACATCCTAACGTTTAAGGGCCAACGGCAAGGTCGTAACCGGTGTCAAGATCCCTAACCCAGAAATATCGCCCTCACTTGTGAGGGGCGGCCCAGAGGCGTACCTCAAGTGCAATTACCAATTTCCCTTGACTTGACGGGGGCCCCAATAAAACTCGACGCCACTTAGAGGTCGTACGAGGACTCGTGTGAGGTATCTAGAAGGTCGCGTAGACCCCTCCCCAAACCCCACACAACTTACCATATCTGCCGTCGCAGACGTCCTGGCCCCGGGAAATTCCCCAGGAGGGGGCTGTAACCCCTCCTACCCAGGAAGGGGCCTTGACCGCCTTTCCTCTTCTTTCGGCGACCCATCCTTAGAAGGGACCGCCTCCCCGTTGAGGGGCCAATGGCCACCTCCCCCGAGCGCTCCCATCCGTGCTGGGTGACGCCCACTCATAGGGATCTTCCAATTAGTGCTCACCGATCATGACCTTACCGCCACAGGCCGGATAGTTGACCGGCTATCCGGACCCCCCACACACTCCTACCTAAAGGTCATGGTGTAACGTTTTTAGCCATGCTAAGAAGTCTCCTATGAGTAACTCATTCCCCACTCGAGACAAATGCACTCCATCCCCCAAATACATACTGTCATCATTAATACACCCATGTGAAATAGCATGCAGTGTCTTGGAACGGAACAACCTACTCACTTTGTTATTAAGCTTCCTAACAGAATGATTTAAAGCAGGAACCGAAATAGCCCCCCGCCACACTTTTCGTGGGATCATATGGGACCACGCAATTGTGCACCCTGGAACTCTCCTCGCTAACCAACTTACAGTGGAAAGCATCGCCTCAAGAAGAAGTCGTCTACCAGTGGTGACCAAATCATTACCCCCAAGATGTACTATCACTACAGACGGCGGTGACCTCGTCCGCCCTAGCAAACCCTCAAAAAATGATTGAAACTGGTCAATACAGAGACCGCCTCTTCCGTAGAAGGACACACTGTACCCGTATTCCCCAGCTACGTGAATCATATCACCTGCCTTGAATACGTCTGCGGCACGTCTCACGTATGAGTGGCCCACAACCCACACCTCCTTTTTCACAGCCGGTGATGTCTGACCGCTGGCCTGGTGTAGGGTCGACTGCAAAGTCCGCCCCGCCTCGTAGGCTTGCGCAACTGAAAACCAAACAAAAACAAGAAGCGTGAGTACATTGCTACAGCTTCACAACATGTGCAACCGCACATACCTTTTATAACAATTGGAGGACCAACGCCCCACCCGTTTAACTTGTTCAACATCCAGACCCCTGGCTGTCGCTTCTGTAGCAGCCCCTATCCGAAAGGAATGGGTCCCAAACTCGCCCGGGTTCAAGCCCGCAGCGGCAATCGACATCGCAAGCACCCGCTGAAACTGAAACTTTGTCAGTGGGGTGGCGTCAGCGTGTCTCAACAAGGTCCCCCCCCATGATGCCACCCTTCGTGCTAAATAATCTTCTAGACACCTTACCGGGCACATGGAGGACCCGGGAATCCTGCGTATGATTACGCAGTCACCCATCCCACTTTGATCGGTCTTGGACCTGACAAATGAGACCGTTATCGTCTCCCCTCTGATCTGGACGTGCTCCTGGCACAATCCTCCTGTCACATCCTGCTTGTTCCTTGCCACTAATTCGCTTACCCGCATAGCCCCATGGAATGCCAGCGTAAAAGCGGCTCGGAATAACACTGTCTCAAACTGAGATGAACACGTAGCAGGGAGTCTGGATAATAACTGGGCCAGCCTATCCAAACCTATCGGGCGCCTCTCATCTAGTCTGCGACCCTCAAGGCGTTGCCACCCCCGTAGCGCTTTCTGTACAACGAAAGACGCTGTCGGGTCATGGATCCCGTGAGCCCTAGCAACAAAGGAAATGGCAGCCCGATGCCTCTGAGCCGTGGCCACCGATTTCCCGACCCGATGTAAGGACATCAGAAAATACACCACCCACTCTTCCTGGCCCCAAAGCTCCTCCCTATCAGTACCCAAAAAGGCCAAATAGGACCGGAACGCCCCTTCATATGCCTTCCTCGTCCTGGGTGCTAAACTCTCTCCCACGAGGTTACGAAGTTCGGGGCACCGAGAGACCAGAGAGCTTCGGGAAAGGGTGCCGGCTCCGGGTCCGCTGTGGGAAGGAAACCCCAGAAAGCCTGCATACGAAAACGAGACAGTGCATCAGCCGCCTGGTTCATTACCCCTGGGACATGTCTTGCTCTGAATAGCACATTCAATTGCATACAAAGTAAAACAATTTCCTTGAGCAGTCTCAAAATCCATTTGCATCGTGCTGCCTGACTATTGATACACTCGACCACGGTCATATTGTCAGACCAAAATACCACAGAGTGATCTTTGAACCCTTCGGGCCAAGTTCTCAGGGCCACTAAAATGGGGAAAAGTTCCAGGAAAGCAATGTTACTTGTCAGTCCACTATCATGCCACCATGTCGGCCACTTTTGTGCAGACCATCTCGTGCCGAATATGGCACCGAAACCTATACTCCCTGCCGAATCTGTCCACAGCCCCAGCTCCTCAGAGGACACGGCTGGTTTGTTCCAGACGACTCGACCATTGAAATCCGCCAGAAATGCCAACCATATGCGCATGTCCTGGCGGACCTCTGCCGAGAGCCTTGTGCAATGATGGCACTCCTTCAGGCCGACCATGGCTTGAGCGATCGAACGGGAAAAAGGGGCGGGCCATTGGCATGACCCTCAGGGCAAAATTCAACTGGCCAACTAACTGCTGTAATTGATGCAGCTTAACCTTAGGTCCCCTTATACACATCTGCAGGGATGTCCTGAACTTTGACACTTTGTCAGCTGGTAAACGAAAACAACCTTCTGCGGAGTCTAACTCAATCCCCAGAAACTCGAGGCAAGTGGAAGGCCCCACAGTCTTACCTGGTGCCAATGGCACGCCAAACTGATTCATCAAGACACAAAACTGTGCCAAAGCCTGCCCACATTCCGGGTCCCCGGCTGCCCCCAGGAACAAAAAATCATCAAGGTAATGCATCACATTTTGGAAACCCGTCTTCCTTGTGAAGACCCATTGTAGAAAACTACTGAATTTTTCGAAATAGGCACAAGATATAGAGCACCCCATCGGCATACACCTATCCATGTAATAATGACCCTGAAACATGAAACCTAAGAGACGCTGATCGTCTGGATGTACCGGGAGCAACCGGAACGCTGACTCGATATCAGATTTTGCCATCAGTGCCCCGGGCCCCAGGCGATTCAAAATGGCTACGGCCTCATCGAAGGATGCGTACCGCACCGAACACACTTCCGGGTCTATCGCTCCGTTTACGGAAAGACCACGTGGGGCTGATAAATTATGTATCAGCCGAAACTCACCCGGGTCCTTCTTTGGGACCACACCTAAAGGGGAACAAACAAAATTAGGAACCGGTGGTACACTAAACGGACCGGCGACTCGACCTCGAGTAACCTCCTTCCTGATCTTATCCTGTACCACAGTCGTATGCTGAAAGACCGATAGCTGATTTTTACATTTCGTTGCACCTTGAAAGTCCCCCACTGGGATGCGGAAACCATAAGAAAACCCGTTCCGCAACACCCCAGCAGAAGCACGATCCGGGTATTCACTGAGCCAAGGAATCATTGCCAAGGTATCAATCGGGGTAGGTAAAGGCGCCCCTCGGACTATGTTAGACCTGTTTGGCGCCTCCTCTACCCCCGTTATCACCCGTTTTGGCTCTGCACGTGGACTCAGGATGGGATGATTGCCCACACCCACTACATTCGTGTCTAAATTTGCACGATCCCTGGGGCCTAGTACATTTACCCCTGTTGAAGTTCCAACAAACCCCCCTTTTTCCTGTGTTACCGGCAGGCTTCGAGTAATTGTCTGTACCCGCACCTGACCGAAAGGGCGTCCCCGCATACTGGCGGGAAGATTCGCCAACGATACTCCCTACTAATGGCAATTTTAACATACCAGTCTCCTTCATTTTGGACCATGACACAGAATCATAACAATCCCACGTTAAGTTTTTATCATGTTCTTTAGCTTTTCTAAACAGGTTATCATAGCAGAACCAATGATTACCCTCGTGTGATACCGAGTACCCCATGATTCGTGATTGATAAATCGGCAATTCGGGTAACAGATCGGGCCTTCGCTCCCCCAAGATCGATGTAAAAACCCCCCACGCTTGGCCCCAATTGCCAATGTTTTCATTTACCTTAAAGGCGGCCATTTTTGCGCGCCAAACACTCGGATGCATGAGCTCCTTCTGGCCCTTGACATGCTCCATCTCATAGTGATCAGTAAGCAACGAGAATATGTTTACGTATTCCCCTGCCCATATCTTTTCCTTAATAGCCAAAGGAACATGCTGACCCAATTTTTCCCTACGAGAGGGTGCCGACTCATCCCTCGCAATCGGCAATGGCCGCTTACCTGCACCGGACGTTGTCTCTGCTACTGAACCCGTCCCCTGTGGCTTCTCTACTGCTGCAGCCGGCGTAGACACCTTCGCTGCTTCCCGTGACTCACGCAGTTGCTTCATTAGCTCCTGCGCGTCGACAGCCGTGGCGCCCTCGCTACCTTTTCCCAACCACGCTGCCAATTGTGCTGCCAGCTCGGGCGGCATATCTTCCTCGGACACGGGGGTGACCACAACGGGAATCGGATTCCCTTCCTTCGACACGGGAGTTGGTGCCTCGAGCGGGGCACTGGGACCCGGGATGTCTTCTCCCGCTGCTCCCCTCCTGGGCCTCTTGTTTTTCCCTCCCGGGGCTGATCCCGCCAAAGGACGTTTCGGTCCCCCTTCCTCGTTCTTATCCATTCGCCTCTTTAGTTCGGTCATCTCCTTCATGAGAACGTGCAGCATCTGTTCAGTAGTCATGCGCTTTCCCGCCTTCTTCGGCATTCTCCAACAGAGTATCTGAAAAACAAACAAGAACGATTACAACGCTCAAAATTGGCTCTTCGTTCCGTCTCGAGCTCACGTGCAGCGAGGAGGTGCAGCTTCAGAGCACAGGAACAAGAGGATGCCTTCGGATCTTGCTTCTCCTTTTATCCGTCTTCAGGGCGGGCGTAAACCCGCCCCTGCCTGCCCCTAGGGCGTGGCCAGCCGCGTCAGTGTCTAGGCCAACCCACTCTAGGGCGGGAAAAGGCGCGCCCCGGCTACGCCGCTTCGGGCATACCAGCCGAGACTCGCCTCCCGCCCAAGATGGCTTCCCGGGGGGATCGTGGTACTCTGCCATACGTTCGGGGGGACCGAGTGGTCGCCCCTTTCCATTCACCGCAGTGCTAAGGGGGAAGGGGGGCGCGCAGCGCTCCCGTGCTCGTGATGGAACCACTCCCTCACGAGCCTCGGGTGGGCTGTGCTTGTGACGGAACGGTTCCGTCACGGCCCCGCCCACCTAATAAAACGCTCAGCGCAGGCGCGGAATTCATGCCACGCAGGCGCGGCGAGCGGGCCGTGACGGAACCGTTCTGTCACCAGCACAGCCCACCCGAGGCTCGTGACGGAACGGTTCCGTCACCAGCACGCAAGGGGTTAAAAATATACTAAATCTGGTTGATAATGATGAGTCAACATTGCAGCTCGCACTAAATGTCCTGAGTGTACTGAAAATAATGGATGACACCCTACTAACACAGACTGAGAAGTACAAGTGTCTAAAATGTTTTATTTATGGGGGATCTATTTTTAGGTGTATGTTTACATGTGCAAAGCATCCAAATGCTGTAGTGTGCTGGTCCATTAACATATGTTTAGTGCCTGGGTGGGATGGAGTTGCATTTCAGTGACATTTGAACAGAACAGACCAATTGTGAAAGAGCGCTCACTACGAGTCCCTATAATGTACGTATTTTTGTATGATATTGTTTGGAAAACATGAGGGTGGCAAGACAGCTAAAGAAGTCTTTAGACCCAACCTACTAATGAAGGCAGGAGACTAAAATAACACCCCATAAGAACTAATACACCTCCTACATAGAGTTTCGAAGGGCACTCAAAACTTTTCTTTTTACACAAGCCTTCTCGTCTTAGCTTCAGCACTTCCTCTGCCCAGGGTTGGAATCCTTAGCGCCAAGAGACCGCGTGGTAGTTGTGCGCTTAATAAATACTTTTAAATTCAAATTCAATTTAACTAATGTCAAATAAATTAAATTAGTTTTATGTTTCAATATATATTTATCAATATCTAAGTGAGAAAAATAATACATGATTATTGATTCTTTATTTTCATATTTTAAAATTAACAATAAACATAATAGGAGAGATTCAATTATGTATTTAAACGTTGATTAAAACATTACAAATTACTGACCAAATGTCAGGAAATGTGGGTACTTTTAATTATTATTTTAAAAAATACTTCTAAATCAAAATAATATATGCAAATTATTATTTATTACACAGGGAATTTGATGAATTAAGATGCTGCAACATTTGATTTAGTCAGTTCTAGGTCTGTATAAATATTGTTAATGAATTTATAAATTAAAATATTGCTATGCTCTTTTTTAAACCATAATACTTTTTAATACTTGTCTCTATTGCTTATCATAGGGATATTTCGATCCCAATGGTGGTGAGCCTCACCTGTTAACTAATAGTAATTTTACACTCATAAATTCTATTATAGGAGGTTCTACCCCTGATTTCAGTGGTGGAGATATGCAAGTCTGTGACTTGGGGTAAGTCTCAACTCTGAAATGGCGAATAGTAAAACATGATGAGTTACTCCTAGACGTTTTAGTAAATGTACATGTGAGTAAATACACATGAACAGTATTAACACATGTTTAGTGTTTTCGTGATTTGTGCCAACTGTGATCACCAACCAAATGCTGTTGGTAAGTGCAAGTGTATATTCTGAGCAGATGTAATTTCTGCCCAGTCATAAGTGTTTTACCTAAAGATCGAAATTACCCTGTGCTGTCTGATTCTAAGAGATTCCCTTGAGAATCAGGTATGCAATTTGTGTACATTTTGTGTACAAAGATTTGGAAGAAAATTGTTTTTTACAGTTTCTTTCAGAACTTGGGCTTGTTTGTTCACTGTAGTTGATGTCTCTGAAGGCAATGTCTAAAGGGTTCTCTCTCTAGATTTTGCGGCTGAATGATGCTGGAGAATTTGTCACCTTCAACAGAAGGACATACACCATCAACGACTACCAGAAAACACAAAGCTAGAGAAAGCTTTTATCTAGAATTGCGCTATGTTGTGGTGGGTGTACAGGGATCCCACCCTCGTCGCCAGTGTCGCGATCCCCAAAGAAAGACACCGGAGTCAGAGCATGCATTGGTACGTCTTTATTCTGTGACTACCAATCTCGTACTAAACTTGTTCCCAAACCCTGTTTCCCTTTCCGGTCCCGCCCCTTCCTACTTGCCTGCCCTGTCCCTAGACAGAGGTCAGGCATAACGATATGACACATGCAACTCAGCTCTGTAAACTGTAAGGAGGAAGAGATATGAAAAGAGGGATGGTGGATGTGGGTTGGGTTTGATCGTGAAAGCTGAGGAACTCAGAGGTGGTAACAGGGATGGGACCAGTGCTTTGGGTAGCTAATGACTGATGTATTAGTGTAGTTTGTAAGCATAATGGGAGGAGGATAGGCAGGGCAACTGCTTGACCGTCAAGAAGTCATACATTGATGACAGATGACGGGAGGCAGATAGCTTATGTAAGCAATAATATTGTCATTTGTATGTGGGCTGCATGTTATAAAAGACAACTAACTGTAGTTGCAAAGTTAATCGAGGTGCCTATCGCTTGCTGATTACAATATGATTGTGCTGTTGGTTTGGCAGGCATAACTGCTTGTGCAACCATTGCACAGGTGGAATTATTGTGTGCTCGATTGAGAGGAATAATGTTTGTTCCCATTTGGACATGGAAACAGGTATTAGAAAAATGTGTAAAGTTTATTTAAACCTTTTCTAAACACAGCTTCTAGTATGTGCTGAGTGCAAATTCTTTTCTGAGGACTCCATAAGAGTGCAGAGACATAATATTGAGTGTGAAATCTCACGTTACTATAATGAATGTATAGGCTTATTACACTTAACTTCATATGTGTGTACTTTGATGAAATATATATCTACTCTCTCGATTTACAAGATGTTGTCTAGTAACACTGCTTCACCATATGACAACATATTGCTTGTGTTGTATAGCCTCAGGTACACTTCCAATAAAGAGCATGTTTAAAAATGCCTATAAGCACCTATCGCCTCAATACTTTGGTCTTCTAAAGTGTGGCTTTGATATTCTGGTGACTCCAGATTTCAAACATGTTATTCCAGTCTACAGCCCTTTGTGAGGACAACAAAATTCCATAGTAAGTGCTTGTGAACAATCCTGCTCAAGAGGTATTTGTGTGCATAAAATAGATATAAATAAAGTTGGTTCGTTAGTCAACATTTTTTACACATAGGGGTCTAATTACAAGATTAGTTGTTATTTAAAGCATCTGATAAAGATCAATACCTTAGGGTACGTCATTTATCAGGACAATAATATAACAACTATTACGAGTTTGTGGGGACAGATTTTAGTGTTTAAAGCAGCAGGTTTGACCTCCTGAAATTTAATAACGGTTGAGTTATTGAACGCATCCGATAATTATCTGATGCATTAAAAACCTTTAAACTCATAATTCTGACCAATGCGTGAACAGGGCTTTACAGATGGGTTGGAATAAAACAACCCACTAGTGATCAGGGTGAATTGGCCCAAATCACATTATCGGCCAGGCACAAAGGTGAGTGCACCATGGTGTCTGTGTTGCCTTAAATTATATATGTATGTAGATTTGTATGTCATTGATTGCTTCATAGAGCAAGAAAAAATCATAACAGTAGAAGGGTAAAGATAGAAAGGTTAGGAAAGCATGAAACATAAGACAGTAATATAAAGCTCAGGGGAGAAGAAAGATTTTGATCCCTCTATTATCCTTCTATTATTTTTGCCATTTATGATGCCCTCCAGTTTCACATTATAAAATCCACCAACCCCCGGTCCACTGTACAATCCAAACTTAAATAGATTAAGTGTGTAACAAATTAGTAGAACATCATTACACGTCACATGAAAACACATGTCTACACTGAAATTTCAACAAAACCATGCTTCATTCCTCAAGTACCTGATCACCACATTTTTCAGGCATGTGCGTGTATCTGAAATTTGTGAAAGGGACTATAGTCCTTTTATTTAAAAGGTTCCCCCAAAACAATGCACAATCACAGCTCTCTTGCATGGTCCTAACTCAAACTGTTGTATAGAAACCTCAACAATTTATTTTGAAGTCTAGCAACCTACAGTTAGCAACTGTTAGGTGGATTCTCCATACATAAAGAAATGTGTTCAATAGTGAAGTTTCTTTCATTTTTTGTGACAACTATTGTACACGAAGACAAATGGCAAGATTAGCATCAAGGGATTCAGGCAGGAGAAAACTGTGTAAAAAGTAAATTGTGCATTTTTTGAAAATGTTAGTTTGCACATGGAACAAATTCTACAAAGCAAGAATATGCACTAATGCTAATAGACCAAACATATCAGGCGCAGTCCGGAAGCAGTTTTGGTCAACAGACCCGTGCATAGAACTTTAGCCAAGTTCTGTACAAACAAAATTTGAGAAATCCCTGCTTCCACTATCGTGAAGTCCTTGCTGCCACTGATGTAAACTCCCTGCTACCACTGGTGTAAACTCCTTGCTGCCACTGATGTAAACTTCCTGCTACCACTTGTGTAAACTCCTTGCTGCCACTTTTCAGAAATCCCTGCTGCCACTGTTGTGAAATCACTGCTGCCACTTTTCAGAAATCCCTGCTGACACTTTTTGGAAATCCCTGCTCCGCCAGTTGTGAAATCCCTGCTGCCACTTTTCAGAAATCCCTGCTGCCAGTGTTGTGAAATCCATGCTGCCACTGTTGTGAAATCACTGCTGCCACTGTTGTGAAATCCCTGCTGACACTGTTGTGAAATCCCTGCTGCCACTCTTGTGAAATCCATACTCCCACTGTTGTGAAGTCGCTGCTGCCACTGTTGTGAAATCACTGCTGCCACTGTTGTTAAATCACTGCTGCCAGTGTTGTGAAATCACTGCTGCCAGTGTTGTGAAATCCATACCCCCACTGTTGTGAAGTCGCTACTGCCACTGTTGTGAAATCACTGCTGCCACTGTTTTGAAATCACTGCTGCCACTGTTGTGAAATAACTGCTGCCACTGTTCTGAAATCCATACTCCCACTGTTCTGAAATCCATACTCCCACTGTTGTGAAGTCGCTGCTGCCACTGTTGTGAAATCACTGCTGCCACTGTTGTTAAATCACTGCTGCCAGTGTTGTGAAATCACTGCTGCCAGTGTTGTGAAATCCATACTCCCACTGTTGTGAAGTCGCTACTGCCACTGTTGTGAAATCACTGCTGCCACTGTTTTGAAATCACTGCTGCCACTGTTGTGAAATCACTGCTGTCACTGTTGTGAAATCACTGATGCCACTGTTGTGAAATCACTGCTGCCACTGTTGTGAAATCACTGCTGCCACTGTTGTGAAGTCCATACTCCCACTGTTGTGAAGTCGCTGCTGCCACTGTTGTGAAATCACTGCTGCCACTGTTGTTAAATCACTGCTGCCAGTGTTGTGAAATCACTGCTGCCAGTGTTGTGAAATCACTGCTGCCAGTGTTGTGAAATCCATACTCCCACTGTTGTGAAGTCGCTACTGCCACTGTTGTGAAATCACTGCTGCCACTGTTGTGAAATCCCTGCTGCCACTGTTGTGAAGTCCATACTCCCACTGTTGTGAAGTCGCTGCTGCCACTGTTGTGAAATCACTGCTGCCACTGTTGTGAAATCACTGCTGCCACTGTTGTGAAATCTATACTCCCACTGCTGTGAAGTCGCTGCTGCCACTGTTGTGAAATCACTGCTGCCACTGTTGTGAAATCACTGCTGCCAGTGTTGTGAAATCTATGCTGCCACTGTTGTGAAATCACTGCTGCCACTATTGTGAAATCACTGCTGCCACTGTTGTGAAATCCCATCTGCAACTATTGTGACGTCACTGCTGCCACTATTGTGAAGTCACTGCTGCCACTTTTGTAAAATCACTGCTGCCACTGTTGTGAAATCCCTATGGCCACCGTTGAGAAATCCCTGATGCCCCACTGAAATCTCTGCTGCCGCAGTGCAGTGAAAAAAAGTCTATAAATAAATGGCATGAAAATCACTGATGGATTCACACGCTGTTTCCTCTCAAGTACACCCAAACGTATTTCCAGTTGGAAAAGGAACAAATTGTAAACAGGCTTTGTAGGATTTACACTTTTTAAGGTGTTGAGCTAAATTAAATTTCCTTTTTTGGCCACCACTCTGTCACACCCAGTGTTTACCTACTTTTTCTCACCTTGCATACAATTTGCACCTCAGCAGCTTGCACGTAGGAAGTGACAGTGAAGCCCAAATTGCGCCAGGCGCGTTTCACTAAATTTCCATTGTGATTTATATGGATTTATTTGTTTTACCTGCGCAAACTTCAACTTTAATATCGAAGCAAGTCAATTTGCCAGAGCTAAAAAAAAAAGTCAGTGTGGCTGGCAAAAAGTCATTAAAATAGCATCAAAAAATCGTTATGTGCTGTTTCATGAAGAATAAAAAAAAAGCATCGTGCACAAAATGTAGCTTAGTATTCTTTGCAGGTGTTTACAATTAGGACGCCGTACACCTTTGCCAATGTCATTCACCATGCTGCTCAGTGAAGGGCGCGCGCCTGTGAGCAGTGATATGTTATTGTTTCTACCAGTGCTACCCTGGGGCCAGGTAGGTCACAGGAAAGACTTCTTGAATTTGTTGTGCAAAAGGCTTCTTAATCAATGTTCAATTTTCTCAAAATTCATTGTCTCCTCTTGATGTTGCCTGTCTATGCTCAGCACGCTATGCTAAATTAGGAAAGGATTAAATATTGAACAGGGAATTCGATATATAAAACGACAGTGATATATTTTTCTTTTTGCTGATGGTAGGTAAACTTGAAACAATTTTCAGGTCTGAAAAAAAAAAGACTCCAACGCTATACCTTTGCGAAAAGGCAACTAAGCACTCTGGTTTCCACAAAATTCCTCATTTTTCCTCACTTTTGTTGCCCGTGGGTGAAGGAATTCTGTGGCCACATGCATCAATGTATTTAGGAATCGCAAACCGTGCGATTCGGTAAAATCGGCCGTTTGCGATTCCTAAATACCTTTTTAGTATGCATCAAGCATTTTTGGAAAAATCGCTATTTTTTTGCGATTTCCAAAAATGCGATTGCTTCTAAGGAATCGCAAATTTGCGATTCCTTAAAAGCAATGCATGATTGTTTTTAAAATTGCGAATTCGCAATTAGGGGGGGCAAATTACCACGAGGGTGAACCTCGTGGTAATTTGCAAAAAAGGTATAAAATGCTCAAATTAGCATTTTAAACACTGCCATGTTACAGACACACATGTCCTTAGGACATGTGTGTTTGAAACATGCACTTCAAAATACATTTCAGGGGTGCAGGGGGGGGGTCCTTTGGACCCCCCTGCACCCATGGAATGCATCAACATTTTGCGAATTCGCAATTCCCATTGATTCCTATAGGCCTTTTGGCCCATGGGAATCAATGGGAATTGCGAAATCGCAAATTGAAATTCGCATAATATTTGAGATTCGGAAAAAATTGCGATTTTTACCGAATCGCAAATTTTATGCACTTTCAATCATGCATCCCGTTTTGCGATTCCTTATTTGCGATTCGGTAAAAATCGCAAATTAGGAATCGCAAAAACTGACTTTGATGCATGTGGGCCCTGGAGCTTTACGCCAGCGAGGAAAGCAGGCTGTCACACTTTCTCTGCCAAGCTCTTGTTTTCCCTAAACCTCACGCCGCACAGCCTAGGAAAAGGAAGCTTATTATTGTGGACATATCTGAATTAAACAGCTTTCCCCACTGTTCCAAGCGGCCCCAACCACGGCTCGCCTTGGCAGCAAAACTGCTTGCCCTCAGACCCTGCCAGCCCTCCTGTTTGTTTTATTGATTTCATCTTCACTGCTGCAAGGGACGCACGCACCTTTGGAAAATATGTGGCCATATTAAATAGATTACATTTAAAAAACAACATTTATTTTTTTCCCTTCTGTGGGCTGCTGGGGCGAAAAAAAGTCTTAAAAGAAGTAGATATGGCGAAACGGCTCATCTGCAGTTATATATTCTAGTTTCAGGGTTTGCCACAATGAAAAACAACTCTGCGGTCTCTTGGGAGGAAAACTGTGACCCTCGGAGCTCAGCTCGTTTTATGCACTGCCTGTCAATATATTCTTTGGAGGAGGTGGACGCACCAGACTTCCAGATGCAGCTTGTCTGAAGGCAAGGTCACGGGGTCACGGCACCCCAGAGGTGGCTGAGACACCTGCCGGACGCACATCATCCCTTTTAGGGCAATTACTATCATGTCTGCCATAAGCAGGCCCTTTCTACTGGTGATGCGCATTATAAATGATGTTATACTATTATATACTATTTTATTAGTGTTTTGTTCTTCAAAAGTCTTTCTTCACTGCTCATCGATAACTCGGAGTACTTGCGTTAAATGTATAATTAAATGATGACGTATGTTTACTGCCACTGTGACCGTCGCTCCGACGGTGACTGAAGGTCCGTGTGAACTTTTTCATTACTGCCCCATAATTTGCATAATTCGCACAGTTTCGCGTTACAGAAATTTAACAACATTTTGAAAATTATACCAGCACTGCAATTCCCACTATTTTTTGCTGGCAAGTACTGGCTTGAGGAGAAACTATTTTGTGAGAGCCATTTTCTCTGTGAATCACTCCCCTTGCTGGTATCTTCTGTGAAATTTTGGCCGGGTCCTCATATTCGTTTTTTATTGATTTTACACGTATTTTCACATCGTTTTCCAGACATTTGAAATAATTTTGGGAACTAGGTTATGCAATTTCTCACACCATTAGAAGGAAGGGATTCAGTTCAGTGTCTCCTTAACTCAAATCACCTCATTACCAACATAATTTAATGGAAGTGGAAAATGCAACAACTGTGAAATATTTGGATACTGATGGTGACATTTTTGAGGGGACAAGTAATGATATATTTAAAGTAGGTAGGGAGTATCTGTACTATTGCCTTCAGCGCACTCTGGGAATAGCCCTCGACTGACAGTGGGCTAAGGGTGTCCCCACCCTTTCCTCAGTACTACTAGCCCCAAAAGAATCTGGGTAAAGGCTATGTGCCCAGCATGAATTTTGCATATGGTGTGAGAATGCATCAACAGATACCTTACCTGGGGCCGTATTACACGAAGTGCCCGAGGTGCGAAAAAGGCGTTTGTGCTCGCTTTGCATGCTCCCGGGGCACTTTGGTATTACAGAAGGGGCCACAGACGCTTGTGTGGCCCCTTCTGTAATACTGAACGAGATGGCGCACATACACCACCAGCGCTTTCTCAAGATGGAGTTCCCTCATTTCCATGGGGGCATGCCCTATGCAACTGAGGGAACCCCTTTGTCCCTGAGGGAATCCCACGGTCAGTGTGCCACCTGAGAAAAGCCCTCTGGAGGGAGCTAGGACCCCCCAGACATCTCCTTGTAGGCGGGGGCAGTCAGTAACTGCATCCGCCTGCATCCGCCTGTAAGGGGGATCTCAAATCCCGCTTAAAGGTGCAGGCAGGTTGCTGCAGGCACGGTGAAAACAAGGAGCAGCTTCAAAGCAGCTGCTCAGTTTTTCAAATTAATTACCTGCCCCAAGGCAATGCAAGTTCACGGCTGCCCTGAGGGCAGCACATTCCTCATAATACAGTGCAATTACTTTCATTGCGCTGGGCGCACCTCCTAAAAGGAAAAGGTGCAGAGTGTATAAGGCAAAAAGAACAATTGATAGACAGAATGCAGAACAATGTCATACATTCACCCCAGTACAGAGATATGGGCCTAAATCCATTGTTTCTTTTGCATAGGTCGTCCTAAGTGGGAAGGGTATGCCCAGACTTGGGTCCCGTGCTCACTACACCACTGGATTCAAGCTATCCTGGCTGAGGAAGGGTGATGCCCTGAAACTAGTCCCAGGATGCTTGTTTCCAGTCCAGGGAGGACCTGGCTTGGCAGTTCGGGCTGGACTGTTCCCACAAGGAACAAGGTCAAGACTGATTTGCAAATGGCTGGTTCCAAACTGGGGTTGTGTGGTGAGCAAAAGAATGATGGATTTAACCCAGATTCTTGTGACTGGGGATGAATGTTTGCATTGTCTAGCATTCCGTCCATCAATTGTTTCATTTGCATGTATAATGCGGCCCCTGGTGCAGCACTCTACAGTGCCCTGCATATCCAAGCCAACTACCCGTCCACCAATGAATTGTGTCACAGCCTGGGACTGTGCTTACCTGGCAGGGGGCATAGTTATTGACCATGACATTTGTTGGGTAATCCTCCCTCAAGATCCTCCTACATCTGCTCACAGAGCAAGCAGAATAAAGTCTTTGGCCAAACCAAATAAGGATACAATGTTGTTCTTCTTCACAATGCGCATGACCCTGCAGGTTCATGTTTTTTTTCTTGTTTTCCACTCTGTGCAGGATGCCCCTGCACAGTATTTCCTTTCTCCTCTCCTATAAAAACGTTGGGCTAGCTTTTAGGTGCCAGATTTCTCTTCTATGCTTTGTTTGTGTTGCTGGAGAAGAACAGGGGCAGCCATCATCTGTTCCATTTTCCCATTGTGATTGGGCACTCCTGGCCACCTGATTTTATTGAGTAATGAGGTGTCTTCCTACACATCAGACACCCGCTAGCTTTTCAATCTTGTCAGGACACTGTTAATGTCTGTTTAGTAGAAGGTCAAACTACCTGACATGAGAAATTGGGTTGTTGGTTGAGGGGAAGTGAACCATACTTAAGCAGCAACCACAATCCTTGTGAAGATGAGGCAGAAGCGAACCCCAAATTAACCTGTGCTAAACCATCTAGTAGTTTGGCACAAAAGCAGCCAGTCTTACCTTAGAGGCAATGTGTAAAGTATTTATGCAGCACAGCACAGAAACAGAATTAAGGTGAAAAAACAACACAAAAGAAATCCTACACTAACTTAGAGAAATAGAGTAAAATGTTATAAATAAAATGAGACAAAAATTGCACTAATCTAATTAGTAGATAGAAGATATGCAATTTTAAAGATTTAAGTAAAAAATAGCGCCAAGAAGCAGAAATCGCTAACTGGCGAGTATCTGGTCAGGATGGACCGGGACAAAGTCACCAGTTCAGGCTGAATGTGATAGGAGTGCTGCCCAGCTACAGAGACCAGGTTAGTAGAGCTGAAAAGTTACCTTCTCAAAGTCCGGCATGCATAATTCAAAACCTCAGGATTTCACAGGAGGGGCTTAACTGGTGCCAGCCAAAGGTCCAGAACCTGAGAAGGTAACGCTTGGGGATCAGGAACTCATGCCAACAGAGGCCAGCAGGGCTCAGGCATATCCATTTGTAATTCCAGGAACAGTCAACTGCAGCAGGACAGCTTGGCAGTTGCATGAATGCCCCTGGAGTTGTTTGTGTCCCTGTAACTCAGAACAGGTGTTCAGCCAACTGATCCTTGGAGTCACTCTGGTGTTCCTGGGTTTAAAGAGATGTCCTCTCTCCTTCAAACAGCCAGAAAGGTCTAAAGCAGCAGGGCAGCCAGCTGGAGAACAAGGCACGCCTCAATCAACAGGTAAGCAAGGCAGGCCTCAACCAGCAGGGCAGTCCTCTGGGGTTTAAGCCAGTAATTCTTCTGTAATGTCCACTGAAGAGTTGATCTGATGCTCCACTATTTATGCCTGGTGGCAGTCTTGAAGTGGAAATAACTTCTGGAGATTTTCCCTCTGGAATTTCCTTCTTCCCTGCCTAGGTCCTAAGATGTTTGGGATGTCAAAAGCATTGTATCAAGTGCTTTGTGAGTGGGCCAAGGCAGCTCCTTTTAAACCTGAGTGGGACAGGGAAAACATCCACCCCTCTCATGATGGCCCTCTCCCAGCTACACACAGGTCCTACTGTTCACTGTTCAGGCCTAGAAGTACTCCTGTTGCAGGAGCAATTAACAGGCCCAGGCACCTTGAAACTCCTGGAATTTTCCAAATTGTAATCAAAAAAGTGCAATAAGGTAACCCAATGTTATCCTATGGGAGAGGTAGGCCTCACAGTAGTGAAAATGAATTCAGGAGTTTTTCACAACTAGGACATGTAAAACCTAACACATACATCTCCAATATCATAACTATAATGGACCCTGGCTTATGGGCTGTTTAGGGCCTACCCTAAAGATGACTTCTATCTCTTGAAAAGAGAAGCTTAAGCCTGGCAAAAGGTTTATTTTGCCTGGTCAAAATGACAGTTTTAACTGCACACCGGCTGCAATGGGAGGCCCAACACATGTTTAAAAAAGGCTACTTAGGTAGGGTGGCATAATAAGTGTTACAGGCTCACTAGTAGCATTTAGGTTACAGGGGTTGGGTACATGTAGTACCACTTTGGACATATCAGTAAATAAATGTGCCAATTGGATGTAAGCCAATGCCACAAGCTTTTCAGCACTGGTTAGAAGTCCTAAAAACTAACAAAAATAGGTTTGTAAACCAGGATGGGTGAAGACAAAAAGTTTGAGGGTGACGCTGCAGAGAGGGCCATGTCAAGATGACAGCTGTCTCGGTCTTTTTCAACCCAATCAAGCAGTTGGTAGAGGAGGCTCTGGTAAGCAGTCCCATCGTCCAGATGAAGAGGGTATGGGGAGTGTGAGTGCGCACAAACACACAAATTGCTCCCTAGTCATTTGCTAAGAAAGGGGCAAATAAAAAGTAGCTCCAACTACAATGATAACACATTCCAATGGCTCCTGATCTTGGGCAGTCCAGAGAAGGGAAATTAAGCACATATTTTTCATGAGAAATCTCTTGCTGCCATTTTATGGCTAGGAAAGATAGGAGAGACAACTGGCACCACCTGAGCATGAGGTTTGCTTACCATTCCATGGCCAAAAGGAGAAAAACGTATGTTACCTAGTCAGATTTTATTTTGAATATAAACTTTTGGCAGCTCACAAACTGGCTAACAAATGTAATTATTCACATATACATGTGTTTCCTTGTTTTCTTTGTTATATCTATCAGAAACCACTGAATGGATTTGTGTATATCTCAATTAACTGAAGATTGTTAAGGGAATTTTTAATATCGTACAAATAGCATTCAATAGATACTCATTGTAAGAAAATGTTCTGGATCCACTGTCCTACAGCAAGCCTACAGAGGCAGAGGAATCACTTGCTTATTGCTCTAGAAAGATTACATGATTGAGGTATCAAAGTGAGAACAACTAATCAATACATAAATGTCTTTAAAGTGCACTTTACCACTCCAGTGTTAGGTCCTTCAACAACAAAGACCTTTGGATTTTAATACAATTATGCATATAATATACTTATTTATAGGGATTTACAGTCATCTCTTTTCATCCACTGGTCAGCTGTTGTGTCATTCACATTTTTCTTTTACCCACAACATACAGCATGGGGTACTGTGGCAGCCCTTTTCCGCCATTGGCTGAAATTCACTGTGTGACAACATTCTGATCTTTCATAAGGAAGGCATTCACACACACAGTGGTTCCTTCCAGGGACAATTTAACAATGTGTGCTTTTTGAGTCAAAACAAAATATTTTAACAAATATCATAACAAAACAACCATTGACAAACTCAAAATAAAGGCAACCACACCTGGCTAATTGGCTTTGCCAATGCTTCTTATATTTGCCAATGAGTCCAGCGAGAAATGGAACTTCTGACTCTTAAAAATCAGAGCATGCGAAGACACCAGAGCAGGTTTTGTGGCTTACACTGAATGTGCATTGTGAATCTGTGATTGCTAAATACATTGTGGGAACAGGAGAAAAATGTTTCATATATTCATTGTCTCAAATGTTGGCCCTATTCTCCCTTCATTTCAGAGGCAACATGTTTCATATATTCATTCTCTCCACTTGTGACTCCATTCCCCCTTCTTTTATGACACTCTCACACATCTCTTGGTAGGTTTTGAGTGCCCACTCCCAGCTAATAACTGTTCATATCCATGCGCGGCCGGTACAGGTGAGAGCGGCGGGGCGTTGGGGCAGGGGGGGGGGGAGGGGGGCAGAGTCGACTGGCATCGGGATAGGGAAAATAAAAGTAAAAATAAATAAATAAAACCACTTACTTTGCGCTTGCCGCATCGCTGAGTCAGCGTTGCGGCGAGCTCAGGGTAATTGGTTTTATTTATTTTAAATTGTATTTCCCCTATCTTGTCATCTGTCAACTTCTCCCCACCGTGCCCCGCCCCTGTCCTGCCCCACTGCTCTTACCTGTACCGGCCACGCCTGTTGATGTCTTGTCTGTTAATTTTGAGCATAGCAGAAAGTACACATACACCCTGCGGTCGCATACATAAGATGTCTGGTTGTGAAATGATGAAAGTAGAATAGTACTCCTTGCAGTCTCACATTTTCCTAGAGAGGAAGCGCAGACATTGGTAGGGACGAGGAGGGCTGGAAGCACGTTGGCTCGCTGACATGGTAGCACAGAGTGGCAGCATGGCAGGGAAGGTCAAGCTTGCTGAAGGATCTGATTGACATGATGTTAAGGGTAAGACATCAATCATGCTGGTGTCATTGAACAGTGATTAATGACTCACAGAAACAGCCTGCTACTGTGGTCACTTATTTGTGAACATTTCCCCAAGAACTGGGTCACATGAAGCGAATGTGTTGACTGAAGGGACTTTTATTATTCCAGATAAAGATTAAGTGTTGAAATAATGCATTACAATGCCAGTGTGGGCATCAGATTGTTAGCCCTACATGTATGTGGGTTTCTGATCGGCTCAAGTTAGTGAACCATGTGGACCTACCGACAGACAGGCTGATGGACAAGCCAAACAAGCAGACAGTCTAAAGGCAGAGAGATGGGGAAATATATACATCACTAGCATTTGCAATCGGCAGCCTGACAGATTAGCAGGAGTAGAGACAGTTTAAGCCAATTTAATACGTATTTCTTTGCTGCTTTTGCTTTCAAGGGCAATCCATGGAAATGAAGCAATATTAGATACCGTGAGACAGCACACAGAAACTAATGAAGAATAATAAATGTGAACATTATTTTGTAAATGTAGTATTGCTTGTCATTTAGGATGATGGATGTGCCAGATAAAACCTCAAGCATGTTGTCGAGAAAAATGACATTTTCATCTCAATAAAAAGGGAAGATGAGGGATTTAAAACTCAGCCAGCCCTACAAAAGTTGGCCATCATTATAGCATTTTTTAGAGACTCAAAAAGACTCCTTCTGACTGATGTTTCTGTAAATGGTACAAAGTAAGCAGAATGATGGAGTAGAGATTACAGTTTCAATAACACACTGGAAACATTCATATATGTGAAATAATGTGTTTCTTTTAAATCAGCGATTAGAAATTACTGCAGCTAGGAAAATGGCTGCACTGTAGAGGAGCTCCTTCAAGCCATCTACACTATCCTAAAGCAATTCGCACATCTATCCCCTTTTCAAGCCGCTATTTCTCATGTTGCAGAAACCCCATGGAGCTGCCACGTACCTTTGCTGCCCAGTGAAGCCGCAAAGAGGAGCTGCAATTGTACAGAGAGGTGTGGCCTGCCTGATTTGACCTTGAGGCCTGCAGCCAATCTGAGGGGTGCTCGCATAGCCAGTGATGGAGCGAGTTTCAGAATTCATTTTATTCTGACTCGTGAAGTTAATTCTCTGTAACATGAACTAATTTATTAATGAATTGTTGCATGATTTGTATTATTAAACCAACCTAGAGTAAAGTTGCATTCACAAACACGTGGGACTAACATTTATGTGCTCATGTTGAATTTGCGAGTTTGTCTTATAACACATGATTAAAATTGTCTTGTTTGTCCTATTGTCTTTGTCACTATTAAATGCGACTGATCATTTTATGGCATGTGCTTTCATTATGTGTGCTTATGTGTTTGTCTATGTTGTGACTGTTTATCCATGTCTTGTTCGTCTATCTTTTTACTCTTTCAGATATATAAAGAATCCAGCTGGACGTTAAGAAGAATAGTAGATATTAAATGTGCTGCTTTATTTGTGTGCTTCTGCTAGGTGATTTATATTAATGGGTTAAATTTTAGCAATGAAGGGTGGGTAACAGAAGGGTTTATTTTACCTGAATTAATCATTATTTTGTGTTTGTTTAAATACTAGCCCGAGGGAAAGGCTTGTGGCCTAGTTCTAATGAAAGTTGGTTGGCCTGACTAAAAGGAGCTGAGCACGGCAGTGACGGTGCTTTCATTGAAAAACTTCCACGGAAACGTGCAGAAGCTCAAACATTGGATTGTGTGTGCATCAAGCTCTGAAAGCAAAAGCGTCAAGGTCAAGGAAGCGTGTAGAGGCAGTTTGGTTAAAATCCTGGAGGAAATAACTATGAACATTTAGTTTAATGTTACAACTCTGGGAAGTCAGTTTTGCTTCGTGTCAATGGACAATGACATAATGATGTCACCAGAACTGATGCGTTGGCCTCTCGGTGGTCTGATGGATGACAACCAATTAGGTTGCTGCTTTTTACTAAATATCATTTTTTAGTTAGATTAGTGAGCAAGAATAGGTATAAAAAATTGGCTTCTTGAAGGGAGCGGGGCTGACTGTTTCCTGAGGGCGAAGTGCTGTCCGTTTTTCCTTTGGACACATAAGAACTTTGAATGCTTAATAAATGATTATTCTTTTTCAGGTCAGAAAGCTTAACATAGGGAGTTAGGGGTTGATGTTTATTTTAATTCTATAATTCAGTGCTATCTTGAAGTGCCAGACCTTTTGAGCCAATGATCTAATGAATAAAACTGATTTAATAAAAATGTTTGAAATTAATAAATGAGCAAATAAAGATTTGAAAACTTTGAAACTTTAAAAAATAAAAGACTTTAAACGTCAAGCTGGTCTTGATTATTTAGTCGTTACCATTAGTTAGAAACATCGGCCAAAGTGGTCTAGTTAAATGATATTCCTTTATACTTATGAATAAAATGTTATACTGCAGTTGTAAATATTGTACATATGAGTTTAAATAGAATGAATAATTAAGCCACATGATTCAGCTTCATGATTTTCTGTCATAGTCGTATGGGCCTAGGTATTGATTAGTATGGTGAGTATTAAGTAGTGAATGGTGACGCATGTGTGACAGAATTTCTATAGTGACGCTGGATCACCAGCGTCCTGGCGGAAGGGCCTGTGCCCCCCCCGTGCTCCCGAAGGTGAGTGGGAGAGGCCCTGGGAGGAGTGCTGGCATTGCCTGAAACCCCTACGCCAGTGGGAACGCTTTCACGAATCTCCTTGCTGCCAGACCCGCAAAGAGCTTCACCGGCCTTCAGCGCTGCAGGAGGCGACCCAGCTTGCAATGCCCCGCGACCCCCATGAACAATTGTGTATCCCCGAGGGGGTGCGAAGCTGCTGGCTGAGGAGAGAGTGATGATCTACCTCGCCTGCCCTAGAACCATAATTGAAGCGGCACCATTTGGTGCGCAAGTGAAGTGAGAGAAGGGACTGTGGGGCAGATACAAAATAGCCTCCAAGGTATCAGCTCCATCGTGAGTACGCTTCCCCTATAGGCTATGCTGGCCCCATTTGTCAGCTCTCAGACGGGGAAATAGCGTCTTACCCCCCAGACAATTGCTACCAATGAGGAACATTTTGATGTACACATTCCCCCATTTTCTCATTTAGTGGATGCCTGCGCTGGCTGGAGGCTGGAAGCTCTTTAGTTCAGAGAGTGCTGTGGCCGTGAGTGTGATCTACTCACCACTGCAGTTCAATTATTGCATGGTTTGAACAGTGGAGAGGTGGGCGACTATACTTTCCTTGCCCCATTTAGACCTGCTTGAATGCTGTGAGAGCTCCCGATTGGGCGTCTGAGAGTGCGACAGGGGGCAACGCGGACCGTCTCATGATGGGGAAAGTGGATAAGGCCCAATCTAAGTTACACTCAGCGGAAAATAAGGTCCAGGATAGAGGGGGATTCCCAGCTTTCTCCTGAAAAGGGTGACATGCCTGAGGACATGTCGGTGGATTGGCGCCAGACCCTAGCAGCCGTGCAGTCAAGCCTTAGTTCAGTTAAAGGCAAAATAGGTTTATTATGTTATCGCATGGACCGAATGTCTGAGAGACTTGATAAGCAGACGGAGAGACTTGACATGGTGGAGAGACGCATAGTGGAGGTTGAGGTGGCTCACATGGAGACTGAAATTAAAAAGACAAAGGAGGACCCCACACAGACTAATAAGGGACTGGGGGGATAGTGAATCTTCAGAATGAGAGACCAGGGCGTCCCCACGAGAAGACAGTCACGGACTGTTTATCACACCTAGTTCCTGGAATCTAGGGTGAATGTTCCATTTGTCAAAACGACTTTGTATAGCATGCCAATAATCTGGCGGGAAAGGTAAAGTTACAATAATTTGTGCTTAATTTCTATCCGTGTATGTTCAGAAGGAGTTACGTATATTTACTGTTCTAGTACTTGTATCTCTAGAGATGCCAACTATTACTGGAAGGAGACTGTTTTCTCACCATATAACCAACATTTAAAAATGACAGTTTTCTAGCGATAGCCACAATGCATAAAAAGACCTAAGTTTAAACCAAGAGTGTGCACATAAGTCAATATCTTCAATCAATGTTAAAAAGGAAAAGAAAAGTTTACCACACCATGAGTTGCTCTGTTACACATTTATTATACATACAAATTTAAAAATTTCATCATTACACAGTTTACAATTAATCAAGATAAACAATGTTAACACATTTGCATAAAAAACCATTAAAAACAAAGAATCACAGGTCGACGCGGCGTTTCGGTTTCTTGTATTTCTACCTTCTTCAGGACAGATTCTACATGAATTTAAAAAGAGATTTTAAAAAAACAGAGTTACTCTATGTTGCATTGGTGCAGACCATTATGTGTACATAGGTACAAGTAGTCACAGAGTAGTTAACTGAAGCTTCATTTTTAGGCATCTCTAGTACAGGCAGACCTTGTTTTGTAGCCCAGATTTTTCTATACCATATTTCTGTTAATGTTAACACACAGTTAGGGTTGAGACCCTCGTACTCCTTATTCTAAAAAACATTTGTTAAAAAAACAAATCAACCTCATTTTTCTAATCATACACTTCGTACAAAACTAGTGGTGTTTACCTCTCCCGTGGACTGTATAGTCCAATGCTTATGTATCCCAGAAGGGGCTTTCTTATTAATAAAAACTGAATGATTATGAATCTATTGCATACCTTAAAACAGTTGGAGTAGATTTCCCCACCCGACAGTACTTTCTGTTTCAAAACCTTGTTGCCGTCTTAATTCTGGGCTTATTTTCGGTTTCTGTTCGGTGTGTTACCTCTGGATAGAATAAATTCAATCTAAGGATAACAGATACTGGTCTTATATCTTAGGGACTAGATGAGAGATTTTTTGATAAATTCATACCTTCAAGTGTAATATATAAGTGTTATTATGTACCTTATATTTATACTTTACACGCTTGGTCGTCGACTACCAGGAGGAGCCACCGTATTCTCCTTTGTGGGTTTCTTCAATGACCCTGCGAAGTGTTTTTATTTGTTTAATTATGGATTTTTATAAGTCCAAAAAACGGGCTCTATTTAATTTCCAGTCCCCAAAGTGTCACTCACCATTAAACAAAGTTGCTGCTTGTTGCAGTTTCTTTTATGTTCTGGTTCTCAGGCACCTCGTTGTGGATGTCAGAGTGCTGCATAAAATGATGGAAAAGACATTTTGTTGTATTTTTTGAATTTATGGAGGGTTTTTTTTCTTTTTACTTTATTGCAGTCTCTGACTTTATTATTGCCTGTGCTGCCAAGTTATTTGTCTTAAATACAAGAACTCATTTTTAAGAGATTGCTACTAGATTGTTGTCAGGCTATCTGTAAGTTTATAGCGTTTAGCCTTATGCCCTCTCTTTTTTTGGGTGTCTTTACCTTTGTTAATGTAATCGGCCTCCCTGCTCCTGGGTCCTGGTAGTCTGTCCACAGCGTCCCTCTGCCGGTCTGATCCGATCCGTCACAGCGATAGAATGGAACGCTGGTTCACACGCGGAATTTATATAGTAACCGCGCGGTGATTGGACTGTTATTACTGCAATGCGGATTGGTTCTTTCTCCGCCTATCGGATTGCGGTTACCATGGTAACCGAACGCTTTCCGTCGTATGCGGAACCGGCGCTCGATTTGCCTAACTCTTTGTCGAATCTTTCTATGGTTGGCTGGGCAGGTTGCTCAGCAACCGGACGCATTTCTGTTTTCCCCGACGTATTCCCATGTGGTTTGCTTACGTGGGGTTTCCTTCTTTTTCGAGTGTACTCCACGAAGGGAAAGAGGGGGCGGGGGGTTCAATGACTGTGCCTCCCGCTACTTCTAAACCATTGTTTTCCTGCACTACACTCAGGTAATTCGTTTAGCTTGCTAGAACTTACATGAGGTAATTAGCAATTCTCCGTGTGAGCTAAATGGAAGACTCATATGGGGGGACTTTAAGGATGTGTCTCCCGGCATTTTAAAACATAGCTTTATGGGCTTCATGATCGCTATTAACCCCAGATGAGGTGTTTACTATACAGTATGATGCTGGGTTTTTTTCTCGGTGGACTCGCCGTTACACTAGATATCCAGTACTATTTGCACATCTAATTAGTGATGTTACTAATAATTGTTCTTTGCAGTGTAATAGACCCGCAATTACACTAAATATCCAGTAATGTTGCCCATATATTTAGTAATGTTGCTAAATCATCCCTTTTAGTATTGCTTGTCGTTCCCTTTGTAATGTAGTGCTAGATTATTTACGCGGAGAATCACTCAACATAGCTTAATGCTGCGTGTCTTTTTGGTAGTATTACTATGTCATTATTTCAAGTATTTCTTTCTACTCACTTAATCTATACTTCTCTGCTAGACAGATCTATGCAGTCTAACTCTACCTCCACAAGTTTTGTTCAGATCTTGTGTGGCGGGTATATTCGTCTTGTATTTACTCTTATCCCTGAATAATTCTCTCCCAGTCTAAGGAAGACTGGGAGAGAATTATTCAGGGATAAGAGTAAATACAAGACGAATATACCCGCCACACAAGATCTGAACAAAACTTGTGGAGGTAGAGTTAGACTGCATAGATCTGTCTAGCAGAGAAGTATAGATTAAGTGAGTAGAAAGAAATACTTGAAATAATGACATAGTAATACTACCAAAAAGACACGCAGCATTAAGCTATGTTGAGTGATTCTCCGCGTAAATAATCTAGCACTACATTACAAAGGGAACGACAAGCAATACTAAAAGGGATGATTTAGCAACATTACTAAATATATGGGCAACATTACTGGATATTTAGTGTAATTGCGGGTCTATTACACTGCAAAGAACAATTATTAGTAACATCACTAATTAGATGTGCAAATAGTACTGGATATCTAGTGTAACGGCGAGTCCACCGAGAAAAAAACCCAGCATCATACTGTATAGTAAACACCTCATCTGGGGTTAATAGCGATCATGAAGCCCATAAAGCTATGTTTTAAAATGCCGGGAGACACATCCTTAAAGTCCCCCCCATATGAGTCTTCCATTTAGCTCACACGGAGAATTGCTAATTACCTCATGTAAGTTCTAGCAAGCTAAACGAATTACCTGAGTGTAGTGCAGGAAAACAATGGTTTAGAAGTAGCGGGAGGCACAGTCATTGAACCCCCCGCCCCCTCTTTCCCTTCGTGGAGTACACTCGAAAAAGAAGGAAACCCCACGTAAGCAAACCACATGGGAATACGTCGGGGAAAACAGAAATGCGTCCGGTTGCTGAGCAACCTGCCCAGCCAACCATAGAAAGATTCGACAAAGAGTTAGGCAAATCGAGCGCCGGTTCCGCATACGACGGAAAGCGTTCGGTTACCATGGTAACCGCAATCCGATAGGCGGAGAAAGAACCAATCCGCATTGCAGTAATAACAGTCCAATCACCGCGCGGTTACTATATAAATTCCGCGTGTGAACCAGCGTTCCATTCTATCGCTGTGACGGATCGGATCAGACCGGCAGAGGGACGCTGTGGACAGACTACCAGGACCCAGGAGCAGGGAGGCCGATTACATTAACAAAGGTAAAGACACCCAAAAAAAGAGAGGGCATAAGGCTAAACGCTATAAACTTACAGATAGCCTGACAACAATCTAGTAGCAATCTCTTAAAAATGAGTTCTTGTATTTAAGACAAATAACTTGGCAGCACAGGCAATAATAAAGTCAGAGACTGCAATAAAGTAAAAAGAAAAAAAACCCTCCATAAATTCAAAAAATACAACAAAATGTCTTTTCCATCATTTTATGCAGCACTCTGACATCCACAACGAGGTGCCTGAGAACCAGAACATAAAAGAAACTGCAACAAGCAGCAACTTTGTTTAATGGTGAGTGACACTTTGGGGACTGGAAATTAAATAGAGCCCGTTTTTTGGACTTATAAAAATCCATAATTAAACAAATAAAAACACTTCGCAGGGTCATTGAAGAAACCCACAAAGGAGAATACGGTGGCTCCTCCTGGTAGTCGACGACCAAGCGTGTAAAGTATAAATATAAGGTACATAATAACACTTATATATTACACTTGAAGGTATGAATTTATCAAAAAATCTCTCATCTAGTCCCTAAGATATAAGACCAGTATCTGTTATCCTTAGATTGAATTTATTCTATCCAGAGGTAACACACCGAACAGAAACCGAAAATAAGCCCAGAATTAAGACGGCAACAAGGTTTTGAAACAGAAAGTACTGTCGGGTGGGGAAATCTACTCCAACTGTTTTAAGGTATGCAATAGATTCATAATCATTCAGTTTTTATTAATAAGAAAGCCCCTTCTGGGATACATAAGCATTGGACTATACAGTCCACGGGAGAGGTAAACACCACTAGTTTTGTACGAAGTGTATGATTAGAAAAATGAGGTTGATTTGTTTTTTTAACAAATGTTTTTTAGAATAAGGAGTACGAGGGTCTCAACCCTAACTGTGTGTTAACATTAACAGAAATATGGTATAGAAAAATCTGGGCTACAAAACAAGGTCTGCCTGTACTAGAGATGCCTAAAAATGAAGCTTCAGTTAACTACTCTGTGACTACTTGTACCTATGTACACATAATGGTCTGCACCAATGCAACATAGAGTAACTCTGTTTTTTTAAAATCTCTTTTTAAATTCATGTAGAATCTGTCCTGAAGAAGGTAGAAATACAAGAAACCGAAACGCCGCGTCGACCTGTGATTCTTTGTTTTTAATGGTTTTTTATGCAAATGTGTTAACATTGTTTATCTTGATTAATTGTAAACTGTGTAATGATGAAATTTTTAAATTTGTATGTATAATAAATGTGTAACAGAGCAACTCATGGTGTGGTAAACTTTTCTTTTCCTTTTTAACATTGATTGAAGATATTGACTTATGTGCACACTCTTGGTTTAAACTTAGGTCTTTTTATGCATTGTGGCTATCGCTAGAAAACTGTCATTTTTAAATGTTGGTTATATGGTGAGAAAACAGTCTCCTTCCAGTAATAGTTGGCATCTCTAGAGATACAAGTACTAGAACAGTAAATATACGTAACTCCTTCTGAACATACACGGATAGAAATTGAGCACAAATTATTGTAACTTTACCTTTCCCGCCAGATTATTGGCATGCTATACAAAGTCGTTTTGACAAATGGAACATTCACCCTAGATTCCAGGAACTAGGTGTGATAAACAGTCCGTGACTGTCTTCTCGTGGGGACGCCCTGGTCTCTCATTCTGAAGATTCACATGGAGACTGACGCAGCTCAAAAACAAATCAATAAGGTCCTTACCCACCTCCAAGATAAAGCAGAGGATTTGGAAGCCATGTCCAGACGATGCAATATCTGCATCACTGGTCTTCTCAAATCCACACCCACTGGGAATATAGAGACCTTCACTGAAAAGCTACTGGAAAATCTACTGTGCAGAGACATTTTTTCTCCCCTTTTTGTGATAGAGCGAGTAGCACCACTCTCTAGGCCCTAAACCTCCCCCGGGAGCGCATTCACACCCGACCATAGCTAAATTCCAAAATTACAGGGATCAAGATGCGGCACTCAAGAAGGCTAGAAAATTAGGTGAATTACAAAATGAGGGCTCTTCCATATCACTTTTCCCTGACTTTACTCTTAAAGTCCAAGTGGCAAGAAAGCAATTTGCCCCATTGAAACGCACACTGTGTGCCCAAAACCTTGAAAACACCATGCTCTATCCAGTGCGCCTCAGAGTAATGATGAACGGCATCTCGAAGATATTCATGGACCCTAAGTCTCTACAGAAAGCACTGAAAGATTACTCCAAAGCACAAAAAAGCAAGGGGGAAGCTGAACAATCCATTAAGGCAGCAGGCGGTTCTCTGGATGATCAGGACTAGAGACATGACCTGAGGGTGCTCTACCAAGGGAATTGGAATAAGCGGGAAGTGTGAGAGGTTCTTAATACTTTAACAAACAAATCTTTTTGCCAATGGTTTAAACAGTAGAGCTATGAAGAGGTCAAGGAAACTGAGGGGTGTTTAAAGTTTTTTGCATGTAATTATATGGGGTCAAGCCTAATAGCCGCTCCATAAAGAAGAAGTTAATTATTCAACTATTGTTGATATAGAGAGGTGATCCAATTTGTCTTTCACACCAAACACAAGATCATTGTTAGCTAGCTTGAAATCGCTCCAGGCAGCGGCTCTTAAATCACTGGTAGCCTAGCAATGTGAAGTGAAACATAGTTATCGCTCCTCTACCTTAGGTCAAGGATATGTTACTGATCTTGAAATGGCTACATGGCAAATAAGCTACTAAATGGCTTTGTCTCTCACTCTATTGTGGTGGAGTGGGAGCAGTTGGAGAGGCAACATCCTCCCCGTGTGTGCTCCACTAGATGGTGTTAAGCCACTATTGTTTGAGGGTTAGGAGGGAGGGTTATTCTGTACACGTCAAGTTGGGGATGACGTGGCGTGTGAGGGGGTGGGGGACTGCATTTGTTTGTTGTTTGAACCACGGTGATTGCATTGCTAGTAACACCTACAAAAGTGATGACAGGCAGCGGATTACACTAACTATGTTTGGTATAGGTGACTTGGCTATAGACTACCGGCCCTTTTACAAATGAGACAGAATGAATGTAATAAGGTGAGACTTATCTCCTGGAATGTCAGGTGACTCAATAATCATCGCAACGTACGAAATATAATTGCTTGTCTCAAAAGGCATAATATAGATGTTGCACTTCTGCAGGAAACTCAATTCCTACAGACAGTAAGATCCTAACACAGAGGAAACTTTAAGGGCACTTTCATACTGCTGGTTTCTCGACCCATGCTAGGGGTGTGCTCACCTGGGTGAATCCAAAATCAGGAATCACACTAGAACCAATCGCTGCAGATACTGACGGATGGTACACAATCTCTAGATGCAGTGGTTAACATCTATGGCCCAAACTTTGACAATCTGCATTTTTACCAATCACTTTTAGCATGCCCACACATAAATACTAACATACCACTTATAGTTGGGGGAGATCTTAACTGTGTCCTTGATCTAACACTTGACCGGTCTGGGGGTCCGACTAGGCGCGATTTGTCCTCAGCAAAATATGTAGTGGGTTCTATGATGCGCCTCGATTTGGTGGAGATTTGGCGCACACGCTTCACAGGGAAGGGGGGTTTCACTCATTATTCAGGCCCACATGTATTACGCACGCGAATAGATTACTGGCTGCTAACTAGAATGTTATACCCAATGGTTAGGGAATGCACGATACTCCCGCGGACCTTATCAGACCAAGCTCCAATAATATATGAGCTACTTTACCCGTCGAAAAGACCAGCCCCGTTTATGTTGCATTTCCCCTCCGACTCATTGTTGGACAAAGTCTTTAAAACTGCTATATTTGAGGACATTAAGGATTTTTTTTACAAACAATATTGGTTCAGTAAATAGCTTCTCTACAATATGGGAAACTTAAAAAAATTATATCAGAAGCATTGGCATTGCAATCTCCAAACACTTGAGAGTGCTGCAATCTATCAGAAACCGCCTAGATAGCCTGGACGTACGGCTAGCAGACCTAGAAAGAGCAGTTCTCCGGGAGAGGAGAGGGACACCACTGAAGAGCTAAAAAAGGCATTAGAAGAATATCATGAAACCGCAGATAATGAGATCAAACATATGGGTAAATATGCAGTGGCCAGAGTATATGGGGAGGGGGAGTGTCCAGGGGCAACACTTGCGGCTCTGCTACGTAATCAAAGAGAAGCTGCTGGGGTCAATACAATTCCTACAGAGACAGGGGACATATTGACTGACTCTGAGGATACTGCAAAACAATTTGGTCAGTATTAGTCCAAACTGTATCGCTCCCGAAAGTCAGAAAACGAGAGCAATATCCTAGACTACCTTGATCACATTAAGTTACCTTGGCTGACCAATGAACACCGAGAATATCTTATGAGACCGCTTGAGGCTTGGGAAATTCATGAAGCCTTGATAAGTATGCGATCAGGTGGAGCCCCAGGGCAGGACGGTCTCACAAGGACTTTTTATAAGGAAGTTAAAGATCTCCTAGTACCACATCAACTGACATTGTTTGAAGAAATAAGTGAGACTGGAGAGATGCCCCCCACAATGACAGAAGCCTTGATAGTCACTATATTGAAACCTGGTAAGCCTTCAAACAAGTGCTCCTCATTTCGCCCATTATCACTGTTGAATGTTGATATCAATATTTATGCCAAGGGCCTCGCTAACCGACTCGACCCCCTGGTGCCAAGACTAGCTATCAAGGTACAAGCAGGATTTGTCCCAGGGAGCAATTTGACATAAAATCTGCCTACTTTTTTTGGTACAGTACAACACACTAACCCAAAAGTCAAGGCAGCTGCAGTCTTTTTAGGCGCGAATAAAGCCTTTAACTCTGTGGAGTAGTCATTTATGAACATGGTGCGTGTGAACTATTTATCAAGCTGGTGTCCGTACTATACCCCTCCCCATCCGCAAGGGTAAGGGTTGGAGACATGGACACTGCCCAATCAAAATATCCAGAGGTACCAGGCAGGGCTGCCTGTTGTCCCCTCTCCTTTATGCAATAGTAGCGAAACCCCTGACCTGCACTCTTAGGGAATATCATGGATGGCAAGGAATTTGATTCCATAATTATAATTTAATGATATCATCATATTCAGATGACACGTTCTTATACATAGGACACCCTGAGACTAACTTACCGCCCGTCCTCAGAGAGGTTGTCCGATTTGGGGAGTTTTCCGGACCATAGATTAATTGGACTAAGTAATTATTATTCCCAATAACCGAGATTACTGTGCCCTTTGACATGGACTCCCCCGTAACCTGGACAACTGAACCAGTGTGATATCTGGGAATTCTGATTCATACTGACCCGGAGATAATCATCAAAGAGAACTATGGCAGGGCAGTCACCGCGCTAGAGGAAGAGGTTGAAAGATGGATTTGCCTCCCCTGTCTCTGATTGGCCGCATATCACTAATGAAAATGGTGATTCTACCCAGGTTTTTTTTCCTGTTTTTAAATATACCAATGGTTCTCCCGTCACACTTTTTTAAAAGCATAAGAACAATACTGATAAAACTGGAATGGGCGGGAAGACAACCACAGGTTCGATGGGGAGTTTTCACTCTTCCCTATGCCCTGGGTGGATTGGGGTCCCAGACCTGGAGCATTAATATAGCGTGGCACAATGCTCCCATGCCTATCACTGGATGCATCCACAACTAGACCCCCCTCATCTACACATAGAGAAGATAGTGGTATCCCCTGACATACTCCCAACTAGATTGTTTCACGGTACTGAGTATGCTTCATTCGATTTATGTTACTGTCCACATGTGGCAGGACCTGGTAAAGTGACAAGGCAGCACTATATTATAGTCCCAGCGAACCCCAATGGAATGGTGTGGCTGGCTGCCCATTATTTGGAAAAAGGAAGTGTCTCAGGCGTTAAAGGTTATCAATATAACTAAAATTGAGGAACTATTTCTTGACGGATGTGTACGTACTTGGGATGATTCTGGAGCCGAAACCCAAAATGCTACGCCGTAATTGCGTTTTCATTTCCATAGAGTTCGGCATACCTTGTGGGAATTCCTTGGAGAGGAATCGGATATGTTGAAGCTGCCTGAGGTCACTCCTTTCTCATGAAGGTTAAAAGCAGTCTCACCCAGCGAACTGGTTTCTAGCATCTATGGGATAGTTTAAGATTATCAGATTTGTTTTTACACTAATTCAAGACTTGAGTGGCAGACGGATTTAGATATAGTTATTGATGCTGATAAATTGAACTATTGTTGTGGTGATGGGAATCTCTCTAAATGGGAGACATAGGCTTGTTCACTTTAAATACCTACACAGAGTGTACTATACTCCTGCCCGACTGCATAGATATGGTCTGCGAGAATCAGCGGAGTGTGACAGGTGCAGAGCCTCCCCAGCGGATTTCATACATGATCCCCATGATGGTCTTCTCGCTAGACTCTTCGAGATAGGTCTACGGGGGACGGTGTTCGACTGGTTTTCCTCCTTTCTAGCCGGCCGCCGGCAAACGATCTGGGCTCCGCCTGATTCCGCCGCGATGCCGCCTCTGGGAGTCGGGGTCCCTCAGGGCTCTATCCTGAGCCCGACCCTCTTCAACATCATTATGACCCCATTGGCGGCGTTGGTGGAGTCGCATGGCGCCCAGTTCGTATCCTATGCGGATGACACCCAGCTCCTCTTTTCTTGTAAAAGAGGAGGTGACTTTGATGGGGAGAGTATTCGGGATTGCCTTGGGGCTGTTTTTCATTGGTTCCATCTGAACAGCCTCAAGTGCAATTCCGACAAGTCCGAGGTGCTTTTCTTTGGGTGTGACACAGAGCCACACTGGCAGACCTGGTGGCCAATGAATATGTTCCCTCCATCTTGTTCCTCTCAGGTTGCCAAAAATCTGGGGGTTAAGATGGATAACAGGCTAACCTTGAAATCCCAGATCCTGGGGGTGTCGGGCACCTGCTTTTGCATCCTTAGGATGCTGCGGAGGTTTCTTCCCCTGCTTTCCGAGGAACATAGGACGCTGACAGTCCAGGCTCTGATTGGGTCCAGGTTGGATTATTCCAACATTCTTTACCTGGGCCTTCCAGAGTACTTGCTACAGCGGCTTCAAGTGGTGCAGAACGCCGCTGCCAGGGCAATTTTTGGTCTTAATAGGCGTTCCAGTGCCTCAGGCCTGTTGGCAACTTTGCACTGGCTTCCCATCCGCAAGCGGATCGCCTTTAAGGCATTGACCTTGGCCTACAAAGCTCTTCACAAGGGGGGAGCTAAATACCTCCAAAAGAGACTGGTCTTTTATCAACCGACCAGGTCTCTGAGGTCGGAATCCCTGTACCTGGCTGTTGTCCCACGGGTTAAGAAAGCGCGCCTCGGCGGCCGCTCTTTTGGACTGCTGGCACCACAGCTGTGGAACTCTCTGCCGCTGGCTCTGCGGGGAGCCACTAGCCTGCTGGCTTTTAGGAAGGACCTTAAAACTTGGCTGTTCACTCAGTAGCCTGTCTTTTGTAAATTTTCTGGCTGATTCTTCTTCTTTTTTATCTGGTGTTATGTTAGTATGTCGCAGTTTCCTTTCTTTCTCCTATAAAGCGCCGGGACACTCTCTTTGAGTAGCCGAGCGCTATAGAAAAGATTAAATAACATAACATAACATAACATAACATAACATAACATAACATAACATACATACAGTCTGGCTATGCCTGAGTATAGCAGAATTTTGGAGCTTGATTTCCGGGAATTGATTGGCATCGTAGAAACCCCAATAGAACTGGACCCTCTACTGGCCCTACTCGAAACAGATAAAGAAAAGTATTCGTCGGATAGTGGAGATGGGGCTGTTGATTGCAAAGCGTAGAGTCGCAATGCGCTGGGGGCGTGGCCTGTCTCCTACTCTTATTGAATGCTCTGTTGCAACACACAAACAGAGGTATACAGCGACTACTCCCTCCCCAGATTCGCCCTAAAAACTTCTTTGTTTTTTGTTCAAATCTTTTTTATTGAGCAATAAAAGGAAAAGAAAACAAGGTACAAAAATAATATATACAAAAATAATATATACATGCATGAGACAATCCGTGTGAAGATCAAATAAAATAAGATAAGAAAATAATGTGAATTCAAATACAGGTCCCTTTGCTTAAAGGGGTCGGATGTCTTAATCATTGCAGATGACACATTTATGAGTGGAGTACTTATCTCACGGCCTAATAAACTTCTGGGGTCTTTATCAAAGTTATTTAGCGGGAAAAGTATCCAAATACCCCCGAATAGATTATAGTTACAAATCTGTTCTGTTTGTATTACAGAAAATTGTTTGTGGACTTAAGATGTGAGCTGGCTATTAACCCAAATACTTCGATATAAACATTATACTTTTATAACGGTATTGGTTGTCATATGTAGCAAATCAAGTTCATCCCATTGTGTTGCACTGCTTGACTCTAGCTCACTCCTAATAGAGATTGTAACTGGAACTCTGGAAGCTATAACAGGTCCCCACGTACCAGACACTGCCAAGTGATGTCATTTAGGTGTATTGCTACGGATAAGATCTATTGTTTATTAATCTATCCAAGATAAGATGCACCAGTCAACAATGTGGTTCTTCATGTTTTTTAATTTGTTTTTGAATTTGTTTTCTTTCTTTCAATTGTATCAAATCAAGTATAGTTGCTATATACTCTATGATACAGTTTTGATATGGCTTGACATGTTTGTATTGTATGGTCAATAATCTTAATAAAAACAATCAAAAAAACAACAACAACAACAAAAAAGTCAGCTCCCTGAATACCAATGCTGGTAGTCTTAAATTCACCTCAGGCCTCTTTACTCCACCCCAAGACACTCCATGCCCCTTTATCTAACTCTTACAGGTTCCTGCTTTCTGCTGGATTTCCAACTTTCTCTTCCTCCATCTTTCGGATTTGTGTATTTTTCCATTACTTGCTCTCAGTAAAAATTTGTTGTGGACAAATGGCCTCCACTGGCAACCACATGCTCAAATTCAGCACTGTTCTTGGGTTTAAAAGGCTGAAATATTGGCTTTGCAAATACTACTTTATTTGCATTTGCATGTAAGGGCACGGTCCATGGCACATACAGGGCCAGACTGGAAACCCAAATCAGCCCTGACAATATTGCCGGACTGGCCCCCCACCCTGCAAGGGGACAAGTGTGAAGCACTGCGGCTTAACAAAACCGTCCCCCAGCAATGCTGCTTTGGTTACCTGGGCCAATATTGCAGCATCGCTGCAAACCTCCCCCCAGTAACAAAACCGACTCCCACCACTCCAAAACCGCACAACCCTTCCAGCCTCCCAGGCAAATGTCTAATGCCCGCTACAACCAGTTCAGGCCTGGGCACATGTGAATGTGTTGCGGGCAACTTTGCAATAGATAAAATCCCATTTCAAAATTGCTGTAGGTGTGGAAGTGAGCATCATAAGCACTGAGCATGTTTGTGTCCTAATGCATGCCGGCATGTGTTGTGCCACATTCATGCACATGCATAGTGACACATGAAACCCCCTTTTCAATTTCCATGCCAAAATAGCGGGCAGCAATTTTAGAACAGTATATACACTAAAAGTATCATTGAAAACCAAGGGGCCCATAAGTGCAAAAAAGGAAGTGAGCAGTGGCTGGTTAGCACTTTCCAGTTTCTAGGTCAAGAGGTAGTTAAATACATAACAGAAGAGGACTGGGGGCATGGCAGAGTGGGACTGGGTGCACTGGGGCACAGGTGTGGGGAGTAGAAACAGAGGTGAAGGGCCACAGCAGCAGACAGGAAGAAAGCAAGGACACTCATGCACTGCCATTGATTACTCAATGCAAACTAAAAAAAAAGAGCCCTTCCAAGTAAGCAGTGGAAAGAAGCAATTTAACAGATTAGGGAACTGTTAGGCCAAAATGCTACTGGGAGGGACAAACACAAGAATAGGGAAGACAACCAGCGAATCAGAAGCAAACACCTGAGATGGGCAACAAAGTCAGCCAACTATGAGCAAGGAGCTGACAGAAAGCACACTTAATTAAATGATATGTTGTTGTATTTTCTATACTTATGTTTTGCTGTATCCCTTTAAGCCTGACATTCCATTTCCCTGATGTCATTCTCTATCCTGTTCTGCCTTGTCAGTTAGCTCCCTGCTTTCTGATGGGATCACCAGTTATTCTCTGTAGTGCATAATAAATGCCATATACTTGATTACCAGCCTTTTATCTTCATTTACATCACATGGCGACGATGAGCAGCGTGAGCTAAACAACTACAGAGGGAGAAAAACTCCACTGGTGAGAGAGGAACCACGCAATTATTTTTAAGAAATACCTGGTTTGCTGAACAACTAAAAGAAAAGATTCTCCACTGGAAAGGAAATTCAAAGAGGAAGAGATCACCAGAAGTAAGTGGAATTCACAAGACTTTAAATTTCCTGGGAAAGAAACTACCTTATCTTTATGGGAGAACTCACAAATGAACAAGACAATTTTGGTATAATCAACATCAATGACTAAAGGAATTGACTACATATTCGAACTTTTGCGGAATCCAAGCAATATCCAAACTTTTGGTGAGTTTAAGAGACTTAACCTTATTCCTCTGCTCAACTGTACTTATTGACAGTGGTAATCGTTCCTCTTTTGAATATATTTGGAGTAAATTGAACAATTGTTGTGCCTACTTTCCTTCAATTACTTATTAATCGGCCGAGCACTAATTTTATCGTTTTTACTGATTGTTGGAACAAGACGCGATCTACTGGAAAGACTTGCATCTTTTAAATCTCTGCATTTTTTTTTGAAGTTCAAGCAGAAGATAGCGCGAGCAATCAGCGCTTACCTTTCGAGTGCTCGAACAAGCCATTGTAGACGAGTGCTCGAACCAGCCTTTGTGGACGTCGCAACAAATCCACTACCGGAAGTCAGGCGACCAGCGTCAGGCAACGTTAGGCGGAAACTACGTAAGCACGCAACGTAGACGCCATTTTGTTGCCATGACAACGCGCTGTACGAGCGCTGTTTCGAGTGATTAGTGACACGCTCGTTTTCCCTTTTGCCGATTCAACACAGGAGAATCTAAAACATTGGAGAGTCTAACGAAGGAAAGTCTAAAACATTGTTCCAACTAACCAGCAATTAACTGCGCTAAACGAGCGCTGTTCCAGGCAAGTGAAAAGTGACACCCTTGTTTTCCTTTACCAGTATAACGAGCAAGAGGTAAAATAATTTCAAGATACTCCCAAGGCTGATCACTAATCAACCGGCTTCTACAAACCACGTAAAAGAAACACCTCGTTTTTAAAAAAAAAGTAGAGTTAAAAAAAAAAAACGAGTAGTTTTGAAGCACATATTACCAAAATGAAGTAATGACTGTACCGATTTCAGTTTAGATTAATCACCTCCAGGTTGTGTAAAACAGTAGTGTCTACATTTTTTTTTAATTGATAAGAATGGAAAACCTTAATGTCATTGTTCCTCCCATGTTCCTTCAAACTACTGGGGATCCACCCATTGAGTGGGATGAATGGATAGATATCTTTGAGAACTATATAGAAGCGCTTGATGGTAAGGATTTCAGCGCAACAAGAAAAAAAGCCCTTTTATTAAGCGCTCTAGGCAAAGAAGGACAGCGTTCATTTAAATACCTTCCAGTGGGACTAAACCAAGATGGGAGGGCAATAACCAATGTATACACAGAAGCAAAAGCTCGCATGAAGAAGCAATATGCAAAGGAGGTAAATATCGTTATGGCCAGGCATAAATTTTATACCCAACCCCAGAGGAGCGATGAATCTGTAGATCAATTTGTAGCTAGGCTACGTGAACTGTCCATCAAATGTAGCTTCGGAGAGATAAGAGACGAAATGATACGAGATCAGTTAATAGTGCAATGTCGCAATAAAAAGATGCAGGAAAAACTGTGGGCTGCAAAAAATCCTACCTTACAGATGGCCATTGACATTGCGAAGGTAGTTGAGGAGTCAAATGCGTGTATGAAAGAGATGGAAAAGAGAGATAATGGGAAAGATAATGTGCAAGGGAATGGTGTTTCTTGTGTTGAACAGGATGAAGTTGCTGCGGTGAACAAGAAAGGCGCAGATTTTAATGATAGAGGTCCGAGGCGGTTCAACAATGGGTTCTCTAGCAATGATAGAAACAGATTTCAGGGAAGGATGTGCAGTAGGTGTGGGAGTACTTTTCATAACTCAGATTTTAGGAGATGCTTTGCAATTGATAAAGTCTGTAGGAAGTGTGGGAGGAAAGGACACTTCTCTAAGATGTGTAGAGGTGGTAATACAGACAAAGTAGCTGTTGTAGACAACAGGGAAACAGTAAGGGACATTGTTGGTGTTGAGGGTGCCAACAAAATATTGTGTTTGGGTGATGATGGCGTGAGTGAAGGCGTGCCTGGTAGAAGATTCAGGCCAAAAGCTCAATTTCTTATCGATGAAGTAGAGATCCAGTTAATGGTTGATCCAGGGTCGTTGTGGACCATTATTCCCAAGGATATGTACTTAGAGTATTGGAAAGGAGTACAATTGTTACCCAGTGATATTAGTCCTTGTGGTTACCAAGGTGAGAGTATAGATGTTATTGGATTTATGGTTTGTGTAATATCATTTCAAGACCGCTCTGTCAAAGGAAAGGTGTATGTGGCCAGATCTGGTCCAGCAATTTTGGGATGGGGGCAACAGTATGACCTCGGTATTATCATTAATCCTAGGGCGGCACAACAAGTGATGGTGGTAGACAGTATCACCACAGATTCAATTGTTGAAGGAATGAATGGCTTGTTTGATGAACACATTGGAGAGTTGAGAGGCTATGTGCATAAGATTAGACTGCGTGATGATGCTGTGCCCATGCAACACAGGGTAAGGAAGGTTCCATTCATTGCACGTGAAGAAGTGAGGAAGATGTTGAAGGAAATGCTAGATCAGGGAGTAATAGAACAGATTGAAACATCACCCTGGATTTCTCCCGTAGTTATCACAACCAAATCTGACGGAAAATTTCGTTTTTGTGTGGACCTTCGCACCCTGAATCAGAACATTGTTGTAGATAACTTCCCGTTACCGAACATCAACGAACTAGTCTTGTCACTGAAAGGAGGGAAGTACTTTTCTAAACTGGACCTCCGCAGCGCATATCATCAGATAAAATTACATCAGGATTCCAAGGCATTAACAGCCTTCATAACAACTGAGGGCATTTATCAGTTCACTCGTATGCCCTTCGGACTTGCCTCTGCAGCTGGGGTGTTTCAAAGAATGATGGGGGCTGTGCTGAAGGGGGTGAACAACGTTGTGTATTTCCAAGATGACGTTTTGATATTTGGAGAGAATATCGAAGAGCACAATGTGATCTTAAAAACTGTCTTGGAGAGGATGGAACAAGCTGGACTGACTCTGAAAAAAGAGAAATGTAAATTTGCAGTGGAGGAAGTTGAGTACCTTGGGTACACCCTATCGGTTGATGGTGTGAAACCCAAGAGGGATTTATTAGACTCCATTAGGAATGCACCAGCTCCAGGCGACAAAGATCAATTGAGGTCATTTCTCGGCCTCATTGAATACTACGCCAAGTTTGTGAGGGATTTTGCGGAGAAGACTGAAAATATTAAGGTGTTGTTGAGGAAGGGATGCAAGTTTGTGTGGGGTACGGAACAAGAAGAGTGTTTTAAACGGATCAAGGTGGAGATTTGTGATGCGGGCATCCTTACACCATTTGATACCAACCGTAGGTCAGTCTTGACTGTTGATGCGAGTGCTGTGGGTGTTGGTGCGGTGTTGGCTCAAGTGCACGAGTCTGGGCTTAAGACTGTCGCTTTTGCCTCAAGGACACTCACAACGGCTGAGAGGAACTACTCCATAATCGAACGAGAAGCCTTAGCTGCAGCGTGGGGTTGTGAGTATTACAGAATGTATCTGTGGGGGTTCAAATTCACACTCCTGACGGACCACAAACCTTTAGTTAAAATCCTGTCACCTGGTGGAGCTGGGAAGGGTTCTGCGAGGTTAGCTAGACTTGCTGCTAGGATCCAAGAGTACCTGTACACGGTTGAGTACATTCCGGGTTGGAGGAACTGCCAAGCAGATGGACTCTCTAGACTTCCACTACCTTGGGAGGTGGTAGACAAGTTGGGAGTAGAATCACTCAATTCTGAAGGGTCTGTAGCTGCTGTGGATGAGGTGGTGGATATTTGTTCTGGAGCGATTAGTAAGAGCCTGTGGAACACCTCTATGGATAAGGATGTGGTGCTAAGAGAGGTAAAAGACTTGATTGTGAAGGGTCCAAGGAGAGAGAGTTGCCTGTCCCCCGCTCTTCGACCTTATCTAAAAGTACTTGAACAGTTGTCTGTCTTGGATGGAGACGGTTTCTTGATTTTAATGGAAGACAAATTTATTCCTCCACAGGATGTGAGGTTTACTTTGTTCAAGTTAGCTCACGAGGGCCATCTGGGCCAGTCCCTCACCAAGAGGAGAATAAGGGAGAACTTTTGGTGGCCCGGGATGGACTCAGAAATTTCTCAGTGGGTAGAGAAATGTACCGACTGCTTGGAGAGTGAAAAGAGGCTCAAGGTCGGTAGTCACGTTGGCTGTGGCTCTATAGTTGACCCTGGGTGTCCATGGCACACTATATGTCTTGATTTTATTGGCCCGTTTCACCAGCTGAGCCAAGATATGAGGTTTGGGTTGGTGGTAGTTGATATTTCTTCAAAATGGTTAGTTGTTAAATTTATGAAGGAGATCACCACGATTAACACTATCACTGTGTTGAGTGACATTTTTAGAGAGGAAGGCTTCCCGACAAGGATTGTCACCGATAATGGAACGCAATTGACTTCCCTAGAAATGGCTAATTTTTTGAAGAAGTGTGGCATTGCACACTCAAGAACCTCACTTTACAACCCTCAAGGGAACGGAATAGTTGAGAGGGCTAACCGGATGGTAAAGGGCGCAATTCAGATGGCAATCTCTTCCAGATTAGACGTGAGAGGGTTGGTTAACGACCTGGTTTGGGCCTACAGAACTACTGAAAATGGTGTGACTGGATTGATTCCTTTTAACGTTATGAGGGGACGTTCTGCTGGAACCAAGCTGGTCGCTGCTTGGATGAAAGAGTTGTTAAATGTGGGTCCTGACAATCCTGCTGTTGCGAGTGATCCGGTGGGAAGTTGTAAGATTGCAGTAAATGATTGGGTGAAAGTCAAACCTGGCCGAGTTGGCGTTGGTTTGACAAAGTTCAGGGGACCATTTAAAGTCAGGTCTGTTCACAAAAGATTTATAACTTTATTCAACGGTGAGAGTTGGAACTTGAGGCGCGTGGCGTTGTACAAGAAGGCTGAATGTGACCGTGAGATTCATTCTAAGGGAGCCAGTGCCCAAGCTGAACCTGGCCGTGAGGTTCTCCCTAAAGATATGGGCGCCCAGGGAGCTCACAGGGTGAGGAGACCTCCAGGCTACTTGAATGACTTTGTCTGCAAATAAGTTCTCTCCCTGTAATGAAGAGCATATGCTTGTATTTTGTTTTTTTTTTCTTTTGCTTCTTCCTTATGAAGGGGAGAGGATATGTTGTATTTTCTATACTTATGTTTTGCTGTATCCCTTTAAGCCTGACATTCCATTTCCCTGATGTCATTCTCTATCCTGTTCTGCCTTGTCAGTTAGCTCCCTGCTTTCTGATGGGATCACCAGTTATTCTCTGTAGTGCATAATAAATGCCATATACTTGATTACCAGCCTTTTATCTTCATTTACATCATATGTTTTAGAATCAATAAGTATATCTGAAGAGATATAGGTATACAGATATCTATAATATAAAATACATAGCTAAAATAGATAAAGCTGTCTGTATGCAAGACAATAATGTCATGTCGGAAGAGAGAAAGAGCATGCCTCTTTTTGTCAAGTACTGTTCAATCTACAGGCATGCATACACAGAGTATTATTATAAGAATGTAACATTTGTATTCATGTAACATTTATGCTAACGGTCCTTTATATATAATTAACCAATGGGAATTGATGTTAAAATGCAATAGTGACAGTAAATGTAATGACGGTAAGGAATTCCCTATAAGGTAGACCATAATACAGAGCATGTCACCCACAGTGTTAAAATACACATCATATAGTGTTTTCAAACCTGTTTCAGCAAAACGGTCCACAGAAAGGCAATTTGTGCTACCTTATTGTTAGAAATCCTAGATAGATATTTCCAATAAAATGTTTTTCTGTCATTTTTTGTATTTCTGAATTTGGTAAGGAATGGGGATCCATTTTGTGCATTGGAGTAAAGGTACAAATCTATTTGAAAGGATCAGCCAATTTGGCACTTGTCATCACCTATGCTTTGTGTTCTTGCATTTCTAAGAAAATGTTTGTCAAATGATCTTGTCCACAGGGAGCCAGTGCAGATTCAAAGAAGACCAGACGTGGAACAGAATGTTGTGAGGGGAATAGCAGCATTCTGGTGTAGCAGGAGTCTTCTTGTGACAGATGTGATGGCTTCTAGGTATAAAGTGATGCAGTAATCGAATCAGGACAGAACTACCACCTCAATAATGGTTTGTCAAGTGCATGGGTCAAAAGGTCCCAGAATGGGTTTGAGGCATCTCAAGAGCCCAAAACAAGTGCCAGCTACAAATTTGGCTAGAGCATCAACGGACCAGGTGTTATCCATCCAGACGCATAGGTTTTTGATGGATGACTTCCCTTTGGCCTCCCACTAAATGTAAATGTAAATGTAAATGTGTTTCGATTTATATAGCGCACTTTAACCCAGGGGTCCCAAGGCGCTTGCTTAGGGAACCCATCCTGGTATTCCCCTGTGAGATATCCCGGCCGGGTATCCACAAGGGGAAAGCCAGGCATCCCGCCGCGAGGGGCCGTAGTGGAGATTAAGCAAGCTATTGCCCAGAGTCGCAGAGTGTGACCCCGTGAGTCGAGTAGGCACCGGAGCGAGAACTGTCGACTCCATGGAATTTTTGAGCCCGAGACCCACCGAGGTGGGGAAACGAACCCTGGTCCACGGCCGATCTCAGCTTCCGGGTCTGCCGCCTCTAACCACTGAGCCACGCTAAACCGAAGTCATCTGCTGTAGCCTGTCCTTTCTTACCTGACAACCAGATGCATGAATCCATCGCATAGCTAGGTATCAGCTGGCCATACCAACACTGAGCATAATGGCTGATGGTGGTTTCAATTTACCCATTATACACATTGGCACACATTTCCAAGTTGCTTAGTACGCTTGGCTTCAAAAAAGACACTGGCTTAAAATCACTCTGATGTTTCGGTACTAGTGGACAGTTATGTTAGCATAGTGCTGAGATGAGGACGTAAATGTGCCTCTGCATATGTGTTCATGTACCCATGTGTTTGTGTTTTTCTATTCGAGACAGTGTATTTTTCTATCTGTTTATATGAGAGGTTCTCTTCTGTCTCTCTGATTCTATTTTATAGTTGCACCACTTTATGTTATCTACCTTCACGTATGTTAACAACTGTGCATTTGTTGTTCAGTGTTTTGGTTTGTTTGTATCACCATCTGTCTTTTTGTGTATTGGTGTTTTTTTGCATGTTTATTTGTTTTTAGTTTAATTTATTGAGTACATATTTAAACAAGAAATATTGCAGATAGCATCATAAAAGGGTTCAAGAGACAAAACGTGTGGTAAGATACATCTGTGGTGCCTGTGATTAATGCAAAGATGTCCCATACATAAACAGCAAATAATATACATTTAATGTAAGATTTATACATAGGGGAGATCGGCTTTCCATGTTCTCAAAACTGAAGAGGTGGGTGTTGATTATGAGCCAATGCAATTCTGTGTATCAGACTGAATCACTGAGTCAGATATATCTCCTAAGTTGTCCTTAAGTCAGGTGTCTATCCCATAAGAGCCAAAACCAGAGACACACCAGAGAAACTATGATTAGAGAGCTGGATTGGTAGGGCTAAATTTTTCATGACTCTAAGGCTTGGACATATGCATTGTTTATTCTATTAACTCCATGGCACACAGGGCATTGAAAGGTGCCAAGCTGAGGCTCACTCAGTTAAGTCTTTATGTCAGGTAGTTGCATCGAACTTCCCCAATTTGCGTTGTCTGGCTTCCAATCCTTGGAGCATCATAAATTGGATACTTAGAAACTTTTAATGTACACTTTACCTAGTGTCATTTCCATTCCTCAAGTCCATAAGGTGGTCAAGGACATCAACGTTCAACAATAACTACCCCAACAAATGCTTCTAATTCTCACATTCTACCACATGTGGATAAAACAATAAACTTGATGATGTCAAAGTTACTATTGTAACAATATTAACTTGTGATTTGCAAAGAAACTCATCAACATCCTGCAAAGACTTATAAGTCAGGCAGCAGGGTGTGACTAGTGAAAGCAAGACCTCATAATACCTGCTCTTAAAAATAGTCCACTAGCTCCAGGAGCATGCAAAAACCATGCCCAAACTTCTCTTGACAATACATAAGATTGACTGGTGCACAAGGGTATTCTAAATGGAGATATTTGCAATGACCTATCTGCACAGGTTAGTAACCTGTGCTAAACACCCCTACACCTGGTTACTTAATCTCCTTCAGAATGTGTTAAGTTTCTGACATTATATACATTAATTGAAATGCATATGCCTTAATAAAAGCATTGTAGTGTAAGTTATATTTGTTTATGCCTTTACATATAGTAAATTGGAATGCTGTGTACTCCTATTAAATTTCTTATAATATAAGTAGGACTGCTGCAATTATGCAGATTTGGAGGGTAAATAATGTTGCATGGTTGTCTAAATTAAGCGACAAGGAGACAGACTCAAATTACACAGCATTATGCACTATATTTGTGGAGCAATCATCTCACCGTTTTGTCATTATAAAACCCGCTGATAAAATATAAACTAAACACTATGTGAAGCATGAAGTTTATTTAATAACCAAGTATAATTATTTATCAGTTCCGATTACAATGTTCATCATTTAATATTTTAGTCTTGCACAGAAGCACGGGTAAACAAATGTATGAATGCTATCTTTTATAATTCATGTAAATGTCATTACTGGACTCATCAAAAAACTGAACTGAATGGGCACACTTCTTGCAATAAAAGGTGGGCCTTTTTTTATTTTGCTTATCCCTATTGCCTACTAGGACTGTTCTTTATTTTGGTGCTTACTCTGTGTCCACTCACTCAGCCTCCCAAAGCACTTATTTCCATTAGGGAACAGCCTTGCAGAATGATATTTACATCATGTCCACCCTGATTGTTTAATATTTAAACACATAACTTTTTTGCTGTAGCCACACCCACACAATTCTAATTGAGTGAATATTCAGAAACGCTGGTAATGTATTTTCATACATATTTTCACTTCTAACTGGAAACCTGAATGATCCAGGTGTGAGTGCTACAATATAATAGCAACGTGCACCTGTATTCCCTAATGGCCCATGACATGCGTAGGAAAAATAAGGCATTTCACTGAAAAGTTATTTACATAAAAAGAAAAGGAACAGATATAATTTGAAAATAGCTGTATTCCAGTTCAGGAGAAATGTGTGAAACAATGAAAAAACATACACAGCATCGACGAATGCAAATCACTAACATTTACATACAAATGTTTCCCAGATTTCAAGTTCCTCTCCTGTACACCTGGAAGATTGTGACTCATTTAACTATAGATATTTCTCTGTAGTACATCTGCGCATCAATGACTTCATTTGTGAGTAAAATTAGGGGCGTAGCTTGGTCAGTAAGATTGGGGGGTTGTAAGCTTCAGATTTTCCAACAATCACCTGGGTTAAAATGCATTATACGATCAGCAAAGCAGGAGGAGGGGGTCTTATGTATCAGTAGGAAGGAATTGTGAGGGGTGCTTATAACTCAATATTTTGTAAAATAAACATTCTTAAGAGCTTTAAAACAGAGACAAGAGTGTGTGTGTTTTTGTCTGCATGTGTATGTAAAAATCACAAGCGAAATCCGGCGTATAACTCAACATACTCGATTTAAAGCACCTGTACCCAACTATTTACTACAGAATGCGTTTGTTAGGGGGGTGTAACACTCCAAACGCCCCCCCCCCCCTAAGCTTCGCCCCCGGGTGAGACCTTGATATCATAACCGAAACCCAAGTCCAGGCAATATATGATCCTATATTTAATGCTTCATTTTGAAATTCTGCAGAAATATTTCCTATTAAAGAAATATAGCAGCACAATTAACAGATTTGGCAATAATCAGATTAACAATTGTATTCCAAATTGTACACTGTTCTGTAGTATGCAGTTGAAAAATAATATTTTTTTAAGACTACAACTCTGTGGCATGCCCACACACCACCTGGATGTGTCTGAATAATGCCAGGGGTATAGAAAATTCCCGATTTATGGTGATAACATGGGGTTTAAGATGAAGAAGCTGTCCTTGCCTTAGAGATGCTTTGAAGCTGAAACACCATATTATTGTTTCGGCTTTGAAACTTTAGAATTGAGAAACACAAATATCCTTCATAGCTGAACTAAAGAGTCCCTTATTAATAAATGCATATTTACTTTTTTAGCAGAAATATTACCTTATATGTATCAGTAAACTATGGCAATTACAAACTATGAGAAACTCTAAATTATGAATGTTTGTGACTCTTACAACAAGCCCTAGTACATTGGAATGTAAACTATGTTCAAACTATTGTATGCCACTAGTCGTTGACCTTATCATTTCTTCTTCACCCCAGCTTTTTCTTCTAATGCAAAGTACATTTCTGCATTCAGCAAAGTCTACTTATTGTAAAATAAACATTTACTATGAGCCTGCTTGTTGCTTTTGCTTTGAAAATTAAAGTATTTATTCTATAAAAAAAGGCGTGCATCTTTGAGTTTTACATAATATACACTAGAGCCAGTGCATCAAATGCAGTAGAAATGTTGCTTTACATCTCTTCTTAAAGAAATGCAAATTAGTATGTATAATTTATGAAATCTGAAACGCTTGCTGAACTATATTCTGCTATTAAACTAACATTTCCTATACTAAAAAGTGAAAATAAATACTCTTATAAATAATAAAACAATATTTACACATATAAATGAAAGTACAAACAGTAATTTACTTTCCTCTTACATCGAACAGTCACAGGAAAAGCATTGCCAACTAATAGAAGCTTGATGATTAGTCCTGGGAATGAGTGCAACGTCCATGGTTTCAGAGCGGGGTTGGTCGCTGATGTTTTCCCGCCCTGGATGCCTCTTATGCCGCACCTTGCGCAGCCCTCTGCAAACACCTAAGGGGTATTTGTCTTTCTTAGCGAGGATCAGACTACTTACTACTGGCCTACATGAGGTCAGAATAGTTACTGCTAGCTTACATAAGGTTGAAATACTTACTACTAGTCTACATAGGGTATCAATTTCACCACTGTACAGTGGCAAACACCACTAACAAAGGGGTGGTGGGGGTGGGCGGAGTGCGCGTGGGAGGCATGTGTTAGTAATAATTAAAAAAGAACTTACCTGAAGCTGCTGGCTGCCTCCCGCGCCTCGTCACTCCTGCAGTCCTCTTCCTGCTCCCAATAGCCCCTGGGACAGACTCCCATCCAATCGAGCGCAGGGATTTGCCTAAGCAGGCTGGAAAGACGCTCTGCTCAGGTCAGGGAGTCTGTGGGGTTTATACAACCCAGCTGCTGATGGGCTGGAGAAACCTAAGTGCATGTGTGTGTTCTGGTCGGCCTGAGACGGCCGGCCAAATATGCGCATGCAGAGAGTGAACAAGCACTCCCCCCCCCCACTCTCATGCTCCACCCCTCCATGTACAAACTGGCTAAGAGCTGGCAAATAAAAAATAAAACTATTGGTACACTGTTTTATTTTTCATTAGCTGGTTCTGCGCCAGGCAGTGGGGCAATGTTCCTGTGTTATTGGGGAAGAGCTGCTGCTGCTGCTTCCACTGTAAGTGGGTGATTCACGATTGGGTACTTAACTTAAGCACATTATATTTCCAATTCAATCAGTTGTAGATTAGGTTTATATGGTCCTGAGGAATTGCCTTGATCAATAATGACCGGCCAGTGGCAAGAAACACGTTGACCCCTTTTTGTTTTTAAACACATTATTTGAGCTGTGAAGGATCATTATGTCCTACACCGCTGCATATTATTTTTACTCATGACAAGAGACACCAGCTTAATAAACATTTAATAGGTTACTCTTAGTCATTTTTTATTCACGTTATCACTAATCTACAAACTCAGCATCTCCACACATATCTCATCATGGCTAACAAAATCTTTAAAAGACTCCAGCAAAGGGCCCCCTTGAGGGGCCATTTGTTATTGCAGTGGCAGCCCAACAAGGAGCTGCCCCATGATGAAGAATGACACCCAACTGGGTGTGTGAGGGCTCTTGCCACTGATTTATCAGATCCCTCCGACATGTTCCTCTCCTATTTGTTTATACTATAGGAACTGTATGCCTATTGTTTATACATTGACTCAGGGAGCATGTATGCTGGATCTTATGTGTATCCTCAGTCTCTCTCTTTAGGATTTGGAGTCAGAACCACATACATGAACTGATTAGGAAGACATTTAGAACCATTCAAGGACTAACTCTGACTCTGTATAAAACATTATACCCATTCGAAGTCACAGGTACTGGATGTTACTCCTTAAATTCACCTCCTGTAGCATTTATCTGCAAATAGTAACAACTAGTTTTTAATCTATTTTAACTACAATAACAGTGCTAAGAGTGAATGGATGATATTTGTATAGAGCACTGTAATGCCAATGGTTGTCTTGGCACTAGAAACTGTTGTAGAAAGGTCTAAAACCCCTCTTGGAAATGTTAGTTTGAGCACAACCAGATTTTAGGCGCTTTCTAAAATGCATATGATTGGTCTGAGATTTGATATGCAAAGGAAGAGTGGTCCACAATTTACCGATGGTAAAGGTAAAACCTCTGCCACCCCATAAAGTCATCCTTGCTTTAAGTATCACCAAATTTCTTGCAGATGTGGAGATCAGTGTCCTATTAGGAACATACCACTGGAATCTAAGCTTAATAAATTCAGGACCACAATTGTGTAGAGCCTTAAAAGCAATCCATTTATTTATAGGCAGCCAGTGAAGCTTAGGTAATGCTTTTGATGCAGAGTGAAATTTAGAATAAGCTTCGCAGCTGCATTTTGAAGAATTTGGAGTTTATGTAATAGTTGCTGTCACAGATTGAAATAAAAAGCATTGCAATAGTCCGGCGGCAGATCGTTCTCCCACCTCGCCGCCAAGACTTGGAACACCCTGCTCATCCATCTACAGCAGACCCAAGATCTGTTGACCTTCAGAAAACTCCTCAATACCCGGCTTTTCAAGCAGTAGCAGCATTCCCCACCCCAGTGTCTTGAGACCCTCACGGGTGAGTAGTGCGCTTTACAAATGATATGATTGATTGACTGATTGATAGTCAATTCTTGATAGTACTAAGGCAACTATTACTGTTTTCTGCAGCTGAAAAGGATTAAAAGGAAAGAAGCAGGACAGAGTGACCTGGTTGCGACCTGATTGATCAGGTCTGAAAGAGTCAGCTTACCATCAAATAACACTCATACCTTTTTTGCCTTTCTAGTAGAGAGCCAAAGATCTCCTAAATCCCAAGGCCACCAGATGGGGGACCAGAAGGAAGTATCATTAGCAAACAGAAGAACTTCTGTATTTTCAGAAATAAGTTTAAGGCAGTTATTTTCCATCCGTTTTCCAATTCCCATCACAAAGTTATAAACCTATTCACCATCTCCTGATTGTCACTTGAAATGGACACAACAATTTATGTCTGAACTCTGTATGATACTAACCCAAAAGATCAAATCAGTCTAGCCAGATGTGTAACATATACATTAAACAATGTGGGACTAAGCGATGATCCCTGTGGGACTCCGCAGGGGAGAGAGAAAGATTTGGAGACAAAATCATTCGGAGTGACTGACTGTTCTCTGTCCGAGAGAAAGGAACTAAGAGAGCCAGAGCAGAGTCTTGATTTTATTTTATTCAATTTTGGAGACAAAGTCTATTGATCTCTTTTTAGGGCACTTTTAAAGATAGAACATATTTTTTTTTAAATGTAGTTATGTGGATCTCTATTTCAGTATTTATTATTTCATTTGGAAGCTGATATTTCACTTTTACACAATAACTTTCCAATATGTTAATACATTGGAAGAATAACAATAAATATATCAGATAATGACAATGTATATAATAAAAAAACAAAGACAATCAAGGTGAAAGAAAGAGAAAGGTGGAAAAGAGATGCATATGCTTACTGTTATTAACATATAGGTGTTGTATTTGATTAGATGCTTTAAATTCACGAGCTTGAATTAACTCTCACAGCTGTTCCTCAGTGGAGTAGAAAATGGCCTACAGATAGTGCCAGTATATAATAGGAAAGCTATAGTCTCATTTACAGACTGCAAACAAAGCAAAAGCTTTGAGGACACCATAATAAGTCCAGACCATAAGATTCCACTGACTGCAGAATCCACGCTCCCAACCCTAATTGCATACAATTGACTTTGAGCAACCATCTTCGCCTATTCATTGTCTACAAGAGAGGGCTAAAAAAAACAGGAGATGTGTGGGAGAATTTGGCATGAGTGCTGTTGCTAAATGTGAATTGCCTGACATCACCTTGTTCTATTACACTGTTCTCATCCCAGGTTATCTGACTATTTGGTATTTGCTGGAGAAAGTCTGCATGTGTTCAGGGCAGCATGGCTCCAGTTTTTGAAGCACTACACATCTGTGAGGGTCCCAAACTAGAAAAAGCTTCCGACAATTTGTATGAATTTCCAGTTACCCAAAATGCTGCTGATGAGGTTTTGAAGGAATGTATTTATTATGAGACAAAATAACTCCAACCACTCCAACAACTAAAACCAGGTTTTTGTTTTGCAAAGAGGCTACCTGTAGATTTATGGCCTGGATGCCACCCAATGAAACCTACTAAACCCATACATTGTGGAAAAGTAGACAATCAAGAGGGTCCAGGGTGGTGTGTATTGTGTGGATTCCTCTATCTTGTGTTACACACAATGAACATCAAAATATACAAATATATGCAAAAACAGCCCTTTCACTCAAACTTCTTTGTGCCAAAGTTCCATAATATTCTGGGATACACACATTCCCAACCACCCGATGTTCAAGACCAAATAAAAACCCTATCCTCTTGTGTGGGAAACCCCAGGGCACCAGCATTGCAGTTTGATAATGACCACTAGCTTGGCAAGTACGCATAGGTTCTACTGGCCTACAAAGACAGAATCTGCTTCACATCCCGATATAGTACAACATACAAGGATACTACCACTATTGTTATAATAACCACAATAATGTCAAGGATACTGAAAATATGGCAAGGATTCTTAGTTATACCTTTATGTGAGGTGTGGTGAAATGAGATCAGTGATGGCTGGCTAATACCACGGCTACCATAGTGCCTAGAAAGCCCACAATATACCAAGTTGGACCTCCTAATGTCAGTTCTACCATATGCCATACATGGTCACAATATACAAGAATGGCTAGCTGTCCTAGGGTCTCATTAATGACTGCAGTAAAAGACAAACATGCAGATGCTGTGGTAGGGACTTTTCAATAGCTTTGTCCTGTGCTTTGTCTGTTCAGTGTGTCTAAAGGAAGATTGCACAGCTACTGCTTTACTTGTGATGGTTTAGTGTGTGATCTGATCTAGCACTCCTTGGAGTTTTCCTCAAATTACCAGTAGCCTGTATGATTTGAAAATGCCTATCTGAAGGTCGTGTTGATGTTGATTGCAGAGATAAAGAAAGTCCCGATGTAGTGTCCTTTCATTCGATTTCACGAGTGATAACCATATCAGCCATTATTTGGCATTTGTATCTAAGGCAGCTGAGAGATCAAATGGGGAAATGAACAAAATATAGTGGCTCTTCTGTATAAAGCCTTTACCACCTTGAATGCTAAGGCAATTCATCCCAAATGCTGTCCTCCCTTGAATCCCATTGTTCATGACGAGCTCAGCTCGTCATGAGCACAAGAGCAGTGTACTGCATGACGAGCTGAGCTCGTCATGAGCATGGAAGGGGTTAATGACACAGATGGTGGCTATTTCAGTTCCATGCTGCAGCATGGTCTGAAACTTGTTATGTAGTCTTGTAGGATGAAAGGAATGTTATTTTGTTCTTTTGATTGAATAGCATCTACATTGTTAATTATGTTTCATAGAGATGGTAGGCTTTTGAGGGGTTGATAGCTGGAAGGACCTTCACATTTGAGGTTTGCTTTTTTTTAGTAGCAGGGGATCTTTCCAGTTTTGATTGCATGTGGGAAGATGCTTTAAGAAAGGGATGCATTGACTAAATTGTTTCATATCACATGGCTCTGGTGTCCAATTGTTGCAACCTGTAGGAAAATGCCCTTTTTTGACCCTTATTCCGTGGTCACCCCCACTTTTTGCTGAATTTTGTTGCTGGTGTTTACACTGCTGTCCGGTGCCTAGTGTATGTGCTCAGATCCCTAAAAATATATAAAATTGGTATATATCTAAATGGCATATTCAGCTTACCTATACGTCCCTAGTTTATGGTAAAAAATGTACCCAGGGCCTGTAAGTCAATTGTCACTAGTGCATTGCAAAAAATAACAATGTCTCAACTGATAATATTGAGAGAACCAATTATCAAGTATGTCCACGACATTACAGGAAAAGAAAATAGGGAGACTCATAATTTGATTTAAACGTGCTCAAGGCATCATATATTTGGATGGGTACAAGAAATTAGTGGAGCAGTAGAATACAGTGATTGTTGAAGACAATTGGAAACAGTTGTATCAGCGCTGTAAACAATTATTGTATAGACAACCCGAAGACTTTGTGCACGCAAGTGCTCGTGACACTCAAAGGTAAATGGCGCAAGTGACAAGTGGAAAAAACAGCATAGGCGCAGTGTAAAAAAGGGACTAATATATACAGAAAAACATATGGTTCAAGGAGAATCATTTACAAGGAATTATCATATATTTCAGACATTTTTAGTGAACCATGGTAGAGACAGGTGCCGGAGGTAGCGCTGGTATGTCTACGGCGTTTCGATCCTAGTTACTTGGGATCATCATCAGGACTAGGTTGCCAATCGAAGGTGCTATACAGGGGAGGGAAAGGGGAAAGTGAGATATGGGGAAGGGGAGGCACGAGGAGAAAGCAAGTATGTGGAAGGGAGAAGCAGGTGGTGAGGCCTAACTGAAGACCAAAGAGGGGATTTAGATAGGGAAGCAAGGCTGGTCCCACCAAATGGGAATTGAATAAAGCCCTGCGGAGAGTGGGGAAATAAAGGAAAGAAAACAGTGAGGGTGGGTTGTGAACAGGAAAGGAGAGCAGCAGCCGGGGGCTGACTCCCGATGTGTATTTACCAATGACAATGTACGTGGTCTAAGAGACGGTATGCAAGTTGTGGCTACTAGATGGTGCTGGGTTGGGCTGAGTCAAGGTCTTGTGGGTCCGGTGCTGTGGGAATCCCGAGAGGCAATGCCTGAAAGTCTATATGGATCAAGAAGTGCAGGATGGACGCAGCGCGGAGGAGAGGCGGTCCAAACTGACCAATGAGTTAATCAGGAGGCAGTCCAAACTTACCGGGAATTAATCATGTGTGTGGCTCAAGGTTGGTGTGTGCAACTACTAAAGTGACAATGAAAAACATGACTGGAGCCCTGCCACCAGTAGCTTGGCTCTGCAGGTTTAAACTGCAAATTTGACCTGACAAAATAAACCATTCTTGATAGGCCTAAACCCTCCTTTCAAGTATTAATGTGTTACCCCTAAGTAATCCTTAAGTGCCCATAAGGCAGAGTGCATGATATTTAAAAGTAGGGCATGTAAAACCTTAATGTAAAACATGTCTTTACAGTGGCAAATCCCTAAAAACTATTTTCAGTTTAGCAGGGTTTGCTGTTCCATTATTAAAGTATATAAAGTTATCTCGCCTAAGAACCAGATAAAAAGTTAAAATATATTTTTCAAATCAAATTAATTCAATAACATAATCAGATTTGCAACCAAAATTGCCCAAATTACCTTTAGCCTGCCTAAGTCTCTAGAACAAATTTGCCTGAGATTCCAACTGTCTTCCAGGAGCTGAATAGCTATTTGACTAGGAGTAAATTGGCCACCAGGGCTGAGAAAAAAGGCATTGAGTATGTTGGAGAGGTTGACCTTCCTCTGACAAGATGGCTATCTGTCCGGTGCACAGGAACTTAATTAATCTCAAAGGATGCCTACCCTGTCACTAGCAGATGTAGCTCATTCCTGGGCCTGCCTCCCTTTGTCTTCCTAAAAAGCCAAGCACTCTTCTCAGTGGGATGGGAATTGTTCCCAGAACCTGTTTGGGGTAACCAAAGAGGGGGGTTTGATAATTTCCCTGTCCATACCTCTATGGTAGGTTGGTAAGGTATATCATAACAAAGCATTAAGGTGACTGTACCAGCTTTTGATATTTTTGAGCAAACCTATGTCTCTGTCAAAGATATTTTTCATGAGATTCCATATTTATTCTAAGGGGGAAAGGTCAAGGAGCTCAATGCTTTTTGCTAACAAATGCAGTGTACCGGAGGGGATCCTTTGGAAATCTGGATAGGCAGATTCAGCTCTCTATCCTTCCAAGGTCTGTAAATCGAGGACCCTAATTTGGGCAATAGCAACATCTGTTATTTACAGCACTTAGAAATAACAGGTCTATTCCCTCCCCACTGCAAAAGATCATGTTCTATTAAAACAATCTTAAGTCGTACCTCTGAAGAAAAATCCTACAGCAGTTACCATTTTCACCCTAAAACTCTGTTATTGTGTTGTATTGAATCTAGGAATCGGTCAGATTATGTGCAGTCTGGTTTTCACCCCTCCTGCAGTAAGAGTCTCCCAAGTTAATAGTCACAGAAGATCTTCGATTCACTTTAGACCAGAGAAAAAAAGTCAGACTCATCTCATTAGGATTTTTTTTTTTGATGTTTCACATGAAATACAGATTCAACACATGTACCTTCTTGGTAACATGATACACCATTTCTACTGTAAGTCATTTTTAAATTACCATGAACAGGTTGTATAATTGTCTACTTTTTACTCTACATTTGAACCTCTTACCTGTGGTTTTGCACAGGGCTCCTCTCTCAGTCTTACATTTGTTATTTCTTCTGTAAATCCCTTGGTGAAATTCTTTGACTTCTACATCATGTCCTATGCAGGTGGCACTCAGATCATCATAGTTGAAAGATATCTCGGCTGAATTTCAATAATACATGTCTGACTTTGCAAAGTGGATGAAACACAACTCATTGAACGTGAACAGTGATAAGACTGAGATTCTCATCTTTGCAGGTCCACCATCTATTTGGACCTCAGGTTGGTGGCCATCTCAACTGGGTGATCTTTCTCTCCTACTCCATCAGCTCCCAATCTGGATATAGCCTTTAAACCTTTCTTTTACTCACAAGTCTTGTAACAAATGAGGCAACTACAGGTTACTACCATCTCGGTCCCTTAGGGAAAGGTATCCCACTTCTGCCTTCTGACTATGGCAAAACCATCACACAGGCAATTATCAAGGCAAGGACTGGCTGCTGCTACTCCTTTTACTAGAGTTTCCCTATTTAGCTTCAGTTAACACAAAATGCTGGACCGAGCCTGATACTCGGGCTCCCACTCATGCCACTATCTCTGCACATATCCACTTTCTGCAATGGTTACAGGAGATCAAACATTAAGTCTTCAATTCAAAGTCAAAAGTAACTATACTCACTCTAAATAAGACTGTACAAGTACATAAAACATGAATGGATACATCAATAAATTAAAAAAAATGCATTACATCCAGATTAATAAGCACAACTAAATTGTCTTAATAATCATTTAACTTTTTTCTTTTTACTTTTTACCATCCCCATCATGAACATTACCCATCATTGTGTTACGTATCTGATAGCCTTGTAATTCTCATACTTGCCTTTTCATTGTTATGACTCAATCCTACAATTGTACTTTGCTTTATTTACTCTTGACAACATGTTTTTATTTTTTTCTATGTATTGACACCTCCTTATATCCTAATAAAATTATTTTGAACTGAATAATCATTTAACATCATTATAAGGCTAAAAAGGGCCCTGAATACATATTAAAAAGATAAATTAAACGTGAAAATCAGTATTACCAAAAACAACTCCTCAATTGGCAGCTCGCAATAAAACAATACTAATAGTGGTTTTTTAATATAAAATACCACAGTGTTTAAGCCCTACTAATAACGCATCCAATAAGGATATTGCACATAATTTTTAGCCGATAAATGAGCGTATCATTTTTTTAAGACATAATAATAATAATCAAAACAATAAAACATGATGAAATGCATTGTGTTTCAGATTAAATTCCCCCATATGGGGATGTAAAATGCTCAGTTGAGGTCATAGCCCTCATCCAACGACTTTTTCAGCATCAAAGATGAGGCAAAAAAGCAAGCAGCAGTGTCAATTGAATGTACATATGGAATTAACTGTAGATACCTGAAGTAAGTGCAAAGAGTTCTGACAAATAGGGCAGTCCTAATTCCTCGTCATCCATGAAAGCAGAGATAGAAGCAGGTCTTGCTAAAAATAACCTACAGAACCTGATTTCAACCATTTGAAGTCCCATTTGATTAACAGAACCCCATAATCATTACACTATGTGGCTACTGGAACAGATTTGGCTTGATATATCTTAATCAGGGCACTCAATAGTTTGCTACCGTTTCTGGGGGAGAAAGAAAAGAGTGCTCCCGCAGTTTTTGACAGAGCTTATCTCTTGGATTTTATCAAAGGGGCCCACGTAGGCCAGTCATCAAAAAAACGCCCCTAAATAGTTATAAACCTGAACCCGAAACAGCCTATTACTCTAAATATGAAATAATAAAAACTAGGCCTTTCTGGGTCCCAGCACCATTACCTATGATTTAATATAGTTGTTAGAAAGGTCTAAATTATTCGTATATCGCACAAAACCGTCAAGCAATGTCGGGAGACCCAGGACAGTTCTTGCCATTGTGATGGTGTCATCTACATATAGCAATACAGGGATCTAGTGGGAACCTATTGGAGGGCGGGCCACCTGCTTATCAAGTAACCAAGCTCCCAAGCCATTCACATAGAAAGTGAACAAAAAGGGGCCATTATACACCCCTGTCAAACTCCACTCCTCAAGAGAAAGGCACCTGAACAAGACCCATCCATATTATATCAGACAGCCTCTCTTACGTACTTGTGTAACTCACTAAGAAAATAAACGATGGGTGTAACCAAACCCATATCCAACAAAATCAGCCACAGTTTGGATCTATTCACCTTATCAAAGGCGGAAACAAGGCCCATCTATGCAATGAAGAATGATCGTTTGTTTGCCACAGTGTACTTATTGATCAGCATGTAGAAATGTAAACACAGGTCACAAGTACCTAGGCCCGAACGGAAGCCATACTGTAAATCTGGTTGAACAGACGCATCCTCGGCCTGCGGCATGGCTCTCTCTAAGACCCCCCTACCCATTACTTTGGGAACTGAGTCTATCAAAGAAATGGGCCTGTAGCAACAGGGAAGTTCTTGAGAGTGAGTTTTATATACAGCGATAATAATAGACTGGGACCATGAATGCGTAGGCAAGTACATACAACCAAATGAAATAGTTGAGTTAAAATCGGGGCCCATATACTAGGTGACATCTTAAACAGATCAGTGCGGATCCCATTGGGCTGGTGGCTTGTGGTCTGCCATTCATTCTATTGCTATACACCCTCCTCCACATCAAATGTTAGGTCACTGAAACTAGTGGTTCGTACAAGGAAGCACAAACTCAGCATCATAGATGCCCTCAAAATGCTCAATCCATTTCTCAGGGAGGAATGTGAAAGCAAATGGAATGAGGACCATTCCTGCTGAATAGGGGGTGATTAACTATATCCCCAAATGTTCTACTGTCAGTCTTAGTTGATGCCTGCATCAAATCAGACCAATCGTCCTCTTTAAACTCCCTTTTCCTCCTCTCTATCGCCCTTTTGCATAAAACACGTCTGGAAGATATCAGACACTGATCTTTGGGCTGAGCTTGGAGCTCAGAAAGTAACAATGTATGGGCATCAGAACAATCTTTTTGGGAGGGGACAGTCTACCCTTAACATCTGCCTCAATCTCATGATAAGCACTCAAAAAAGCATCATCATGGTACAAGCTCCCTATGCACAAATCAAATTCCTTGCCCTTAGCAGCCGCAAGGCTCTTCAATAAGTTCTCAACGATCATTTTGGACAACATTATTCTTCAACACTGATCAATTTCTTTGCCGGTGGTTATTTGTACCGAAGCTCGGACAAAGAAATTATTAATGCAAACGTAAATGCAATAGTGGTCACTACAATCAGAGACACTTATATCAAATGGGCCTAACAAATTCTGTAGAGATGTAGTTACAAAGATGAAACTAATGTAGAATTCACACCACACCCAACAAAAGCTGGGGAGAAACTACAATCTGGATTTAAAAATGCTTTTGTCATGACACATTTCAAATTGAGCTCCACCAAAATATTATTCTAACAGGCTCCAGCTTGACTATGCTCAAAGAGTAAAACATGTTCACTGTACATTTGGTCACAGAGAGTAAAGGAATTTAAACATGGATGTATATTACAACATCCCACTAAAATATAACCAGCTCTTGCGACATCCTCGGAATCAATGTCTAGTAACTGAGACTGCAGGGCAAAAACTATGCAGCAATAATTGTGACCATTGGTTGCATTATAAAAATTCAACACCACAAAACCACCAACCACTGGTGAGGAAAACAAACTAGCTTGCAGGTTAGAGGAAGTTATAGCCATATTCTCCATACTTACAGTCTAAGGAGAGAGAAACCATGTTTAACAAACCACCTTTATGACGTCCCTTTAAAGAGGGCATCTAGAAAGAAAGATCTCTCAGCTGCCGATGTCTCCGGGAGACAAATTATGGCAAAAGATTTGAGATATGACAACCAACCCGGAAAAAATATTTTGCAATTTACTCCTGCCACAATCCAAGCACCCAATCTGGGAACATCAGCGGCAATACTTTAATTCAATGAAGTTTGGCTCTATGCAATGCCAGTAGGACTAAAAGCCTCATTTACAGCTGAGGCAGCCAACCCAGAAGAAATTACATTGGGGACAGCATTGGTAGTATTACACCATGTGATCCTTAGGAATCCCCCCCATCCAAAGGTGGCTGTTTTGTTTTACCCAAGGTAAACGTGTCACACCGATCCACATCCTCCAATATCCTAACTGGCATACTGCAGGAACTTCCCTCCTTATTAATACAACCCTCATTAGCATCATGCATCAAAGAATGCATATGCTCTGCCCTTCCTGTGCTCGTTGACCACTGGGAGCCGCAGTCCCACCTCAGCCAGACAGTGTTCAGACTTGCGGCAATTGCCGCCAGGAAACCGCATTTGAAACACACCCATGCTGTGAGCCGCTACAGGTGCTTAAGAGTGTGTGTTCTTGTGCCTCTCTCTCCCTGGGCTCGTTGGTCGCTGGGGAACATAGTCCCACTCCAGCCAGTCAGAGTTCAGAGTTGCGGCAACTGCGGGCAGGGAACTGCTGTTGAAACACACCCACTCTGTGGGATGCTACCGGCACTTAACCTCTAAAGTGCTGCGCCTATACCAACGGCCGACGGCACCACTACCTCGGGAGTGCTGCCGTCGGCCGTTCGACGTTCCAGCTGCACCTGCGCAATGGAACGTTCAGCACTGGAGCTGGACGTTCCAAAGCAGCTAAGGTGATAAGAGCATGTGTTTGTGTACTCTGCTCTTCCTGGGCTCATTGGTCGCTTTGGGACGTCATCACAGTCCAGCCAGGCACCGTTCATAGTTGTGGCAATTGCTGGCAGGGAACTGCTGTTGAAATTTCAAGTCAATTATGGACTGATTTAGATTTTGGCGGACAGGTTACTCAAACATGATGGCTATCCGTCCGTGTTAAAACAAGTGCCATAGGATATAACGCACTTGTCATGTGTATGTAACCCTTCTGCCAGTCTCTAAACCATTCTCTTTCTTTCTACGTCAAAGCCATCTCTGGCGCTGTTCCTCCTTATCTTCAAGAGCTTATACCTAACTACTCTACAACAAATATCTCTTCACTATGCTTCTGAAAATCTCCTCCTAGCACTGAGATTTAGACAATCAAGACACAGGTGCTGATACTTTTCAGCACCTTTTGACAAAATACTGTAAATGTCTTCCACTGACAGCTTGTACTACTGCAGGTCATGCAAAAGCTAAAAACAATTAATTTGCACTGCATTAGCACTAGATAACGTTTTCTTCATTAATTTCACATTTTAAAACAAGTTATTGATATTATTATTGATGCATTCTCCCATGTGCCTACCTTTGAAAGGATCCACTCTTTGTCATGTGTAATAATTGCTCAAAAATTGATCTAAAAGCATTGAGCAGGTTACAGACTTGTGCTCTAACACACTTCTCTACGGGGCTTGTTGTTATGTTGTGTTTTCTTAGAATTATTTGTTACAATTCAAGTTTCTTCCGGATGATTTTGTGTTTCACAGCTTTTTTCAAATCATCCTCGACTGTCTACTGTTTAATCTACCTGTTAAAAATCAGCCCCCAATGCTTTGTCTTCTCTTGGCTCATAGTCCCCACAGTATTACACAATTTGGTTGCTTAGAATCCTACTGAACTGAACTATTTGTTGATAATCACACAACAGCACTTATTTCCTGTTAAGGAAAACAGTTGAGCCCTTCAGCCGTTCAGAACATGGCTGCTTTACGATGGTAGACCCAAACATTGATTACTAAAGGGTTCCTTTTTATTCTAATATTCATCCTACTCAAAAAATACCTGCATCTTTTACTATAATGAAGTGGTTGAAATATATCCTCTTTAACCAAGGGTGTCTTTAAGGAAACATCACCTTTGAACCTAATCTAATTTCCTCCTGAGAAATGAATCTTCTTTTCCTAATAACTTCCACAAAGTCACTCTTCTTTATTTCAGTCTCTTGGTTGTTCCTTCTAGGTGAAAGGGGATATACATAACCATTACCTCATTTTAATTTCTACTGTTTTCCACATTTAAATAATTTACTATCCCTCAGGGCATGCATCAGATACATTACTACCATCTTATCAGATAATACCTTTGGTGATATGACAGTAGAAAACCCCCATGTTAACAGTTTCACATCAGCATTTGTGTAACTGTACACCAGATGTTTGCACAGACATCTAGTTGTCCTTAGTGTATATATCTTGATAAACAAGTTTCATTAGATTCAACTATTAACATTGTGTTTCAAGGCCTACTATTAATTTGGTAAGTTTAAAAACATTAAACCTCATGCTTTCAAGTGGCAATCAAAATGTTCATCAAGAGCTCTGTTGGTTAGAATTTATAAGATGTGCAAGATTATATATTTTTCGTAGCAATGTGATATATGATAAAATGCCATTTAAATGTATTTCTTAAGTACTAAAGACCCAATGCATGAAAAGCTTTTTCTGGGTATGGATTATTTATTTATTTAAGTTCTATTATATAGAGCTTCTTGACATGGGAAGGGCATTATTAAACCTTACAGTGTAAATTCACTTTACATTGCCAAATGGTATACAATTATAAAAGCATCTTACTTAAACTAATTTACATAGAGTTCATTAATTCATTTTAGAAAAAGATGAAATTCGGGTGTCTGTGGAACAAAGTTTGTGAACTCGGGATAGATAGGTGGGGAAATGGATGAGAGATAGGGTGGGGCCATACTAGCACCTTGTAAGGTCTGTGGCCTGACAATATTGTTATTGATGCTGTGTAAGTTATCCATCAATTATGTGGGTGTATAATATGGACATTTGCATCAATGAGTTAGAAGAGTGGTCCAGAAAAAATAAGAGGGTGATGGTTGGAATGTTTGAATAATTTAAGTCACTTGTAATTACATAGGCCTCGTTCCAGTCCAGACCCTCATTGTGAAATTCAGACCTGCCCCAGCTCCATTAGGAACAGTGCAACAGCACTGCTAAACCAGGTCTCTCTGATTAGGAGTCAAGTAACCCCCAATCAGGAGTTGGCCTATTTGGCTCTTGTTAGTGATGTGCAGCAGGATTTCCAATGGGCACTGTGCACAGGAAACACATCTGGGCATACATGAGCATTTAAAACTTCATACTGAGGAAAACAACCATGTGATGAGTGGAGTGGTTGAAATGATCTCAGCCACAGAAGGCAAGCTACTTCACTGATGATGCCTAAATAAGGAACTACTGGTCTGGGCTTGCTTGTGTTCCCTTCTTGAGGGTACCTGGCCTGGAAGTTCAGGTTTGACTCTTCCTAATGGAGTACAATGTTAATGTTAATGTTAAGGGAAATTTATTGAGCGCACTGTCACCATGAGTTTCCTGGCGCTGATAGGACACTGAGGTTGAGCAAGAGGAGTTTAGTGGGGATGTGAAAAGAGCAGTGTTTTTAAAGATTTCCTAAAAGATAGGAGGGAGCAAGAGGTCTTGAGTGACAGTGGAAGAGAATTCCATAGCTTGGGAGCCAGGTGAGAGAAGCTGCGGCCGCCAGATTTAGTGAGTTTAAACCGGGGGATAACTAGAAGCTGAAGGTGGGTGGACCTCAAGGTGCGGGGAGGACAGTAAGGGGTGATCAGGGACTTCAGGAAGGCAGGGAAGGGACCAGTTAAGGCTTTGAAGACCAGGCAACAGACCTTGAAGGCTATTCTTTCACTGACTGGTAGCCAGTGTAGTTGATGTAACAGAGGTTTGGCCGACTGCCATCTAGGGATTTTAAATGCCAGTCTGGCAGCCTGGTTCAACCAAGACTGATTCACATATGGCTTGGCTCGGTCTATAATGGCACAGTAGGCCGAAAACACAGGATGAAATTGAGTTAGTGGCTTGAATTAATACAAACATTCATTTTTTCACTTTCTTGTTTGTTGCAAAAGAGTGGTCTGCATATCATTTGCATATGAAGTGAAAACTTACTCAGTTGTCATTTATTTGGAGATATCTTTAAGATTTTGAGGAAAATATTCTGGGGACCCTTTTGGAAAATTAGGATGTTAATTAGGCCTGGCTGCAATCTAAATGACACCAATTTAATTTGTGTAATTTCAGGAATTTCACATTGCACGTGTTACCCCAAACTTTCACAAAATACTCCATTGTCCCACTTTACTAAAATACAGGACATTCGCTGTAAAATATTTACCATGAACACACCATTCCCTTCTTTGCACTTTTTTTTATTGCAATATGAATTTGATGCATTTTGCTTCAAATTAAGGATTTACATTAAAAAGATTTATGTGTGATTTTGACAAAATCTTGCATCATTTTGCCATTATTTTGTGTAATTATTTGAATTTCGCAGTTAGTGTTACAAAACTTTATTTCCATTACATCATGGTCACCCATACTTCAATATTGCCTTGTACTCTCTAGGAGCTCACTACCATTTCATCTATATCAATGGATTTTAAACTTTTGATTTCTGTGGACTCTTACTGAATCACCACAGCATGACAGGCACCCCAGCCAAACAATTTCCATGTTTTGAACTTTAAAACGATACACAAAATACAGTAACATGTATAAATTAAACAAATGAACCCATTTTGAAATATTTTATGTAGTTTACAAATAAAAGATATACAAAAGTAAACATTTTAATTTTCATTTTGTTTACAATTATTTGGTCTTGGTGTATGCTCTTGTTTTATTAGCAGTTCAGTTTTTAACGTCTTTATTTCGAAGTTCTTCTTCATAAAAGACAGGCATATAAAAAACATACACAAAACACACAACTAATATGTACAGATTTATACAGACAATTAAAATATTCCTTCAAGAATCTTGTTTAAAAAACAATTAAATTGCATAGAAAGACGTTAGTGTCAATGTTAATACAGATATAAGTGGTCTATTTAGGAATGCTTCCCGGAAAAAATAGTTTGACAAATTAGACACTTAGCTATTAGCACTTCGTAGTTACATATAATATAAGTTAAAAAGAGACATATGCCCAATCTATAGGAGCCTATACCTGGTCTAAGAACATACTACATGAAACCACATTACTGACTGGGGTAAAATATAAACTAGACCCTTAATAACAGCTATTCAACCATTGCAGTATTATTAGGGTATGTCGTGTCTATGGGGGGCTGAAGGGCTAATATCACCCCTTTCTAGCAAACAATTGTATACTGCTGTAGATCTTAATAAGGGGATGTGTGGGGTACACAGATAAAAATCATACAAATCCCAGATGGAGATGGGACCGTCACCTTCATGGGGCTGTGAGGATCATAGGTAGGGGACGATGTTCCTATTCCTAAATTTAACAAGGATAAGGTCCCCCGGAATGTCCTTGGCTAGTGACCCTAACCAGCCCACCCTTCTAACACTCAGAATACCACCATCCATATTTGGTGGCAGGGGTCTATTTTTATCTAGCCAGAAAATGACCTTGTACAATAGGTCCTGGTATCTCTCGGGTTTCCTGTGAGCGGGAGCTGGAACTCCCGAAAGAACTAGCACAAAGGGGGCGGCTTCTGGAGGTAGGTCTATATGTGCAGTTCTGTTATGCTCTGCTCTAATAGCAGAGTAATTTGTTAGCAAAGGAATGGGGGCAACTTTAGTGACCGGTGGGGGTTGACTCTTGGGAGGCCGTCTATCAATCTGGATCTTTTTTGTATTACCCAAAGGTTTGTGCGCGGTTTTAATAGCGGTTGGGGGTAACTTGCTTGGAGCTGGAACATTTTTAGTTGTATCAATTAACAAAGGCACTTCAGGTACAGATCGTGGAATAGAGCAATTGGGTTTTGTCATCTTTATAACAGGTAAGGAGTTGGCTTTTATGGCGGACTCTATACTTGTCAGCCTATCCCCTAAAGCGGAAATTTGTTCTAGCAGGGATGCTATTATAGAATTTAACAAATGTTCTAGCTGGGGCAGTAGTTGCAATTGCAACGATGGTACTTTGACATCCAAATTTTCACTGACCCCCCTGGGTGTGATGGAGTTTATAACAGGCGATGGGGGATCAATACAACGTTTTTGTATTTTAGGTTGGAGTTCGCAATCAATTGCCCCTTCATGTTTCCTTTTCCCTCTTTGGCCCAGCGAAAGAGCAGTTGCCTCGATGATATCCTTATTGGGTAATAGGGAAAGTTCACATGGTCTGTCAGGGGGAGTGTTAATACTAGGGCCTTTTATGGGGGAGGGGGATGTCACTGGAACAAAGTTAGACCCGCACAGTGCATTTAGTTCCTCCCAATAGGGCAAGTTTGGCAGATTAACAGGGGTTGGTGACGGGGATAGCAGTTGACGACGATCATCAATAACCATTTCACAAGTAGTGGTAGGAGATGCATAGCTCAGAATAAGTTTTTCCATTCTCTGGCTGTAGTATAGAAAGTTCGTATGCCCCCTTATGTATCACTTCTTTAGCATTGGAGCCAAGAGATGTGGCCCGTCCCATCCTCCTCGTGCCTCTGAGGGCCACAGAGAGCCCGCCCTTTGCCCGGGCTTCGCCCGGCGTCCGCGCGCGTCCGCGACGCGGAGGAAGCTTCCTCAATTTGAGCGCCTCCGGGCGCGCTGTTCCTGTGGCTGTGTGGGCGGGACCGGAAGTTCGCCCAAGGCTTGCTGGGAGCTGTAGTTCCCCCCAACTGCGGCCGTGGGGCTGGAAACTACGGCGGCAGGGGGAACGAGCAGCGTCAGGGCCCCAGCAGCAGGTAAGGGAAAATGCGTGTGCCTGCTCCCCTCCTCAGCCCGATGTCAGAAGAAATGACCCCCGCTCCTCTGTGGGAGCTTCCTCAATTTGAGCGCCTCCGGGCGCGCTGTTCCTGTGGCTGTGTGGGCGGGACCGAAAGTTCGCCCAAGGCTTGCTGGGAGCTGTAGTTCCCCCCAACTGCGGCCGTGGGGCTGGAAACTACGGCGGCAGGGGGAACGAGCAGCGTCAGGGCCCCAGCAGCAGGTAAGGGAAAATGCGTGTGCCTGCTCCCCCTTTATTAGCATATACATGTGCTTCAGTTGAGGACACCTATTGTTCACATTAGATACAGTTTGCAGTACTACAATGCTTCTACGAATCAAGCTAAGAATACCAACTTAGGGCCTGAATATGATTTTGGTGGTCCTGGTTAGGGGGCGCCACACTGCCACCCCCCCCCCCTTCAGGACCGCCGAAACCATCCACACACTGCCCACCAGATTACAAGTTAAAATCTGGCGGGAGTTCCTGCGGTGCTGGCCCACTGCGCTGCCTTTCAAAGCCTCATAGGAGAGCCTCAGAAAGGCAGCATTGTGGGTCAGCCACATCCTGTTCCAGGACTGTGAAGTCCATGCCGTCCTAGAACTGGGGGTGCAAAAAGACAGGGGAGGCATGTGCTCCCTTGCATGCACTCTCATTCATGGGGCAAGAGGAGGCCCCTTGTCTTCCTTTACCGCCAGCTGTAACATGTAGGAAGAACCCCCATGACACCGCTGGCAGTGAGGAAAGCCATAATATGCTTGGTGTGGCCCTCAAACTGCAGGGGGACTGCTGGTGGTTGAGGAGGTCTAGTTGCGGTCCGACTGCTGCAGTTGTAATACTGTGGGCGGTCTGGAAGTGCAGCAGTTGTCGGACCATCACCGGGACTTTGGTGGTCGTATGGACCACTGTAGTTGTAATTAGGTTCGTATTGTTTAGCCTCTTACTTGAAATTCCTAAACACTTACAGAACATTTACATTTTTAAAGTTTTACATGTGTATTTTCTATGTAATATGTACTTTATAAATCTGCTAGCATGTTTTAATTAGCTAAACAATTGTAGACCCCCTGAGTAGGTGATTATGTATCCACAGGTATCTATGGACTACAGATTAAAAAAGCCTAATTCCTGTTCTGTATAACTACTAACCAGCCACTTCCCCGTGTCAGTCGCTCAAACTACAAACTATTTACCTGAACTGCACACTTGATGCCAGCAAAACCGTTCATCAAGGAAATCAAATACATCATCAGCATCTCACACATCATCTAATCGAACACCATTTTCCTCTTGGACCTAAGCAAATACTCCATAAAGTCTATAGGAACAACCCTGCTCGAAGCCAACAATATCAATTCCCAACCATGTGGTCTTGTAATTAGGTTTGTGAGAACCTGGGCTGTCAGTTGACTTGGGTGTTAACTCTGGTCAAGCAACAGCCAAAATCCTTTTTAGGATGAACCATAAAAGTCACTAAATTAACCTGTTCTTAACCCTGTAGTTTCTTGGCACAAAAGAGGTCAGGCTTAACTTAGAGGCAATGTGTAAAAGTATTTATGCTGCACTCAAACAGTAATATAGTGAAAACACAACACAAGAAAAATCTCTCATCCACTTGGAGAAATAGAGTAAATGTTATGAATTATTTGACACTAAAATGACAAAAATCCAATCAGTAGAACTGGGGGTATTATGTTTTAAAGTTTAAGGTCAAATCTGGTGCCTAAAAGATAAAAATCGTCAATCACAGATATTAAGTCAAGAGAGACCGGGTGAAAATAAAAACTAAACGTAAAAGCACCTGTCCAACCATTTATTTACCATGCACCCCGCCCTATGGACTATCTAGCCCCTACCTTAGTGGTGACCTATATACAGAGGCTTGGCAAAAGGGTTATATTGCCAAGTCAAATTGGATGGTTAAAACTGCACTAAGGCTGCATTTCAGACTTGGGAATTGTTTTAAGGGGATACTTACGTGAGTAGGGTAAGACGTGCCTCAGGCCCACCAGTAGCATTTAATTTACAGGTCCTGGGTTTATGGTGTACCCCTATAATAGTGACTCAAATGTTAATTTAAATATTGAAAGCAGGTGTAAGCCATAAATATTAAATTCAAATGTAAGCCAATCATACCATGTTTAGGGGAGAAAGCACATGCGCTATAGCACTGGTTGGAATAGTCCTAGGACCAACAAAAATGAATTTCAGCAAAAAGTGGATGGCAAGGCAAAATGTTTGGAGAAAGACCACCCAGGGCCGACTGGTCTAACAAGACTTTATATGTCACACCACACCATTATTTTGATACTAATCTCCCTTATATGAACAACTAACGACAGTTAATTTAAACCCATAACTACACAGTATGCTTCTTTACAGGCATGCACCTGAATATATCTCTTAGTATCTAAGGGTATGCTCAGACGTGGGTCCCTTGCTTGCTGAGCCGTTGGAATCAAGCTAGCCTGGCTGATGAGGGGTGATACCCCAAAAGCAGTCCCAGGATGCTTGCTTCCAGTCCAGTTAGAACATGGCTTGGCAGTCCGTGTTGGACTGTTCAAATGGGGAGCAGGGTGAAAACTGTTTTTAATATGGCAGGGTCGAAACTGGGGTGACGTGTGTCGAGCAAATTATCAATGGATGAAATCCAGATCTGTGACTGGAGGTCAGTGTTTGAACAGTTTCAACACTCTATCCATCACTGTATTTTGTGATGTTGGTTTATTTCTGGCAATCAACCGATTACAAAGTCGGATTTAGCTCCCTCCCGCAATAAACAAACTTTACTGTAAGCCATTTTTAACAATCACTCCCCCTCGCAGTTGTGCTCTACAAAAACCAATCTCACTGCATCATGATGGACCCAAGAGCACACTGACAGGAAGTAAGCTTTAATAACAGTAATGAAAAAGCACAAAAACTCAAATCTGAGACTGCAGTCATGTCATTCTTCACACAGGGGTCTCAAACAACCCAGTTCACCAAGTTAAAAATTATGTTCAGTTTCAACTGCATCAAGTATTGTCTGAGAAAGCAGTTATTAGTTGGGGGTTGGTAGTCCACTGCAAACCATAATGTCACTATTCTTGTTATATCCAGTACAGTTCTCAGTAAGTAAAGCCTGAGCTCAACCTCTGGTAGCTGAGGCACAGAGCAGAAAGGCTTAACTTACAAACTTGAAAGCCCAACACAGTAAAAATGCTGCTGCAGTTTCTGACAACAGAGAATAGTTTAATTGACAAAATGGCACAAAAACAAAAAAAAATCAAATAAGCGGAACCGGAGATATGTGGTGTTAAAGTGTTAAATAAAAAATTGCCGAAAAGTGAAAAGGGCCAACTGCTGGGAACTAGTCGCTGTAGACCTAGACAAAGGTAGGTTTTGAGGCCAACCTTAAAAAAGCATGGGTCAGATACAAAGACCAGGCTGGTCCTGTTCAAATGCATACCTTCTGGCTTAGGAAAGTTCTGAGAAGGTAGAGTTATCAGCGAGGCAAGGCAGCAGCCTGGATCCGAACACAGGGTCATGAATGGTGGAATGCCGAGATCTCAGCAAAGCCTTTGATGAAGGTGGGAAACGATCTTAGCTAAAAAGGAGGACAGAGAAGTTGATTGGCTGCTACTTGGCATCAGATCGAGTGAAGATGTCTTCCTTCGGTCTGAGACTCTTTTCTGAAGCATGGTTTCTACGTCCCAGATTTTAGGGTTAGGCAGAAGTAGTACTCTACGATACCAGTCAAGCGTTTGAGGACCTCAGGAACAGCACTTGGGTGTGATGACTCTCTCCACAGAAGCGACCAGCAGGGTCCATGGCAAGTCCTGTTGTAACTGGTTAGCTGGACTCTCTCAGCAAAGGGTCTTCCTACAGTTTTTGTGTCTCTGTACATTAACAAGAGGCCAGTCAACTGCCTTGAAATCCAATTCGTAATCCTTTGCAGGAGCAGGACCAGCGCTTAAGGTTCTCCTCGCAGGGAACAAGAGCAGGTGCAGTACTTCTTTTGTCATTTCACAGGTCCAGTAATGTTCCGAAGAAGATGCCTAGGGGTGCCACTTTTGTGCCTGGTCCTAGCCTGTGAGTGAGATTGACACCTGCCCTCTCCCTAAACACAAAAGGTTAACAGTTCCCAGAAGTAATTCTACCTAGTTTTCCAGCAATTTCTGTATGCCCTACAGCAAACAATCCCACAGTGCCCCAATATACCTAAAACCAAGAGGCGGGCACAGAGGCTATGCACTATTCATTTCAAATCTACTTGCGAGGCCATGGCCGCCTGGAAGCAGATAAATACTGCAAATAGAAATTAGTTCTCATTGTCATCCAGAATAATATACAATTATTTTACTGCAGATCAACAGTTCTATTTATGCCTTCATAAACAAACTGCAGCTGTAAAAATGGTATAGTGAGTTTGGCGGCTGTTTTACGTTGTGTTTGCTTATTTTATATTCAGCCTTGAACTGCATGTGGGGATTTTTTACTTGAGAGCATGCCAGGTACGGATGAAGACTGTAAATGGGATCATAAAACACATGCCTTATTGCTTTATTATTTTCTATTTTCAATGTAAATATCATGACAGCTGCTACTGTAAATCCTGCAGTGCAATCACATCAAGTGGTAAGTGTTTTTCATAGGAACCACTGACACAAAGAACTTACATTGGAGAAACTGCTGGCAAAGCAGCTCCACTGCGGTGCACGCGTGCCTCTGCAAGTCTGGTTTCTACGTGATCGCCATGAGGGGGCATTCAGCTGTCAGCTATAAAATTTGCCACTATAGTAACCTGGTGTATAATGGTACCTACCAAAGAAATATCAGCTACGGTTGAAAGTCGGTATTTTTGCAAATCATCAACCATGGTCTAGTTGCATATTTTGCGAATATATGGCAATTGTCAACATTGTTATGACCTAGTATTGTCGAGTAAAATGTGTCTACAAGACGTCGGCTAGATATTTTATACTTGGTATCTGAGTAATGGAGCTGGGTGCAGAGACATTTTAACCGCATCGCTGCAGCGGCTTTTCCCGCTGTGTGCGGCTATTTTCAAAATACCGCGTTACATGACGAGCTCAGCTCGTCATCAGCATACGAGCGCCGTAGCTGATGATGAGCTGAGCTCGTCATCAGCATCGAAGGGGTTAAGACTTGGGCAAAGTGGGCTCTGGCCCAGGGCCCCAGCCTTTCATGGGGCCCCCTTATAGATCCAGCTCTGTTCTTCAGAGAGTCTTGTCCTGATGACACTGAATAATTCTTAAACTGATTGTTTTAAATACTGTTTTCCTTTAATGTCTTTTTAATGTGGGTATATGTGTGTAAGTTAGGGACATTTTGCAGAGAAATGCTGTGTTTATGTTTCATGCAACAGCTATAAAAAAGTTTCTTTTAGATCAAAACAGGACCACACATATGAGAAAGGGGAGGGTATCACAGACATTATTTACAGTGACATTAGTGAGCTGCTGCTGTGTTACAGTATTGAAAACACAAGTCACTATCCCTGACTATTAGATCTAAACACATTTAAAATTTGGAGGAGTGTGTCAGTGCAGTGGCAGTGATGGCCAAAAAGGGTATGATAGAGCTGAAACTGGATCATAAATTCAAAGCTGTTCCGAACAGGGGCTCCCAAAATCCATTTGGCCTAGGGCCCCCAAAATCCGTAAGAAGTCCCAAGCTGGGTGGTATAGGTGGGCCACAACTGATTCTGTTGCAGGCATATTGTTCCTGTTTTGGAACATGTTTGCACTGAGTGCCATGTGAATAGGGTCTCAGTGATGAGGAAGAGCACTGTAGACTGGTGGCTGATTTTTGACACCTTATAGTGCAGTGCAAGAAACAAGTTGAATCTGAATGTTTTTTTGTGGATACTGTCTGAAAAGTAGAACTAAGTTGCATGCAAAAACGTATGTCATGAGATATCGTCTGGTGCATGGGTAGGGCTGCAACTTCAGCTCCGCCTCTAGTCTGGCTACATTCATTGGGTTCCTGACATATCTGATTACAATAAAAACGTGTCTGATTATGGTGTTTGCACAATAAGGCATTGTGGCTCAACAAATGTTACACAACAGTCGTCCAGTATCCACATTGCCCCAGTATGTAACACACCATGGACAGGCCAAATCTCACGATTTGTCTGTATTTAAAAAGTCAAATCCAAGCCATGATACTTAAAACCTTAAGACCCATTAATTATTGTGATAATAGATAAAGAAGTACTGTACTGGCTGCTTCTCATGCTTTATAGTCTGGAGCAATCGAACTTTAGAGGCTCAAAAGTAAGATTTACACAGGCAAGAGAACCATATAATACTAGAGCACATGTATTGCAGATGAGTACCATAACACCAGTCAAAAATAAGTATGTTAAATCATACTGTGCAGTCTATCGTGATGGCACATAAGGCTACCTACTATTAAATGCCTTCTGAACACTAAGTAAACATATCCTCTTGATATAATATATTTTTAAATGATTACAAAAGTGGTTAGAAACATAAAAAAGCACATGAAGTTGTGCTGCTTTATGCACAGTGCCATTTGACATAAACCAAGACCCCAAATGCTGTCCATTCAATTTTGGGGAATCAATGACAACAGCTTAGTTAAAAGAGACTGGTCAAGCTAGATTAGAGATTTAAAAGAAATGCATTTGCTAGGACAAAGCTCCTAGAAAACCTTTTGCTCCTTGCACCTCATAAAGGCAAATGCAATTCCCCCATAAGTATCATGTAACGTACCCTCTGGTGGCTCATGTAGAGCTCAAGACTTACCCTTCCCAAAATGTGAGCCTTTGATACAACAACTGCAATAGAGGTACAGTTAAGAAATGAAGTATTTAAATGTCTAATGAATACCTCAATAATTGAGGATATGTGGACCAGTAGCTGACCTTGAAACATGGGAATTGAGGTTTGAATCCCAGACTTGGATCGATATCCTGTGATTCTAGGTACATCACTTAGGGCATAGTTATGAGTTGGCCATTCTTTGCAGCAGAGACACGTTTTTAATTAAAATACGGAAAAACTGCTCATACATGGATTTACTGGGTGCTTTATAGGCCAAATATTCCTCACCATTTCAGTGCAAAACCGCAGGCATTTTCCACCTGTTCTGAGTGGCCGGAAACACTTGTGTCTGTCTGGTGGGACCATTATCTGCTCCCCCAGATTTCTGCAGGGGAAGGTGAGGATGGGGTAATGCTGCTGCTGCTTGCGGCTTCACCATGGCAGCAAGTCTCAAAGGTCTGGGTCTGGTGTTTTCTGACTTGATAATTCCAGGCCTGGACACACTTGTAATTGGGACTAAAACATGTGCAACCTAGTCTGGTTCTGTTGTAAAGACAACAATAATATACAAGGTAAAATGTGAGAAGAATCTCTTTAGAGGCCTCTCATCATTAATTACAGCCAAGGTAAGTGTGAGTATTGTGTGGAAAAACAAGTTTACCGATGGCTTTTGTCATTTAGGAAACTTGCCTTCAAACATAATCCATTGCAAAGAGCAAAAATCATTTCACTAGTGCAAGGCTACAGGTGATAGCTAAAATTAGTTTTCCTATTTAAAAACTATTGGTGCGAAATCTGGGAGAAGATCAATGTTGAAGACAAAATCTTGATGAAGATGCCAGTGCTCTCCTGCAGCTGATGTCCAATGCAAAGATGTCAGAGTATGGAAAAGTTTACCTTAGAATGTATTGTAGTGCTTAGACTGACTCAGCAGGGAATGCTAATGAGGTGAAGCTCAGATGAGCTTCATGGCCCGATGCTGGTAGCACATTGTCAAAATTGATCTTCAAAAATTATGAGTAGGAGTATCTCTCAGTACTAGCTTTAAAACTTGAAATTAACACCTTGGATGCTCATGACGAGCTGAGCTCGTCATGAGGCACGGCGCTCCAGTGCTCATGACGAGCTCAGCTCGTCATGGCCCGTGGAACGCTCAGGTGCGGGGAGAATTCCCTCTCTGTGCTGAGCGTTCCACGGGAGGCAATACACCTGTGATGAGCTGAGCTTGTCATGAGCACAGGAGCGCCGTAGCTCATGACGAACTCAGCTCGTCATGAGCATGGGGTCGCTGTGCGCGCCCCCCTCCCCCCAGCACAGCGGGGTTATTAACCCCCGCAGCGAAGGGGTTAATAGCCAGAGGCATGCCCAAGCAAATTTTTAGAAATCATCACAACTTATTTCTATGAATTCAATGCACGTGGAAATAGTTTCTGTGTAACAACTACTGACTATGGAGACAAGTATAAAGCACTTCATAAACAAGGCATTGGTCAGGATGAGATGCAGACAACATTATCTGTGCTTCTGCCTTGTCTGCCTTCAGAACCACATAGCTCAATGGCATATGCAACAACTAAGAATGTTCAAGATCTGCATAGCTAACACACTGTGTGCAACAGCAGATCAAGGACTCTACTGCGTCTAGTGGTCTGTCAGGGAATTGGGTGATCCTATACTCATAGCAAGGATTCAGTCAACAAGAATTCAGTATTAAGTTGGAACAATTCTTATCATTTGTCAGGCGGCCTTCAGGGATTAAAACCTTGATGTACAGGTATTTATAGGAAAAGCTTAAATCTAACGTGTGTGACTCATAAACCTTTTTTTAGCGGATCTAGAACCTGTTTTAGGCTCATCATTGTGACTAATTAACAGGCAAATGAGAATTGTTCATTTGTGCACTTAAGACGTTCTATCCAGGTGTTTTCCATACAGATCCATTTACATTTCCATATCTTTGTTTCAGGTAAAATTAGACATGATTTATGTGATTCATAGAGAAATGATTTCAGGGAATTCCCATTTTACCTAAACTGTTTAATGGAAATTTTCATAATGAATGACATTTCCTATTTCATAGAAATCAACTCATAGAATTTATTTTAGTTCTAAATTGGATATTGCATGTTTATTTTTTAAGGTTTAAATACAATAGTTGCAGGTCTTATCAGAAACAGTTTTATCAGAGGTATTTGTTTCAGTGCTTTAGTTGAGAGAACATTATTTCAGATGTATATCGTTAACATTGGCAAACAATTACTTTATATATTTTTTAATTCCCTAACCCCTCATCTGCCCTAAACACCATCCATCTCTGACCATTGACAACCCCTAAACAACAACAATCACTGTCCCTTAAAATCCCCTCACCATACCCAAATTACACCCATCCCTGAACCTTAAAGATACCTTCGCCACCCTTTAAAACCACCCATCCATGACCCCCTAAAACCACTCACTACATCTAAACTCTACCCATCCCTGAACCCTAAAAAATCTTTCTACATATAAACTCCACCCATCACTGAATCATTAGAACCCCACACCTCCCAAAAACTCCACCCAATCCTGAACCCTAAAATCTTTTTATCACCCATAAAAACAACCAATCACTGAACCTTAAAACCCTCAACAGCCTTAAATTCTACCTATCCACCTATCCCTGCATCCTAAAAACACCTCGCACTTCAAAACTTTACTCATGCGTGAACATTAAACACCCCTCACCACCACTAAACTTCACCCATTCGTCATACCTAAGAAAACATTAGCTACATTTAAACTCTACCCATCTCTGAGCCATCTAAGCCCCTTTCCATGCCTGAACTCTATTCATTCCTACCTCCTAAAAACCCCTGACCACACCTAAACATTACCCATCTCTGAACCCAAAAATCCCTCACTAGTCCTAAGCTCCACCCAAGTTTGGATTTTTCTTTAAATTATATTTTCTCTAAACTGTTTCCCTTAATTTTTAATTTGTTTGTATTTCCTTAAATTGTCTTTCTGTAAAATTGTTTTTCCATGATTCGGTTTACTCCAATGTGTTTACTGAGTTTTATTTTTTTAACAAATTCACATACACCAATTACACGGATTGGTGTCACTACAATGCATGCTTTTACATCGCATGCCTTTACAACGCGGTTTTTACCACGCAGTCCATTACAACGCATAATGCTTTTAGGCGCTGGATAGTGAATTATTTAATTTACTATTCCAACTCCAGTCCCCGTGGATAGCAGGGAAGGTGTTGGATAGTAAATTAAATATATTCCCTATCCTAGAGCGCCCCCCAGCGCAATGCGTTGTAATGGTTTGCGTTGTAATGGTTGCGATGTAAAGGTAGTGCGTTGTAAAAAATGCGTTGTAAGTGATGTTCCCCCAATTACACACAACTCTTTGTCGAACATTGGCTGAAATAAAGTAATAATTTAATCCCTTAAAAATATATAATGTAGATACTTGACAAACTGATGTGTTGGAAATTGAAAAGTGTTCTCTGAGCACTCAATAAATCACTTCTGATGTTGAGGTTCTGGTATCAACTGTCCTTTATTAGAACATCCAAACAATCATTGTTATTACTGCTTCTCTCTTTGGGCCATATTATCAAGATAGGGCGATACATTATCGCCGCTTTTATTGGCAGGAAACTGCAGCTAAAGCGGCGATAATGAGCTTGATAATAGGCCCTTGTGAATTCCCATAGAAGCCTAAGGTTAACACCAGAACCTAGGATTCCATGGGAATTCACAAGGGCATATTATCAAGCCCATTAGCGCCTCCCTCTCCTCTGCTGAAATCCATCATACACCTCCTAAGGAAGCTTCTCTGGTTCTGGTTTATTGACTCCCATTAGCTGCGGTGCTTTTCCTACAGACATCCAGACCTTTCCTAGCAAGGAGAGGAAATAGCTTCTCTCACACTGTCACTTCTGCAAACTGAATGGTATCAGGGATGAATATGGTTCTTCTGGGGTGCCCACACCGGCAGTCTTGAGGAATGGTGCTGACCATTCCAGCATGTCACCCTTACTAAGCAGGCTTCACCTAAACGTGTGATAGGAATGTTCACGGGTCTACGTGTTTGAGGGCCAGTAGGGGAGATTGTGGTGTTGAAGGTTACGCTGAATTGATTGTTTTAATTCTGTGAACAAAACGGAATAATCTTTTTAAAATTACTTTCTGATCACATTCTGGCACACACTTTACCACAATTGAGACTTTTGTGTACTTTTGAGATTGAAAAACGTACCTAAGAGCGCTGATTCGTCTTCCCTCTGATTGGAAGGGGGAGGACACCACTTCCTGTTTCGAACTGCTGGCGGTTAGCGCTCTAGCAGTTGAGTCTACCGGGGCTATTTAGGCTGAGCCTGATTCATAGACGCTGCGGTAAAGGGTTGTGGCAGGACCTCCTGACCCGCTAGCTCGCCAGAGAATATCATTTTGAGCCCTGCTCTAATCACTTTGTAAAGTCTTACGCTGAATTGATTGTTTTAATTCTGTGAACAAAACGGAATAATCTTTTTAAAATTACTCGCTGATCACATTCTGGCACACACTTTACCACAATTGAGACTTTTGTGTACTTTTGAGATTGAAAAACGTACCTAAGAGCGCTGATTCGTCTTCCCTTCTGATTGGAAGGGGGAGGACACCACTTCCTGTTTCGAACTGCTGGCGGTTAGCGCTCTAGCAGTTGAGTCTACCGGGGCTATTTAGGCTGAGCCTGATTCATAGACGCTGCGGTAAGGGGTTGTGGCAGGACCTCCTGACCCGCTAGCTCGCCAGAGAATATCATTTTGAGCCCTGCTCTAATCACTTTGTAAAGTCTTACGCTGAATTGATTGTTTTAATTCTGTGAACAAAACGGAATAATCTTTTTAAAATTACTCGCTGATCACATTCTGGCACACACTTTACCACAATTGAGACTTTTGTGTACTTTTGAGATTGAAAAACGTACCTAAGAGCGCTGATTCGTCTTCCCTCTGATTGGAAGGGGGAGGAAACCACTTCCTGTTTCGAACTGCTGGCGGTTAGCGCCCTAGCAGTTGAGTCTACCGGGGCTATTTAGCCCCCGCCCCCTACTGAGCGCGCAGCGGTCGCACGCAGTGGAGCCGAAGACAACGCCGAAGACTAGCCAAAGAGTAGCCCGTCTGCGCCCGTCCGCGACAGGACGGGGCCAGGGGCCACCCATCTTGCCCCTGCTTCTATGGACTGCCCCATGCCCACCCCTTGTATCAGGTACGCACCACATGCTCTCAGGGTATTGCAACCCCAGGGAAAATATAGCTGCACTAATAAAACGCTAAAATGTCCCGAGGGTCCCTTCTCTTGCATCAAATGCGGTTTTCAAGCTACGCACTCCCACATCACTGCTGGACGGCCCACAGATAGCATAGACTCTCAGGGAGGCTGGGAAAGCTTTTTGTTAAATGTCAGATCACTCCCTAAACATTATATAGAACTATGGGACACCATTCACAGCACTCAACCTAAGATATGTTTCTTAACTGAAACATGGCTGAAACCCCACACTATCCCTACTATCACCCTAGGAATACCCATAGGATATAAAATTCTTCGCCTAGACCGCCCTGTGAAGGTAGGAGGCGGAATCGCTATCATATATAGAGACACTCTGAATATTAGAGTCTTAGAACAAGTGATGCTGCCTACTATGGAAGTACTCATCTTTCATCTAAAAATCAATCCCAAGGTACATTGGAAAGGAGCTCTAGTTTATCGCCCACCTGGACCCAATGCTGGGTTCTCCCTTGCCCTCACTGAATTGTTAGCCCCCCACATGAAAGCTAACGGGAACTTCATTCTACTTGGAGATTTTAATTTTCATATTGACACTGATGATCATCCGGATACTAATGTATTTCTGGCAGACCTTGCCCTGTTAGGGCTACATTCAAGAAATAGCGGTCCCACTCACTCGGGCAGTCACACCCTGGACCTGATCCTTACTACCCAACCCAATGTCCACTGCCATCCCCCCAAGCATATTAATTGGTCTGACCATAAAATGATAGATTTCTCTATACCACACTTACCCAACTCCATAAACCGCCCAGCTACTCACTCCACTAAACGTAGACCATGGCATAAAATTACTCTTGCTAAACTTACCCAAACATGGGAACAGCCTATACTCTCCAATTTTGATAACATCGATACTGCTCTCTCCAAGTTCAATTCCACACTGATGACAGCTATTGACACTCTGGCCCCTCAGAAAAATGTAAAAAAAACCACCATAGCTAAAAGGGAAGCATGGTATACTGAAGCCCTTAAAACAGAAAAGCAGGGATGCAGAAAACTGGAAAAACTTTGGAGACGGACAGGCAACAGGGAAGATAAGAGCCGATACCTGGAGGCTATGACCTCCTATTACAAAAATATTTAAAAAAAGCAAGAAAAATAAGCCTCACCACCCAAATTGCAGAGGCAGGCAACTCTACAAGAGAACTATTTAAAATCATTCAGACCTTCACCAGCCCTGAAGTATGTGAGAGCCCAGACACCTTCACCCAAGATCTATGTGACGAAATATCCCAGTTCTTTGAGGACAAAATAGAAGGGATATACAAAAAAAATCACTGTAGTCTCAGATACCTTGGAAACTGAGGTCCCTGAAATTTACCCGTTGTTGACCTCTGGAAAAACTCTTCAGGTCATCCCAGAAATAACCACTAAGGACCTGACCACACTCATCAACCAAATAAAGACTGGTTCTCCTACTGACCTGATACCCGCCAAACTCATCTCCCCGTTAAACGAGATATTAGGTCCTCCTATTCAGAAACTACTTAATCTCTCCTTTGCCGAGGGTCAACTCCCACTCGCCTGGAAGGAAGCGGTAGTGAACCCTATACGTAAAAATTCCACCTTGCCCTGGTCAGCACTCTCCAACCTCCACCCGATTTCTCTCCTTCCTTTCATCAGCAAACTGGCAGAGAAACACGTTAACACCACTCTCTCCAGCTTTATCGAGGCAACAGGGGGCCTGGACCAATCTCAATCTGGGTTCTGGCCCAACCACAGCACTGAATCGGCCCTTCTCTCTGTGACAGATCAGATCAAAATGTCACAAGATAGAGGTGGCTCCATGATTCTAGTGCTGTTGGACCTGTCCGCAGCCTTTGATACCGTGTCCCATAACATCCTTCTCAGCCGTTTGCAGGGAGTAGGAATTGGAGGCTCAGCATTATCATGGTTGGAGAGTTTCCTTTCCGGGAGATCGCAATCCATCAGCCTGGGCCCCTTTCGTTCCATCTCAAGGGTGCTCATGAAGGGGGTGCCACAGGGCTCATGCCTCAGTCCTACATTGTTCAATGTTTATGTGGCCCCCCTTGCTGAGATTGTGCGGAAATATGGGTTCATACCGGTTTCCTACGCTGATGACACCCAGCTCCTCCACCCTTTCAGCTCCCTTGGCCCCAAAGTCAAGGAGAACTTTGCTGAGGGTATGAGGGCGGTGTCACACTGGATGGCGAGGAACTGCCTCCAGTGTAATGTGACAAAAACAGAGGTCATGCTCTTTGGCAAAGCAAGTATCCTTTGGTCCCCTGACTGGTGGCCAATAGATCTCGGCCCAGTACCTGCATCCAAACCTCATGTAAAAAATCTTGGAGTGAAGTTGGACCAAAAGCTGACCCTGAAGGAACACACAAACTACATCGCAGGATTGTGTTTCCACACCATTGGCCTACTCAGGCGTGTCTTCCCATATCTCCCTGCCACCTGTAGAAAGACACTTGTACAGGCCTTGGTAACCAGTCGCCTGGACTACTGTAACGGCCTGCTGACATTAGCAAATGCAGATGCAGTAGGTCGTCTGCAGGTAGTCCAGAATACGGCAGCAAGATTGGTCATGGGTTCACCTTCCAGGACTCCCTCTAAGCCCTTGCTGAAAGAACTGCATTGGCTTCCCATACGGCAGCGCATCAACTTTAAAATCTGCTGCACGGTTCATAAATGCCTGTATGGAGCAAGTCCTAAATACCTATCTCAATCCCTGGAATTGTATCAGCCCAGCAGGTCTCTCTGCTCAAGCAACCAAGCCCTTTTAAAACCCCCTGCTACAAAGAAACCTAGACAAGGAGACCGAGCCTTCTCCTCTGTTGGCCCTGCCCTGTGGAACAAACTTCCCATCGACCTAAGAACAACTACCAATTACTTGTCCTTTAGAAAGACATTAAAAGCCCTTCTCTACCAAGAAGCATTTCTGTTCATATAACTTCCCAGGATGCTCTACCTGATAACTCTATAGCTGGCAAAGCACGGAGATACCCTTACGGGATTGATTCCTGCGCTATAGAAGAAATTAAAAATAAATAAATAAAAATAAGGGGTTACAGTATTTGTTGCCTGTTATAAACCATTTTGCCACCAAGTTCAGTTACAAAGGAGGCTGTTTTCAATTGAGGATGCTTTCAATTTCATTCTTATGTAACATACATGTTTGCATGTGTGAAAGTGTAGCGATTGATATATGAAGCTAGTGTGAGCCCTCTGATATAGGCCTAGTGATTTGAACCTTCCAATGTCAGGTGCATCTGAACTACAATTGCTATCCATCTCACTGGAATGATGCAAAGTAACATTTGTTTTTACACTACATACAAATGGCCCCATTTCAACTGTTTCTTATGCATCCAGATCCTACTCCATGGACTATGTGACCTGCTAGATTGAAACAGGTGGTTGTAGTCAGAGGCAGACATTGCAAAAGATATCCATGTTATTCGGTATTTCTAACTCACAGTTTCTTGTGTTGCAGCATACACTATAAACTCTCGGTTTGTGTTTTATTTTATAAGCCACACTGGTAACAATTTAGTTTTTACAGTTTTCGATAGGACTGCTGAGGGATTCGTCATAGCATTCAAAATAGGGTTGCAGCTTCTTTTTGTTCACTAATGGATGGGCGAGTCCTTCTTTTTCTGTCTTTCTCCATTAGTTTGTTTTGATAAATAGTTTTAACAGCACAATCTGTGAAAGAAGGCAGAAGCCAGCCAATGATTCTCCCTCAGCTCTGCCAAAATGCTTTTCTTCATTTGCCAAGACTGAGGGAGACAAAAAAGCTGTGGACAATTGCCTCGTCCCTCCATCTCTGCCTCCCATGACACTGAGAATCATTTAAGGAGGGAAGGGGAAGGCTGCTGTTTGCCTTCGTCTACAGCCTATGCTTCTCTCATCCCCTGTGTAATCAACATATTGACGAAAGGTAGAAGAAAGGCTATAGAATAGGAAATTGTCATGGTGAGAGAAGCAGGCCTAAACCAATGTTTATAACCCTCTGCCTTACCATTGGTTTCAATTGAGCTGTCAACGTTCTGCTGTTCTAAAACCAATAAAGTCCTCAGCGTCTGGATATACAATAACCTTAGAGCCAGTAAAGGCCAGAGCCGAAGGCGAGGGCCTTTAACAAGGGAGCGGACCATTAATGGCTGGTAGAGTTAGCTACGGAGGACTCTAAGGCTATTAGAACATTCCGCCCCAGGGGGCAGAGTGTTCTAATTTGTAAAACAAAGCCCACACTGAGCCCGAGGGGGTTGAAATCCGATTAGGCTCTGTGAGGCCTTTGGTTCACAGCATCAGCTGTGAACAAACATTGGAATGTTGATGCTACGTACTTCTACCTGCCATAAGAAGTCCGGAGCACTCCATTGTCTTCAACGGAGCGCTCAACATTCCAATGTTGTAATAACTGTTAAAGGCCCTAGTTTATCTGAGGCCTAGGTTAGACAGGCCTCCAATGGTTGGTATAGCCCATTGTAGTGTTTTGCAATATTAGTACATTATAATGTAGAGATCTCAATTGAAGATAATAAATATCCGATCTCTATAAAGGGACCACAATTCTGCTCAAACCCAAAGCTAGAGGTAACACATTCTTTATAGACAGTCTTTTAATTTCAAAGGTGGGCTTACAATTCCACTGATTTAATGTGTACTTTCCTAAGCCTGGAGCCTCAGGTGAAAGCTTTGAAATGGCCCCTGTGAAAGACAGGGCCCATCCATCCTCCACAGAGTCCTAAACGCAATATGTGGGGATAAATGTTTAACACTAGTGAGGCTACAGTGACTTTATGTAACTTCTCCATATATGAACTTTTTATACACATAACTTTCAAAAGTACTGATTATTTGACATTGCCATTCTAGTCTCTTTAAAGTTGTTTTGTGCTGATGCAATTTACAGCAGACTCTTTGAAGTCTGGCATAACTTTGCAAGTCACTCAATAAATAATGCATTGTCGATCATACTCTCTGAATATTCTAATGACCTGGAGCCGATCGGCAACCTTATTTAACATGTATAAATATATAATGGAATTTCAAAAACTTTTACGTCTAAAAAACGTTAAGGATTTTCCACAGCAACAAGCCTTGCTTTTACAGCAAGATCAAGTCCTGGGAACTTACATTTGTCATCCATGATGTAAATGGATTAAATACAAAGGAAGATCACATTTTAATTAAAACAGTGACAGTAAATTAGAATCTGCTAAGCAAATTGCCAATATGCGCATCTATTAGGTGTACAGCAATGAACTGCAACACATTTATAACACATTGCTTGAATCTCATTTCCTCAGCAGAAGCAAAGGTTAGCTTCCTGTAACACAGACTTGTCTAAAATCAAAAGATAGATTGTACAGTCTGTTTAAAAAACAATTCCAAGCGTATCATTTAACCACCTCACTGGGTCAATATGTTGCAGTCCAATAATTGTGTGGTTTGAAAATCATTCTATTGAGTAGGGCCTGAGGTAAAGTGCAGCTTCAGCTCTTCACTTGATGAAGTGGAGGAGCAAACTGCAAGTGCAGAGGTTGTGCTGCTGGAATCTTATGGTGTCTTTGTGGTTGGGGTGTGGTGGCGGGTGCTTCACTCTGGTGGCGACTATCCTTTATTCAGTGATTTCATTTGTAAAATATTACGTGCCAGGGCCACGCGTCGAGAGCCCACTGCACCTTACACCACCCACTGCCCCTGCCAGCACTGGCAATGACAGGTTTAACACAACTATAAACCATCAACCTTCTACAAATGAGGCAATTCAGCCCGCCCATTCCTGGCCTCAGAGCTATTAGAATAGATAGGGTGGCAGGTATTAGTCATTTTTAATGTACATTGAATTTAAAACAACTGTAGTTGTATGCATCTTTTTATAAAACAAACAGCACCACCATGTGGCAGACTTTCATAATAGCCGGTGTTGGGAATTAAGTGCCGGTACCCAGCACCAGAAACCACTGACTCAAATAAAGCCCTGCCTGTATTTCAATTGAGTTCTTGGTCATGTCAGGTATTGAGAGACAATGCTAGCCATGCATACATCAGGACGTATTTTACAATGTTGCCTCTGTTCTAAGCACTAATTGGAGCAGCAAGACCTATTTAGGCTTCGGCCCTTATTTAGAATTTAGCAGATGGGATACTCTCTCAAAACATTTCAGACACAGGTCAGGAGTACTACACGAGTAAGTAACAACAGTATGCTGGTAACTTGGGCCAGGCCCTTTGATTGTAGAAACTACAGTCACCTTTCTAAGTTTTTCAAATTTAAAAGAAGAATAAAAGCATATGAAATAGTTGATTTGATATAAAATCTTCAAAATAAATAAAATTAAATACATTTGGTACATTGGTGCCATTAATATTTATATCTAGGGCAAAGTGTATAATATACATGGCCTGTTCCTGAAATTTTATTTTGGACAATTATGGAAAGGGTGGCTAGATTTGGAGGTCATTTCCTTACATCATTTTCATGTATCCACCTTTACCCAACTTACTGCACATTTTGTGGAAACGCAGTTTTGGAGACATGTCAGGCCAGTTTGGTTGTAAAGTGTCGGACTAGTGCCCTGTGCAGGAGAATTCTGGAAACTACTACAACCTCCCTCCTTGTAACAAACTTCTGATCCACTGAACAAAGAGTAGGCATACATAACCAAACAACAAAGTGATGGAAGAAGTGTTCAAATTAATCTCAGCTACTGGCTTTTTCTTGGGACTGCATTCCAGTTCATCATGCTGCCCACTGTATCACTCTTAGCAGAGATCACCCAAATTAAATTCTGTCTTGGCTCTGCTACTGTAGGAACAGGCCAACCACTGTTTCCAGGCAAACCAGAAATTGTAGCCCTAGCAGCAATACCAAAGTACAGACTCCTAGAATATTTCACCATCTATAAGCAGGTACATTTTCAATGCAGGCTGGTGAAAAATGTGGAACTGCTGCCGGTGAGATAAAGTAACTTCAATTCCTGTAACAATTTTCTGTTTTCTGACGCATCACATGGCACACGTTACAATATGATGGTTTTGCACCCATCTTAAAGAAACAGATACCTGCAGAATCTGTAAAATAGACAGAATATTGCATTGGTGTTTACCCCCATGTGCGAATGTGGACCAATGGGAGATTGTTGCAGCCACTGTTGTCTCTATATTAAGATAGTTGTAGGCAAGTATTTGTAAAATATTCATACTTTATCCATTAGGAGAATGTACAGACATACCAGCCCCTGAGCCTAAGGCCACATCACCTTTCAATACTCCACATCTTCCAACCAGGCGATGAATGGGCCAGGAAATTGTGTATCGTAGTAGAGCAGCATGGCGGAAATTTAATTGTGAGTGATTTTGTGTGTACAAACTGCCACTGTTATTCCTGAATCTAAATCAAGATGCACCCAATTCACAGGGAGGAACTCACCAACAGTTGAAATACATCGAAAGCTACCAGCCAGGCATAGCAAGTATACGCATAAAGAAGTAATGCAGTTGTTCTGCACCTGGTGCAGTTTTGAAATTTAGGGCCAGATGTATCAAAGGGTTTTACCCATTCTGTGTCTATGGGTAAATGTGTTGATACATATGGCCCACAGGGTCTTAAGCAATTATTAATGGCATATGGCAAATGTTTGAGAGTGTGTACCTCAAACAATGCATAACTGCTTTGCTGGAACAAGTTGTGAGATCTGAAAGGCTGAACAGGAAATGGCTTGACCTCTTCACTGCACCACAAAAGAACATATATAAGAGAATATTTACTAATCTTTCACACAATGTAGGGCAGCAAGCCAAGTTAGTGCACTGCATTGCATGAACGGGAGAAAGCAGAACTGCTTCATATTTACATAGCTATAGAGCATTTCTGCCCACTCTCCTTGGACTGGTACATTGCATGTTTCCTAGTTCCACACTCTATCCAGAGCTCTTAGCATTTAAGAAAGCGGTGTGATGGACCACGCAATGAAAACCATGTTTTGTACTTTTGTTTTAAATAGGGATAATTTGCAAATTGGACGCTAAGTGCGGCGAATAACCTAAATAATTCAGGTGATCTTTGTAACCATATTTCTAGTTATATCGTCTGGCATGGTAAAGGATCTTTCAGGCATTATTAGATTGTTATGCTTTAGCCTGTTTATAAATGTCTACTAGGCCATTTTAAGGTTTCACTGTACTAGTTATATCTTGATTTTTTTGCATTGTGCCAACTAATGACCTTTCCTATAATGATTGTCTGTAGAAACTACATTATTTTGACCAATGTTTAGTTCTACTGCTATTGGACTCGCACTTAATACTGAATGTTACCTATAACCAAGTATGGTTCATTTAAATGATGCTGATAATGCCATATGTGCCATCGATATGAGAATGCAATAGTTATGGTTATGTCCAGATTGAATGTCCATCTTTCGATTTTTTGGTATAAATGTAAACTGAATGTAACATTATAGAATTATGTATTTAGTAAATGTTCGTCGAAAAGTGTAAGAGTAAGAAGAATCTACAGGAGGAGAACTAATCAACAAATATGCGATTGTAACATCTGTATATTTGTCAGATTTTGATTGTTGTAAAAAGACACATTATACGTTGAGTTGTATTGTGTCCCTTTAAATGTTCACCCATTTTTCATCACTAGATGGACGATATAAGGTTTTATGGTAGATCATATTCAATTATGTATTCCTCATGTGATCGGATGTACTCAATTCGATTTAATTTTGATTATAAATTTTGTTTCCATTTAACTTTAGTTTTATTATTTATGGCTCAAAAATAATTTTTAATACAAGCCAAAATATTAAGTCACCTATATCGGCGAATAACCTGTTAGATTTATGAAATCTTCATATACTGATCTCTAGTTAAATATGGCCGCTCCTCAAATTAATACAGAACGCCTTTACGCAGCCAAAAAAGGATGGCCGCTACGTAGCGTGTTAGTCCTATTTCGAGCTCCAAACACTAATATAATACGAGAAACAAACAACCGCGGACACTTGCAACTTTGTGTCACGGAGGATACATTGCAAATACTCGACTAAAGCGAGGTATGTCCACACTCTATCCAGAGCTCTTAGCGTTTAAGAAAGCGGTGCGATGGACCATGCAATTAAAACCATTTTTTGTACTTTTGTTTTAAATATGGATCATTTGCAAATTGGACGCTAAGTGCGGCGAATAACCTAAAAAATTCAGGTGATCTTTGTAACAATTTTTCTAGTTATATCGTCTGGTATGGTAAAGGATCTTTCAGGCATTATTAGATTTTTAACTTAATCTTTTCATGCGCTTTATGATCTCTATAAGTCACACCCACTTGTCCTTGAGGTTTATACAATCGTTAGTGGACGATTACACTCAGATTTAGTTCACTTCACAATATGTAAAAAAAAAAAAAATCTCTGCTGTACCTGTAGCTTGGCTATATCGTGCAGCAAATGTAGACTTTATGTCTTGAAAGTTTTTCTGGGACAATGTGTTTCAAGTATAACTTTTAAATTACAGAGCCATAAAATAGTTATTTTCCATTTGCTTTTTCTGATAGATATCCTGAACAAATATGCACAAAGACAGTCCGCCTTTCACAATATTGTACTACACCAAGACTTTATAAGGTGAATAAATAGCTTATGTAAATGTTGAACACGCTACAGGTTTACGATACGTGAATGCTTAGTGGGTAATGCATACTTTAACTTAAATCGAATTGAGTGGCTTTTTTCGCTGAGAGGGCTATATCGGTTGAAGATTCATGATACAACTTTTACTTTCCAAGGTCTAATATAATATTGACCATTTGAAAATCGCTGTTTGGAACTGTGACAAGCAATAATCAGCCCTCTACATACTGTAAAAGGTACAAACACCACTTGCTAATGTAGGGATTTAAGAGAAATAATGCTTGTATCTTTGAAAAAGCAATACTATCTCAAATGTGACCTAGGTCACTGTATACAAGAATGGATAAGTCTATGTTGTCAAGACTTTAGGGTTTAATAAAGTACAGAATAATGAATGAGATTGAGTTCTAGGTTTTAATTTTTCAATTTGATGGTGATGTTCGGGTGTTATGATTTTGAATAAATGTAAATAGTGTAAAATTGTACAATATAAGACAGAAGAAGTAGTAATTTCTACTCTATGTTATTTCAGGGGTCTTCCTGCATATCTACGTTTTGTCCTGAAGATGGTCTCGGCAATCAATTTCTAGAAACCGAAACGTCGACCTACGCCTTTTCTTTTCCCTGTATTTTTTATAACAAAAGAAAGGCTTACACAATTGCTACAATGAAGTTGGTTTATTTCTGAAATTATGTACTTCTTGTACCATTGTTGATATACTATTTGAGTACCCTGTTTTTGAATAATAATATCTATATTTTTCTACATACACCCGTTATTGTCTTTTTTGGTTCGATCACACAGTGTGACTGTTTAAAGTTTAAATGAATAACAACTATTTGCACGTTTGGATTTAGACCAACATTGACTGGGGTCTGGAAGTTTATATTTAAAATCAATATATAAAAATTAATAGTAAAATCCCTTGAAGGTACTTCTACCCGTTCACTAGTTCCAATGCAGGCTTCCTTGAACCATGGTGCAAGGGTGCCAGGGTTACAGGTAGTACTGAATTTCGTTCCTGCACAAAATAAATCCTTAGTGGCGTCTTTCTCTTTCTTTGTGTGCTACAGAATGGGGAACATGTTGAAAAAGATAATAATGAAGAGAATTAAAGATATTTCTCATCATTATGCCTCACCGTGGAACGAGTGGGATTTTAATGCATACCCAGGTTAACTAGCTTTAGTAAATCTGGGAAGGCATCAAAATCCATGGGTGGATGCATGGGGACATCCACGTTTCACCCACGGAATGCCTCCTAAGTTTAATTTCCACATAACATGCAAGCAGCTGAGTTGTGTTACATTTCTTTACAAAGACATGCAAAGCAGCACAAATCATATTTTGCTTGTTGATAATATTACTGAAGCCTTTGTGTGTTCCTTCTGTCACCTTGCACAATGCAAGGACAATTCAAAATCTTCATAAATATGGATCACAGTTTAGAAGCAATTGCTGGATTGTGGTAATTTTGTAGCATTGAATTGCTTCTGTACCCAAGCCCTGCCTCGCATGCACTCAGTCTTAATATTTTATCCCTAGTCTGAATTGTGTTGATCTCCAAAACCAGTTTCAGTGTCATTACTTGATATTCAGCTATTAAAAATCGCATTTAATAACGACCTAATATAATTTAAGTGCTCTAGGTTTAAAAATCTACCATTGCAGATTTCTTCTTATTTTTTGCATGTATCTGCTATCTTTTTGCTGATAATTACAGCTGGGTAAAGCTCAACATTATGCCTTTAATGTTGTTTATAGTAAGAAAACTTCAACCTTTACAAAGTCATGCAAAGTTTCCCAATTCTGCCTAATTTTATTGGAGGCAACGTTTAGACCGCCTGGCCTACAGTCATATGACCAGCTCACTAGGATAGGTACATTCTCTTCCACAGAATTGTTTGCAGCTGACTGTCACATATCAGCTAACTGGCACCAGTTAAATGTTGCAGAGACACAACAGGGGAATTTCAATGACCCCGCAACATTTAGGATTACTCATAGTCCTTCCTGGCAGGTAGTAATCAGAATAGACAGATCATCCCACACCTTCAAGGGTAAGACATTAGGCAGTGGCAATTTTAAGGGCATGTTATGTGTGGACACACTCCACTCCCTGGCCTTAGCAGTGGCAGGAATACTTTACATCTAGGATTAAAGGCCACTAAGCCACCTTTGGCATGTCACACACTCCTATTTCTAATTTACTAGTAGGAATGACCATATCTCTGCCAAAGATATGTGATATATTTCTCTTTTATTGCTTGTGTAATGATAACTTTTCAGTCACAAACAAACCATATAAGTTACCCCTGAAAAATGAGAGTATGTTCTGTAATTAGACAACATTATTGGTCAGCCTTTCAAATTTTAGCAAGGTGTGGCTTAGATGTTTGGAAATTTACCGAAACATACAGAAACATGTATTGTTCATTAGGTAAGTGTACACTTGGAGACAGGGTCTGACCTTTGACAAGTGAGAGAGGCATGAGTCAAAACTCAAACTTCAGATGCCAGTCATTGTGTCCTGTCCTTTTAGTATTGGCACTGATCTCATCCTATGTACCCAACCGTTTTAATTGCAATGTCCAGTGAAATCCAAATAGTGTCACTGTTGAAAATAATGGGCTGCCTTCTTAACTTAACAAAGACACATAGTTAACTTGATGTCAATGGAAGCAATCACTCAGAATAACAGGAAAAGGAAATGCAATGCATTTACCTTGCAAACTTTATTTAACATCATAACAATAAAATGCTGCATCTTGGCAAACAAAGATGCCTTGTAGTGTATGTGAAATGCTCCTGTGCACAGAGGTCAAAGTAATGTGGTTGAAAATCTAAAGAGCATTTGAAAGGCAGAGAATACAAAGTGCTCTTTGGGTCCAAGAATGCTGAGTCAAGCTGTCACCTGGTGATTCTGCTATATTTTTTATGTGATTGTAATATTTATGAGTGACCTAGAAAAGAATACCAGGAAGCTGGGGAATCCAAAGTAGGGAGAACTCAAATTTTCGTTTGGATCACCTGCAGGACTGATCAGTGAACTGAACTGTCTTTACTGACAAACAAGGGGCCTCATTTATGAAAGGTGACGCATCGCTGCGTGAAAACAGCGATGTGTCACTTTTCACTGCGCACTCCTTGCGATACCAATGATGCGTCATATTTAATGTATGACGCATCATGTCGCAAGGACCTACAGATACGTCAGTTATCTGTTCAGGTATGTAAGTGGTACCACTAGCAAAGAAAGAAAACATACAAAGAGCCTGGATCTACGTCGGCAAACAGAGCCATGTTTTGAAGTGATTGACAAGTATTCAAATTAAGAGTAGAGACACAAAAGGGGCCAGGGAGTATCATGCTTAAACACACAGTACACGTGGTACTCAAGGTCCAATTATTCAAGTGGCACAGTGGTGCCCACTAGGATGCTAGAATTATGTCTCTGTGACTCGAGCAGCAATCTTTTCTTTAGACTAAAACCCTCACCCACTTTTAGGGGGCATGCGTCGTGTGTTGTATGTTTGAAATTAACACCATCAAATGATAATGCTTGGTGTATGGATTTCCACACATTTGGAGTATAGAGCAGTAATTCATAATATCTATTTTGATGTTTGATATTATAAAGCACTATGCCTCACTATTGAGTCAATTCACTTCCATCAGGTGTGATGCAAAAAGTGACAATATGGGCAAAAGGTGTGGGGAGACTTTAGTCGTGACACGTGGTTTGCAACCCCTGACTGACATTCTTCGGTTACACCCCTTTGAAGGTAAAATGAAATAATTTACTTTTCAGGAGTTTTATGAATTTCATGTAGTTTGGTTCTGCACACAGTCCAGAAGGCTCAGCTGTTGACTCATGATTTCCTGAAGTGAGGAATGGTAAGTAAAACAGAGGGAGAGGCAGCATGGGGTAGTCTGATGTTCAGTGAGCTCCTACAAAGAATTTGCAGTGTGTAATGTAAGAAACCTTAACTCCTTAACAGCGGCGCGAATTCCGCCGCAGTGCGGTAGTTCTAATCAGTGGGCTGAGCTGCGTCGCCCAACAGACGTGTGCAGCACTAGCGAGGTAGTGCCTGCGACAGCCGTTGGCCAACGCGAGCATGGAATGGGTTGAGGGGCATACACAATCTCATGATAAGGGGGGCAGAAAGGGCATTATCCACTGGTCCCAAGCTTTTTCAGGGCGCGTATCCATGCTGCCTATTTTATGTATATAGCGTTTGAAGCAAGCTCACCCTGTTTATTCATGGCTTCTAATGGTGTACACTACAAGATGGTGCTAGATAATGACAAATCTGGGTGTTTTCATGGATAATAAACTCTCCATGAAATCGCAAGTGGCTAGAGTCACTGCTTCTTGCTTTGCAGTTCTCAGATGGCTGAAAAAGATTCTTTTGCTGATCCCTTTAGCAGAGCAAAAAACGGTCCTCCAGGCCCTAATCATATCCAGACTGGACAATTGTAACGTGTAGTAAGTAGGCGCTCACAAGACCCTGGCTCGGGGCCTTCAGGTGGTGCAAATAATGCAGCTAGGCTGCTCTTCAACTTACCAAAATTTGCCTCAGTCTCCTGCCGCTTTGGGAATTGGATTGGTTGAGGATCATTAAGCGCATTGAGTTTAAAGCCTTGCGCTTCATGTTTAAAGCCAAACATAAGTTTGGACCTCGCTCCATTCAGAAACTGGTGGCTGCCTCCCAGCTGACTTGTTCCATATGATCTTCCAATCAAACTCTGTTCTCTGTACCGAGGTTCCATTTAACCCGCAGGAAAGTCCGCTCCTCTGCATATGTGAGCCCTAAACTATGGCACTCTCTCCCCTCAGCTTTAAGGAATTATAATTCCCTCCTGAAAACTTGTTTTAGCTTTTTCATCAGACCCGTGCACTATCCTGCACCTGGAAACCCTGTGGGGTAGCTGCCTGCATTACAAATTGCATTACATGTGGACACTTTGGTCTCAGGCCTCACAAAAGCTTTATTGTTCCTTGGCCTACAGAGGGACAGTTTGCATTCTGATGCTTGTGAGGTTTGCAGAGGCTGAGGTGTTGCACTGGTGGAGCTTAAGATCAAGTGGAAATGACATACCTACATTTGACATCATTTTTAATTTGGTGATAGAGTGTCTGAGACCCCCAAGGCAGACACTGTTACCGTAGTCTATGCATTAAAATATGGGCAGGACAGGAGTCTTAAAACCTACTGTGAAAAATGCCACCCATAAAAGGTTCGATCAATCCAGACTACAGGGCTGTTAGTGAACCATTAATTACACTAACCAATGTGCAGTGAACATTTCCCATGACCCTAAAGGGCCTCTTCTATACTATATCTAGTTTAGAAAGTATTCAAATAAATGACTACATATTCTAAAATAATTATTTTCCAACCAATTTAATTCAGTTAAAGCAAAACAATATTCCATCCCCTAAAAGATATCTAAGTGTGAACACATATAGTAAAAAGAGATACTAGGAGTCCTTTTTATCACAAGCATCACCTTTTAAGGTTGCTTTGAGGATAAGAGACAGGCCAAAGTGCAGCTTTTTCAAAGATTCCGGCAAAGATCCAGATCTATGCTTGTGACCTATTCAATACAATTTACTCCTAATGATGAATAAAGGGCCTCCCATGAAAAATTCATTTGGGCTCAGTACTTAAAGGTTTAAAACTGACATTCAAAATGAAATGAAAACCAATAACTCGTGGGCTGGGGATTACCCTGGGAATCAGGCTGCCAGACACCTTCTGAAATTAAAGTTCTGTGTTTACTGTAGGATATCCACTGATAGAAGAAATGATGACCTATTTTAATGAGCAGCCACAATGAACAAGAAAAGGCTTCATCAAAGCAAAGCCTGACTAAATGCTGCCATTTAACTACCAAGCCACAGGTAATCCTTGAACCTGACCAGCAATTATGGTGTGTCAGATTACAGGATATGCAACATTTGGGCAAACTGTGTATTGCTAGTCTTACCAGCATGGTAAGATAATTAGCAGACAAATTAATTAGAAAGCACAATATCAATCAGCCTAATCACTATTCCGGAACAACATTTAATTAGAAGAATTAGAAGTAGATTCAGACGGAAAAGTGTCTCTGAAATTCTGCTTGATATTTTTCATTTTTCCTGGTTTTGATGGAATCACAGAAAGGGAAGGTAAGACATGGAACCAGTTGAGAGGGTCGCAGCATATGGCATTTGCTCGGGTTTGTTGTCCTGATTGCTTTGCGTGCTTCTAATAAGTAACAACTATACACACTTTAGAAAAAGAAAATATAATGCGTAAGAAGCAGGATCGAAAAAAGTAATATTGTGGTTGATATTACTTTAACCCACTCTGCACTTGGTACTCATAGAAGCTTGGGGCCCCCTGTAGGTCAACCTCAACTACTGATGTAGCATGTGATTATCCTGATCTGCTTCGTAGCTGCACTTCAAGGGGCGGTGATGGGTCCGCACCCTTTAGAAGTGCCATGAAGGTATCAGCAAATGTGGTCATAGTTACTAACACCATTCATTCTCACAGGGCCCAAAGATACACTTCACTACTTAAAAATTGGTTCCAAAGTTGAATGCCAAGGTGCATATCCCTTCAGTCTGTTTCAGGAATGCTAGGATTCAGTTCGCGTGGGCTCATGGTTCCTCCCAGTGTTCCCACATCCTGGTGCAGCACAAAGATGAATATGCACTGAGACCACTTGAAAGTGTTACAAGTTACACTTTGAAGATGTATGGGTGGGAGCGTTTTATATCTTGACCATTGGACTAGGTTGCATTGACAAAATATTTGAATCTATTTGTTGTAAATTGAACTAATATTACCCCACTTTATGCATCATAGTGCCTAATCACTCTTGTAAACTATGATTATTTTTTCAAGTGAAATAGCTCTTTAGTTGAGGTAGGTACATGGTATTTGGATTATTGTGTCTCATGCCGCTAAGTTGAATGCTTGTCAGTTCTCTTCTCAAATGCAAATATTGAGGTATTGGCCTACATGACCAAAGACACTTCCCCCAAAAAATGATATCTCCCATTTCAACTAAACCACATGGGCATGAAGGGAGGAATACTATTCAATACAACAGTGAAGATATCAGATTGTTTTACCTTAAATTACTCCAGTAGTACTCGAGATGCCTTTGACTGTAACAAAAGTTGTTAAAATTGCAGATGTCAGACCTCACCTTCATCTCCAGCAGTGTTTCCTAATTCTGGGCATCACTTTCTTCAGAGTGAATAATAAAAGTGAGGACTCTAGGAATTGACCTCAGAACACCATCACACTGCCACTTATTAGCGGTATACACCTGTTACAACGCAACTTTTACAACTACCTACCATTACAACGCAACTTTTACAACGCATACCATTACAACGCATTGCGCTGGGGGGCGCTCTAGGATAGGGAATAAGTTTAATTTACTATCCAACACCTTCCCTAGTGTCCACGGGGACTGGAGTTGGAATAGTAAATTATACTTACCACTATTCAGCACCTCTAAGCGCTATGCGTTGTAATGGTATGCGTTGTAATGGTCGCGTTGTAATGGTAGGTAGTTGTAATGGTATGCGTTATAACGTCATACATCCCTTATTAGCAACATCTGCCAAGACTGTATATATTTGGTTTCAATTGTTCATACCATCTCTCAGTGATTGTATTATAACACCTTCCAGTAGAGATATTTGCTTCACTCTTGGATTCAGGCATTATGTTATAAGTTATAATCATTTACAGTGGTTCTACCACAGATATGTGTCTATTGAAATGAACTATGCTCCCTTCAATCACAAATTTGCAATACTAGGCTAATGCAAACAACTCCTTTATTATATTCAAGCATTACAAGTGAGACTGCTGCAAATAGATGACATTCACATGTTCTGGTTGCATTAAGAATTTTTTAATTTTGATTCTACAAGTGTCTGTAGTTAACGTTAACTGTTTTACTTTGTCTTCTGCTATTGCTACTCTTGATATCAGTGATTCTAGGTATGCCTCCATGCTGTCCCACACTCTGCCAGGCATTCCCTGTAAGCCATTACCACCTCCTACCTGTGGTATGCCCTGACCTCTCGTCACCCACTGCTTTCAAAATCTCTGATGACTACTGTGGCCAAAGCATATGACAGCTCTAGTTTTGTGTCATTCTCAATAGAATTGGTATGTATTATTTATTTCAGTTTTCAAATGTCATAACTCACTCCTATGATGCAGCAACTGTTTACTGATAGAAATTGGGTTTCTGGTTGACAGAGATATGTACCCTGTCCGAACAGGAAACCACAATACTAGTCAGGTTAAGTCACAAACACACCCTAAATTACCTGCGCTCACCCTCTGGTAGCTTGCCACTGAGCAGTCAGGCTTAACTTAAGAGGCAATGTGTAAAGTATTTGTGCAACAATTCAAAAAATAAAACAGTGAAAACACCATGCAAAAAGATTTCACATCAAGATATAAATATTGCTCCTAATGTAATAAATAAAACAAGACCAAAGCAAAATAATAATCAAATAAGTAGACGTCCAGATATTAATTTCTAAAGATTAAATGTGAAAATAGCGCTAGAAGCAATAAGACCCTATGGGGTTATCTGGTTGTGCCGTACAGGGGCAAAGTCAAGAGTTCAGGCCAACTACAATGGAGTGCGGGCTGGATAAAGGGACCATGCAAGGCCTGCTGAAACAAAGTATCTTGATCCTGGGCACAACAATGAGATACGAGGTGCAGCCTAGCATTGCATTGGTGTTGAACCTGCAGTCGAGGTGATGCCTCTATTTTCTCCAACGATGTTGATGCAAAATCTATGAAGATGAAGCGCTGGTTCCGAAATGCGATGGTTGCAAAGCTGATGTGGCAGGTTTCTCCATGCAGTCGAGGGGCTGCTGTCAACGTCTCTGTGCAGTGGTAGAGACATAGTGGTTCCAATGCAGCAGTTCCAATGGTGAAGCAGTGGTTCCAAGTGTTATACACACGTTCTCTTCCTACAACAGCAACAATGTGTCGATTCTGCTCTCACAGCATAGGATGCTTCAGTTCCACTGGGGAAATTACCTTTGGCCAGGCACAGGAGCAGGAAGGAAGACTTATGACTCTGAGTCTTCAAATCAGGAGGCTAGTCAGCTAGTCTTTGAGTAACTCTGAGTTTAGGTGATGAGGTTCCAATCTTTACCCAGTCAGAGACAGCAGCAGGCAGCAGGGCAACACTTCAAGGTAGCAGTCTTAAAGAGCACCAGCAGAGTGGCAGTCCTTAAGCACAGTAGTTCATCTTCGTGTCAGAGGGGTTTCAGGTCCAGAAGTATATTGAGTTAGTAGAGTCAGAGGTCCATTACTTTTACCCAGGTGTGCCTTTGAAGTGGGAGTGACTTCAAAGAAGGGTCTTTGAAGTGCACAGAGGTCCTTTCTTCTTGTCTTGGCTTTAGACTCATTACAGGGGGCATGCAGTCCTTTGTGTGTCATCAGTCTTAGGCTGTGCCCAGCTCCTCCCTTTCATCTTCCCAGGAAGATCCATGAAGTCACTCTAAGATTACCTTTGTATGTAACTGGCTAGAGGGAATAGTCAAAGTTCAGCTGTCACCCAGCCCAACCAGTGATCAAAGACAGGCAGCAGATGCCAAATGACTAAGAGCAGGAAAATGTCTACCTTTCTAAAAGTGGCCTTTCAAAATAGTAACAATAGATTAAACTTTGCCATTATATAGATTTTATTATTACCATTCCATAGGTACTAAACATAAAGCTACCTTCTCTCTATTAGGAATTACAGCTTATTAAACATAATAAGGAATCATGAATGTCATGCTATAAGAGGGGTAGACCTCACTATAGTGAAAAAATGAGTTTGGGAGTTTATCACCACCATGAAATGTAAAGCGTACATGTACATGTCCTATCTTTTGATTACATAGCACCCTGCCCTCTAGGCTACCTAGGGTGTACCTTAGGGGTGACTTATATGTAATACAAGGGGAGTTTAAGGCTTGCCACTAGGGTTTTAAATGTCAAGTCAACATGGCAGTGTAAACTAAACATGCACAGGCACTGAAATGGCAGGCCTGAGACATGGGCTACTTGAGTGCAGTCCCACTAGTATCATTTAATGTACAGGCCCTGGGAACATATAGTGTATTGTGCTATGAAATTATAAGTAAATTAAATGCGCTTATTGTTGATACATCAATTAAGCCAGGCTCAGGGGAGAGAACACATGCACTTTAGCACTGGTTAGAAATGGTAAAGCGCTAAGAGTCCTAAACCAACAAAAAGAAATCAGCAAAAATATGAGGCAAGCTGGCAATAGTCTGGGGAAGACCACCATAAGGCTGTGAGGTCTAACAATTACCCACTATTGTGAAGTAATAAAGGACTTCCAGGCCAAGCAGGCAGGGCTCTCTGAGAGTGCATCTCTGATTGTCTCCTGCTCATGAAAGGAGAAAACAACTATAGCAGGGGGAATGAAGGCAGGGAAGTGATTGGGGTTGAACCAGGCTGGCAGGGAAGGTTTTCTTTTACCTCTTTGCACAGACATCCATAACAGAGGCTATGATGTAGCAGCTGAAAGCAGGGGCACATGATTTGAGGGCCATACATAAAATACAATTATAGATGGGCAAAAAGTAAATTACGGGATGTTTTTCACTTTGAGGTTCTGAGTAACATCACAGACAAGTTGAGCTTTGCTGTCACTCAAAACCCTGAGGTGAAAAACATCTCCATAATTCAATGTTGCCCATGTATAATTCCATATGTTATCTGCCCACATCATTCAGCACTCCTTCACTGATAAAACTATTGGAGAGCAGTAATATTGTTTTTGTTCTGGAGAATGTGGTAAAGCTACCATACAAGTTGAGCTGCTGAGTTGTTACCCTCATTCATCCGCGTTCGTCATAGTCTCAGGCCTAAGCACTGTGTTTCCTCACATTTTCCATAGCAGCGTTGGTTGACCTTATGCCTTATGTTATGTTCACTTTTCCTAAGCTGCTCCTCTTCAGAGTAATCAATGGGGGCCAAGCCCCGCCCTGGGACTATTCATGCATCAGCTACAATGCAATGTAACTTACAGTGAAAAGAAAAATACCGTACCGCTAGAGGGTAAGCATAAGGTATGCAGGGTAAATAACTTTTTTTTCAGCTGTCGAATGAGTATTGCTTTCGCCCTTCCAGACCAGGTAAAGTCATCATGTGTGCTGCGTATCTAACAGCGAAATGGAGCAGTGGAAGCGCTAATGGGGAATTGGTCTAATACAAAGTTTGGAATAATGTAATTCTATGTTACCATTACTGCTTATACATTTCGCTCATGAGCTAAAATGTTTTGTGCATGTGCTAAAGAATTTTGCATACATATACAATCTAAATATAATCTAACTCCAAATATATGGCACACATGAAAAAAGTACCTAGCTGTTTGTCATGCAAAAGGTGCTGCAGAGACATGTGCAAAAGTAATTTGAAAATGCAAACTTATCTGCACTTTTCGGTGACACAATATATATATAGTCTAGCAAGCAAAACGGAGAACAAGGGAAATTGCACCATGCTATACTATTATAATGGACTTTGCTATATTATGCGTGCAAAATTTACAAACATGCTAATTATATTGATAATCATGATATAAGGAATTTTTATTATATACTTAGTAAAAATATGTATTTTATTGATTTCATATTTTGTTGCATTATATCAATTTGTTATTATTCTAAATAAAAAAATAAGCCAAGCAAAATGAAATAAATTCTCACAACACAGTCCCTGCCTTTATTATTCATGGTATTTCATGCAAAATTTTGCATCCTAAAAAACTAGGTGGATACATTTAACTTGTTTATTAGGATTCTAAAAACTAGGTGGATAAATTTAACTAGTTTATTAGGATTCTAAAAATGCTTTTCATACAATCAATTAAGGAGAAATATTATGTATCAAACCGATCTATAATGTACGCTTAGTAAACAGTCCAGCTTCTAAACAGAAGATAAATATTCATGACAGATGATCAAAGAATTACGGATGTTCTTTTTTTATTATTCAATTGAATCAACAAGGATCGCCTGGAAATTTGCCCTTTGGTGTCAATTCATAGCCCTTTACAGTGTATCGAAACCAGGAGTTGTATACAGAGCTCAGATCATTGCGGCTAGAGAAGGCCTATCTGCCAGAGTGACTTTCCTTGGTGGAGATGATTTATGGAGTCCATTACCAGATATCAGACCCGCATAAACAGTGGAGTGAGAAGAGGGATGCTGCGTGGTAAGTCCCGGCTGCTATCAGTAGCGGTACTACTGCCTTTCAATGCATTTTAATTAGATCTGCTCTGCTTTCTCCTGATAATATTGCTGAGCGCGCATGTTGACAGCGGCTGTTGCACTTTATTTTTGTTCTTTGTTTATTAAATTGAAGGCTCGAATACCGGTCTTTGCCGTTGTTGACAGACAAGCAACATCTGCACAGATGCTCAAGGTGATATAATGTGTCCATCATACGTTAAGTGATGCAAAAACTGCCTGACGCAAGCATGATTATACAGGGTTATAAATTAGAATCTTTAAAAATGCTGAAGAATATGCGTAAGAAACAATGCATTTCAATCAAGGTAGCTTTTTTTTCTGCATCCCATATATTGGATTGTCTCCCAGGCAAGGTTGCAAAAAGGGTGGGATTCCCTTTTCGCATCTCCTTTCCCCTATTTTCACTTTTTAAGTAGATTGTTGTTTTCATAGTATTTTAAATAAAAACTGATTATACCAAGACATGGATAGCAGAGATTCAAGGAAACTTCAGAAATAGGTGCATTTTTTAAAAATTCTATTTAAGACCCTCTGATGGTTCGCACTGCAGGTAAGAAAAATTGTTTGTCAGCAGTGTGTGTGTACTTTATTCTGAATGGTGTCACAAAAACTGTATACATTTAGTTGGGTGACCAATATACACAACAATTAAAACACAAAGTACCCTCATTGAGATGGAAGCTCATGTCTGTCTATTTACAGAGAATTTCCTAATTACCTCACTCAAACAATCTCTGCCCACCAAGATCACTTTGATTCACCACATATTGTAGACATCTCCAGACATTATTGAATAAAAATAGAAATACATGCATGCCCACATACACTAACATATACATACATGGACACAGTCATGCTCATCTCAGTGCACTTAGAAACTGCTGTTGTGGGAAAAGCAGCACATGGGGAGAAAGAGTTGGGTATTGATGGAGAAAGTGATTGGATAGGGAGCAGTACATGGGGAAAGAAAGTAGCATTTGTGTCAGTATGGCATAGAGGGAACATGGTTTTGGACAGCAAAAATTCTGAAAAAGAATGATGCTTACAAATATGGAAACATGTACATTTCTTCCTACCAAAACAGGGGGCAGAAAATCCTAGAAACACATGACAGCTTCTAAAAAAGGAATATGTTCGTATATTTGAAGCCACAAATGAAAATGGTGTGAGACACCACAGTACATGCAAATTAAATTATAATTTCATTCTTTAACTAATGAGATTGGGTTCTCACTGTGTGGCACTTATTATCTGCTTTGATGCAACAGTTTTGTTAATGGTGAGGCTTTTTTTAACCCAACTAGGAATAAACAGTTGTCAAACCTGCAAATACATCAAGACTTTGGAGTACTAGTGTAATTCCTCACTAATACACTTAAACTGTTAATTGACTTATAAATCAATAGCTATATAGTACCTTTGAAAAGCAAGGGGTTGTTGGGTTGTTTCCTCAGATGTGATCCCCAAGAGTGATGACTTCTGAGCAAGTTTTTTTGTTTTAAAATGCCCCTGAAGTTAATAGCTTAGCCAAAGGCCTTTGCTTTTCTGTGTGGTGTTTTGTTATGTCCTAAAGAGTAAGGGTGTTTAAGATAATTCTGAAATTAGTTGAACCAGAAATAGCAAGAAGAATGTTGCCAAAGCATTGAGGAACATACATTGCTATTGTATGCAATTTGCTTTTATGACTGACTGGTGGTTGATTCTGGTAGTAGGGTAACCAATCTTCTGCTTTTCCGATGTATACTGATTAGGTCTAATTGGATACAACAACCTCACAAAATTCCGGGGTCTATCTATATAAGTGTATACTGATGAAACTCAAAGTTCCGTTAAATATAATAGGTATCTAGGTATTTGATAGTTTTACATCAAGGAAAAAGGAGAGATAGATCAAATCCGTATTTTCAGGAAATTACATATGTTTATAATTGATTTACTTTTACTTATACATATCCTGGAAATTTAGCACAAACATAGAATTCCTAGCCCTGTGTTCAATTTTTCTTCCATCTCTGCTTGAGCACTTATTCCATCCCCAGTGCAATCTATTTGAAATAATTATGATTGTTCAATAAAATATTACAACATGTACACACTGTTCTTTATTCTGTATGCTTATTTTGGGTTCTATCCCAAGGGCCATATACTACTCTTGCTATGCTCCAAGGTATTTGACCAAATATAACAGTTCTCTGCCTGGTTACGGACAGGTGTTACAAGGAAATCCTTTAAAATAGGCTTAGTTACCTGGAGCTAATGATCTTGCTATGTATAGTAAATAAACTGATAACCAAACTAATCTGCTCAGATCAAAGACTGTGCTTAATCACCAGCCCTCTCTGTGATCTCTACACTGCACATCCTTTAAAATTCTATTAATGATATTACCACCCAGAAGTGGGTGTGGTATGTGGTTCCATACAATAACTAAATCACACCCTAGATTACGCTACTCATCTATCAAATATTCCCATTTTCTGAAACTTGCTTAGAATACTAAATATTCCATGAAATATCAATTCTCTATCCATATTTAGCTGATTATCTGTAATGCAATATTTATTTAAACCACCTAACTAGTACTTGCATTTTGCACAGACCACAATGACCACTTCTGCTACAGCTACGGCTATATCTGCATGCAAGCATACTGTCTTTCAGGTAGGAAGGAGGTCGTTGAATCTATCCTCCCGGTTGTGGTTTCACGAGGAATCTCGATTATTCAGAGGCGTCGGTTCTTAAGGAAGAAAGCTGCCTTATTGCAACGTATCCAGCACGCCCTGACCATGTTTGCATAATGCTAGCGGCGATTGACAACCTATCAGACTCTCATACGGAGAACGTTTGAATATCTGCAGACCTTTGATAGGAAGGTGTTTGGTGTGTCTCTCTCGGAACTTTGTTCATCTCTCTTGACCTCTAGCGATGTTTGTCTGAAATACGACGAGCTTCCAAGTGCTCACCGTTGCAGTTACGGAATCTCCACTGGAAACATTCAATTCAATCCCTGTCGCAATCTAGGATCATTGTTTAATGCGACGATTGTGCCGCCTTTAAATTGTTTGCTGTTGTTGATATTACCCTGCCCCCTCTCAGTACCCACTCTTGAATGCCCTGATGAAGGTGTGGCCGTACATCTGGCACGGCACCGAAACACACGTTGGCATTGTTTTATTCTGTCCTGTGACTTTATTATCTGGTCCCAATTTGTTAACTGGGAAGACGCTTCAGGACAGTTAAAATGTGCTACATCTGAATTCTGGTGAAGGATGAGTGATGATTTGTTTGACGGATGTATGGGTATAATTGCTGGCTTGAGTCTTGAGATGATGTGGAGAATGTATTTAAGTATCCTTGAGTGAATGTAGGATTTTTGGGTCTTGTGGGGTGTTGTACTTTTTAGTATGTGTTTATTTGTATTTGATTATAAATAAATGATTTATCTATGTAAAACTCTATAAATAAAGAATCTTGATATCTTGCTACTATGTTGTTTTGATTATTCATTGATCTGGCGGTGGGCCTTAGTGAGGTCAATTCTGTTAGTTATTAATCTTGGACTCTGTTTGAGCCAGTTATATTCATTCTAGGGGGCAGACATTGTTGTATTTGTTACTTCCTGTTCTTTCCCTGCTGGTCTGCCCCACATCAGTTTACAGGGGGCCCCCATTTATTATTGGTTAGCCATCAGACCACATCCTCTCCCACAGACTGCACAGGATACATAGATGCCTAGTAAGAATGGTCTTCTATGCATGGTGCAGCAACACTTAAGATTTGTTTTTGTAAGAAATTACCAACAGGGATTCACAACGGTGAAGTCACTTACTCAAAACATGAATTGGTATCGTTCCTCCACTGAATTGTTGTAGAGCTGCTTTAGGGCACTGGCAGCCATGAACACAAAAAATATCACTATTCTTGGCTTCACCTACAGATAATATATTTGTATTATCTTTCTATGTGTAGTTGTAGCGTAATCTGCATATATGGCCATGCTTCCAGAGAAATTATGCCCTAGTAGCAAGATTGTGGTTTTGAACCACAGTCTAGACCACATGCGGTATCAATTACATGAATCCCTAATGCTCCCTTTGATCATCACTGATTTTCCAGTGGCCTATGGCACCACATTCTTTCTTCACGTGTTACTGCACAATGCACTAGGCCAGGCTCTCCTGCTACCTGCAAGTAGCTCTCCTGTGTACTGCCCAGTCTACTAAATTAGAAGCTTTTGGTTGGCTGATTTAATATATTGATACCTACATCGAAAAGTGTATATTCAAGACAAAAATGTGTGTATTTTCTGAATATAAATTGATGCTTGTAGAAACATGGTTGAATTGTCAAAATATAGTTAACTTTTGTTAATAGTATACCTTGGTGCCAGGGTCCTTCGAGCTATTGCTATTATGTATTACCTATGTAGAGGCATTCTAAACTGACAAAGCCTTTTATACGTCAATGCTGGCTACCCTGCCTGATGCACTAAAGTGATCTTGGCTAGGAATCTTGAATGCTGTGGCTACTAATGTAATCTTGTCTGATGTGATCACTATTACAATTCCAATACTAATTAGTAGCTCTGGATGATTTTCATTGATCATTAGTAGCTCTTGTTGCAGAAAAGGTTAGAGACCCCTGCACTAGGCAAACACTTCAGTGATCCTCATTTACTTAACGCTGCTAAAGAGAGGATAGTCCAATTACACGACTTCACTTCAAATGCCGCCTTGTGTCTCTTATTACAAAATGAGAATGAAATAAAAACCATTCTAGTCTGAGTCAATCACGTGGAGCAGACCACCTAGCTCAACAGCTGACTGTCAACCACGCCCTTCTAATGCTACTGGAACATTAACAGAATGTCCATTCCACAATTCCCCTAACCAGTATAATATATTGAAATAACATTTCTGCAAATGCTCAGTTCAAGGGTAATATTAAATATATTTCAATAGGACAGTCAGTGGCATAATGCAAAATGATGGGGCTCCCCTGCTGAATGTGACGAGGTGTCTGAGTCTCGCATATTTCATAGGGATTCATTGAACTTGGGCTGAAAGGAGCCCCATCTTAAGAGTTAGGGCCCCGTGGAGGGTTGGGGGCCATGTGGGCCCGCCTTCCATCCCTGAGGGCTCGCATCACTCCATTATTCTGTCATTCTTTGGGGTTTCTCACAGTCAGACTTCATCATTCCTGACTTCCAGAAAATCCCACCCTTCAAATCACCGAAGTGAATTTGAGGCCTCCGATTTGTGTGGCTGGGAATCGTAGGGTAGTTTGCATGGCAACGTCATACCCTCAACACCTTGAAAGAGAGGTATTTTCCACGAAAAAAATCTTAACTCAAACAATCAGATGCTTAACATAAGCAGAGCAAGCACTTCTACTTCATTACATTGGCTACAGGACAAGCTCATCCATCTTCACCTGGCAATAAGCGTTCACATGTGCTTGGCTCACGTGAGCCTCAGAATGCTGAACCCACCTCCATTTTATCTTGTTACCTCCAAAAGCCTGGCCTGTCCACTGATTCTAAAGCTGCCCTAAAAACGATAATGGTCACAAAAAGCATAGTCCCACCTACTCCATACCTCCCATTACTAACCAGCCACTTAGGACAAGGCAAAACCTTAAAGGCCAGTTCCCACCTGGAAAATAAATGTTTGTCTGTCGTAAAGGGAAGACTTGCAATTCGGAAACCCAGGGGCATATTACCAAGCAATAGCGATAATTATCGCTATTGCTTGGTTAGAGGCAAAAAATTTCCACTGAGCTGCGGTGATTTTTATCGCAGATAAACCTTGGTATTACCAAGGTTTATCGCAAATGCGATAAAAATCGCCGCAATGCATGAATATCGCTGAAAAGTCAGCGATATTCATGCATTACCGAGCTAATTCTCTTAGCCATGTTATCCACCTCTCATTGGATAACATGGCTAAGAACTGCTCAGGGCAGGTGTTAGCTTTTGGAGATATTCGCGCTTAGCGCAAATATCTCCATAAGTTGGTAATAGGAGATAGCGATGTTAGCGACTGTTTCCAGTCGCTAAAATCTTGGCACGCCCACTTTGCATGTCATTAGTGATAAATATCACTGACATGCAAAGTGGGGCCCAAGATGGTCGCTATCTCCTACTAGCTGTCGCTAACTGGTGTAGGTAATAGGGAGATAATTTTATCTCCGCTTTCTTGGCTTTTAAAGCCAAAAAAGCTGAGATAAACCCCCTTGATAATATGCCCCCCAGTTCTCTGGCTTTCTGAACAAAATAAACTGGAGGTACCAAGAAAACAATTAAGAGGTTTTTTAAGATCGCTGGGTTATTCTTTTCAAAGGATGGAGAAAAGTATTTGCTCCAGCAAGGCACTAGACAGGGGACAAAGAGCTAAATAGTTCCAAGACGAAAATTAAATGAAGTCCACTTGCTCATTGAACTCCGTCTATTCTCTTAAATTCCTGTGAAAAAGCCAGGTGGGTCAGGTGCTTCACTATATTAATTGAATAACAAAACGTGTAGGGTCCATTATGGCCTGGGGTGCATTAGCAGGACCCTTTACTGTGCATTACCAGGACCCTTTACTGTCTGTTGATGTTTCTCAAGTAATCACTTTATGGATATGTACCCAAACCTCTATTTGACCTGGTATGATATCAAATTTAACAGGAATATAAAATGCATCCATTATCCAACCAACTGCGAATTTCCTTACCATTTTAAGGAACAGAGTGACAGGTCTGTGTGGGTGATAGCAGAGCATTGCTTGAAACCAATCAACATAGACACCTACCTGCACCCCTTCTAAGCCCTATTTTTCATTATAGTATAGATGCTGATGATTTCCAGAAACACACGCATTTCTATATTCACCACTGGTTTGACAAATGATTTAATAAAGGTATTTTGTTGAGAATAACGCCGCAGGGATATTTAAATATTTATAGGTAGCAGACTGTATTTATTCCGCTCTCTCTGTCATGGAGCGCTGTTTCAGGCTGATTCGATTTCCTCATCGTTTTGTTCGTCCCCTTTCATATATTTTAGCATTTTAATAAAAAAATAAAAAAAGTTTAAGAATGCAGCATATTTTTTCTTGCTTTGGAAATAAATTCTCCCACCCCACCCGAACATAAAATCGTGTATTACTTTATGGAAAAAAATAGGTTAACGATTTAAACATAGCATTACATTCCCCGCACTGCCTCTTTCCTTGTTTACCATCCAGCAGCCATGATGCTGTAAAATCCTCAAAATTATTTTTTTTGTAATCTCATACATAAGCATTCTCTGACAGTGCCCATATATCAAACAACTGGGGAATTTACTGCTGCCACCATGTATGCCAGAACACCACGCCGCTGCTCTATTTAATGGCGCATAGCAATCAATGCAACACAGCACCAGCGACGTGTGTGAAAGCACTGCAGCATACTGAAAACAACCAGCAAAGACTAAATTGCTTTTGATTTTATGAAGGATTCTAATCTTCTGCAAGCCTTTTGTTTTAGCCTATGCTTTAAAGCGTAATTTGCGCCCCCCTGCCTTTGTTATTTATGATTTGGGTATGAGTGTTACATGTTTTGCCTACTTTTCAAGCGACACACAATTCTTCATAGTTTTAGTTTGTGTTTTGTCGTAGTTTGCGTCTTGTAAGCAGTTCTTAAATGAATTCATATTTAAGGGAGCCGGGAGAATAAAAACTAGAGTAATGTGTAATTTGGTAGCAGAAAACTATCTGGAAGCCTATTCACTGAGCTCCTCCACAGGTAAAAGGTCAATTTATCACCTATTAAAAATGTACAGTTTTCAGTGTTGATGTTTTGGGGCTCAGGAGTTTGTAGATCTAACCAGAAAGATGCCAAGAACTCCCCGCTGTAAATATCCCCCCTGCATTACTACTGTACTGTATTAGAAAATCTTCTAAATAAAAACTTTTTGAAATAATTTTTTTTTTACAGTTTTACACGATCACCTCAATTTTTTTTTGCAATGCTGCTGCTGGTTTCATTGACCATGTGCACTGGGACTTTGCTGACCAGGCCTAGTGCAGCTCCTATGACCCCTACGTTTTTTTGGGACTATACTCCAAATTGACATATTTAACTTAACTGGTATGGGCCAGGTGTACAAACACATTTTCCCATAGACAGAGAATGGGTAAAACAGTTTGATACATCTGGCCCTAAGTTTCTAGTATATGGTACAAAGTGTACCCAGGACCTTTAGTTTAAATGTCACTGGTAGACTGCAGCACCCAGTATGCCACCTTCTAGTGACAGGGGAAACAGCCTTGCAATGTGGGCTGAGCCAAGCATGCCATTTCCATGCAAGCAGAGCAACGCCTGCCTGAACCGCGCATCTGCTGTAACCACGCATATGCCTTAGCCACATAAGGCAGTCAGCGGTCTAGATGTGCGGATGGGCAGGTGGGGGAACAGGAAGGATCAGAAGAGGAAGTTTCAGTATGTGGTCTGGTAAGTGGGGCTGGGGCAAGGTTTGGGGTTAGTTTTTGGGGTGGAGTTGGTTTTAGGGCGAGGGGCGAGGGCGTTACTGTAGTTTTTTGGCAGGGGGCAGGGTTTTAGGGTTCAGGCCAGGGGTATTGGGGTAGTTTTAAGGGCTGGGGCCAGGTCTAAGGGCTTCAGGGCGGGGCAGTTTTCAGGGGTGGGGTTAGTTTTAGAGCACATGGTGGAGGGGCTAGGTTTAGGGTAGTTTTTTGGCTGGGGGCATGTTTTAGGCATCAGGGTGGCAGGAGGTGAAGAAGCAGTTTTCAGGGCTGGGGTTCTGTTTTAGGGCTCAGGGCAGGGTGGCTTGGATCGGGGTAGTTTTTTGAGCAGAGGCCGAGTGTTAGGGCTCAGGGTCAGGAGTTAGGGTAGTTTTAAAGGCTGAGGCGGAGTGGATTGCAGGGCTGGGGTATCGGGTTTTAGGGTACAGGGTGGGTGCAATGTACCACACATATCCCTTTAGCAAGCATGCCTTCACAACAAAATTTGTTGTAAAGACATGAGTGATAAAGATGCAGTCGTGGTTCCGACTTCATTGTTTAGGCATGGTTGGTTTTGGAATGTATGGTTGTATCATACAATCCATGGCCAGTGCAAACATGATGGCCTATCATGGTAGCTTGGCTATGGTAGTTTTAAAACTGCAATTCAACCTGTCAAAATCAACTCTTTTGACAGGTCAAAATCTTCCTGTTAAGTATTATTAAGTCGCCCTTATTTAAACCTTATAAACCTTAAGGCCAGGTGAATACTAGGACATGTAGAAACGGAATGTTACACGTGTCCTTACAGTAAAAAGGCCTCAAAAGCTATTTGCACAGGTAACAAGGCTGGCTGTTCCATAAGAAAAAACTGGATTACATTATTACAATTAATAATTCTGATTTCAGTTAGGCAACAGCTAGGCTCTTTTCAATAGTTATTTGAATTCCAATGTAAAATTGAATTTGTAACAACTACTAAGGAAAAAGTAAATCTTTCCAGCCTAAGGCCACTGGAGACCCATTTGCATGAGCTCCAAAGGTCACATGGCATCAGCATAGCCACCTTGATGACCTTCCAGAGCAGAACAAGGACTGGGCTTGAGGAGGTGTTCCTGGCCCTCTGGGAAGATGACCATTGTGGCTGTGTCACTGAAAATATGCATAGACGCCCAGAATCGAGCAATTACCACAGAGGAAACCAAAGCAATTGTGAGTACCATCCACTCTGGTGCTCCTTCGAACATTTGCTCCCCCATACATTTGACAAAGTTTCAACCCCATTAGCAAAGCTCTCATCCCCGTCCTCAACATCTCCATTGACACAGCAACCTTCCAGGAAGCCTAGAAAATTTCATCTGTCAACACCCCCCTAAAGAAACCCTCAGCAGACCCAGCCAAACTTGTGAACTACCACCTGATATTCCGCCTGCCAAACCCAGTCAGGGTATTAAGAAAAGCCATCCACAGATGCCTTGCTGACCATCTCGCTAACCACAGCTCCTTGATGTCACACAATCAGGCTTCAGACCTAACCGCAGTACAGAGTGGGTTCTCATTGCAACAACAGACGATATGCAGACACTCCTCGATAGAGGAGAAACCGCAGCCCTCTACGCAGCTTTCGACACAGTCTCACATCTCATCTTGATCAGATGAATTCACATGGCTGGCATCTAAGGACCTGCCATCAAATGTATATGCACCTTCCTTAGTGGAAAAATACAAACAGTCCACAGGATACAATACCCTTCAGAAGCTTAGAAACTCATTTACAGAGTCCCACAGGAATTCTTGCTCAGCCTGACCCTCTTCAACCTCTACGTGATGCCACTGGCAGGAGTTATCTTCGCACACAGCATCAACATACCCACCTACTCTGACAACAGAAAACTGATGTTTTCCTCACAGGCAAAACACCATGCCCCAGAAAAACTTCAACTCAAGCATAACCAAAGTGGCCTCCCGGATGAAGTCCAACTTCCTCAAACTAAACAGGGACAAGACTGAATTGGTTATCTTTAGGAAAAAAGCCTCTCCGTGGGACTCCGCTTGCTGGCCTAGACACCTTGGGCCCAGCCGCAGCACACAAGGAAGAAACCTCAGAATCCATTTTGACAGCACGCTGGACATGTCGGCCTTGGTCAACAGTATCACCACAGCCTGCTGCCATACCATAAGGATGCTGAAAAAGATATTCAAGTGGCTATCTAACAACACCTGGAAAACCATAACCTAAGTACTCATCACCAACAACAGACAAACTATTGGAACACCCTTTCAGAAAGTCAGAGGAATCAACAACTAACTCTCAAAAAGGCTTCAGACCGTCCAGAACACAGCAGCCAGACTGGTCCTCAACTCCCCATGATGGTCTCATATTACTCCAATCCTAAGGGAATTTCAGTAATTACTGAGATAGAAGCGCACACAATTCAAGCTTTCCACCCACGCATACAATTCACTTCTCAACATAGGCCCAGACGACCTGGATAGCTGCTTGCAGTTCCACCAACCAACCATTCAGACACCTGCTCAGCTGGACTCTCTCTAGCACACATCTCAAGTATTCGCAAAAGCAGAGCAGGAGGTCGGGCTCTTTACATTGCCGTAAAGAGTGGAAAGACTACAGTCATAACATTAAAGCCTCTTTACCTGAAGATCTGGGTCTTCGAGTCGGCCCCTTCGAGGCTAGCACAACACACCTGCAAAGCGCTGGTGATAGAGCTCTACACAAATCCACACAACATAACATTGTAAAGTAGTCTGGGTTATAGTTATAATATAAAAAACAAAAAGCAATGGGTTTAAATTTGAATATTTCAAATTTTTTAGGTTCATTATTTAACTTTTTATTTTTGGTATAATATGACTCACACTTGCCTCGATAGGTATCAACAGGCTTTATGTGGCAAGCATAATATAGTGTAAATATGTGAATATAAACGTGTAGGGTGAAAATCATATTAAACGTAAGGCATCTTTTAGGAGAAAACTAAAGGAGCAAATAAAAAATAAACTTAAAAAACGAATTCGACCATCTAAGGTTGTTGAAGTAAGTTATTCAACCATTAAGGTAAATCAGATCCTTGCAGTTTATCCACCTTTCATTGTCAGTATAACATCTCTTTAAAATGATTCTCCTGTGATAACTTAGGACAGGTTCTTAAAGGTCTATGGATGTCATATTCAAAGTAATGTTTAAAAAATCCAACTTGGATGGCTACCAACTGCAAGAGGCAATTTAATTATTGTCTGCATTTGTAAAAGGTGCGGTGCAGGGTGGATGCATTCGAGGGGAAGTTGAAATATCACCAGTGACTTAAGTAGCACGTGGTACCTTCGAATCTTTCCTCTGAGAACCAATTCCGCAGAGCACTATCTGAAACACGATCAATATCCAGACCAGAATGATTGGAGCTGAAAGAGGAGGAGAGGGAAGAATGGCATAAAACTGATTCATGAATGGGAATCACGCATAATTATCAGATGCAGGTTAGGCTGGTCCATCTTCAAGTCTCATTTTAATGGTGGCTGTCAGGAGGCAATAACCCAAGGCTGACATTGACCTTGGAAAGCTGCAAAGGTTTCTGGTTTTCTAAGACGATTTTTTTATGGATCTTCAGTGCACTGAGTATTAACCACTGACATTTTTAAGAGCAAATTTATCATTATTATTTATTGTGAAAATAATGTTTTGCTCTTTCACAGGCAGTCAGTGTTTCCTCTGGATTAAAGGAAGTTCTACCCATGCCTTCAATGGTCTGTTAGAAACTGGGCTTGCCCCCTTGGGCTTTTCACTTCTGGGTCTGGCATTCAGAGGTTGTGGATAATGTGCATTTGGATTTCTGTATGCAGTGGCGTCACTAGGGGGGGCGTGGGGGGGTGCGGACTGCACAGGGTGACACCATCACCTGGGGTGACACCAATCGCACACCAGGTGATTGGTGTCACCCCAGGTGATCGTGGTTAGTGGGGCAGCTGCATCAGCAGTCTAGAGGTGACTGTCAGGGGCCCTTGTGAACTGAGCCTGAAGAGGGTGCGTAAAAGATAGAGGTTGTCTTTGTAGCAACGTGACATGATTGTGTCAGCAGATTGTGGAGACACGTGCCATGAGTCTGTCCTCAGTGCTGAACGTACAGGAGTCTCACTGGTGGCTGAAGGGAGTCTGCCCACAGTTCTGGAAAGACAGAAGTCTTCCCGGGGTATACAAGGGTTAGGATTCTGTTCTGGGCGCTACAGGATCGGGAGTGCGCCTGGGCTTGATGCTGGCTACGTCTGTAAAGATGCCAAGGTGACAAGAGTCTGCCCATAAGGGATATGGGCCCTCCATGGTGCTGAAGAGACAGGAGTCTGTCATGATAGTTGAAATAAATGGAGTCTGACCTGGGCGATGAAGGAACAGGACTCTGAGGGGCGCACGCATGTTCCATTTTTTGGGCTGAGTTCGGGGGTTGCTTCATGTCATGCAGCAACCCCCCGGTCTCCTATGGGCAGGAAGTAGTTCCCCTGCTCTAGCTAATCACAATGCTGCCATTGCAGTGTTGTGATTGGCGCAGGGGAGGGAGGTAGGCTGCTTGAAGCCTACTTCCCTTCCTGTTGGAAAAAACGCGGCAGTCCGGTCAGGAGCGTTGAAGCAGCGCGGAACGGGACCAGGTTGTAAGGTACGTTTTTTTAAATTATAACATGGGGTGACACCTTTACCTGCACTGGGTGACACCAACCCTAGTGACACCACTGTCCTTAGGGAAACATCCTTTACAACGCAACTTTTACCACGCAGTGCTATTACAACGCAGGTTTTACAATGAAAACCATTACAACGCATTACCAATGAAGAAAGAAAACTAGCTATCACTGTTGAGGATGCCAGTTCCGCATTACAATCCCTTGAACATTTATTATTTCAGAACATCATACCCTCACACACACTATAATTTTTGTGGTGGTCCATTAGTCCATTAGTCCACAAAATCTCTTGAAACAGGTTATCGATCTAATAAAATGTTAATTTTAAAATCAATTAACTTTGACAGCCATATATAAAAACTATTACAAATAGATTGACCACATTTTATGAAGTGATGTCTGATAAGACAGACAACTATCCGAAGGGTAGATAGAAAAAGTGCAAATTCTGGCACATCTCGTCAGATGTAAATGTGGTAGAGGCAAACAATGTAATGCAACTGAGCTCCAGGATAAAGCTAACAAATATGTACCAAGGAATTCAGACATAAAGTGATTAATAGTGTAAACAAGCAGCACAAATTTAGTGCAATAGTCAAAATGCACTGGTTGATATACTTTTCTTAAAATTACTGAACATTATAGAATCTGGGTCTTAATTTAAAAATGTTATAGTTAAGGAAATACATAATTTGCTTAAATTAAGAGCTGTTGTTGTTTCGGTCTGTCCTAATATACCTCCAAACTCAATTAAGTGAATGATGGATCGATAGTCCATGAGAGCTTTGATAAATTCACTTCATTTCTTGCCCTACCACAACATTTCCTAGTAAGTTAGGGACCCGTGACCCATAACTCACACTCATTATCATTATGATACAAAATTATCTGTAAAAAGGAAACGTTGTAGTTCCTTCCCAATCGCAAACAGGAGTACGGAAGATTTTATTGCGGGTGTATAAAGTGGGAAATAATTTCTATTGTCAGCCTTTTAAGATGCATATATTGCATTTCACCGTATTGATAGAGAAGCTTTTCATTGATTCCAGAATTGCCATGTTTTTGTCCTATTATATGACTGCTGAAGTATTCAAGATAATACATTCTTATTTTATTGGCCGGGATCTGAAAGTGAGTACATTATTCGAGGAGATCTTGATGACAGGAAGTGGTATGCTCAATCTTTGAACCCCAAAACTGGGTATGATGTGACTTCTTAACCCTTTATGAGGACCTCATCAGTTAAAACCACCAAATAAATTAATTACAGGACCAAATACCTCAGAGAGATTGTGAGCATAATATATGAGTAATGAGCCAAGTGAGCCTGTTGGTGTTTTCTGATTGTATCTTAATGAATCGCATGATATCTTAAGTTTTGTTGAACTCACATTCCTTGGCAGCTGTGAGTCCAACATAGTTGCAGGTAATCACAGTTTCCTTCTGAAATCCTGGATTCCTCTTCTTTGAGAACAATTTGTTGATGCAATTTAATTGACTTTCACTTGGTTTCATTGGCTACTTGGGGTTAGCTGCTTCAATTCAAAGTAGACATCTGAACTGAAAGAGTACATAAGCTATGGTCTTAGTATTCAAGGAAGCTGGGCTGTGAGCTGACCATCACCGAGATAGTATATACAATGGATTGTCATTTCATTGTTACATAACTGATCAGGGATTATGTGTTTTTCGAAACAACCAGAGCAGACACTATTGATTACATTTTTTAGTTAAAAAATTTGACACCATGGAATACATATAGAAAATGTACTAACCGAGGGAGGAGCTTCACGCGCAACCAAGATGGCTGCGTGAGCACAGGGCTCCCGAGACCCTCGCTACCTCCCGCATTTATCCTGTAATATATCCTGTCCCTAATTGATGACTTCGTGTAGATGAACCACGGGTGAGGGGAAACCTGTGATCGGATTTTGAATCGGACACTGGGAACCGATTGGACGTCTTCGGACATCAAGACTGCTAGCTTGACTGGGGATGTCACCGACCTGCAGACAGAGGTCCGCAATCTGCGAACCTCCAACGATCTCTTTGCTCGTCGTCTGGAGGAGTTCGAGGGAAGAGCTAGACGTAATAACGTCCGCATTATAGGGGTCCCGGAAAAGGCGGAGGATCCTGCAGCTGATCTCTTTGTGGAAAATCTCATAGTCACCCACCTCGTACCTAAAGGACTGAGTACGATTTTCACAGTCGAGCGGGCCCACAGAGTTCCGGGTGGTAAACCTAAGTCGGGGGCCCCACCGCGGCCTATTATTGCTAGAATATTCAACTTCAGAGAACGGGACGCTATTCTGTAGGCTTCGCGGATAGGTGGGCCTATGAAGTTTGAAAATACAACTGTGAGTTTCTACCCGGACTTCACGCAAGCGGTCCTGAAACAGAGACTAGGTTTCATGGGTGTCAAAAGGAAACTGAGAGCCATGGGCCTAAAGTATGCGATGCTCTTTCCGGCCAAATTGAGAATTGAATTTGAGGAGCGGACATACTTTTTTGACCGACCCGAGGTGGTGGCGGACTGGCTAGACACTTTGCCCAATCAACGTGGCCAAGAGGGACAATCTGGCGGAGCGGAAGGCGGATCGGAGGAGCAGGAGTAGGCGCTTGGCCTTTGATTTCTGAATCCTCACGTTGGCCTCAAACAGTGGTTCGCTAATCTAGTTGTGTGATCTGAAGTGACAATTAGGGGGGTGGCGGGGCTATTGGTGGGTCTTCTCCTCCTCTGTTTTACTTTTTGTAGTTTAGTTTGATGCTAGGGCGACAGGCACACTGCAAGTTGGGGTGGCTGTTTAGTCTCACGCAGGGGTGCTGGGTGGGAGGGTCTGTAACCGGTTGTGGTTTGGGGGTGGGGGGGTTATTGTTTGGGCGTTTGGGTTCTTTGCAAGGCAACGTATTAACTCATCATCTGATTGAAGTGCTGAGTTCTGGAGAGGGATGGGTCTGTTTACATTTTCGGGATGGGGTAGGGGATTGAAATTGATTAGTTGGAATGTGAATGGGCTGGGGGATAGGATAAAACGTGGGGTGGTGTTGCAATTGTTGAAACGTTTTTCCCCTGATGTGATACTCCTCCAAGAAACACACTTGATAGGCAACACTTGTCATGCTATGAATAGGAGGGGATATCGTTTGGTCGCCCATGCTGGGTTTACCTCTGGATCTAGGGGGGTAGGTATCCTTATAAAGAATACCCTCCTGCTAGAGATTGACGCAACGGTTCTAGATGATAGTGGGCGCTATGTTGCTCTTACTGGGAGCTGGGAGGGTCATACCCTTTCCTTGGTTTCGGTGTATGTTCCCCCCGGGCTTGCAGTCAACTACCTTTGCGGACCTTGGGCGAATCATCCTTTCTCTTCCTGAAGGGACATTATTAATGGGTGGCGACTTTAATTCAGTGGTGTCCGGTAGAGAGGATCGACATCCTCCTCGGGACCTCACGAGTGCCCAGACCTGGCTCCGCCGTTTCATAGATATGATGGGCTTGGTAGACTGCTGGCGGCTGTTACATCCCGCCCAGCACCAATATACTTTCCATTCGGGCGCTCATGGTAGCCTTTCTAGGATTGATTATGTACTGGTGCCCGCTGCACAGGCCCTCTCTGTCACCGAGTTCAGGCATCTGGCGCGGGGTATATCCGACCATTCTCCAGTGTGGCTTCAAATGGATTACAAGCTGGGGCTGTGGGGCGGGTGGCCCCGATCAACCCCTGGTATCTTCGGAACCCTAAAACCCGTGCTGCCCTGGTTAAGTCTCTTGACCAGTATTTCATGGAAAATGAGGGTTCTGTATCGTCCGCTGTGTTCCTTTGGGAGGCTTTGAAAACTGTTATTAGAGGCCAGGCGCTGCCTTTGATTGCTGGTGCGAAAAAATGCAGAAATTAAGAAGTCGTAAAGATTGAAACTGAGATTGTGGATCTGGAGCGGGACCTGGAGCGGGGGGTTACCCGTGCGAAGCTGCATGTTTTGCGTCTCAAGCAACTGGATTCAAAGGCTTTGGTCATGGATGCTGCTAAGGTTATGAGTCGGGAGCAGCAGGGTCGTTTATATGATGTTGGAGATAAGGCCGGTAAATTGATAGCATGGCTGGATAAGAAAGATAGGGCGAGTCGTGTGATGCCGGTGATCGAGAAAATGAATGGCGAGCGGGTTACCGACCCTGAGGAGATCGCTCAATGTTTTGTGGAGCACTTTCAGGCAGTCTATTCCCCTGTGTCGGAGCAGCAGGAGGAGGACTCGCATTTGTTATTACGTGATATCGCATTGCCACGCCTGTCTGACGCAGATAGGGAACATATGGAGTCGGCGATAACTGCGGATGAGGTGGCTCTTGCTATTTGCTCCTTGCGATCGGGGAAGGCTATGGGACCTAATGGTCTCCCCATTGAACTTTATAAAGTGCGCCCTGACAAAAGGCTCCTTACTTACGGGATATGTTTGTGGAATCTCACAAGAGAGGCTCCCTTCCCGGTGATCAGCGTTTGGCTACCATAGTGGTGATTCACAAAGAAGGGAAGCCAAGGGATCGGTGTGCTTCTTATAGGCCGATATCTCTTTTAAACGCTGAACCTAAGATTCTCGCGAAATTGTTGGCTAATCGATTAATAACTGTGATTAGCGAGTTGATTCATCCAGATCAATCTGGTTTTATCCCACACAGAAACACAGCTCTGAATGTTAGGCGGTTGCATGGTGTTCTCGCGAGGGCCGCAACGTTGCGTGAGCCGGCCACCTTGGCTTCCTTGGATGCCACGATGGCGTTTGATACCGTGGAATGGCCGTATTTGTGGGCCGCCTTGGCTAAGTTTGGATTTGGTCCAGGTTTTATCGGCTGAGTGCGGCTCCTCTATGAGGACCCCCTGGCGCAGATTGTTGTTAATGGGCGGGTTTCCAAGCCGTTCGGTCTGGGGAGAGGTACACAACAGAGTTGTCCCTTGTCGCTGCTTCTGTTTGCCCTGGCCCTCGAGCCCCTCGCTGCATGGATTAGGTGGGAGCCCTCGATGAAGGGTATTCAGTGGTCTCCTGATTTTGAAGATCGTATCTCGCTCTATGCAGATGATATCCTGCTGTACTTAACGTCACTCCAGAAATCACTGATAGTGTTGTTTGATGTATTAACCTCCTTTGGTAGGAACTCAGGCCTAGTCATATATTGGACAAAGTCTTATCTATATGTACTCTGTGGTGAGGTCCCCCTTCTTCCGTGTGATTGCCCCATCCAGGTGACGCAGTCGGGGTTTAGGTACCTCGGTATTTATATCTCACTGGACCCTGTGGCTCGTTATGAGCAGAATTTGATCCCTCCGTTGAATAGGTTGAAATTGGACGTGACGGGTTGGCGTAAGCTCCCGCTTTCGCCACTCGGCCGTGCAGCTCTTTTCAAGATGATGTCTTTGCCACGTTTCCTCTATGCTCTCCAAAACACTCTAGACATAGTTCCGGCTAGTTATTTTCATACAGTGGAGGGTCTCCAGAGTAAGTTAATCTGGGATGGTAGATCCCGTATCGCGCTCGCTAAGCTAACACTCCTGTGGTACGATGGGGGTATCGCTCTCCCCGACATCAAGCGGTATTATTGGGTGTCTCAATTGAGCGCCATTAATCATGGCATGTATGGACCCAAATTGAACCCTGCGTTTGCTATAAACAGGTGGTTGTTGCCAAGGGGTGAATATTATAGAGCACTGTATTCGAGATCGGCTGGAGGGGATCTGTCTGGACCTACGAGGACCGCAGTGCGTATGTGGGACAACGCAAATAATGCGATGGGATGGAAAGATCGCATGACTCTGGCAACACCGCTTTTCGCATCTGAGAGGCTGGGTAACCTGAGGAAGACCAAGGGGTTTGAGAAGTGGGACCTGATTGGTATCAGCAAGGTGGGGGACCTCTGGGTCAAGGGAAACATTAAATCATTTGAGGAGCTGAAGACAGAATTTCAATTAAGTGACAGGGAATACTTTTGATATGTTCAGGTCCTTCATGCCTTGAAGTCTATTTACTCAGAGGGTGAAAAGATCCCGGAGTCGGCTCCGCTTGAGGACAGGGTGCTGGATGGTCATGTGCCTGATAGTACTATCTCCTTGATCCACAAGAAACTAATTAACGATAGGGCTGACCTACTGATACAGCTCCGGGACTTATGGACCCGAGATGGCCTAGAGTTAGACGACGAGGACTGGCAGTCGACGATCTCCTCTCCCAAGGAAGTCGCAATTCCGGCTCGTCTCCGGTTAGTGCAGCTTAAGATACTCCACAGGGTTTATGTAACTTGCCCCCTTCTAGTTAGAATGGGATTCTCTGAGGAGGGGTTGTGCAGGCCGGGATGCAGGCTGGTCGGGACGTTTCTCCACATTATCTGTGAATGCCATGAGGTGACCGTCTTTTGGAATGAGGTGCATAAAACGATGGAGGAAGTCACAAGTGTTGCTCTTTTACCCGAGGCCAGGCGCTGTTTGTTAAATGTTTGGGAGCCGACAGATTATAATACGGCATAGACTCAGTGGGCAACCCTTGGGAACATGATCGCTAAAAGGGATATAGCACAGTTGTGGGGGTCCCAGAGGCCACCGACAGTTGAAGCATGGAGGGAGAGTATGGACTGGGCGATGTTTAGGAAGAAAACAGTGTACGTTGCTCGGGGGCGACCCTGGAAGTGGAGCAAGATATAGGGTCCCTGGAACAGTTATCGTGGTGACATTTGCACTCCTCCTAATGTGGCCAATACTGATGCTCCGCTTCCCCCTAAACTCACATTCCTACGGCTGTATTACCTTAACATCGCATTGTCTCTTTTCTCCCCTCCTTGCCTCTCCCATTGTCGATTGAATCTGATTCTGTACTGCCTTTTCCTCCCTCGTATGAACCGATATTTTGTATATTGTATTTTATTGCCTTGTTTGTTTATAATTTTTCAATAAAAAGAAACAAAAAAAAAATTGGTGCCCAACCAGATAATATTATTAAATGCAGATTAAATATTTAGAATGACCATCTAAAAAAAATTTAAAAAAATGTACTAACCAAACTCCCAGGCATCACAAACATCTTTTAGAAAAATTTAATTAGTCATTGACCAAACTAGGGAAAAATAAAGAAGTAACAAATCATAAGAATTCCTCAAATACGTGGCTGTAGGACCTGCAAAAAACATTGTATTCCTTTGGAATTTTTCTCCTTTTCCTTAAGTCTTATTTAAAGAGTCAAACTTTACTTTGCAGCTGATAGGTTAGTAAGACTTGGGCATTATACCTATGAAAGACCCTAAATATTCTTTATAATATATTTCGGCAGGGTACAAATAAAACTTTACTGTTCCAATTAAAGGGAGCAGGGGAATAGCTTGGTCAGTAAGATTGGAAGGTGTGAAATTCAGATTTCCAATAAATCAAGCACAGCATGAGGGGGGCTTATGGGGCAGTGCATATTGTTAGACACAATATTTTTCAAATCAACCAACATTTTTTAAGACTGTCAAAACTGATGAGAGCGAGTGTATGTGTGTGTGTGTTTGTCTATGGGGATATAAAAAATCCAGGTGAAATCCAGGTGCCACCTCAATATACCCCACTGAAATTACTTGTACCCAACCCCCATCCTGAAGCTGATAATGATATGGTCTGACAATTGAACAAAGTCTTATGCCCAATTTCTACATTGAAAAAATAAAGTGAATTAGGAGAAACATTGGGATACTCATTCACCAAACCACAGACTTACATAATGCATCCACTGCAGGGGCCTGTGTTCGACCTCATGGTCACAGGTTCAAATTCCTGTGGGTCCACTCAGCCTTTCATCCATCTGACGTTGATAAAATTAGTACAGTTGGGTAACAATAAACATCTGTTATTCAGTGCCAAGATAACTACAGGTAAACGTGCACTTTACAAATACACTTGTAATACAAAAAATGTCTGCTTAAATTATGACAAAGTTACAATCCAAATCAACAGGTACCACAATGCTAATATGCTGCCTTTTTGTAATTAAGCGCTGTTTGATTAAAAAAGTTAGTGCAAATGCACAGGAACACTGCAAATGACCAGAATGCGAGAAGCTGCTGTTTGCTGCGAATATTTTGTGTTTATTTTAATTTTGCACTGAAATACTGTGCCAAATTCCAGTTTTCCATTTCTCGAACACCTCTAGACAAAATGATTCTCTTTATGTTTTAGGTGGCATGCTACATTAGCCTGAGTCTAAGGACCCCCATATTTTGGCAGATCAGTGAACTGAGGCACACCTAAATATTCTGATATTTCCAAGATCACCGACATTTGGTCAAGTGTAGAAATGTGGAGGCCTGGAGACAGACACAATGGTGTTTTACCACCAGCATTTCAGCTGCTCAAATTCACCTTTTTTGAGCGCAACACATACAACTGCAAATTCCACTTTGAGATAAATAAATGACTAAGGGCCATATGTATCAAAATATCATTTTGTGATTCTCAAATAGTGATTTTTTCTGCAAATCGCTATTTGAGAATATCAAAATGCTATGTATGTAGGATTTGCAATCAATTTTGCGAATCCTACATATTCCTTAATTGCGAATCTCAAATTGCGATTCCCAATTAAGGAATGCCTCCCCATTCATTTCTATGGGCCTAGGCCCATAGGAATGGATGGGAAGACATTCTCAATTTGTGATTCGCAATTTGCGAATCGCAAATTGAGAATGCAATTTTAAGGGTGCAGGGGTGTCCAAAGGACACCCTGTTGCACCCCTGAAATAAGCATGGGTGCACATGTGGCACAAGTGGTGCACATGCATGCCCTAAGGGTGGTAATTTGCGATTAAGGCGAAATTGCACTTTTTTGGTGCTTCTTACATTGCATTTAAGGAATCGCAAAATTTGTGATTCCTTAAATGCGAAAGAAAAATAAGGAATCGCAAATTTTGCGATTCCTGTTTTTGCATGCAGATTTGCTACATACATACCATTTAGCAAAAATGAGTTCGCAAACACCGAAATTCGCAGAACGCATTTGTGCTTGACACATATGGCCCTAAATACATTCACTAGAGCCCAATGCCAATAGAGGCGTGCCAACTATTTAACAAGGCAGGGTCTGTGGTGAGAGAGGGGCTTCATGCTGAACATTAACTCCCCCCCCCTTCCCCCTCACAAACAAAAACTTCCAAGGCTGCTGCATGATGTCCTAGGGAGTTTGCGAAAATCTCAATGAACCTCACCAGTGCTAAGTTTCCAAAAATTGAGCTAGAAATCCACACGGCACAGGATTTTCCAGCTCTTTTTATCTTCTAATATGGAATATTGGGTCATCACCGGGAGACCGTGTGAGCAGGGCCACGTTCTTGTGACACATGGTAGGACTGTGTGTGGTGAGATGTCTCCAATCCTCCTGGACCACAAGTACATTGTGCGTGTTCACGTTCACTGTACTGTATGAAGTGTTAAGTGTAAGGTGGCAGAAACTTATAATACGTGCTTTCATTTTTTAATCCAGAAGGAAGATCATTTATAACACAGCGAGAGAAACCCATTGAAGTGCAGCAGGTATAGCCTGCGGTGCTTATGAAAGATTACTGTTGTAAAGAACACCACAAATGTACTTATGGACCTATTCCAAATTACACTTTACATCGATTAAACCAAATACAAATTAAACCCATTTCTGTCCCTAACTTTCAAGGTCGCAAAAATTGAAGAATGGGATATTTTGTTCCAAATGCACTTACTTCTCTGCACAACTCTCAACAATGACTGTACTATTGAGGGCCCGGGAGAGAGAGAAGCAAAGGCGAATTTGAAAAATATATTTATTAACAGCAAGCAAGTTGGGCCTGCTGCAGTTGTGACCAGTGGATATATATGTAACTAGGTTGTTAGGCTAAAGAGAGAGTGTGGCCGTCTTGTCATGGTCCTTAGAGATCATAGGTCAATACTTTCCTATTATCTCAGAAATGTTTTCCCCACTTTGATAGTTAGGAATAAAGAACGAGGATTTACTCAATGAAAAACACATGCATGCAATGCAAGAGTAACCCAAACAAAACAACAATACATGTTTAACATTTCCAAACTAATTTATTTAAAAAGAGGAAAATGTGATGAGCAAAATAGGACACAGATGACACATTCAAAAGCAGATGTGAAGAATATTGCAAAATCAAAGACAGATCTATGAGAGACACTCAGGGCTATGAGCCCTTGCGTCACATTTGCGCCGCCGGTGCGTCACTTTTTGTGACGCACCAGCGACGTAAAAGATGAGCCTTGTTGCACCATATTTACAATGTGACGTATAAAGGTGGATGCGTCACTTTGTAAACCCCTGCACCACATTGTACCTGCACCAGCTATAATGTATGCTGGGTGGGCGTTCCAACGCAAGAAAGGGTCGTAGAAGAAACGCAGTGAAATCTATGAGATTTCACTGTGCCACTTCTAGGACACAAATGCGGCAATATCTTACACCTGCCTCATGGCAGGCGTAAGTATGACGCAGGCACATTTCACATGGGACTTGCCCATGTGTAATGACCCATTGCTGGAGTTGCGTCACTTTTGTGACACACTCCAGCAATGCATCATTTTTGCACCTACAGATACGTCAGAAATACTGATGTATCTGTAACTCCTTGCGACATGATGCATCATTCTGTAAATATGATGCATCATTGGTGTGGCAAGGAGGGCGCAATGAAAAGTGACGCATCCCTGTTTTCAAGCAGCGATGCGTCACTTTTCATAAATTAGGCCCTCAACGTTAGTCTAAGGGTTGTCCTTTGCACCTGAAGCTAAAGAGAGTATTGTTGGCTATAAGGTGATGGTTTGCCCTTTCACACATATAAAAAAACTTGAAGGTAAAATAATCCTCAAAATGTAAGTCTATAAACTGGGCTCTACTAGACTAAAACCACACTTTCACAGTACAACTGTAGCTTCAAACTTCACTGTTGAAAAATATGAAGTGGGTTGGGTGGCTAGAATATATCTGGAGGTTACTTTTTGCAGAGACTTGGTGAATTTTCCCACTCATACAGAGACTATTTCAGAATTACTTCTTTGTCTTATTATTCTAGGACTCCAAAACTCTTAGGAAACGTTCTTGAGGTCCAGTCCATGGGTTCAAGTTGTGAAAGAGCTCTCTGCCATTTCAGGTTAGGCCCAGTGCAATAAGTCCAGTTTCTCCTGGTCCCTGGGATTTCTTTGTGATAGACATGGGGTCTCTGGTTGGCTAGGGAATGCACCTAAGCCTGGCAGAACCCACCACTCTAGTTAGAGCAAGTACGTTACACTGCAAAGATAACCTGTGTTCACCTCCCTGGCAGCTTGGCACAAAGCAGTCAGGCTTATCCCCAGAGGCAATGTGTAACCTAAAAGAGAAACACAATGAACACACCACAAAAGAGATTCCACACAGGATTACATATATAGATATAGTATATTGTGTATAACGCATAGGCCAACAATGGCATGATTCCTAAACACTGTGCATAATATGCAAATGCTGGGACAATACTCATTATCCTGATCAAGCAAGAGCTAAAAATTACATCCATTATAACCTCAGGGCACGAAATGCAGCGGATTAGGTCAGGTAAACTAACCTAACTAAACTAACGAAATTGGCACATGTCATAAACTGCAAGGGCTGCATGCACTGGGCGCCTATTATACGTACTACGGTCATTTAACACAAAAACTGTTGGTTATCCAGAGTACACTGAGGGTAAAATGAAAAAGATGCAGTGTATCCTTCCCAAGTTATCCTCTTTTCCTGGGATATTACATTGAGGGACATATAGCAATAGCCATTTAGGGAAATTATTGTAAAGTCCTCGGTGATTGCTTGGAGAGCACTCAAGAGTTTCGCATTCCTGCCCAATCAGTGCAAAGGAAATGCAGCGGTTGCCTTAAGAGTGATGGGGCAGCTGTCAGGTCCATATGCAAACAGCAGACGTTGCGGGCCCTCTCAAATATGCACAGTAACTTGATTATTGTGCGCTGGCTGGTTGAGGTTGTCTGCAGATCTCTGGCATGGGGCAGCAATGTCGTCCGCTGTCCTCGTCTTGCTGTTGAAGCTTGCAGTGGCGCCGTCATCGTGGTTAGGACACTCTGGTTGGGGCTGGCGGTCCAGCCAAGTTCCACCGGCGAGACTTGATTAGCATGTGTTGCTGCATGGGGTGGGGGCCACTTTGAGAGGGTTTTTCTGGTTCAGCAGCATTGAAAGGCGCCATCAGACTGTGCCTAAGAAAAGGGTCCTTGAGAAATCAATGTACAGTTCGATTTTGGACTTAATAAAAGTCGGAGCTGTTCATGCGAGGGCCTGAAACGTAATACAGCCCATCTTAAAAAGGGCCCTTTCTTTAATAGGGAGCCAATGGAGGGACCTGAGGAGGGGAGTGACGTGATGTGATTTAGGTAAGCCATAAACCAAGCGGGCAGCTTGGTTCTGCACGAGTTGGAGCCGTCGAATGGCGTAGGCAGGAACACCATCGTACAGTATATTACGGTAATCTAAACGGGAAAGAACCATAGCCATAAGAATCAACTTAAGAGCTGAAAAAGAGAAAAACCCGTGAGATCTTTCGAATAGTGCGCAAAATAAAAAAACAAGAAGAAACCACTGTGCTAATCTGGGAATGTAGAGTAAGGTGTTGATTGAGCGTAATCCCCAGTGTTTTAACAGAGGAAGAAGGGAAGGGGGGAAGACCAAAAGAGGGGGGCCAGAAGATAGAAGACCAAGGGTTGAGGTTTCCACCAGTGAGGAGAAGCTCGGTTTTATCAGGGTTGAGTTTAAGATGGTTGAAATTCATCCAATCCCTGATAAAGACCATCACCGACTGGAAATTGTGAATGGAGTCAGGGGAATCAGAAAGGTTAAAAATGAGCTGGAGGTCATTGGCGTAATTAAACACCGTGACATCCATCCTCTGCAAAGCAAAAATAAGTGGAAAGATATACAAATTAAAAAGAAGAGGGGAGAGAGAAGATCCCTGGGGGACGCCACATTGCACTTTGCGCGTAAGGAAAGAAAAGTCCGCCAGATGGACTGCCTGTGAGCGGTCTCTCAGAAATGAACTAAGCCAGGCCAGGGCAGAACCTCCAATGCCTGCCGCCTCGACACGGAAAAGAAGGATGGTATAGTCCAATGTGTCGAAGGCGGCCGACAGATCAAGAAGAACCAGTGCCTGTGGGAGGTTAGCATCTAACCCCTCTCTAAGTGTGTCCATGACAGAGACCAGCACTTTTTCGGTAGAATGGAGAGGGCGGAACCCTGCTTGGCACGGAGCGAGATAGCCACTGTCCTCGATGAAAGAACTGAGGACTTTGGTGGCATGGCATTCAAGGACTTTGGCCAGATAAGGAAGGAGGGAAATAGGCCGGTAGTTTACTAGCGCTGTTGGGTCTGCACCTGTTTTTTTTTAAATTGGGATGATGGTAGCTGTTTTATGGCAGAGAGGAACAATTCCTGATTTAAGGGTCTCGTTAAGGAAAATAAGAGGAGGAGAAGGACAGGTCAGGAAGATGTCGTGCAGGATATGGGCCGGGCAGATGTCGGAAGGGGATCCAGACTTAACACAGGGAAGCAAGGAAAGGAATATTTCTTTAGACAGGGAAGTTATATGATCTAGGTGATGAGTATTGAGTGGTGGGTCAAGGTTTGAAAAAGCTGGGGAGGGAGAGGGAATGTTGGCCTTAATATCTGCAATTTTATTAATGAAAAAAATTGTTCAGTGAATCACACAGGGGTTGGGAAGTTACAGGCTTGGAAGTGGTCCTGTCTGAAGAGGCCAGTTCAAAGACTGTAGCAAAGATTTCCCTGGGTTGGCTCTCTGCCCTGAGGATCTTGTTGGAAAAATAGTTGGTTTTAGCGTCGAGGATGGCTTTCTTGTACTCAGCCTGAATAGAGGAGTACAGTAGTTTAGAGGCAGTGCAATAAGTACGTCTCCAAGCACGCTCTGCTCGGCGAACAGCCAGTTTTTTCTCCTTGAGCTCCGGGCCGAACCATTTGTTAACATCATGGGCGCGTCTTACCCTAATACGCCTTAGAGGGGCCACCTGGTCACAGGCGTTGGACAGCCATTTATTTATGGTTTCTGCTTGGAGCGCTATGGCGAGTTCCTCTATAGCTGGGCTAGAAGCTAATAGAGAGGAGAGGAGAGGAGAGGAGAGAAGAAATGTCAGCTTTGCCCCAGTTACGAGCCCAGGTGTTCCTAGGCAGAGGGGATTTTGTTAAACTTAAATCCAAAGAAAAAGAAATCAAATAGTGATCGGACCACAAACAGGGGGTGACAGTGGGAACAGGAATAGGGATATTAAGAGACCAAACTTGGTCCAAAATATGGCCCTGAACATGGGTTGGAGTATGAATGTGTGATATGAGATTCAGACTGTGAAGTAAATCAGTGAAGTCTCTGGAGGGGGCATCTTCAGCCGGGTCAGATGGCCAAAAATTAAAATCTCCAAGTACCAGGACCACCGAATTGTTCACAGCCAGTGTGGCTAACAAATCCTGAAAGGCCGGAAGGAAGTGGGGCATATTTTGGGGAGGACGATACATCAAAACACAAGTGATTGGCATATGAAAAGAGGTGGAACGTACTACCAAGTAGTCGACTGCTGGAATAAGTGAGTAAGATAGTAGTTGAAAATGTAAACCGGAACGGATAATCAGAGCCACCCCCCCCCCCCCCCCCTGCTTTACCAGAATGCTGATCTGCCCGTAAAGCATAGTACGAAGTGGGCAGGGGTGCAAGTAAATTGGGCAGGGAATCCTGGCAGAACCAAGTTTCCGTGAGGAACAGTAGGTCCGGTTTTTGAGTATCCAAAAAAAATGGTGTTTAACAGCCGACCGTGTATTTAACAGGAAGGCCGAGATGGTCAATATGTGACTTGCTTTTGGGAGGGAGGAGGAGTGAGGCTGGTGGGGGGTCGGGATAGTGAGGGCAGATTGGGTGGAAGAAGAGGTGAAGGATGGACGCGTGAAATACCAGCATCCATAATGTGCCCCAATGTTACTTGATTTAAATCCCAAGAGCCTTGGTGTGCGCAGAGTATGTCGGGGTGTAGGAGACAAAATGGGCATAATGCTGTGCCCCTGGCCCCGTCTGGCCGCAATAGTCGCGCCCGCTGCGCTCGTCCGCTACGCGCACGAGGACACATGCGCGTTTTATGGCATGCACCCCTGAGCAGCTGGACCGCTAACTTCGGTCTCACCAGCCTTCAGGCTACACCCAAAATGGCGCCCGCACGCCACACAATCGGCACGAGCAGCCGCAGTGGACCGGAGCTGGGGAGGCCAGTAGGTAAGCCAGTAGGGAAGCAGTAGGGAAGCAAGTAGGCTATATGGTGGTTCTTCCTGGCAGCTCAGCAGTGCCTAGTAAAACCAAAGTCAGGGAGTAGCTGACTGCAGGTCAACTAACAGAAAATCAATTCAGTGAGACTTTTGGCCACCTAGCAAGTTGCATACAGCAGAGCAACAGCAGAAGAGAAGTCCAGATGAGAGCTTTGTGAAGCACAGAAGTCCTTCAAACAGAGGTTGAGTCCCAGTCCCAAAAGTGCTCTAAAAATGTGGGGTCATTGCCCCTGTACTTCTACTCCAAGTTTCTTTTATGTAGAGGTGACTTCAAAGAAATCTTAGAAGTGCACAATACCCTCTTTCAACTCAGTCCTGACTCCAGACATACAGTATGGGGTAAATTAGCCCTTTGTGTGAGGGTAGGACACAGCTTGTACAAATGTAAGTATGACCCTCTCCCTTACTCCCAGCATATGAAGACTATTAGCATGCAGCTGGATGCAGATGCCTCTACTGTCACACCCAGCCCTCCTTGTGTTGAGGCTGCCTGTGAATGCATGTACAACGTGTAATTGTCACTTTGCCCTACACATGGATTGGAGTCAGGCTGCAAAGCACTGGAGCTATAAGCACAGAGAAACTTTCTAAAAGTGGCATTCCTAAAATAGTAATGAAAAATCCATCTTACCCAGTAAGCAGGCTTTATTACTACCATTCTAAACATACCAAACATGGCAACACCACTCCTTTCAGGTCAGGAATTACCACTTAAACAAATATAAGGGAATTCCCAATTCTAGCCTATCAGAGGAGTAAGCCTCACAGTAGTGAGACACAAAATTGTCTGTTTGTCACTATCTGGACATGCCACACAATGAAGGTACATGTCCTATCTTTTACTTACAATGCACCGTGTCCATAGGGCTACCCATGGCCTACCTTAGGGGTGACCAATATGTAGTTAATAGGGGGGTTTAATGCTTTACAAGTAGTTTTAAATGCCAGGTCAATGCGGCTGTAAACTACACACGATGGCCATGCAGTGGCAGGCATGAGACAGGCTTGAAAGGCTGTCTGTGGGTGGCGCAAGTAGAGCTGCAGGCCTACTGGTACCATTTATTTTCAGGCCCTGGGTTTATGGTATACCACTTTCCAAAGAACTTACATGCAAATCCAATATGCCAAACAGGTGTAAATTAAACTGTTGGACCTGGCCTTTTTGCGAGGTAATCCTCAAACCTTTTGCCTTCTTCCTCATATTTTTCTGGCCCTCTTTTTGCTGGCTTTAGGACTCTGAGCACTTTATCCCTACTAATCTGTGCAAAAGTTCATGTGTGCTCAGCCCTACAACTTGATATGATTGTGTTAGAAATCGGGTTTCTGGTTGGCTAGGTTATGCACCTAAGCCAGGCAGAACCCACCACTCTAGTCAGGGGAAGTAAGTTACCCACCAAAGATAACTTGTGCTCTCTCCCTGGTAGCTTGTCACAGAGCAGTGGTATGTACAAACATATGGATTATGTCAAGGTCTAACACAGCAGCCAAGAGCATCATTTTTTGCAGCTTCAAAATCAGCCTACATTGTAACACCCTCTTGTGAATTGTCCCTGCATTCTTATGAGGCCATTCCAATGACAACCCTGAGCAAGCAAGAGGAAATGATATTCAACTGGTCCTGCAGAGGCAGCTGTCCGTGTTTAAGCAAAATAAATGTCTTTAACCGAAAAAGGATTTCCGCCAGCCTAGGTGCAATTTAATTTTGATAACTATGTGCTTCTATTCGTCTGGAAAATAGCTGTATAAGGTGCTCCCAAATGTATTCTGCACCTCGCTGCATGCATCACCTTATGTTTGTCCTAGCTTTTCCTTGACCAGTACATTTTTCAAAATGAAACTAAAGTTGGTAAAAAGAAATATCAATTTCAGTTTTGATGCTGTGCTTTGCCGAGATGACTATACCCGCTGGGCCATCAGCTTGTAGGACACATTATTCACTAGCAGTTTTGAACGTAGTCAGGATAGATGCAAATATTAGGCTGAGTGGGTAGTCCGATAATTGGGTACCAAAAAGGAGCACAATCTTGATTTCAGGCTTGGTCAGGGGCGGTTCCTCCATTATGGCGGAGGAGCGTCACCCCACTGAAAGATAACATTTTAATAAAACCACTTTATTATCATTTTATTTTTCATTACTGCCAGCTGAGGTTAGGGCAGGGTGGGGCCATCCTGCAGAGCGTCACACTGGAGGAGGTGTGTTTGGGCACTTGGAAGTGTGTATGTCTGTTTGGTCAGCCATATCAGGCTGGCCAAACAGACATGCGCACTTGTGTTTCTCCAACCCAGCTGTGTTGTACAGCCGGGTTGGAAAAAAGCCCCAGGCTTTCTGGGCCTCAGCGAGCGTCAAGTCAGCCCAACTAAGCCAATCACAGTGCTGCTCTCATACTGGTATTATAAGCAAGAGAGCTGCACTGTGATTGCCCCCTGGAAGCCTATGCAGCAACGGAAAAGGAACACTGAGGCGGCGGCCGCAGGAGGAGGTTGAGTTTTAAAAAAAACATATATTTTCCCCTCACCACCGTCTCCCATCGTCTGTGTTGCCCCGCCACCCAAAAATTGGAGCAGCCACCACTGGGTTTGGTGTGGAGTTGTTATCAATTTAATGGTTGAATGGTAGAGGTCAGGACTACAGTAAGAGTTGACCTACAAAAAGAAAGAGCAGAGACAGCAATCGTATTTGAAAACATGTCCATCAAACCTTCATAAGGATTACAGATGCAAAACATGAGCAAGACTGCCAACTGCCTGAAGGTGGAAGTGTATGAGAATGCCTTTTACAGATGACAGGAAAGCATCATTATATTTGCACAGAAGACACATGCATGTGATTTGTGATTGAGCTGCGATTCCTGTATTGCAGTTTGGATAATGAAGTGCAAATGTTGGGGGAGATTATATCAGTTTTGTGCAGCAAATGAGTTCAACCCAACTTTCTTTATATCTACCAACTGGCACAGAAGAGTGTATTTCATGATGCAACATTAAGGTTTTCTGCTGACACCATAAAATATTAGTTTATTATGTTTGCACAGACAGATCCAATTTTAAAAAAGTGAAATACTTTTATTATTTGGTTAGATATTGATTCTCTTTCGCTCAGAGATGGGCATGTCGGTGCTTCTCAGCAGGGCAGGCAGAAACTTCCTCATGCCTCTTTCAAATTGTTTTTTTAGGAAACTGTAGAATATTGAAAAATAAATATTCTGATCATCAACTAATATTTACTTCTTCTGTTTCTATAAGATGTGTACAATTAACACAATTATTGCACTCACAACTTAAAAAAGAAGGAGCAATATAAATTTCCAGTGGCGGCCGCCACATTCAAAGCATGATGAGGTGGGTGGAGGTGGCACGGGGGAACTTAGGAGGCAGACTGCGGGGGTTAATAATATACTTTTTTTAAATACCTGAAGCTGCTGCCCGCCTCGGTGGTCTTCTTCCTGCTTCCTTGTCCCAGCAGGCACTGGGGCAACATAGACTCCCTGTGCAATCCCCACACTTCTCTCATGCTGAGAGCTGGGTGGGGATTGGCCTGAGATCTTTCTTCAAGCAGGCTGTTCAATACCACTGTGTTGGAGAAACCTAAATGTGCATGTGTGTTTAGCTGGCCAGAGATGGCCAGCTAAACACACTTGTGCACTTAAAGTGCAGGAACCAGCCCTCCAACCCCCCTACAGCACTGGCTCAGAGCCAGCAGCTAAAAAGTAAAACCATATTAAAATATAACTTTATGTTTCAGCTGCTGGCTCTGAGTCAGTGGGGTGACAGCAATTACGGTGTGACCCGATAAAGCATTTGCTCTGTGCTCTACGTAATAATGCAACATAGCCCAAAATGGCCAGCCACAAGCACTTGCGGAAATGTACTCTACACGTATTAATAAGGAAGGCTTCATTCTGCAAGTATTTGGGCATCAGTTAAAGCAGAGATGGAGACCTGCAAGGACTCTACATTACAGCCTCTCCATTTATTTTTGTAGTTGGCCAGTATAGTGACGCATTCCTCTACAAACAAAAAAAAAAGTTGAAAAACCAGAAAATGTCACACATCATAAAAGAAACATCAGGGTACATTTAACAGTCTATATTAACCTATGCGCAGCTAGCACATCAATAACTATTACTTCAAGAAGATAACCTTTCTGCGTCGGCTCCCCAGACTCATTTGCATTTGTGGTACTGGATGTTCTGCTCTGTTTTACTCCGTGACTCAATATCTGCCAGTGCATCTTTTCTGACCCTTAGAAATGGTAAGCACTAATAATTCCATCCGGCATACTGGGCTCTTCAGTGAAGGCACAGTAGTATCTTGCAGACCGCGTAACAGTTGCATCAAGAGCAGATACCACATGTCGGCTGAAGTGTGATTCTCCATCACCAACATGCGTGAATTTACATGCACGGTTTCTGAAGTTAGTTACACTCCAGACCTGAAGTTCAGTAGCAAAACTGTCACCTAGCACATTTATAAAATTAAACTGTTTTTGACATGTTGAAAAGTATGTTTTTAATTCGACTAAGTCACCCATTAGTATTGACTTGAATCCCACAAAGACTAGGTTGATAGTTTATCAATGTCAAATATGGAATCAGCAGTGTCTCTGCAGGAAGAGACGTCAAGGGTTCTATTTAATACGTAAGGTTAAAGCACCCTTTCCATTTTAACAAGGTCTCCTATACAACTATAAACAACTTTTTGATCTGTTGACTGGGTAATGGTTTTGGAAACCAATATATAGCAGTCTAATATAGATCACAATTAAATTCACTGGTGGACATAGATTGTTGGAGGGCTGGAGCAATCTGCACACAGTGTCCCCAGCATATTTTCACCTTGACAAATCCTCGGAAATGGGTTTAGGATTGGCAGATGTATTATCAACAATCGCTAGACATTTACTATTGTATGAAAGGTCCCCAGCCCAAAGGTTTCAGAGCACACCTGAGTTCAAAGCAGTGGTGTGACAAAACCTAAGGCAGATCCCCTGCAAGGTAAGGTGAGGGAACTCACATTACCCAATCTGTAACTGCCTTGCTGCTTCTGAGCTTTTTGTTTGCAGCTGGCCAGTCCAAGGCGGTCCCCTTTGAGGTGAACTGTGTGGACCCTCTGGCAGTGCGAGTCGGCTGCAGGGGCCTCCCTTAAAACCTTGGTCTGTCCAACCACCATTGAAGAGAACTGTAGGTGGGCCTCCTATACCCCGGGCCCGAGCTCGGGAAGTGCTACCCAAAGGCCAGACTGCCTTTCTTCCTGGGCTACCAGGGACTAAAAGAAAATAGGACATTTTACAGGTGAACAAGAATGCTAGCGGGATAGGACCTGTGCTGGGGACCTGGATGTAGAACATAAAAGGTAAGTTAAGCATCTTTACTAAATGAACATTAGAATAGTTGGAACTGGAAGATGTGCTTTTATTCAAGCTGAAGAATGTTGTTGCTCACAATGCTATACATGCCTTGGTAAAGGGATGTTTAGGAGTGACCAGAAGGAAACCATTAAACAATCTAAGAACTTTGGGGGCATTACCATTTACCAGCCTTTAAGGGAACTGATTCTCTCTTCTCTCCTGGCCTAGATGGAACACAGCAGTGTGTTGGTAACTGCTTTTCATTTTTGGTGCAAGAGTATCTTCTAAAGGCCCATTTAGATCATCCAACTAAACTAACTTTGACTTGTACTCTTCCATTCTTCCATAGTCTATCTTCCAACAATTTTTTCCATGTTGTCTTATTTTTGTTTTTTACTTCTCTTATTAAATTGACTTTTTTTATTTTGATATTGATTTGATTCAGCTTAAATACTTCAAGACTTATGAGGAAAAGCCTACGGTTTTGTACCACAGCTACCAGAGTTAGAACCAAATTTTATCATTGCATTTACATTTACCTATGGTCTCATTTTGACCTTTGACAATAAATACTCCAGAATGCCACAATTACCAACTGACAGAGCAGATAGTCACCTTGCAATGCTTTGCAACTGGAAGTTAGCAGACCACTGATGCATTTCCTTGTTAACTTAGGAGGCAATCACACTGTGTCACCCTTTTTTGTTAAAATATACAGTGACTCATGATGTGCACTCTGAGAGTCAGAAAGCTAATTTGCTACACTGAGGTTTGTTTTTCTCTATCTCAAGCCACAGCAGACTGTTTAACCCCTTAAGTGCTGCGCACGTTCACCGGCCGACGGCACCACTACCTCCGTAGTGCTTCCGTCGGCCGTTGAACGTTCGAATTGCACCTGCGCAATGAAACGTCCAGCACTGGAGTTGGACGTTCCATAGCAGCTATGAGGTTAACTAATGGGAAATAGATATGTATAATCTGAGAAAAATAGATACATGTTTACTGTTGTTTTCCACACCCAAAGTTAACCATATGCTACAACAGTCCATAAATGAATACAACGCTAATAACATTTTCTTTTTTGAATGACCATTTTGCCATTTTGAAGATGCAAATTCTATTCAGCCCATCTTATTTTTGTTTCCCTCTGACAAAATCACATCACCAGGATTTGCTGTCAGGTCATATTTTACAGTAAATCTGTACCCTAATGCCAGTCTTATTAACTGACCTATAAAATTAAGAAAATGTCATTCAAAATGGTGGTTCCTTTACCATTGTGCTGGGTCAGGCTCAGGTCAATTTTACATTACCATGGGGTGTCTATCTAACCTGCTGAAAAATTCAAAGCGAGGCTAATTAAAGTGAGTGCACTGACATAAGAGATGAATGGAGCCAGGTGACCTTGAGGCATCTCATTTACAGGAAGCAGTTTTGGGGTGTAGCACTGTAGTGGTGCTAACAGGAATCTATATCCCTTCAAAGCCAACGATGCAATTTACTGTTAGGGATAGTCTCAGTTGAGGGAACTACTTCAAAAGAAACTAAGTGTAACTATGTTTTAGCAACTTACAGTTCAGAGTCAGTCAGAATGCTTGAGATTTGTATTCCATACATGCGATAGCTACACAACCACATTAACTAGGAATGACACATGGTTATGTGGTGTCACAACTTCACAATGCCTGTGCATGAAAAATCAGAAATACATTTGGCGGATGATTTTGAATCTATTCACTTCCATTTATTTCCAGACTCAGTTTGTTCTATTGTGTAATGCAGCAAATATGGTACAAGTTCAATTAATTAATATTTAGCTAAGGTTTGTTTGGTCAATATGCATTCAACTGGAGACCGAGTGCTCTATTGGGAAACAAAACTGCAAGTTCTGCACAATCATTTAATGTCAGTGGCGGCTCCTACGCTAGGGTGGAGGAGCATCACCCATCTGTCAGAAAGCAGCAAAAGAAAGGAAAACATAAAATGTTAATAACGGAATGTTATTTTCATTTCAATTTTGTCCTCCTGCTGCGGCAGTGCATGTGGGGGCGGGGCAGAGCTGCAGGGGAGGAGTGGTAGAATACTTGTGCGCAATGACTGTTCCGGCCACCCAAAACAGTCATGCACACTTTCCCTCTTCTCCATGCAGGCTGTATTACAGCACGCATGGAGGACATGCCTACCCCTACAGCCCCTGGCTAAGCGCCTTGTCACAGTGCTCAGACCTATATGCTGCATTATAGCGTTGTGATTGAATTAGGGGTGGGAACCTGGCTGCCTGCTTCCTGTTCCGACCTGGAGTCAGACACAGGTGAGCAGGAGAGAAACAGTGGGACCCAGAGGTGGCAGCTGCAACGGCAGCAAGGTAACTGTTATTATTATTATTTTTTTTCAATGCAGCCCACGCACCCCCGCATGCCCGCCACCCACCAGCGAGCCTTGACGGCCACCCCATTTTAAAGTGCTTGTTCAATATGGATTTAACTGAAGGCCATGTGCTCTATTAGAAAAAATTGCACGTCCTGAACAGTCAGCACTTTTAACAATATGCATTGTGTTGCACAGTATGATAGTAAAGCTGAACCTGCAAGGGATTCACAGAAAAAAGAACAGGGAAAGTACTCACTCAAAGCGAGTGCTACTTATAGCAGCTTCACACCGATCGTAAGGTAGTATTAAAGCTAGATGTGCGAACAGCAGTGAGGAAATCTCCAGAGCCTATTATATAGTGCCTTCCATTTGCAGAGGATCCAGTAGATTGATATGTGCAAGAATCAACAATCACAACCCTTAACAACAGAACACCTCCCTTGCTGTGATTCATCATTTCAACCATCCTTAATAGTCTTTTGTTGGTATGGATCATCATATAACACCATTGCATCCTCTGTTCCCTTTCTCTTTATGATAAGCTACTTCTCCTCTCCCCTCCCCCTTCCTGCAAACTATTACAAAATTGTAAAATGCTCTGTTATATTATCTCCTTGTTCACTAAAACATCTATTACATTTGATATGAGCTATTTGTGGCCCTAACCATACATTTTCTTCCGGGTGTCAAGAAATGTTAAATTGTCTTTATTCTAGTGAGATTTATTTACTGCGTGTTTTATTTACATCATTGTTTGTTTTGTAACTCCTCAATAAAGCCTTTTCAAACAGTAACAATCTGAGCTCTTGTTTTTTTATGAGTTCATTTATTACACATACTTATTACAGTCCAATGATGAATGCCAGAAAAGTTTGTCTTCTACACCCAGTGCTTAATTTGTAACAAATAAGTGCCAGGACCCTCAGCAGGAGGCCACTGTAGCTCATCTCTAAATTACACAAGCAGAGCCACCATGTGGTAGGCTGTCATAAGTGCGGGTGTTGTAAATGTAGTGCCGAGCACCAGAAACCACTGGTTCAAATTAAGCACTGTCTACACCTGAAAATGATGGTCTTCAATTAGACATGCAAATAACATGGCGCGAAACACATTGGAGGGAACATGCAGTTTTCACATCTTTGCTTCTCTCTCCCAATTCCAACAGCTCTCTTCCACAAAGGACAGCTTCCACTTTGTGAATTGCTACCACTCCCTTTCGTGTGCCAGGATCCAATCACTGATTTGCAACCACAGTTACACCAGCGAACGATTGTTGTATTCCATTGTGAAATGCACTACACCATATATTTATAACAAGTAAACATTCTTTCACAAAGCTTCTTGAACTAAACATTTTAAAACCTTTTAAAGCAGACGCTAAAAAAGACAATAAAGCTTACTAAATATCTTTTCACCAAACTTGATTTAAAAAAATCAACATAGTATTTTTTATAATGAACTGCCCTTCTTCAGTGCAATGTTTTAGTATTTGTCTTTGCAAACTCAGAATTGTGGAGGTCATTTCAAATGGGGTGGATTTACCAGTTTTTCTGTGGAAGAAGTGGCTCTCCATTCTGAGTTAATGAGGCTGGAAAAGAGTGATAACTCATTTTAATGCCAATTTGTGCATCCCCTTAATGCTGATGTTCCATCTTTCTGACCAGTGCCCCCCCCATTTTGTCAGGTGAAAAATTATAGGGAGTGAGCAAAGATTTCAAATTTTAAAATTACAATTCAGCTGTAAACACCCTTTGTTACACGTTTAAAATTACAGGCCCACTCAAAAAGAGGTATTATATGTTAATTTTATTCATGCTACGCTAGTTTCACGTGAATTTAAGAAACGGTTGTGGAGTCCAAAGACAGCAGCTTTGTCCTCACATGGTTGAAGAATGTTTCCTCGATAGGAATTGTAAAAGGCAAAGAGGTTGATTTTGCAATTACCATTTTTTTTCTTCGAAACCACATGTCAAGTTTGCATTCTTTATACAAGTCAAATAAATGAAAATAACAGACTTCATGATCACTAATACTCGTTTCCACCAAGCTGGTAAAGAAATTATGCAAATCATAGCCTACAAGTGTAAATGGAGTGCATGTATCTGGACGGGGGATGGTTTATTAGGGGGCGGTTTTCTGTATTGTCGTAATTGCCAGTAATTGTTTTGCAAAGGTTTGAAAAATTACTACTTTACTACCTAAGTGTTCATTTATTTTGGTATTCTTTTGTATTTGTTTTGTATTTCAGTTGTTTGTGCCCACTATTCTGATACTTCCATGGATACGCCCACTTCCGCACATCCACTTTAAACCTATTTGTGCATGTTGTACACGGAGGGGAAGATTTCCAAGAAACAAATGCAGCGGGTGCTGCACGTCATTTTGCTGCACCGCTTTAGTTTCGAAGCACAGGGATGCAACATATTTACAACAATATGTGTCATCTCTGTGCTTCACCTGCGCTCAAACACAAACTGTTGCCATGCGCCGGCGCAGGCACTCTTGCACCATGGTGCAAGGATGCCTGCGTTGTGGGGAGATTGTGCAGCAAAACCATTCTGCACATAAAAATCAATTGAGTTGATTTCCTCTTCCAATGTGTGCTGTAGAATGTAGCACTCATTGAAAGAGGAAATAAATGTGGAGAAATGAAAACATTTCTCCTCATTGCACTTCGCTACGCCACTCTAGGGAGTAGCATTCTGACGCATTTTCACATTTACGATTGCTCGTAAATCTGGAAATGCTTCAGTGGACATGGGTGTCGCGTAGGAACACCTAGAGCAACACCCATGCCACGCCCCTAACATGCAAAGTGTTGCGTGAAAAGGGATGATATTTACAAGTACAGGTAAAGCCACCCAGGGTGGCTTTACATGTACTTGTAAATATTACTCAGCAGGTTGGGCCGCCGGTGCTTCATGCAACGTGACGCACCCGTGGCGCACTGGTCTTGTAAATCTGCCCCATAGTTTGTAGCCCATAGGGACACACTGTGTGTACACCACAACTTTGTCAAATGCACTCCTATCGTTTTGGACTAACTGTTTTTTAAAGCAGTTCTAGAGCTGGTGCAGTGTTTTCACCACCTTAGTGGTAAATGGTTGCTTTTCAAAGAAACCTTCAATGTTTGTGCTGCTTTACATACATTGCAAACATTGCAGCATATGTCGAAACATCTAAAGTAAACATCATAACATAACACAATACCATACACAAAGTAGTATGAAAACACAAAACATAATGGCATAGACGACAAAATAGTCAAAACAATACACATCTCAAAATGAAATGCAACCCAACAAAAACCACTTTGTAAAAATTCAGCACAAAAACACAAAAGCAAAAAAAATCAGCAAAACACATCTCCAAGTCACCAAAATTCTGCACAGCAAATGTGTACAAAACCTTTATGTCACTCATAACCACCTCTAGAATCCTGATTTCATAGTGCGGTGGTAAAAGATGTTTGGAGCAAGCACTGCCTTTAATTACCACCAAGGACATGATATAGCGACAGTCATAAATCATTTTTGATCTGGCCCCTAAAGTGTCTAAAAATGCAAAAACAATGTTCGTGAAATAGTGGTAAAGAGAGGAAACACTTACTACTTAGTTCAAAGAGTCAGGGGTTGTAAAAGTAGACACTGTGATTGGAGGTATATCATGAGTCCCAGAAAAGGCAAGTCACATTCATATAAAGAGAAGAGGTCAAAGAGAGCACAATCCTGGAGAACATGTAGGGAAAGACTAATAAGTCTCGTAGTAACCACAATACTGAAGCTTTATGTATCCTGTGATTTCAGTTATTGGACAAGACCAAAAAGTTCATATTTTTATTTTCTTTATTTGAAGATCCATAAAATTAGTGTTGATAAGAAAACAGCCGACACGTGTTTCGTCAGTACTATCAATCAGTACTATGACTTTTTCAAGGCTATACGAAAGAAATAGGTATGACGCATATAACCCGGTGTTATTGAATGTGGCAGATACAGTAAAACTCAGGAATCATAATAGCGATCCAAAATTCCATATGGTCCTATAGAATTAGTCGAATTGTAGTAATATTGACTTAGGCAAGTCAATATACCATTACAGGCTCAATAAACGGTAAGAGATCCCCACAAATAATGAGAGGTCCAAAACAATGTATAGTTAAGACTCCCTAAGTGTGGTGCACGTCTAATAATCCACACTCAATCACGTGGATAAATCCTGAGAAAGGGTAATTGCGACAGGTCAAGTACAGCGCACACGTGGCTGCGGATTACTGCAGCCTTGCCCCGGAGAAATTTAGAGACAGAGAAATGACGGACGGCCCCACATGATAACGACACCAACACATTCATGTTTGGCATGTAGAAGCTGCCTCTCAGTCAATAATTTATTTTTATGCTCCAAGTCTTCAGTAGAAAATTGGCCTTACAGCATTGAACTGTAATGAACATGCTAAATACATGTTGGAATTCCTCTTGTTCTTGAGATGGCCCCATGAATCAAAGGGTAGGTCTTTAGATGAGCTTTATTAACCATCAGCAACCAGAGGTTCTCCAGGGCAAATGTGTACAAAGATGAGACAGACAGATACAGAGAGACAGTGGAAGAGAAAAGTAGAGTTAGTGAAATAGCTTTTGCGAGACTGTGTGTGTGTGAGTGTGTATGTGCCTGTGCGTGAGTGAGAGCGACAGACACAAATAAGACAGAGACAGATATGATAGAAGGCAGGTGTGTGTCTATTAGTATAAGCTAGTGTCAGAGAGAGAATTCCCAGAGAGACTGTGTTGTAACTGGCCATTTTTGCAGGGTTATCCCCAAACTTTTTGCTTCTTCCTCCCTTATTTTTCCTGACCTGTGGCTGTTGGCAATAGGACTCTGAGCACTTTAACACTGCTGATCAGTGCTAAAGTGCATATGCTCTCTGTGTAAATTGTTATTATGATTGGATATACATGATTGGCATATTTGTATCACCAAGAAGTCCCTAGTAAAGTGCACTGGGTTCGCCAGGGCTGGTGATGACAAATGCTACTAGTGGGCCTGCAGCACTGATTGTGCCACCCACAGGAGTAACCCCAAAATGGTGTCTCACGCCTGCCACTGCAGTGCCTGTGTGCAGTCTGTGAACTGCCATGTCCTCCTGGTCAGTGTCCCCACTGATCAGGTCTAACCCTTCCCTTTTTGAGCACATTGGTCACCCCTATGGAAGGCCCAAGGTACCCCCTTGGGCAGGGTGCAGTGTATGTGAAAGGTAGAGCATGTAATTGTGCAGGTGACATGCTCTGGTAGTGAATTACAGCCATTTTCGTTTTTCACTGCTGCAAGGCTATCTTGCTCCATAGGCTATCATGGGGGATGCTGGCTACAGTGGCTACCAGCATATCTTCCCATAGGAACAAGATAGGACATAAAAGTCTAGTATCCCGGAACTCAGAATTTAATAACACACCTTTTGGGAAAGGTTGTTTTTGAATGCTGTTTTTGAGAACAGCACTTTTAGAAAGTTGCTGTTCTCTTGTCTGCCCTTTCTGTATGCCTTGGCCTGTTTGTGTATTGACTGTCTGGTTTGAGAGTGACAGGGGCTGGGGATTCCCCAGGAGGCTGGCTGAGTCGGCCCTAGGCTGAATGACTGCATTTGCAACTTGAGTGGTGGGAGGAGATAGCACCTGGGCCTGAATAGGGCTGTGCCTGCCTTCCACAATGCTGGCTCTACCTCCTGCTGGGCGGCTGACGACCCTGACCCTCACTCTGAAAGGAAAGAAGAAGCCAGAAAAACAAAGTGCTCAAGGAACACCCAGAACTGGTTCAGACAAGGCTCAGGGCCCACTTGAGAGAAAGAGAACAAAGACTTTTAGGGGTATAAGTACAGGACCCCTGACAACAGAAAATTAGATCATCCTGGAATCAAGAAGGAACCTCTGCCAAGGGGAAAGCTGAAACTGAAGAAGGAAGATTGTCCAGCTGTTGCTATGCTGGATTGCCCTGCTGTTGCTTTGCTGCCAAGGAGGGGGAAAGGACTTTGCTTTGTGCTGTGCTCCCTTGCTTGAAGGAATCTCCAAGGGCCTGAGAAGAGCTGGCTCCCTGTTGTGAAGTCCCAGGAACAAAAGGACTTCACCCCCCCAGCTTCCCCTGAGCTCTACTGAGAGAGTTCTGTCCTTCCTGGAGTGCGTGGCCCATGTGTGGTGCCTTTGGGAGTTGTACCTGTGCTGGGAAGCTGGAAACTAAGATTTAAAGACTTTGCTACAGAAAAGGTATCGCAACGCTCGCTGCGGAGCACATCCCTGACAGTGCGAGGAAATACCCGCCGCTACGAAGGCCGAGATTGTCGCAGCGCCTGTTGCCGCCGCCAGAGCTGTTGCATCCTTCGTTTGCGGGACGCACCAGACCAGTGCAGGAAGACTAACAGCGCTGCGAGTGTCGTCGCAGAGTCTGTCGTCGCTGGGTGAGATCGCCACACCGCTTGCTTGCGGACCGCATCACGTCGCTGCGAACATCGTCGCAGAGCCATCGCATCGAGGATCTGCGAGCGAGAGATCACGGCTGGATCGCGCATCGTCACCCCGGATATCGTTGCAGCCCCTGCGAGATCGTCGAATCGTGCCTTTGCGAAACAAACTTCCTACAGAACCTACGCACCGGAATCCATACAAGTGGCCTTCCTCCCCATACAGACCGGATTCTTCACAACACGCCCGATGCTGCAGTGGGTTTGTTGCATCTCCTCCCCAAGGCCTCAGGAGCAAGCTTTGCTTGTTTTCAACCGCACCAGCTTCTGCTTTTGGAACTTTATCACAACTAAAGGTACTGTCGACTAAGCATGGCCCAACTGTGAACTTTTCACGCAACTGTGGATTATTTTTATCGCAACCTAAAGAACTCTTTTGCAACCATATTCTTGAACTGTGTATGTTGGATTTTTGTCGTTTTGGTCTTGTGCAGTTCAGATAAAATTTCTAAATTATTTTTCTAAGCTGTTGTGGAGTCAGTTTGTGGTGTTTTCACTGTGTTACTGTGAGTGTTGGTACAAATACGTTACACATTGCCTTCTGATTAGCCTTGACTGCTCGTGCCAAGCTATCTGGAGGGTGAGCAGGGGTTATCTCAGAGGGTTTCCTCCTTACCCTGACTAGAAGCAAGGGTCCCTATTTGGACAGTGGTACCTACCTCTGCCAACTAGAGACCCCCCGTTCTAACAGACAGAGAGCGAGAGAAAGGAAGCAAGAGAAAGGAGAAGAAAAGGAAAAGGAAGAAAGAGAAAGGATCAGGGAGAAAAGAGGGGAAGACAGAGGGGCCTTTCACAAACTGCATTTTGTACTGCGTATTACGTTTAGTAGTACTGCAATAGTACTACTCACATACTCCAAAATACTATTCACAAACGTATGTGCAGAGACCTCAGTTTCTGCCTTCCCTATCTTTTCTATGTGGGGAACGCTGTAAAATTATGTGTAGCTTTTAGCAGTAAATGTGGCAGAAACCTGGTGGAATAGCTCGGTGAAGGGCTATGCTTTTTACTAAGTGGGGGGATTAAGAATGGTTAAGAAGGGAGTTTAGGGGGTAAGGAGGTATTCCGAGGGGTCATGAAAATACTCCCACAAAAAACTAACAGCATTTCTAAAGTTACTACAACTAAAAAGGATACAAAAGTACACCAGCCGGCCTTGGGGTAAATCTGGCACCACACATAGCTAGTCATGCATACTGAAACACACTCCAATAGCAAATAATGGATGTAGGAAATGAAAGCAGCATGTCATATGAAATAATGCACACAAAAAAATAATTGGGAATTTTAAAAGGTGTGCATATCTATATATATATATATATATATATATATATATATATATATATATATATATATATATATATATATATATATATATATATATATATATATATATTACCTACTGGCGGTCGCCAGTAGGTAGTTATAGTTAGGATTTTTTTCAATGCAAAATCTCAAAATTCTATTTGGAATAAATTTGGCGCCGGTTAACGAATCTGCCTGAAAATGTCCTCAAATTTGCCTCGTCTAGCTCCAGTCCTTCCCTGAAAGTTTCGGGGGGATTTGTCAAGCAGGGGCCGAGATAAAAGGGGGGTCCCAAAACGTGTTTTCCCCATGTTAATTTCCATAGGGCGGTCAAACTCACTTTTAGCCCGAACGGCTGAATGGATTTGCACCAAACTTGGCAAAATTGTAGGGACTGGTAGCCCGATGTGCCTTTGCTATGTCTCAAGATATGTGCTCCAGTGGTTTTTGATTAATTTAGGCTCTAAAAAATATATATATCTATGGCAGCGCCCTGGTACGCGGCCCGGGGAGCGCTCCGGGCGCGCCACGCGACTTGCGCACAGAAAGCTGATTGGCTCTCGGGTGTCATGAGTGATGTCACTGACCATGTCATGAGTGATGTAATATGTGACATCATCAGCAGTGCATTGCAGGCGCGCAAGTTATAGTGAGTCCAACTAACTATAACGTGGAATTTCATTGGTTTTATGTCAGTAAAATTTCCAGCTAACTATAACTGGTGTGAAACCTATGGTTTTTTCAGTGAATATATATATACATTTATATGTATATATATACATATATATACATATATATGTATATATATTCACTGAATATGTATATACATATGTATAAAGTTTGTGTGTTGAAATGATGTTCAATTTTAAATTATTTCTCTTGGCCCCTGTGCTGTAAATGTGCATGCACAATAATTTTCAACAAGTATGCCTCTAGCACAGATATTGTCATGTCCATGATTAATTTCCACCCATACCTTTTTAATATGATTCATAAGGAGATCAATTCTAGTGGAAATAGAGTAGAAGCCCTGCTCTATAGCTTTTAATATATTGACAAGATAACAAATTATCCTTGGAAATAAACAAAGCGTGAAGTTAATTCTAAATTACTTGGGGAATGCCAAGAGCAATTGCTTTCTCAAACATAAATATTTACAGTAGCAGCATTTTCTTCTAGCACTAGCTGCGAATAGACACTATTTCATATAAGATTCCATATGGGATGAAGCAGGTTATTTTTTATTGTCCTATAATTTTGGTTTGTATTTATCTTATCTGTAAACAACAATGCAGTGGCATAAACCAAAATTATGGGGCCACCCTGCAAAATGGGAAAAGAGACCACTGAGTTTCCCATATCTCACAGATATTCATTGACCTTGGGCTCAGTGGGTTTCACCTTAAAGGTTTGCAGGGTCTCTGAAGACTTGGGGGCTCCCTGCACGGCAGGGGCTGCGTATGCCTGTGAGATGACTCTGCAATAATGTATTACCTGCACAGGCTACCAGGATCATAGCTTCCTGGTATTCATTTCATAGTTTGAAATTATATTTAAAACAACTAATCTCATTATCCCCCCTGTGCAAAACAAGAGGTTGTTGCAGAGATATACCAGCCCACCTATGGCTATCACAGATAAACTCTGCACAGTGCCATTTTAGGGGCATAAGAGACCAAAGTCAGTGGGCCAGTGGTGTATCAACCCATGTAACTATCAACTTGAAAAGCTGGAAATAGGCAGACCATTTCAAATGATGGGGTTGTTGTTGGTTGAGACTTTATGAAACATTCTCTCCCTATTCATTGAATCTGGTTGTACAAGGTCCTTTTATGGTTTAGTAGGAAACTGGACCCAAAGAATGAGATATTGGTTTATAATTAATCTTTCAAAGAGTCAGAAAAAAGGAGCGGTGTGAATGAAGGCAAGAAAAAAGGGGGGCATTCCCTGCCTAAAAAAAGGCGGAATAAGTGTTGCTTTTTGTTTTATGTAGGGAAACGTTTTTGGTGTTGCACTTGCACACCAGCATTTGTAGGTGCAGAATTTGCACCCCACCCAGCCCAGTGTTATATGGATTGTCACTTGTAATTTATAATGGCTCCATTGAAATATAGGTGCTTATTGTATAAAAAACACCATGAAATGCAGTGAGGTAGAATAAGTTGTGTGTGTATCATATTAAGCTCACGATGAGGCTACCAGGGCCCACAGCCCATTTTCCTTTGGGGTGAAGACTGCAATGCTACAGTGTTTGTTTTTACTGCTCAGACTATTATGAATTGCATGCTGTGTTACTTTAGGAACTACCTGTACTCTGCTGGTGGAGTAAAGAGTACTGAAATTCAGAGTATCGTGTGAGCCAATTTACCCATTTTGGTATCATGGGTCAAACAATCTGTTTCTGTTCTTTATGCCAAAATCATAGCATGAGGTGAGATCCTCCAAAACATCTATTAGTCACAAAGGAACAAAATAATACTCATAAAAATTCATGGGAACAGATCAACTACCACCCTTTCTCCAATCTGCCTACCCTGAGCAGCATATTAGGTTTCATGGCCATGAAACCAATACAGGATCACTAGTATCACATCCAAGCCCGCTATCCTTCTTTGGACTCAAGCATGGGAGTGAGTAAGATCTATGACTAATGTCTAGTACCATGCTGTATCTGGCAGTTTCCTTAACTGCAGGGGGGATAAAGGATTCTCCTGCAACTTCTAATAAAGGAGGTAGGGTGTCAGCAATGGTGCTGGATAGGGTAGGATACTTCCCCTTGTAGAACAGTTAAAGAATTGTATTGCCAATTGATTTATACAACACTAGCGGCCCGTCCCGACGTTGTCCGGGTAAAAAAAGGCTAGGCAGCAATGGTTTTAGTATTGAAAATAACATTTACTTCAAAACTTTATGGTACACCTCATTTCGTGTTTCATGAGAATCAGGAAGTAGAATAAATTGGTTGTCGGAATTCCCCGACCTCGATAGCGCAACATATAACTGTCCATGAGTGAAGCAGTCCTCTCGTAAGTCTATCCCAATGACTTTGTATGTCTGACCTTGTGATTTGTTAATGGTGGATGCAAAAGCAATGTTAATAGGGAATTGTAAGCGTTTGAATTGAAATGGTAGGTCAGTAGGGATCATGGGTATCCAGGGAATATGGGCTAACTGTCCTGCAGCAGGGCCAGTGAGAATAGTAGTCTCTATTACATAAGGTAAAAGAGATTTAACTTACTTGTAGGCGCGTCCCATTGCAGAGATTTGGTGGATGTAGGTTTTGTAATAACATGATAGGAACACCTACTTTCATTTGGAGTGTATGAGGGGGAACCCCTGAAGTGTTAAGTGAGTGGAGGAATTCTTGGGGATAATGCACAGCGTCTTTTGTGTCTAATACTGTATCAATGGAATTATATATTGTGGTTTCTCCTGGGAATAGTTGTAGTATGTGTTCATTAATATGATGCACTGCAGAGTTTCGGGCGGCAACTATAGACCTTTCGCAAATCCATGTGTAATCTTTGCTGAGAAGATGCTTGATGTCTGGGTAAACATGTTGTATGAGTTCATGTAGTGTACAGAGACGCTTACCTAAGTTTTGTATGTTGGTAAAGCCATTTGTGTCAGGTATGTCTCCGTTGGCCACTTCTATTAGAAGATCAGCAAATTGTGTATCTCCACCTCCTAAATGTGTCCTCATGTTAGTGCGCAAGGTAATAGATTGTACAGAGTTCCATAGGTTTGATGCTTTTAAGCATGCTTTTAGTATATCAGCCCGCGTTCCTGTAGGCACCAAAGGAAGAGTTTGTCGGAACTCACCAGCAAACACAAAAGTAACACCTCCACTTATGTTGTATGAATTTCTAATGTCTTTGAGACTTCTGTCAACTGCCTCAATATGTGAGCGGTGTGTCATTGTACATTCGTCCCACATGATAAGAGACACATTTTGAAGCAGTGTCCTCAAAGGCCCGTTTTTCCGAATAGAGCATATTGAATCCTTTTCAAGGGAAACTGTTAGAGGCAGTCCAAAGGTAGAATGTGCTGTTTTCCCAGCTGTTAGCAAAGGGCAGCTATTCCAGATGAAGCAACAGCTAGAGCCAAATTCCCAGAAGATCGAACTTTGGCAAGTATGAGGTTGATTAGGTAAGTCTTTCCTGTGCCACCGGGGGCGTCTATGAACAATAGTTTGCCTTGCTTCTTTTCAACACTATCAACTATGGTGTTGTAGGCGAGTTGTTGATCGGGAATTAAGTTAGGCAAGTGTTGAGCAAGGTAGTTATTTAGCACTGGAATACTGTATGCGGTAGCAATATTGTGGTATCCAGTTAGGTTAGTTCGGACCTCTGGCGGCAGGCTGAAATCTTGTAAGGACTTCTCGCTTAATAGATACAGTGAGTCTTCAATTTCTATAAGTCCTTGGTTTATGATTTCATTGTTGATAGCAGCCCGTGCCGATGTTGTCCGGGTATGAATTGCTGCCGGCCAGTAGTATATTGTTTTGTAGGATTTCGTTTTGATAGCATTTCTTATCTGTGACAGGCCTGTGAAACGCTCCGATTCACAGAGCACTGCTGATGCACTTAAGAGTGCGTGTTCAGTAGTGTGTGAACTCGAGTTTCCGTACTTTATTTTTCTTTGCAATATTATATAGCGCAAACTTGACAACATGGCATAAGCACAACTTACATTACAGAAGAACACATTCATTTGTGGTAGGCACGGGGAGACAAAGCGATTTGCCAGGAATCACAGGATGTTGAGCTGACGCCGAGATTCGAACCTAGCTCCCCAGCTCTAAAGTTCGCAATTCTAGACCTTGTGGCGGGAGGTGTGTCTAAAAGTGTATGTTGGTGCTGGCCATCAATGAGAGAGACCTGTGCATTTTTTCAAATGGGTGGTGAAAGAATATGAGTATTTTGCTGGAGATATGGGCCGCCGTGCCACCAATGTACTTACCGAGGGAGGGTAAACACCGATTATTCCGCAACTTTCTTTCCGCATACCATCACTCCGCATACTTTCATTACGAAAGTACCATGACTCCGCAATGCCATTATAACGCATGGCATTACATTTTATATGCTTTTACTACGCATACATTTACAACGAAACTCGTTGTAAATGCATGAATGGAAAAAGCCTGTTTTGTTTTAATATTTGGATAAGGCAAGTATGGGTATAGGGGTATATGTTTTGGGGTACTGAGGTATATGTTTTGGGGTGTTTGGGTATTTTAAGGGTTCAGATATAGTTTTGGGTTATGGGGTACAGGGGTAGTTTTAGGGTTAAGGGATAGGTATGGGTTTTGGGGTACAGGGGTATTTTTAGGGTTCAGGGCTAGGTTTGGGTTTTGGGGTATAGGGGTATTTTTAGGGTTCAGGGGTAGGTTTGGGTTTTGGGGTACAGGGGTATTTTTAGGGTTCAGGGATAGGTTTGGGTTTTGGGGTACAGGGGTATTTTTAGGGTTTGGGGGTAGGTTTGGGTTTTGGGGTACAGGGGTATTTTAAGGGTTCAGGGCTAGGTTTGTGTTTTGGGGTACAGGGGTATTTTAGGGTTCAGCGGTAGATTTGGGTTTTGGGGTACAGTGGTATTTTTAGGGTTCAGGGCTAGGTTTGGGTTTTGGGGTACAGGGGTATTTTTAGGGTTCAGGGGTAGGTTTAGGTTTTGAGGTACAGGGGTATTTATATGGTTCAGGGCTAGGCGTGGGTTTTGGAGTATAGGGGTATTTTTAGGGTTCAGGGGTAGGTTTGGATTTTGGGGTACAGGGGTATTTTAAGGGTTCAGAGCTAGGTTTGGGTTTTGGGGTACAGGGGTATTTTAAGGGTTCAGGGCTAGGTTTGGGTTTTGGGGTACAGGGGTATTTTAAGGGTTCAGATATAGTTTTGGGTTTTGGGCTATAGGGGTAGATTTTAGGGTTCAGGGGTAGGTTTGGGTTTTGGGGTACAGGGGTATTTTAAGGGTTCAGGGCTAGGTTTGGGTTTTGTTGTACAGGGGTATTTTTAGGGTTCAGGGCTAGGTTTGGGTTTTGGGGTACAGAGGTATTTTGGGGTTCAGGGGTAGGGTTGGGTTTTGGGGTACAGGGGTATTTTTAGGGTTCAGGGCTAGGTTTGGGTTTTGGGGTACAGGGGTATTTTTAGGGTTTGGGGGTAGGTTTGGGTTTTGGGGTACAGGGGTATTTTAAAGGGTTCAGGGCTAGGTTTGTGTTTTGGGGTACAGGGGTATTTTAGGGTTCAGCGGTAGATTTGGGTTTTGGGGTACAGTGGTATTTTTAGGGTTCAGGGCTAGGTTTGGGTTTTGGGGTACAGGGGTATTTTTAGGGTTCAGGGGTAGGTTTAGGTTTTGAGGTACAGGGGTATTTATATGGTTCAGGGCTAGGCGTGGGTTTTGGAGTATAGGGGTATTTTTAGGGTTCAGGGGTAGGTTTGGATTTTGGGGTACAGGGGTATTTTAAGGGTTCTGAGCTAGGTTTGGGTTTTGGGGTACAGGGGTATTTTAAGGGTTCAGGGCTAGGTTTGGGTTTTGGGGTACAGGGGTATTTTAAGGGTTCAGATATAGTTTTGGGTTTTGGGCTATAGGGGTAGATTTTAGGGTTCAGGGGTAGGTTTGGGTTTTGGGGTACAGGGGTATTTTAAGGGTTCAGGGCTAGGTTTGGGTTTTGTTGTACAGGGGTATTTTTAGGGTTCAGGGCTAGGTTTGGGTTTTGGGGTACAGAGGTATTTTGGGGTTCAGGGGTAGGGTTGGGTTTTGGGGTACAGGGGTATTTTTAGGGTTCAGGGCTAGGTTTGGGTTTTGGGGTACAGAGGTATTTTTAGGGTTCAGGAGTAGGTTTGGGTTTTGGGGTACAGGGGTATTTTAAGGGTTCAGGGCTAGGTTTGTGTTTTGGGGTACAGGGGTATTTTAAGAGTTCAGCGGTAGGTTTGGGTTTTGGGGTACAGTGGTATTTTTAGGGTTCAGGGCTAGGTTTGGGTTGTGGGGTACAGGGGTATTTTTAGGGTTCAGGGGTAGGTTTGGGTTTTGAGGTACAGGGGTATTTTTAGGGTTTAGGGCTAGGTTTGAGTTTTGGGGTACAGGGTATATTTATAGGGTTAAGATGGGTTAGTGTTTAAGGGTGTTTGGGTATTTTAAGGAGTAAGGGTGGGTTATGATCATGGGGTGCAGGGGTATTTAAAGGGAGCAGGGTGGGATTAGCACACAATATGAGACATGGCATGAAGGGTTGAACGTACCACACGCCCCCAGTGTTTGTCACGCCCCCAGCACACGCCCCCAGCACACACCCACAGCACAACGCAGACACGCCCACAAGGGACTACTTTGCTGGCACGGTTCTTTTACCTTTTAAATGTATATGGTGGGCGTCTGTATAGCCTATGTCCTTCTGCTGCAACTGCCCTTTCCAACGCTGTATTGGGTGTTGTGATTGGTGCTGTGGTTCCTGAGATTACCCGCCTCAAAGGTTTGGGCTCTCTCTTTATATTATTAGTATGCACATATTCCTGTGAAGGCATTAGTCCTCTCTAAGCAAAGTAAGAGTGGCATGTCTTTTACCTCCTGCCACCACACATGTACAACAAGTCAAGCTCGTCACATTACATCAATTACATTCCAATCTGTACCTGGGTGATATCCAAACTCCTATCCATCTGGCAGTGGGTTCTGCAAAGCTAAACGTCTCCAAATGGCTTATATGTAGTCACCACTGTATAAGAATAAGCAGTCTGTGCATCAGCAGCTCTAGAGTGAATGTTGGGATCCTGCCCCCACCTGCCACCTGAATGGACTGGTTCTATTGTTGACACATCTGAGCCAGCCACTAAAATTTGGAAAACCCATAGACGCCATTGGATCAGTGTGCGATTTCTGCTTTGAAAACTTTTCAGAATGTGCTGTGATAGCACCTTCTCAACCTCTTCCTCTACAGTTAAATGTCATTGACTGTCATAGTAGACACAAGATCGCATGCAGTGCTACACAGAACATTGTCAAAACATACATTTTCTATACATTAATGGCATAGAAAAACAATGCCCCAAAATATCCGACTGAATTCCATTTCAAAAGGAGATCCATAAGTGGCCTCATATAAAATCTCCTGTCAAGTGCAACTTTAAGGCGGTACTAATGTTCAGGAATATACGTTCTGGCAACATATGAACAGTCTTTATTCTCGGTCATGAATTAATATGCACTCTTCCTTAGAAAGTCCAATGTCATTTACAGTTGTCCTCAAAACAGCCAGAAGTATACTCTCACTCACAGGACAGAGTAAAATAAACATAAAATAATTCACAGCAGTCCAAGTCTCTCATCTTGGTGTACTCTGCACTGACTGAAGAAGGCTTGACTGCCAGTTTTAGAGCCAAACCTATATGGCATTACTGTTACCTAAAATATGTGTTACCAGCAACCAACCACAGATGAGTGATTTTTTAAAAATACTTACGGCAGAATTCAATATAACGCGTATATGCTAGAGGATTCCACTTCCCTGTGAGGCCTGGGTGGTACCGACTCAGGGTCCTAGGCAGAATGAGCAGGCCAGAAACTGGCTGCCATAAAAAAGGTAATCCAAGGTTGGTGAAAAATTCATTAACTGGGCTTGGGCATAGGAAGCTGCCCTTCACCTAGAGGATTACAAAGGGACACACAAGAAACCTGTGGCAGAGTATTGGCAAGATGTTGGAGCCAGCTACTCTAACACAAAGGCACATAGAATGTTATGGAGACACGCCACTGGAAAACACCCGCGGTCACTCTACTGTGGGAGGACACACACAATTTGGGTAACGGCAAGAAACCCACTTATATGCGTTTAGGTCATGAGTCTCTTGCACCCCCCCACAAAGATACATCAGCCACCAGTGTAGGGAAACAGAGAGGGCCAGCCCATTGTAGAACTCACTTGTGAACTTTGTTTGGTTTAATTGTTTTAGACATACTTAGTGCTGTATTAGCTAAATGATACTAATACATTCAGACACTTTTGGATTCATCTTTCTGTAAAATGTAACAATGATTAACAGAATATCACAATTCTATGTTAAGACAAATGCACTGAAAAATGTTGTTGAAAAAAGATAAATAAAATGATGATTGGAGGAACAGCCTAAAGGTCACACTGAGTGTCTGTCTTTGGTTGAATGTGGTGGTTGGGCAGTTATGGATCACCTCACTACATTTGTCAGGGGTTTCCTAGTAATGTTGCATACTACATCTGCAGTGAAACAGGAAAAGGGTAGCTTAATAACTTTTACACTGGACATTTAAATGATATTGTTTATCAATTAAAATGTAAAAAAAATTAAGGGTAAATATGGGGGTGGCTCACTAATTGCTGTTTGAATGTCATGAAACTGGATTTTTCTCAGGCTACCCAGTACAGCTGATTACTAAATACCATCTATTTATATTTTATAGAAAGTGAAGACAGCACAAAGGCTGCACGTCTGAGAATACCAAAGCATTCCTTACACAGAATCTGGTGGTTAGAGGGTTGTCATAAAGGGCACCCAACAGGCTGGCCTTTTGTATGCAGTAGGGAAAAAAAACATTCATTCCTCACATTTAATTAAACAAAATGCTACTGGTTTCAGAAATAAACAAGTACATTTTCAAAAGTGGCTTGCTGCTTATCCATTTTTTTAATCACTTTCACTTACCACAGAATTGTTCTCATTTGAGATCATGATTGCTATTTAAATGTGCCTCCTACAATGAAGTAATCCTAACCCTCTTAAGTGCAGAACCATTTGCCCCCTGTGCTGAGCCTTTTTTGCAGCATTTCACACTTAAACCTATACAATTGGTTTTCTTAAAAAAATATCCAGGCGAAATGTGCTTCAATTTTCCCCACATATTGGGGATACTATAGGTAATCAGGTTTTGTGGATTAACTTTGAGGGAGCTGAGAAAATGGCTAAAATCTAGGACTTTTGGGGGAAAGCTGGGAAAAAATGCTGTGCAAGAAAGTGTGTTTATGTTCTAAAGATAGCATAAAACAAAAGTGGTTCTGAGCTAATGTCCCCCTCTTCCCAGCTTTTAGGAACAGTTGCAATTCTCAAAGTGGTATTCAACATTTCCTACTACTTGCCATTTGTCGAGACATTGCGATATTTCCATTGAATTTGATTTTTTGGGAGATGTAAGCAGCTGTGGTATCTGGGCCCAGAGTCATTGCCAATGCAATAACAAAGGTCCCAAACATTTCCAAAATTAGACAGTCTGGGCTGTTCAGAGTAGTGTGGCTTGTTTGAATCCCACTTCTTACTTTCCCAGAATGTCCTGCAAAATTCAAACATTGGTAAAGACACATACCTTTTCATGTTTCTGTGAAACAAAGTTTCAGAATCCGTGGGAATTGACAATAGTCCTTCATTGCAGCATTCCCACATGTTTGCTGAGAGATACATGGCATGAACCATACAAAACCTGTACTATGTGAAGTCAATGTAGTGTTAGTGTGATCTTCACATGGGTCCATTCCTAAGAGGATTTTTAGGTCCACCCACACATGGGCAGCATAATTTTTAATGGGAGACAGTTGGAAACGCAGGATAATAAAACTTCGGCATTAAACTGAAAGTGCCAAAGATTTCTGCCACACAAAAAAATAGTGTTTTTGACCCATAGTTTGATAGTTGTAGTGCATACTGGTAAAGAAAATGGGCTGAGATCCATGCAAGCCACGGCTTTCTGGATTCCACTGGGTCTCTAGTTTTCAGAAAAGTTCAGATTCATAGGATTCCTTTGGTGATGGCAGACCCAGAGGAAGAATACTGTAGCCAAACCCAGAGGAAAACGAGAGGTAATTGAGTGTTATAGGCTTAATTCTGGCATTTGCAGCCATTCTGGGTAAGAACATGTATTGGAATCCGTGCAAGCCTGGATTCCTCTGGTCCACAGGGTTTTACAAAAACACTGCAGCAATTGGGCTCCGTATTTGCCAGCTGTGCACAAAAACAAATAATACATCCATTTACCATTGAAATTGACTAAAAAATTGGGATTTAACCTCTCTCTGCCAGCCTTTTTGTCAAAACTGCACCCAATGAATCCAGTTTTTCTCTCACTTGCCATGGGGAATGGCACCAGGGTGAAAGAAAGACTGAATGGGCGCTAGGATTTGGGTTGTAGCCCGATGCTATAACAGACAGATAAAGTGTTCCCTTATTTGCATGGAGTCATGCACCAAATGAGAAAACGCACCCTCATGTTCATGGCAGCTCAAGACGATCACCAGCATCATTCGTAGAAGCAACTGCACAAACAAGCACAAAAGCCTTCTACAATACCAAATGCCAGTGGGGGCAGGGGCCTGGCACCAACACCGGTGCTCTCTTGAAGGACTTTCTCTAATATGGTCCCAAGTGTTTAGTGTGCCTTCTGCTACACCCAGGGAGTGCAGAGTATGGTAACTCCTCCAATGGGGACAGAATATTGTAGGTGTTTTAGCAGTGGGGATGTATCCAGTTTTCGAGACGGCTGTTTCAATACTTTTAAAACAAATGTAAATGGATCACATGTATAAAATGGCCTTTCTGAACCCCTGAAATGTGGGTTTGAGGTTGAATCCCACAATCTGCCCTTTTGTGGGACAGAAAGGCGGTTGAGGATTTAGAGGTGGGGATGTAGCACAATGCCAAGAACTGCTGGTCCCAATCACATTCTTTTTTTCAACATATCTCTCACTGGCAGCTAGAGGTGAAGTGAGCTGGAGAGAAAGTTACTTTTTCCAGGGGACCCTTGGAAGTTGAGGGACCATGGGCAAATATCCCCCTTCTCCACTCCTTAAAACATCTCTGAGAGGGCTTGCTGTCAACTTGATGAAGGAAGATGTGGGTACGTTTCCCAATCTGACCACAGGGGGGGCATAACAAATGTTTTTCCTTTAGGGACTAGAGTACAGCCTGATACTGGGACAGGCTGAACCCCACTGCTATTACTTTAATTTTTTGAAATCAGCTATAGTCTCTAGTTAGATTTTTGCCACCATGTGGTGGTCAGATTGGAGTAAACACCCTAACACACCATCCAGGGGGAAGATATACATTTGGTGACCCTGTTAGGAGGTGTAAAATTTTCCTGGAGCACTCCATCCACCTTTCAAGCTCACTCAAGGTCCAATGAGAGAATCCATGTCAGGGAATCACCTTCCTGCGGCAATCCATGAGGGGATCCACAAGGAAGAGCCTGCCTTAGAAAGGAGAGAATCTTTCCAATGATTCCTCTCCCATTACGTTCCGTTTGTGGGGTTTGAGCTGTGCCCCCATACAGAATGAAAGTAAAAGGTGTCAAAAGGCCCCTTTTAATTTCACTTTCAATAGCGATGACACCGGTGCATCATGCACTATGATTATCATTCACAAAGAAAGCCCCAATCTAATGAGAAAGCTCTTCCCCAGCAGCCCAAAGTGACTCCCTTTGGTTCAAGCACTAGGGGGATTCTCTTTGTTCATATTGTGTGTAGAGAACATGAATGTCACTTCTGATACATATAAGTACTTTAAACAAATGGTGACTTGAATTGTGTACATGCATGTGCATGTACAGGTGCCCAACCTGCCTTTATTTGCTCAGAAGTAAAATTAGTATTTTCCTGCTTGAAAAGTATCTGTTTACACACTCCACTGTCCCTTCTACATGGGAGTTTTTTATTGCCCCACCATTTGTTGTATATGTTTCAGAAAAGATGTAACAGTTTATACAACACACACAACCCCTCAGTGGGTCTTAGAATGAGAAAGCTAACAATCAGAATTGGTTCCTTGGCGAAGGAGCAAGAATTGTGAAATAAACTCTCATTCTTTTGGAGAGACTTGTAGAACGCTTGATTTAGAGTTTTTCGGATTGATTACTTCATCCGAAACGTTGTGGCTATCCCGTCCACTTTATTACAATTGCATTATATGCTATGACAGTTGTAATAAAGTTGACCGGTAATCCATTAAGTTTGTGATGGAGTACCCGTCCATCAAACTCTAAATCAGACCCATATTCTCTCTAAAGCAATTTCTGCATGCATAACATAAAAATGACATTCAAATTGCATTCATGGTACATTTTAGCAATATTTAAAATAAGTAATACAGTTGTTGCTAGAGAGAACGTTGAGTGTAAAGCAAAAAACTTGTTTCCCTCACTTAAAAAAAATATTAGAGTTCCAAAGCTTCAGTGTTTAAACCTGTAGAACAGAACTCAAAGCCTTCTCCTATATAGACTCATATCGGTAAACAACCTACATGGGTTTTGGTTTCATCACTACCTTTTTCTCAATTTTCAAAAAGGAGCATATTGTGTAAGAAAACCAACAATAATTCATCAAATTCTTAACCTCTTCCTACTTTTACTTGCAGTAGTACTGCTAGTTTGAAAATGTCATGGGTTGTTAAAATACAAAGACAAACATCTTCATGGATTGTACATTTTGAAATCAAGAATATGGACTCATGTTTAAATATATGTAAGCCATGGATCAATAAAAAACACTTTTAAGATTCCTCCTCCTGTTTAGAACTTGCAGCAATAGACAAGAGAATAGACAAGAGAAACGTTTTGGGCTACACATTAGCCAGTTATGCGGAAAATCAAAGATTCTAAATCAGTTTTCTCCAGCAGCACATATCTCAGTATTGGTACTCTCTTTGATCCAAATAGCACTCTACCTCAACATGGATTGTGTTATAATGAGGATTGTCTAAGCTGAAGGCTATGAGCTCCTTGTTAGACATTGGCTCACTAAGAGCCAATCAAAAGGTAGTGTTTATGTTATGTAGCGAGTTATTACTTCAATATAGGCCTTATTGAAAATAGCCCAGATTGTCCACCCTTGAAGTTACTGATACCGACACCTTTGGGCGTGGGGAAAATAAAGCCCATTAACAGTCTGCTGCCGAGGGCACCCTTAGAATGAGGAATTACTAGGGACATTTGGAAGACCTTATTTTCTCCCAAATTTTCTCCTGGAAATTATGTCTGTTTTCCGCAACCAAATTCTCTTTGGGAAAATATCAGACCCACGCAAACACACCAGGTTATGATTTGGCTAGTAACTGCTTTACAAGTGTCATTGGAATTTGGAGGCCACTTGTATTGATGGCCATAGTGTAGAATGATTAAGAATGGTCTCCGATATTCAAATAATGCAGAGCTAAACAAATAATATTTAAATATTAGTTGAAACATTTAGAATAATTAGTCAAAGATTCAAAATTATTTAAATTCAACAGCTGCAACTTTAATAAGTGTCTGAAGAGGCAGGTAAATGGGGTCATTAAAGCTTGGGCACAGCCTCCCTTAAAGCCAGGGATTCTTGGTGTTTTCACCACACACCATTTCTGTACTTTTCATAAGCATGTAGGTGCTAGAGGCACTGTGGCTGCTGTCAAGGAACATGCGCTGGCTTTAATACAGGTTAAGATAATCATTTGGGAAAAAGTGGGTGTGTTGCAGGGTAGCCAGGATGGCAGGCTCTCTGCCTTTAGTTATAATGTAAAAGGGCATTTAACACAACTTAAATAATAGTGCAAGTTAATTTGTTTGGACTGTTTATATACACTGTATTATGATGGTATTCGTGAATATACTCTTTTCTTTGATAGCAGTTGTTATAATGAGCTTTGGTTCTCTGTTTACAATACACATACTGGAACTTCGATTGGATTGTTTCATTTCCGTACTGTATCATATTTCGGGGCCCATAGCTACAGTAGTTATGATGATCATTCATTCTTTGTTATTTATGGCCATGTTTCTACTTATACAGAGTTTATGATTTGAATTGTTTTGAATTCCATAGTGGCACAATAGCATTTATACTCTGAAGGATAAGGGAGTTAAGTTGTAGCAGGCAGGTCATTTTGTATTAAAGCTAATTTATTTCACCTCATTGCCTTGGCAATGGTACTCATAGTCTAAGTGGGTGGGTTTAGTTTCTCGCTTGATACCCACACACCCTGCACATTAGTAATGCAGTTGTGTTAATGCTAGATTAAATCTTTTTCTGGTCATCATTTTGGGGTGCTTGTGGTAGTCATGTTGTAGGTTGCAAGGTGAGGTGATATTTCAGAAATTGGGTGATTTATCATTTCAGATTAACTTAACATGATCACAAACTTTATTCGGTTTGCCAGGAACAATCAAGGTGTACAAATACAAAAACATGTGTATCATTAAAAGTCCAAAATATCACAAAGTCGACAATTGACGTCTGACTTAACACCATCTTTCTTTGGCTAAGCTATGTTTTACACGGATAAAGTTACATTGAACTGTAGGGGAAAGTGAGAATGCAACCCAAACCCTTTGCACTGCAGTGGAGGGACTTACAGCCCCTTACTCTTAAATGCATTAATGCACTGAAGTTTTTGGACAATTTGTGGGCCATCCCCAATTTATGGTGCATTGGGAACCAATGTATTGTTGGACTGTGTCAATGCCTTGCACGTTATGTGCACGGAGAACAGTTTGCTCAGCATATGTGCTTCATCCAGGGACCTTGCTCCCATTGGTACAGCTAGTGCGGTGCAGTCCCAGAGGCCCAATGAACCCTGATTATTGCTGAATTTCACTGTTCAAAAAAAGCAAGTGGAGACATTTTGTTAACTGCACTAGGGACCATGACACACTGCCTATGCCACTGTTGCCCTCTTAAGCCAAGGTTGTCCGGGGCAGATTTATGATGCCCTTGCGCCTCTAGGAGCTGCGTCACGTTGTAAAGCCCTGCGCCATAAGGAGGCGTTCCTGCGCAGGGGGGGGGGGGGGGCGTTCCTGTGCAGGAACGCCTCCTGAAAGTGGCTGAGTGAAATCTATGAGATTTCACTCAGTCACTTTCAGGACAATGCTGCGTCAAAACCCTGCGCCTGCTTGAAGCAGGCGTACGTCTTGACGCTGCATTGTGAAGATAGGGCAACCCCGATCCTTGCTGGAGCTGCGTCGCGCTTGCGACGCAACTCCAGCAAAGCGCCACCTTTCCGGCACAATGCGGCGCACCATGGGTGGCAGAGCTGTGGCGCACTGTGGTGCACGTTAACTGGCGCATCCCTGGGGATGCGCCAGTCAACATAAATCTGCCCCTCCATTTATCAGGTGCAATTGTCATTTTTGTGTTGTGCTAATGGTTTTTCTCAATTGTGAGTCTGGTCGTATGTAAATCAGGCTTCACATATTTAAGTTCAGGTTTACATTGGGGCCCTATGGCATTTACATCTGCATGTTGTTTTGACCATGCTTGATATGCGGGTTTGCACGTCGTTATAATAATGTATTAACATTTTACCTCGAATTAGCATTATCACAATCTGTTTACAAAATGGCTTCATCTAACAGTGATGTGAGCGTCTGCCAGCAAAAACTAAATTGCACAGTGTTTCTTCAATGTCGCCTAAAATTGGGCGAGCCTCTTTGTTTGGGACACCAACATTGTGCGTCAACATCCTTAGAAAACAGAATCTGAAACTTGGACTCATGAAAGGCTTCAAAAACAATTCCACAGCTTTGCACATGCCTTTTGCCAGATATTCGATGGGCCAGGCTGACCCGTTAGTGTTACTCTCTTAAAAACATTAAAAAACATTAAAAAAAGACATAATACTAAAACATAATCCTCCAGCATCTGATGGTTGGCAAGTGAACTCATTCAAAACCACTTAGGTCCACAGACTGAATGTTCCCCTCCTAGTGACATAAAGGGAATGATGCTGTGTGTGGAGATTACCATTGTACAAGAAGTGTTTAGCTGGCTGTACATATCATTTTTAGATTGATTTTGTGAATTACAAGTGTTTTAAACTCATTATCCCCACAGTGGCTGTATTTATTACTCGAAGATGAAAGGACTGAAGTCTGTTTGTGTCTCCTTTGATAACTGCCCATTTTTCTCAGCAGGGAAAACTGCTGCTAATTGCACCGTTATAAATGTCAGCCCTCTCTCCTACCATTTCACACTCCAGACGGTAAATATGGACAGTTTCCTATGTTTTTACATAAAAGTTATTTGTTTAAAAAAATGCAATATTTAGCAATGCAGCATTGCATAAATGGCAAAAAATATCATAGCAGCATATATACAATGGGTTGCGTGCCAATGGTGTCACTGGTCGCACATGCATTAACATGCAGTGTTTGCTGGCATGATTCAACATTGGTGTCTAAGACTATGGCAAGCAAGCCCTATCTTGCTTAAATATTTGCTTGAGGCACACTCTGGAGTACAAATCTTCACCCGCAGATGACCGCCCAAAGGTCAATCATGCAATATGTGTAATTTCTACAGAAATATCACACCTACTGATGGAAATATGATATGATTGCCTTTGGCTGTTGTTTGCATGTTTTTATAGCATTGTGGTCCCATGAAAACGAGATCATGTTCCTTGGCATCACTTTTGTTCCTCTGGCTTTGCATTGAATTCTAGCTGTGTTTGTGCTGTCCCTGCCCAATGATGACCACTCTTGGCGAATTATCATAGGATTAGTGGAAGATTTGGCATAGGAGTCAGTGCTGTATTAACGGCATCATTCGACGCAAAATACCTTTTGCTACAAACGTTGATAGGTGCGACCTTTTCATGATTTGGGTCAATCAAATTGAGAAAGGCAAAAACATGGAGAATCAATTATCATATCTGGAGCCAAATGCTTCTTTTAACCCCTTCAATGCTTATGACGGAACGGTTCCATCATCAGCGTCGGTTGGGCTGTGCTGATGACGGAACCGTTCCGTCACGACCACGCCCGTTTTTCGAACCTTCAGCACAGCGTGAAAATTCGCGCCGCTCTAAAGGTGTTAAATAATACAAAACTCTGAGGTACAAAGGTGGTTGTTGTTTTCTGCTTTTGTAATTTGAATGTGTTCTTTACAATCTAAATTGCAGATGGAGATACTCAAATAGACCAGATTGACTTCACTTGAGGAAGGATTGAATGACAAGGTAAAACCTACAGACACACTAATTTTTTTTAGAGTGCAGGTTAAAGACATTCTTTTGTGAAGACAAAAAGCATTGTGAAACAAGTTTGTGCAGAGTGACTTTGATTATGAGCAGTTCCATAGCACAAAAAGTCTGAGATGCATTTAATTGACTAAATTATTAAAAGTATGGAAATGCTCACTAAGCAGCAAAGATGAGACAGGCAGTGTTCCTTTCATGCAAATTCAAAAAAAAGTCATTCTTTAACCAGCTTTTAATCCTGGAAGCTCTGTTGAAGCAAAATGGTTCTATTGTTTGCATATTTGACTTCCTTAATAATCTTAAACTCTGTATATTGGTTAAATTGATAAAATGAATACTACTGTTCAAACTGAAAAAAACCCTTGCAGTATAATTAGTAGGATTATTCTGTGAGTGTTCCATGGAAACAGTGTTATTTCTGGGACTCTTAGAATGAATTGAGAGTTCTACCATTGCATCTATGTAAGGCCTCCAGATTGTGTTCATTGCCTAAATGAAAAGACACGTACATCTGCGCATGTACGTATTTTCTTTTTTACACAGGTACCCACTAAGAAATTTCCAGAATCATTTTTTTATACAAACTTATTTCACCACAGATCACAGATACTCTGTTTTTCACTTAATTCTGGTGGAACAAAAGAAAAAAAATAGTTGCTTTAATATACAGCACCTTAACACTGTGGGGACAAGTGCACATTTCTAGAATGCACATTTTAGTGCACATTATTCCCACAGAGATTCCCAAATTGCCAAAAAGTCACAGTTTGGTACCTCTTGCCTGCTCTTTAGTGACATTTAGTGGGGGCTTAGATGGAGTTTAAACAATTTTGATAATGTTCTTTCTATCTTGGATTTGATTGATTCTACCCATAAGGGCTGCTCCATTACAAAATAATCTTAGCATAGGGTAAATAAAGTTATATGGCTGTTTCTACACTTGAAATATCATGTCAGTGGTTTTTTTCCGCGATATAGTGTGTTGCCTTGCCAACAAGTCAACAATTCCAGCAGATCCGAGGATGAGCATTGTCATTTGATAGCAATTACCCTAAAGTTGGAGTGAAACAAAGCACAGCAGTGTGTCTAAAGGAACAATTAAATTTTCTTTTTAACCCCTTCGCTGCGGCGGCAATTCCGCCGCAGCGCTAGGGGGGATGGGGGGGCCGAGCGGCGCTCACATGCTTGTGACGGAACCGCTCCGTCACGAGCCTCAGTTGAGCTGTGCTCATGACGGAGCGGTTCCATCATGGCCCCGCCCGCTCAATAGAACGTCCAGCGCAGGCACGGAATTCGCGCCGCGCAGGCGCGCCGAGCGGGCCATGATGGAACCGCTCCGTCATGAGCACAGCTCAACCGATGCTCGTGACGGAGCGGTTCCGTCACGAGCATGGAAGGAGTTAAACGTTCATACTGGTGTGTTTCAGGAAACCTAAAGATTGCGGAACATTTTTAACCCAGGGCAACAACCTGGAGGAATATATCAATCAAATGTTTTGCAATCTCCAGAACCTCTGCTCTTATTAGCTACATATTTTTGCAAAACAATGAATGTTGCAACAGTCTCCTGAAGAACACTCCTGCATGCAAATTGTCGAGCTAAACAAAACTTAATAAACATAGAATACATTTTAGTTTTGAAATTTAGAATGCATGACGTTGATGTGCTATCATTCAGAAACCATATTCATAAATGTTCAGAAAGCAAATTTCCATAAAATCATTGCTTCCATGAAACAAATGCTGTTCATTTGTTTATTTGGAACCTTCTGAAAATACATGCTTCGCATATTTGATTACTTAAGCAGCACTCAATTAAATTAATCGTCTAAACATTGTGGTACATTTCAGCGAATCTACATTTTTGAGACTTTCAAAGGAAAACGAAGCACCAACAGAGCTCTGTAGACAAATATTTTTTACAAACTTCTCTTTCCTTCCCTAAAAGCACTGACATTCACATTGGTGTAACTCGTGTTGCTGGGTTTTTCACAATGCTTGTTTGATATGCCAGAAAAAAATTTATACACCGAATAAGGCAGATACCAGCTGAACAAATCATCTTCTACACAACAGCTGAGACCAAGACCAAGTCTATCTACCCAGATTTTGAAACACCTTTAAAAAAATATGTACAACTTATACCATATGCAAATACGACAACCTACTCATTCCACTCAGAGTGACAATTAACACAATCACAGTAATCTAGCATGACAACACAGCCCAATATGAAAAGGGTGACAACATTATTTTTCCTTGTAATCCTGCAATGCATTTCAAGCAATATGGATTTTTTTGTGCATATCTTCAAATTTCTAAAAATATCCATCCTAATATGGCACAATAAATTGAAACTACTGCTCTACTTCATGGATAACAGGTGAATCCTAAATATGGTAATTATGCACAACCAAACTAAAGACCATAAAACATGTGTAAAGCTGCAATTAACACAGTTTTAAATTTGGCATCATCACTATATTTTCTGTAGCTCGCAACAGGTAATAGAAATTGTAAACCTTTGCTTACCAAGTACCCCGAGTCGGTAGTTGACCGTGATGACTATCACATTGCCATAACTTGCCAGAACACTTCCATCAAATAGATTTCCAGTGCCTTCCATGTAAGACCCTCCATGAATGTATACCATCACAGGCTTTGGCCCCCCACTGTCCCGAATGTCTGAAAAAGACAATTTGATAACATGTTATGTAAAATATTGACAGAGCAATCCAATAGTCAACGCACACCCGATTTGTACCTACCAGCTTTCAGAACCTAAAGTTTCTTAAGCGACACATTATGATTGTTGAAATAGATTCTAAATGCGTGTTAAAATGAGGTGCTTGGCACAACAGCTCAAGAAGCATGTAGTTCAAAGGTGATCCTAACTTGATTGTGGACTGTAACATTACAGTTTCAAGCTTTAGAGGACTTCAAAACCCTCAGCATTGCTTTTTTGCCATTTCTTTTGTGAAATTGGTAATGTTCTAAGTGTGAAATGCAGGATAAATGTGGAGCACCATAGAAAGTCCTGAAATTATACGATTTCAGTGTCTTTAGGTCTCCATGTAAGGATGTCACGATGCTCAGTGTATGCTGGGTGCAGTGGAAAAGGCAAGAAAAAATAACTAATGCAGATGCTGTTATACTTAGTTCCATATTAAATGCCTCCATCAAGTAAAATTCCAAAATAACCTTCCTTCAGGTGTGGGTGTTTTGAACCGTAGAGCATCCAACAAATTGAGCCTAGGAGGTCTACTTTCTCTAGCAAGATTTTAGGAAAAGAGCTTCAAGATTTTTTGGATTTGTTGTGCATTAAATGTAAAACCTGATCCAAAAGTCCGATAAATTTTTGTCTGTTGAATCTTATAATGCCTTTTATTCCTTTCACAACCCCCCTATATTTTGTGTTTTATCACCTTGTGCCAGTCTGTTCTAATCTATTTGAGCTTCCCTCGGTCATCTCATCCGTATAATGATTATATGGATTCCATAATGTGCAGATGTTTGCACTTAAGTGTGGTGATGAACAAGGTAAGCAAAATTGTGGTAAATAAATCTCAAAACACAAGATGCCAGTAAATGAACTGTTGGCGAACACAGCATGGGACTGTGTCACAATGTGCAATCTGCTCTCTAGAAACAGTTACAACACAGGCAAATGTGTATATTCGAAATATATAATTAGCTGTGAATTGTGTAAACAAAATCTTTACAAACATTCATGTTTTTTCCAAGTTTCCACCATGGTTAAGATAATAATTGAAATATTTGTCATCGAAATTATATTCACCACAGATTGTCCTTTGCTTTCCTATAAAGAGTGCGGGAAGTATAATATAAGAGTAAATTATTAATCTGCAAGTCTTAACTGACAGTTCACAGCAGAATGTGCAGACTGCTAATTGCATGTTTGCTGGTAGCACAGAGGGGGGTTGTTGTCGAGTTCTTCCTTAATTAACATTACATAGAATTAGAGAGGACAAACTGTGTGCAGTAATGAAATGTTTATGGTACAGTTAATCCTCTTCCAAAAAATAAGACTGCTTGGGCCTTTTGTGAATAGTGAATTGTTTTCAATTGAGTGAGCAAACAGGAAGAAGAAACAGTGAACACATGTTACAAGTTCCATCCAAGTATTTTTGGTACAGGTACACTTCTGGAGAGATGTGTTTTATTGGATAAATAGTACCTTCTTAAAGTTGCAAACATGGAGGGTTTTGCTTTAAACACTGAGTTTGGTACCAACATATTTTAGTTGATCTGAGTTGTTTAGTGAAGTGAATGAGAATTTTAATGTAAAAGCCTTGTGGACAGGTAATAATATAGTTGGGCCAGTGTGGTTGCTCAACACATATGATTGGTTAGTTATTGAAAGTTCATAAGTTAAGAATGTAGACATTTTGCTATGCCTAAGGAATACCGTAAATTCTGAGCAAATCCTATAATGTGTCACAGCAGCACACCATAGTATTAGAGTTGCTCCTTTCCTCAACCTAAGGCCATGTTCCTAAAGGAAACCTCTGTTTAACCTTGTACAGAGTCTGAAGGATAATGTGAGGGTATACACAATTACACAAATCTGCAGGTTGATACACCCCTCCTCTTTGTCAATACAATGTAAACAGTATCTTACGTCAATTCAATGGGACTCACATTGAAATTGATGCCAAAGGGATACCTCCTTCCATCATTTGGCATTAACAGAAGACTGATCAAATACAGTTACCTCATGATGTACCTTTAAGAAGCGACATGTGTGTAGTTTAAAAGTACGTTCTTGTGCCTCTAACTTATCTGGTCATGAATAATCATTTTCTGTGATGAATGAGAGGCATGATATATTACATTACTACCAATTGTTATGGTTCAAAAAGAATATGGTTTTAAATAGGAAGCCATATCCTTTTGTGTTTGTTGAAAATATAAATCTGTCATTAAAGCCTGAACCTAAATGTGTAAGAGTTTCTACAGGGAAATACAAGCACAATTGTGTGTCTGGTATTTCATAATGCTTTCTCTTCTCTGTGTTCCTGCACCTAGACATGCCGATTGTTTGTACCTTTGGAAAAATTTAACATTAGTCCATCCACTCCAGCAGATAATGCATACTGACTTTACAAAAAATGTTGAGCAATGGGCCCATATTGATATCTAGATGGTAGGGTTGCATCTTTCTTATTATGTACTGGAACCAACACTTCATTATTGCATATTTCAGGGAATCTGCCGATTTAAGTATAGCATTAAATGATGTTGTCCAGATAGGCACCCAAAAAAATACTTGCTACCTAATTATTGAAGTGGACAATCAGTCTAGATCACTGTATGAGACCATCTGAAAAAAAATCTCATCCTGTGCTGAGTGATGATTAATATCTTACAACAATTTTACTATTCTAATTTGTATTTCTTACACTTGATGATATTTTTGAATTTCTCATTAGCCCCTTTATTCTTAAAGCCTTAATTGCTTGAGACTCTCGAATAAACCTCATAAAGCTAGGGGTTTATGCCAAATAAGCTATTTACCTCTTCCTCACTAATAATTGAAGCCCAGGAAGGTCCATGAAACATCCCAATTTAAGGCTCTTCTTAAAATGTCACATCACTACTAAAATGACTGGTACCACTTGGCCTAAATCACTGTGCTACAACAGAATTATGGGAAAATAATTAGCATATTCTAAAATAACTGTCAAAGTGGATCCAATTCTAAGGACATCTGTTGTAGAATAGAGAAACAGAATGGATTGCAGTCCCAAAGCCCTGAGCAATGTTCCGATGGCCGAGAGAGCTAATTTCATTGGCAGTCGATTTACACTGCACTCTTGGGTCTCTAAAAAATTGTAAGTTGATGTTAAATATTCTCTACGATATGGTCCCAGGCAAACGCTATGATTTGTACTGGACAGCGCTATGTCTGCTTGACACATATAAATACAATTATTTCAATGTTTCATTAATGAATGATAAGAATGAAAGTTTGCCACTACGTTTTAGACAGGAGATGAAGTATGTGTATCATTAACTGTCCTCGACTGATCGAGAAAATTTAGTTAGGTGAGTCAGCAGTTGGATGTACAAAGGCATAGTTGGAAAAAGGAAGTGTGAGAGGCAGAATTAAAAAGGATTGTTGGCCATCTGCTTGGAAAGGACGAATACACTTTCAATCCTACTCACAGGAATGCCCCCTTAGACTCTCTAGTGGTGGAAAAGGGTGCAATATATATTATCAATTCCTTTCACAAACAATATATATTTGTGTTTTGCATTTATTTTTTTATTTTGAAGGCATATCTTTTCTTGGGTGAAGTCATAAGTCATAGTTAGTTTTCCCTAGAAGTCTCTATGCAGTTCTTCTACTATGAAAATTATGTAACGTAAGGCCTATTGTATACCTTCAGATTGTTTACATTATTGTCCTCAAATCACATAGTTGAGTTTATCCATAAATCCTCTAAGAACCTGACATCTAGTCATGTATGCTTTTTGTTTCTTATTTTTTTTTTTAATCTTTTATTTAACGTGAGTGGTAATGGAAGTTATGCATACTTTATTGCATTGATGTAATAGGAATTTTGTTAGGCACACCACCACCTTTCTGCACTTTCTCTGATGCTTGCCAATTACATGTGATTCAATGTGGTAATGAAAGAAGCATCATTGCTATAGTGAGATCAGTTTCCTGCAGTGTACATCTATATTTTTCGGTGTTTTTTTCAGTTTATTGTTGTCGATCTGAATAACTCAGGCGTTACTTTAGAACTCACGTTGAGATATTCTCTTGAAGAAAAAACTCCTTAAAAGCATTTATGTGCACAGAATTATCAAGTGATTTATAATCACACTAGACCCAACAAGGGCTATGTCAAGAACAAATTAAAGACATGTTTGCAAAGACCATTGAAAGTTATAATACAAAGTCTGAGCTCAATAGAGGCATTCAACAGCACTCTTTGACCCACAGGGATAATTTGATTGCTATAAGAAATGCAAGTAATTGGGCCACATGTCTTAGTTGGTATGGCAGATGCATACTGTAATTGGTGGAGCTTATTTAACAAGTTGTGTCTAGACTAAGTTTGAGGTGTGTCTAATTAGTGGATAAATGGTGTGCTGCTATTAAGACTAGATTAGTGATGCCTGACACAGTGACTGTTTTGTACAGTAGTTTGGCAAATCAGATTCTATGACCTATTATATGGTACAGTAGTGGTGTATGATCTACATGCCTTTTGATACACTGAGCTTAGCACCTTGACATAGCTTTTTTTCAATGGGCGATGAAACAGTATATATTCCACTATACATGTGTTGCATTAGAAACTTTACTCAACATACCTTTAAGAGCGGATAACAGTTTGGAGTTTGTCAGTAAGGTCTGACAAAACAAATGTGCACTTTGTGAGTACACAAATACATCAATACATACAAGAAAGGTTAGAAAACATGCAAAAATGTGCACATCGAGAATAAAAAGGGGAGAGTGTTAGTTCAAATCCGAGGGACAAAATCCAGTCAGGAGGAGTGGATGCACTATATCAAAAGCTGGTTGCAAGAGACAAGAAGGGTTCCTCTGGACATATACTGACTTGCATAAAAAATAGAACTTAAAAAACACTCAGTCTTTAAAAAAATGACAACAAGCAAGAAGACAAAACACATCAAAAATGGGGAAAAATTCATTAAGAATGGGTACAAGAAGTCAAAAAAAGAAGGGATAAAATATTTTCAGGGATCCTTGTCATGCAAATCGGTTTGATGGCATAAAAAATACCTTCATCCTCTGCACCTTCATTATCCCCTAAATCATCTGTGTGTTTCTTTGTAAGGGGACCTAGGATTGAAACGGAGAAAATGGAGGAAAAAGACAATTCAAGAATATAGAAGATTGAAGAAAAAGATAGCAAAAGTCAATAAGACACTCCAAGAAAAAAAGAGGTTGGGGCGAGTGCTGGAAAGAAGAATTGCCAATTCAGAGTACTTTTCTACCAGTAGCAATAAAGTACCAGTGGGCATTCATACCACAGTGAAAGCGACATTGTGATTGCAAAGAGTGCCCTGTCTCTCAGAGAAAAAACAAAAAGAGAATAGTTCATCCCACCGCTCAGAAATCGATTGCGTATTTAGGCTAAACAGACGTATCTAACAGTCAGTCTAATTTTAAATGGACAGTTGAAGAAAAAAATGCCATTTTATACCACACATTGCTGTTCATAGAAACAAAAGAAATACAATTCCCACTCTCAGAATGTAAACAACATCTGATGATGGAGATATAGCCTGAAGAGTGCATTCAAGACAGTCTTATATCACAAGAACATTGATGGTTTCTCAGTAGTCATGCATGTTGCGTCAGAATACACATACACATTTTATAAGCCCTTAAACTACTCACTGCCATACTATTTTATCAATTACAAGAAAAAGCCAAGAACTGAGGCACAAACACCGTTTTTTGGCATACCAGGTGTGTTTTCAATGATGGTAATATTTATTTGAAAAAAGGGAATATGACTTTTATGACATGACTCTTTACTTTCCTCACACCAGCGTGCAAGAATTTTCTGCTAATATATCCGGGTAAGACCACCAATAAATTCTCGGTTTTAATGCAGTGTAATAATGGGTTGTCAGTATAGTGCCATAAATATTCAAGAAATATGCCACGAGGGGGAAGGTCAAATGCCAAGCAGAGGAACTTGCAGAATGTCATGTTTTAAATCATCCGGTGTGGGCCACAGCCTTGCCAAAAGGGACCAGGGCTCTTTCAGTCGTGTGTTTTCTGACGACAACTTTTCAGCAGTAATGTGGCATGCAGATAGAAAATGGCGCCGACGTGGAAGATGGGTTGCAATGCAAGCCAAGCCACACAGTGAAAAGCAACATTCGCCATGCATAAAACAACAGACACAGCTTGAGTGAAACGAGGCGACGTGAGCTTTCACCATGCATGATGTCAACACAATTAACGAATCAGCTGGATTATTTTCTCTGATGCAGTCGTGGAGATATATTTACAGCCTCTAGGACCCTATAAGAAAGTGGGCATGAAGTGTTGTTTACAAAGAGCGTTGTATGATCTGAATTCATATTTAAATGTAATTGTCGGCTGGAAAGTGCAATCTCACAAGGCCATTAGCATCACCTGTTAGTGGCGATTCGTGCTTCTATATAAATAAATAGCAGTTGTGGCTTTCATCAGCTCTGTATGCGGCTTCAAGGGCATTGCAGAAACAGTGAATGTATTCAGTGCGTTTATTTAACTACCCTAAAAGCTTACCCACTTAGGACTCAGCATTTCCAATAGATCTGTGCATTTTATATATCGTAGGGCAGAGGTGAACTTTGCCATTCCACTTTTTTCAAAATGCAATATAATTTCAGTTAAAGGACGTGTTTGGGGTTGATTTTTAGCACAAGCTGAGCCAGTCAAATATGCAATTTTTTTTCAACTATTAAATATTTTGTACCTTCCCACGTTGCTAGTGAGGGCCGGTTTGAAAGATGTTCGGTAATGAAAAATGAGTCAATTCTGTTGGATGGAGTAAGTGTGCCATGTACTGACATACTCCAACAAGTCGGTGGTAATGAAGATAGCTGTAATTCTGTTGTCTGTGATCCCACTGAAATGGGAGTTTTCACCTCTCCTGTGAGTGTCTGAATGACCATCAAGCTTTCGCTCAGTCCCTAAACCCATCTCTATCGTATAAACAGTAGACACAAATTCAAGTGTTGTTCAAAACCCTTGGTAGAAAACAAACCAAAACACATACTTGCTCAAGATAACTATAATACATAATAATTGTTATTCAAAGGCTTGGTCTGTCATCCAAGACATTACTTAATACTATTTAACGCCCTATTACTTACCGGTAATCTTCATTACTCCTGGTTCTGTTGTCCTTGTTCCAGTCATTACATAATGTGATATATCTATCTTGCAGACAGAAAAAATCCGAAAGGAACTCTGGATCCCTACCCCATCCTCTCCCACAGGGAGTACATAGGTGTACTTACCCAGCATTCCTTCTGAACTACCAAGCCCCAATATGAAGGCAAGCCATCTGGGGGAAAGGGAGGGGAGTAACGAATGGGACAAGGACAACGGAACCAGGAGTAATGAAGATTACCGGTAAGTAATAGGGCATTACCACAAGGTCCAGCCTGTCCTCGTCCCATTAATTACATAATGAGAATACCCAAGCAACACACCCGCATTCATAGAAACAGAAACACAAGGAAACAATGACCATCGCAGCAACCAAGGGATTAATTGGAACAGAAATCAGGAATTCAGGAGTTCACAGCCTGCAACCCCCCAATCCAAAATTAGTATAATCTCACAGCAAATTTCTGGATCCAATAATGCCGCACAAAAGTATTAGAGGATGCCCAAGTTGCGTCTCTGCAAATTTCAGACAGTGAAACCCCCCATAATTCAGTATAGGAAGCCGTCATCCCCTGCACCCTGGCAGAGAGCAAGTCAACTCAATGACCTGTTTAGGCAATGACCAATGGACAAAGGATAGGCCTTCCCAACCCGGGAGAAGACCCCAATGGAAACAAACAGGGAGTTTGACTTCCTAAATGGATTGGTATGATCCAGATAGATATGCCATGCCCTCCCTTCATCCAGCAAAGACCACAAAAGATTATTCCTGGACTTCTGCTCTACCCTCAAAGCATGCAAAGTGGCTTTCTGTGAACGATGGAACGGGGAAGCCACCATAGACACAAAAGAGGAATCCAAACACGAGACAACCTCATCCACAGAAAAAGACAGGAAGGGTTCCTTCGCCATCTGAGCCCGAACTCACCCAGGCACCAGGCCAAAGTGTTGGTCCCAGGAAAACGACCTTCAAGGAGACAAACTTGATGTCCACCAAGTCCAACGGCTAAAAGGGAGCCACATCCAAAGCCAACAACACAAGAGGCAGGTCCCACAATGGGAACAAAGGCCATACCAATGGATGAGACAAAGCAACCCCTCAGCAACCATGAGACCAAGTCCTCCACATTCAACAAATTCTCACAAAAGGAACCAAACGCCTCAATCGCAACCCACTGGACCTGCAAGGTCGAAACTGCCAAATGTTTTTCAAAATCCTCCCAAAGAAATTACAACACTCCAGAGTAGTTAATTGAAGAGACCCAGACCAATGCTAGAGAATTCCCCCAAGTGCCTTCCATAGGCCTGCTAGACTGTTGAATGGCCAAAGCCAAATGCTACTGAAGGCCTCTTATGCTGCCGCCCCCTAGTGAAAACTTCCACTTTGATGGTCGCTGGCACGGGAGGGGCAAAAGGGAGCGACTTCTGGGGGACGGAGAAGCAGGGAACCACCAGGGACCCTACAACGATAGGAGCTTGTGAGTGGAGAACAAAGATTGCTGAGGCCAAAAGGGCACCACCAACATAACCTCCCTGAACTCCAGGACCAGACGTGCCAGAAAACGGGGAATCAGAGTAATTGTTGGAAAGGCATTCAGGCTGGACGGCAAAAAAAATGGTCAAGGTATCAACTCCTCAAGCCTCCACCTGATGAATGTGGGTACAAAACCAGGAAATCTGAGCATTTGGCCAAGAAACAAACAGGTCGAGGAAAGGAATACCAAACTTCCTGCACACTTGCTGAAAGCCCTCCTGGTTGAGAGACATTTACTGAGAGGGAGGAAAGAAGCGACTGAGAGCATCCGACACTTCATTGTTGACCCCCTAGATGTGTACTACCACTAGAGACAACAAATGCCCCTCTAATAAGCAAAACAAGGGAACATCCACTGCATTCAGATAATGGGTCCAAATCCCACCCTGACGATTCAGGTAAGCCAAAAATATCAACAAAGGGAGTGAAGAGGTGGTGCAACAAGGCACCGCGGTGGGCTAATCCTCCTCTTATGAACGTCTAAATAATCAACAAAGACCACCTGAAACAGACATACAATACATATTCCGATGGTGTTGGAATACACTCAGTGTGTTAAAATACCCCTCACACACCAAAAGGGCCCTTGGTGTCATGCTTCATCATCGGGGTCTTCCCGCCCCCGCTGCGGGACGGGGCAGTGCTGCGACAAGCGGCTACGCCGGAGCACCTTTTAATTGTGAGTACTATGTGAGTGATAATGGAGTGAGTGTCAGTGAGGTCAGAAGTGATGAACAGTGAAATTAAAGTTAAAAAATACCTGGCCTGGTGTTTAGAAAAAATTATTTAATAGGCACTGGCTGGTATCGTTAAAAGGGGTGAGGCGGAGTGCAAGATCGGGTTACTAGTCTTGCTCTCCTGTGTGGGTCAACATGTTTCGGGGCGACATGCCCCTTCGTCAGGACCGGGATGTATAGATCCCCCTGTCACTCACTAATGCGCTCCCACAGATAGAGAGTGTTGTGTTTGATCAATGTGTATAAATAATTTAAATACACGTGAAAGAAGCTCGGTCAGTAATACTGATGATGTAAGCTTATTGAATGATGAGACAATGCCCCATGAGCCAAGCTGGGCGAAGGGTATAGAGGGTCCAATCAACCCCCACACCTCAGTGCTTCCTCCTTCGTCAGTGGCTTCCGTGGTCGGAAGCCACTGACGAAGGAGGAAGCACTGAGGTGTGGGGGTTGATTGGACCCTCTATACCCTTCGCCCAGCTTGGCTCATGGGGCATTGTCTCATCATTCAATAAGCTTACATCATCAGTATTACTGACCGAGCTTCTTTCACGTGTATTTAAATTATTTATACACATTGATCAAACACAACACTCTCTATCTGTGGGAGCGCATTAGTGAGTGACAGGGGGATCTATACATCCCGGTCCTGACGAAGGGGCATGTCGCCCCGAAACATGTTGACCCACACAGGAGAGCAAGACTAGTAACCCGATCTTGCACTCCGCCTCACCCCTTTTAACGATACCAGCCAGTGCCTATTAAATAATTTTTTCTAAACACCAGGCCAGGTATTTTTTAACTTTAATTTCACTGTTCATCACTTCTGACCTCACTGACACTCACTCCATTATCACTCACATAGTACTCACAATTAAAAGGTGCTCCGGCGTAGCCGCTTGTCGCAGCACTGCCCCGTCCCGCAGCGGGGGCGGGAAGACCCCGATGATGAAGCATGACACCAAGGGCCCTTTTGGTGTGTGAGGGGTATTTTAACACACTGAGTGTATTCCAACACCATCGGAATATGTATTGTATGTCTGTTTCAGGTGGTCTTTGTTGATTCAGGTAAGCCACCATCACTTGTTGGACCGGATCACACCATTCTGCCCCACCATTTGAAACCTCTGATCGCCCTGTAGACTGCCGTCAGTTCCCTCCGTTTGGAAGAACACCTCCCTCCTGCAGAGATCAACGACCATTTAGAACGCTGTCCTCCAACATGGCCCACCACCCAAAAGCACGGGCATCTGTAGTAAGGAGCGTAGAAGGATTGTACTTCAATGGGACCCCTCCGGAAAGATTGTCCAACACTGTTCACCAGTGCAGAACGGGAAGGATGGCCGGAGACACCAGAACCAGCTGATCAAGGTCCTGAGACACTGGATCCCAATAAGCCTGTAAATGGATCCACAGAGGCCAGAGATGCACACGGGCCCAGGGCACCGTGAACACTGCCACTGCCATGAAACCCAGAAGCCAAAATAGGCACCCCCTCATTGCCTTCACCATCAAGGACAAGAAGGCTATGGCCCTGGGGGCTGGCAAGAACACCCTATTCAGGTCGGTGTGAAATCTGGCCCTGTTGGAAATGGGCCTTTTTGAAAGGTTATCCCCAAACTTTTGCTTCTTCCTCCTATTTTGTCCTGACCTGTGTTTACTGGCTATAGGACTCTGGGTACTTTACCTCTGCTGATCAGTGATAAAGTGCATATGCTCTGTGTGTAAATTGCTATTGTGATTAGTTACCCATGATTGGCGTATTTCATTTACCAGTAGGTCCCTAGTAAAGCGCACTGAGTGTGTCAGGGCTGGTAAATCAAATGCTACTAGTGGTCCTGCAGCACTGATTGTGCCACCCACATGAGTGGCCCTGAAAAGGTGTCTCAGGCATACCACTGCGGTGCCTGCGGCCAGTGTGTTACCTGCCATGTCGACTTGGCTAGTGCACCCACTTGTCAGGCCCTAACCTTCTCTTTTCTTACATATAGGTTACCCCTATGGTAGGCCCAAGGTACCCCCCCCCCGGGCAGGTTACAGCGTATGTGAAAGATAGGACATGTACTGGTGTGGAACATGCCCTGATAGTGAAACACTGACAATTTCGTGTTTCACTATTGAAAGGCTATCTTGCCTCCTAGGACAGAATGGGGAATGCTTTGTAACATTTTACAAGCATTTCTTCCCATAGGGATAAGATAGAAAAATTTAGATTGGCATCCCTGAACTCAGGATTGTTAGTAAAGATGGTTTTTAAATTATGTCTTTGAAAATACCGCTTTTAGAAAGTGGCTATTTTTTTGTTCAACCAGCCTGTGTCCCTCTGCCTGTTTGTGGATTCACTCTCAGGCTTAGGAATGACAGGGGGTGGGGAGGTGCAGTGGCTCCAGGAGTCTGGATGAGTCAGCACTAGGCTGAATAGGCCTAATCTGCATTTGGAGTGGTGAGAAAAGTAGCACCTGTACCTGAATAGGGCTGTGCCTGCCTACCACAATGCTGGCTCTGCGCTCCTCTGGTATGTCTGGAGCCAAGTCTCACATTGACAATTCATGTTGTTGTGCACTTGCAGAGTGCCCCCCAGAACTGGTTTGAACTGGGTCAGAGAGCAAAGACATGTTTGGGACATAGGTATCAGACCCAAACCCCAGACTTTACATCCTACCTGGAAATCAAGAGGAACCTTTGCCAAGGAGAAGAGCTGAAGAGACTGAGGAGAAGTACTGCCCTTGCTGTGTGTCTGTGGGTGGCCTGCAGTTACTGTTTCTGCCAAGGAGGCGAGAAGGACTTTGCTGTGTGCTGTGTCCCCTGCCTGAAGGAGATCTCCAAGGGCCTGAAGTGTGCTGCCTCCTGTTCTGAAGTCTCAGGGGCACAAAGACTTCACCCCCAGCTCCACTGAACTCTGCTGCTGTGAGTTCTGACTTGCTAAGAGGTGCCTGTGCCAGTTTTGGGTCTCTGGAGGTTGTTGCTGTTATTTTCGAGCTGGAAGCAAGAAGAAACTCAAAGAACTACAGAAATAGACACATTTAGGGATCGTCACTGAAGAGGACCGACACAGCGACGCTTGATGCTGCTGCATCGATGGCTGATGCATCCTGGATTTCCACGCATCGTACCTATGCAGTAAGTTCTTCCGATGCATCACCCGCAAACCGGAACCGTCACGAAGAATCGACGCGTCACTTCCCATACAGACCAGATTTGATGGAACCCTTCCTCTGCATGCAGCGAGACTGTTGCTTCGCCTCCCCAAGGTCTTAGGAGTGTCGCATCTCTTTGATTTCTGACGCTCCGGCTGTTTGGCTTGTGAACATTGACGCGTCTACAGGTACTTTGGTGAAAAGTCACCCATCCATAGTTTTCTGTGGTACAAGTTCTTGAAACCTTTTGAAAGTCATATTTTTAACTGTGTATGTTGGATTTGTTGTTTTTGTCTTGTTCAGTTTAGATAAAGGTATTTCATTTTTCTAAACTGGTTTGATGTTCATTTGTGGTGTGTTCACTGTGTTACTGTGAGTGTTGGTACAAATACTTTACACATTGCATTTTGGATAAGCCTGTCTGCTCGTGCCAAGCTACGGAGGGGGAGGGCAGGAGATATCTAGAATGTGGATCCCACTTACCCTGACTAGAAGCAAGGGTCCCTATTTGGACAAAGGTACCTACCTCTGCCAACTAGAGACCCCATTTCTAACAGTCCCCTATTATTGTCATGTCTTGAGAAGGCACCAGTTGGCATTTCTAATGGTACAGCAGGAACCTATGATTTCTTAGGGCTGAACAATCCACCTGTAGATTGGGCAGAAGCTGCATCCTGGATGGAGCATGGAGCAGCCAATCATCTAGGTATATTGGTGAGGATGCATATTATTGATCATGGTCTCCTCCGATTATTCACTTGATCATGCCCCATGTGCTTAAGGTATATCCTAAATTTATCCTAAATTTATAAAGGCTGGAATGAGAGATAAAAGGGTAATGCTCAAGTCATCTGTAATCTACAGAACTTTGAGAGTTTCCTCAGAACTTAAGGTCCCAACCAAAATTGCCTTAACGTATATCGGTTGCCTTACATACATGACACAGGTGTTGGGAGACATGAGACCAGGGATTTTAGCCCGGTTAGGTAAAGAGCTAAATTCAAACCTAAGGGTCTGGTTTAGAGTTTGATAGATAGTTACTCATCACAAACTTGATGAATATCCATCCGCCTTATTACAAGTGCATTTTATCCTAATGAACATGTTAAATAGTGGAGAATGTATCTGCAGCATTTTTGATGGAGTACACACCCACCAAACTCGAAACCAGGCCCTAAGTGCAAAAATCTTTTCCTATCCCCACTAGGACTCCTCCGCAATTTGAAAGGACCGAGAAGAGGAAGAAATGGAAGAAGGTTTCCGAGCTGCTGACAACAACAGTAAAATCAGCTTGTGAGTCATAGCTGTGAATATTTTCTTTCCAGATTTCCAATGCTTTATAAATTATTAGACATTCAAGTTGATGACTACTTAATTTCTTTTGAAAATCAAAACTCAAAGCAGCCTGGCTCATATCTAATTATCTCTATTGACATAAGCATGGAGCCATTCAATGTGTTTCTCAGACAACACTGGATGATGACCTGTCACTCCATCCATATAAAAAAACCTTTCTTTTCAAGCTGAAAATATATTTTAGATTATGCCAAATATGAACTAATTTCAGCATTTCCAGCTTCTGTTTGCTTCAAATGCACAAACCTTAAAGGAGCCATCCAGTGAATGATGTCAAAATAGATCTAAAAAACCCAGTTGACATCAACAAAAAATGCAATATCCTAGAATGCCTACTGTTGGTGATGGTTAGAGATGCAGGTCTGGGTAAAAAGAATAGCTTTTTTCTCTTCACTAGATAGCCTCTTTAATAGAGAGCAATATTATGTAGATCTTAAATGTAATTACTAGGTTATAAATAATTACAGTCAGTTCTATTCGCAACCACTTACAATATTGGGAAACCACGTTTTCCATTTTGTTATGGGAAGTTGTTGTGTGTTGGCTCAACACCGCAATGTGTGTAATAAACAATGCCGGCCATTAGGGCAGCACTTCAGAGAGAAGCAAACCTTGCTTCCCTCGGCTATCAGTCTGACTGAATGGTCTGTTCTTCATTTTAAAGGATAATAGCAGACTTTCTTTTTTTTCAACATGATTATAGGATTGGAAAAACCTCAAAAGATTGTACTACTGTACATACCATCAGAATGGAAATATGTGTTAGTTCTTAAATCCTAGTAATTATTTTGTGTTACTCTGATATGCAGAGCCATTTGTTGTATTTTTGGTACTTCCTTAGTAAGATCTTTTGATAAATTCCTGCCATGACTTCACAAAGCCTCTTTCAGAGGGAATTGCAATGAATCCCAGAAAAGTGGCCATATAGAGGTACGTCTACCATGAGAGCTACATTCTGACTTTCTTGGCATTCATAAAGAATTCCAGGAGTTCTTCTGAGAAGTTGTGGCAGTGGCAGATTCCCAGCACTTGCCAAGTACATGTTAGCACATTCTGACATGCAACAGGTGCACTTTTCTGAATGTTAACAGGTAATTCATATGTGCAGTTGCACTTGATATGTTTTTTTGTATAATGTTTTCACCATTGACAAAACATGTTGGCAAATGGAGAAACCCATTTAGGTATAATCTATTATCTGGGTATTCCCCCTTTCTCTTTCATTCTGCAAACACATTTACTCCTTCCCTAAATGTAGTACGTCTTTGACTTTTTTCATAGTGGGAAAATAATTGAAAATACTCATAAATGAGTTATGTTTAGTGGTACACCAGCTTTTGCATGTGCCAAACCCTGGAATGCCCACTGCGTACCTGAGATTCATAAAAAGTTTATAATAGTGTTATAATCTTAGAGGTTTTTAAATAAATTCTGAAGTGCAAATTCACATATTATGAATAACTACTTTGCATTTACATACATGCTATTTCTGCACATAAGTGTCCTTTAGCTACACAAATAGATGTGTGGATTAGGCCTGTACACAGACACTCAATGTATGAGTTGGTGTACCTGATGAGGGTTAGGTATTCAAAAAAAATAGTCCAACCTCTTATTGTATTATTTCAGTGAATGCACTGGCCTTTGGTTCAGTCAAGCAACTACATTTGACAAACACCTGCATGGCAGGAAGGCACTAGCAAAGGACGTGATAGCGAAAATGTAGGCCAGTTGGGTGGCTATGGGTGCCTTTCTTCCACCACTGACCATCTTCTTGCTTTAGAATGACCAATGCATTTGAAAACAGTTTCATGTGATGACAACCAGGTGCAGCCCTTAAAATAAATGGTTGGGTTCATATTTTTGGTGAAAAGTGGAACTGGCAATATAATGCTTTCCAACGATACTACTGCCACCCAGTCTTGCTCTTCTTCATAGGATAGTATCCTGCTAGAATTTATAGAAGATTGAAGATATAAATAAGGGAGATTCTTTTGTTCTGGGGACCTGCTGACCTTACGAATATCTGAAGGTCCGGTATCCATATATTATCCAATATTGGTCATTAGTAATAGAATTTAGCTGAGCTCCTAAAGCAGACTATTTTTCAAAGAATTGAAGCAGACATTTGTGACTGTCAGCTGCTAGAGCCAAGTAAAAATTCATTTTATGGTGTGGCACAAGAGTTGCCTATGCAGGAAAGAGTTGTGGAGTGGTGGGTCTGGGTTGGGTCAGGATTCGACAGATGACCACAAGATAAAATTAAATAAATAGTTAATGATCCCTCGTTGTCTGTCGAAACCCCCCTCCACCCGGCCCCACCACGCCAACGATCTTACCTACATGGGCCTCTCCTGATGTGGCATCTCAAAAAAATTAAACATTACAGTAGTTGAACATGCAAATAATATCCACTCAATGTTTTCTGGCATGCATCTTCATATATAGCCTGATTTCATGTCTGAAGAATAATGTGATATCAACAGTGCAATGACAGACAAAATCACATTAGTAGAAAGCCGCAGATTGAGGAACCTATCCTCACCATTAATGAATATTGACATCCTTTATATTTTCAGATAGATGTGTAAGCAAATGCTTCCTGACTATAGGGCCATTTATCAGCATAAGATGGCTATCCTAAAAATTAGCATAACGCAGAATCGGGAGCAGCTTTAGCTGGAAAAGGAATTAAATCAGACTCCTGTTTGAAAAGCATAACACATGAAGGCATACTTTGAGTTGTGATCTCTCATAAATATTTAGCAAATGTTTCAGCAGGGTTGCAAATTCTTATTAGCTATACTTAATAAAAGGCAAAGCCACAGAAATAAAAAAACCATAAAAAGCACAAAAAGGGCCTGATCTGTCCTATAAAAAATAAAGACTGCCAGCGAGTGTTTTTGTTACTTGTTTCTTAAGTATCAGTAAAAATTGATTAAATCCTAAAAAAGAAAAACCTCTAAGTAGTGATGAGTGAACGAGTAGTTCACTGTTATTATTTGCAAACACAATACAGGACAATGTCAATAAAAATACAGAATATTAAGGGTTCAAGAAGACCCTACTACTATTAGTCATTAAGAACGTGGTGATCAACCATGGGTCCAGGAGGATGTTACTTTTAGGTAATTCGGAATGATTATGGAGAAGACTGGCCGAAAGGGGCTCATAATTGGAACCCCAGGTATTGCCTTATGATCTAAATTCCTGGTGTTAAGGGTAACTACTAGTTTTTTTTCTAAATCTGTGAGCATCTCCAATGTAGTATGCTATTGTAAATTTAACTTTATCATACCCACTGTGGACGGACACTGGTTTTAGAAGACACTTTTCTCTCTTATAAACTCACAGAATGGTCTTCTATCAATCCAATGTTTGGATGGGAATGCTGGCATACCCAACAATGTAGATCATAATAAACCAATAGAACATCTGCACTCATTTGGTACTATTTGATGCATCTGAAGAAATGATGCATCAAGTAGATATAAAGGTAGATTCCATTCAGGATTGTAACATTTTTAATATTAGTATTGCAAAACTAATGTAAGGAAAAACAAACCAAGAACTGGGGAGATAACCCAGAACCTTCTGAGAATCAGTGCAAACATGAGCCTGCACTGTAGCAGCGCATTATTGAAAGAAGGATCGCCAAAGAGGCCTGATTCGATAGGGGAACACTTTCAATCCACAGGGGCTGCACTGTTTGCCACCACACTTTGATGCACTCACTGCCCCCTGTGGCAGCTTCTTTGCTTCTGCTTCTCCATCTGTAACATGGCAAGGGCAAAAAGGAAAATAGTTTCCTCATTTGTATGGGGTCATGTGCCCATGCAAATGAGGAAATGCCCCATTAAGATAGAGCCAGAGCTCTTCTAGCACTAGCTAGAACCAACTTCTAGCACTAGCCCAATCTGCGTTGCAGATGGGGCCATGAAAGCTTCCTCAACATGTGCAATAAATAGGATGTATTATTATGTTTTATTCTTTAAATAGGATACCGGTTATGGTGTTCTTATTTGCCCCTACAAATCTGTATAACATAACATTAAATAATATTCAAACTATTCATTAGGAGTGACATGGTGAGAAATTGACATTGGTCAGAGGATGAAGGTTCAATGACCAATAAAAGTACTTCAGATTGTATACACTAAAATAATTATTAATTTATTTTAATTAATCTACTATTCAATATTGGGGTTATATATGTGTGTGCAAATAAAGATGGGTGTGAAATCTGTGTGTGAAGTTGGAATTTTTAAATGTTGCCTATGTTTCATATGCATGATATACCATACAGTTTAATTGGATTAAAAATTGTGTTAACATAGTATATCAAAGCTGATGAAGCAGTACTACATTAGTATGCAGGGTATTTGGTCACCACATTATTTTTTATTATCAAACCAACACTTTTTTTTAACCAGGGACAGTCATTGTGAAAGGGGCGGAAGTGCATTCTGTTTACATGTGTCCAGTAACATATATGTTAATCTCAAACCTAATTTTTATGTGACCAGAGCCTGAAATATTATATATTGTATTTTTCTCTAAACAGTGATACCTACATCCATTCCTCATTCTGCATAACATGATCATGGTAAGAATGTTTTGTGTCTCTCTGCCAGGACACCAAACTAAGACGGCGCCATTTGTACATTATAACACCATAGTATACAAGCCAATTTCAGAAAGCAAAACTACTCCTTTACAGCTTTGATTTGAAATTATGCTGACTGCTCACAGCATATTGATGGCACAAACTCTTTCTATGAATTTATTTAGTAATTTTTACTGAATGTTAAATAACAATTTGTATTTGTAAGTAAGCTTTTGAAATAGATTACTAACATAAGTGAATAGTAGATATTTTATTTGGAAGATTGTCAATCTGTGTCACTTATGTACATGTGAATATTGTTTTATACCCTTTGAATGACATTATATTGGGTTGCCACAATAGAATGCTCCTTCATTAATGTTTGGCTGCTTTAATGTGGACATTTGCTACAGAAATATTTTGCTTTAAGTGTGATCACTGAATATGTTTATTAAAATGTTATAAACAATATACAATTATGTTATTAATTTGGAGTGTGACTTCTAAGTTTGCCAGAATATTCATGTATTGGGACTGAAGAATATATAACAAACATACTTCCTGAAAAAGGACTACATGGAGTGTGATTACTAGTTGATTGTAATGTACTAATTACACAATGATGTTATCATATACATTCCTACCCTTTTCTTCAACAATGCAGTGTTTTCAGGAGAGATGGGACATTATTTTACATTGATATTAAGCAACACCTCAAGTACTAGAATGCCTTATATTGGTGATGATAATTAATCATCTAGCTAATGAAGTCCATGATGGCATTGACAATTTGTCATAGCATCCTAATATTTGACACAATTTCTTTTGCTCCACTGAGGACACACACAAAGACCAAAACATCTGCTTGGCTCTGGGGATTAGGTATCAGCAATAAATAACCCAAAGGTCAATAATTTAGCAAGAATATTCAGACACGGGTGAGTGTATTTTCTGTGAGTAATCGTAGCATAAACAAACCAGCGGTGGCCCCGCCATTAGGGCAGAGGAGCGCCGCTGCCCCTGCCACCACACACAAATAAAACAATAATAAAACTGGTTTCTAACCCGTTTTGTTATCGTTTAATTTTAATCCCCCTGGACCCACCCCAGGATTCTGACGAGTCTTAGGGGCAGGTCCAGGAGGATGGCACTGTGGTGGGGGAGCTGTAGTGCACTCCCTTGTCCCTTCACTGCACATGAGGTGTTTGGAGAAGTGGAGAAGTGTGGCTCACTGGTTAGAGGAGGCAGACCTGTAAGCAGAGGTCAACCCGGGACCAGGGTTCAATTCCCGTCTCGGCGGGTCTTGAGTCCTAAAATTTTCATGGACTTGACAATTCTCGCTCCGGTGCCTACTCCATTCATGGGTTCACACTCTGCGACTCTGGGCAATAGCTTGCTTAATCTCCACAACGGCCCCTCGCGGCAGGATGCCTGGCTTTCACCTTGCGGATACCCTGCTGGGGTTATCTCACAGGGGAATATCAGGACGGGTTCCCTAAGCAAGCGCTTAGAAACAAGTGGTGATTTGCGCTATATAAATTCCTGTACATTTACATTTACATTTGGCCGACCGTTTCAGGCCGGCTAAACATCTTGTGCACAGTGAAGCTTTCTCCAGCCCCAGCTGGGTTACTGGGGCTGGAGAAAGCAGGCACAGGCTCCCAGTCTGCCTGGCAGTGCAAATGCATAGCCCTCAGGCCAATCCTGATACTTTTTTCCTGCAGCGTCGTGATTGGCCACTGTGCAGTTTGGGAGCCGGGCCCAGAAGCAGGATGAGCGCGATGGAGCAGATGACAGAAGCAGTGGTGATCAGGTAAGTTTATTTCATTTTATTTTATGAACAACCTCCAGCTTCCTCCTACGACCCGCCCCGCCACTTTGGCAGTGGATGGGTAGCAACTGAAACAAACAGGGTCAGCATATGAGAACAAGGTGTAGAACATGGTCAGCACATGAGAACAAGGTGTAGTAACAGAGGAGACATTGGGACCGATTCACAGAACTATCTTAAGACAAAATCCTAAACTTACTACTTTTGGTATTCACAGAAGTTAGGATTTTGTCTTAAGTTTGTCTTAAGACAGACTTAAGTTAGGATTTTGTCTTAAGTCTGTCTTAAGTCTGTCTTAATACAAACTTAAGACAAAATCCTAACTTCTGTGAATACCAAAAGTAGTAAGTTTAGGATTTTGTCTTAAGTTAGTTCTGTGAATCGAGCTCAAAGTGTGGTCATTTCTTTTTAAAACATTGTTTATTATTTTGTTTTAAGCCCTAAATATTGAAAAGTTGATTTACCAATGCACTCTGGTTCCACATTTCTTATTTTAAATGATTATTGGGTCATTACACCAAGATCACACCACTGAGGTTTTACACCATCCACCCTGGGCTAAACATGTTAATAAACACTCCAAAATGGACTTTCCCCAAAAATGAAGCCTGCTATATTTCATTTATGTTAATGTGTAAAGAGACATGAAGTATTCATCAGTATAAATATGCAATTTCTAACTCAAAAACAACCAAAGTCAGGGTGTGTGTTTGGCACATACTTCTTTTAAACAGCTTTGTCTTGACACATAAGTCTTTTGCTACCATTTTTTGTTGACCAGTTTGCCTACCCTGAGATGGGCTAGTGTCTTCTGTTACACAAAGGAAGCTGTGCTGTTCCTCAAATGGGGGAATGTGTGTGTCACAAAGATATCTGGATGTTGTAGGTCTCGGTGAGTCCTAGAGTTGGGCATCCATTTTGTTGGATGTATTGCCCTCACACACCCTTTCAGGTGTCATGCTTCATCATCTGGGCTGCTCCTCGTTGGGTCGGCGGTGCAATACCCAACGGGCGACACCTCAAAGAGGGGCACTTTGGCGGAGATCTTCTATCCAACAGCTGTTTGGTGAAGTGTGGGTGTGGAGCCAGTAGTGCGTAAACATATCAGTGAGTTAAAATAAAGCTGGGAGTACCAGTGTAAAGTTTATTCTGGGGTCTCCTGCTCTAGTTAAAATGTGAAAATTAACCAGTACTCGATGGAATGCAATGTTTCCTACATGAGTCTTAGTTAGTGTGTGTCCATAGTGGTCGACATGTTTCTCGCGTTAATGTACAGTGTCTCGCGATTCTTCAGGACCTTCGGAAAAAGTCATATGTCATGAGTAACTGTCTACGTATAAAGGATCTCAATGACTATCCAATGTGTTGCTCTAAAAACTCACAAAAAGAGAACGTGGTTAATGTGTGAGTGTACCTGTGTTATGCTGGAACTACCAATTGTGTAAAGTGTCCAGGTATCATCAGTACCCGGCGGGCTGCACAATGGGTTTAAACTTCCCTAGAGTATGGAGTTGAGATGCCGTGTGTCATTCCTCTCGACCTACCCACGCCGCCGGGTCCGGGAGTGTCTTCTTTGTCACGAGTGCCAGTGCCCTCAATTATGCCAATATTTCAGTGCCATTCACTGCTGCCACCTGCTTTTGCCCGCTGTCAGGAACATCGCCTATTCTCTCAGCAGGCCTTAGGTTATGCACCAACTTTTCCTTGGTCCTGTGCTTGTAATCATGGCACCAATTATTACTTTCCTCCAGAGTAACGTTTGTTGGTGCCATTGCATTGACTTTATCAAGAATACATTTCCAGAAGGCTGCTTTTTTTGCCTAGGGGAGCCTTGATGTGACAAAGACATCTTTTTCCTGTAAACCTCATCTTCCTCTTCCTAAAACTCTCCAGAGAACATACTCAGTCAAGAATTGTGCCCTCCTGGCCAGTGCCCTCCTTCTTGATTGACATGTTTGAAAGTCAGGATTTTTTGTGCCACTTTACATCACATTTTATTATTCACATTGCCTGCTGACATTTTGCAAGACGCGTAAAGTCGGAGGATCTCTGTCCTTTTGCTCATACCACGAATCATGATAAATATAGTGCTTGGTTCAATACGATTCTGCGAGATAGCACTATATGTTTTGAAGTTTCAATTTTTTTAAAGCTGGGCTGGTGAATGTCCTTTTGGTTGAAGGCTTGTGCTATTTTTGACCAGTGTCAGTGAATAATTGTTCAGTGCCTTTGCAAAGTTGCCCAGAACTTGTGTAATAATGTGTTTCTGCCTCAGACACCTGATCCTAACACAACCTCTAAAATATGAAGAGAGCTAACACTAACCATTTAAACCAGTGCACATTGGGCCCGATGTAGGTCGGTCGGTAACGGCCGAAAATCGGTATTTTCGGCCGTTACCGATCGGTATACATGATTTGACATGTAGGTGCACTATTTTACCGAATCGGTAACTTTACCGAATCGGTAAAGTTACCGATTCTGTAAAATACAGAATCGGTAACTTTACCGATTCGGTAAAGTTACCGATTCGGTAAAATACCGATTCGGTAATTTTACCGATTCGGAGCCACCCATATGTAGGTGGGACTCTTCAGAGTCCCAGGAGCCTTAACGAATCGGTATTTTACCATCAAATCCTATTTGATGGTAAAATAACGATTCCGGTGTGCATGCACATGTGTGCATGCACACCTATGCCATGTGACAGGCAGACCTGCCCTTAGGGCAGGTATGCCTGCCACATGGCACCCGTGCCTGTTTTGGGGGTGCCAGAGGGTGTCAAAGTGACACCCCCTGCACCCTTGAGAAATTCGGTATTTACCGATTCGGTAAATACCGAATCGGTAATGTCCATTCATTCCTATGGGCTTCAAAGCCCATAGGAATGAATGGGCATTACCGATTCGGTATTTACCGAATCGGTAAATACCGAATTCATCCGATTCGGTATTCCAGCACATCTGGAATACCTACATATCGGACCCATTGATTTACCGATTTTAAATTACCGAATCGGTAAAATTCGGTAATTTAAAATCGGTAAATCAATTTTACCTACATCGGGCCCATTGTCTTTTAATAAATCATCTGTCAGAAAAGTTTGATTAGTGAATCAAAACTTACTAACAATAAGACTTGTGTTACTCGGACATCAGGTCTTGCTTCAAAACACAATTAAACCACAGCCTTCAGAGAGCAGACCAGCTCTGCACTCAGCCTGCTTCATCAATACTCATTAAGGGGAGCGCTGACAGGTGGAAGATGCTGTACTGTGTGGAGCATCTTGTGACATTGTCAAGATCTTTAAAAGGGCAGTAGAAGAATCACCAAGCTGCCAGGAAAAAAGTGATAAATAGGGTACATAATGATTTCTTACTTTAAAAGACCTGGTGGCTTGTTGACATTTCATAATTTGCAAGGCCTTTGAATAGTGTACTATGCATTAATTGGTGCAGCAAAGAGGGATTTGGCATCCAAATATATGTTATAATTGAGAAAATTCAACCAGTGTGCACGTTATCGAAAGCATAGCAATTCATCCTTTAACAGAGCTATGATTTACCCAAAAAAGCCTGATTTACTTTTCAGCTTTCCTCACTGTCTGATGCTCCATGTTACTAGGGCTGATTTCTTTTGAATTATTGCTCACATTTGCATTGGCAATTACTTCCTATAGTTCACATCTTTTTTCGTAAGCGCAAAGAAAACATTCATAAATCTGCATCTAAAGGTGCCTGTTCATTTTATCAAGAAACCTCGGTATATGATCATGTCATGGTTTGGGGTATCACTAATACACATATGAGACATACTCGCACCAGTGGCGGCTCATCCGTTAAGGTGGAGCAGCGTCGCCCCCCTGCCAGCATCTAAAAAACTTGAAAAAGAAAACAATAATAAAACAGGATTGAAACCCGTTCTACAATTGTTTTCAGTTTCTTGTTCTGAGGCTTGGGGGCGGAGCTACAGAGCTAGGGTAATGCGAGACTCGGGGGGGGGGGGTGTTGGGCACTACTATTCACTAGGCATCTTGGTGTGGCTGGTCGTCTCACGCCAACCAAACCCACATGCGCAGTGAAGCTCTCTCCAACCACAGCTGCATTGCTGGGGTTGGAGAGAGCAACCACTGGCTTCCAGTCTGTCCTGGTGTGCAGATCATCGGCGCTCAGGCCAATCCTGAAGCTGCTCTCATGCATGAGAGCAACAGCAGGATTGGCCGCAGGGCAGGCTTGGAGCCTCTGCCTTCCTGCATGAAGAAAAGAGGTGCAGAAGAGCATGACGTGATTTTTTTATTTTTTTTCTAACTCGTCCCTCTCTCCTCCCGACACCCTCCCCCGCCCCACCTTTCTTCCCTGATACGAGCCGCACCTGACTTGCGCTCATAAAAGGCAGCGTTATATTTTGCATGAATCCAATGTGCATCAGTTGCATATTGGTTAAAGTTGTTACAATGCTGTCATCAGACTCAACAACATATTCTCATCATGAGTGTGCCCAAGGCAGAGGAAGTGTCCTCAACTCGATTTTATTTGTGGCCCTGACAATAAAGGTTGGTACCAGCTGTCAGCACCAAGTGCAATAATTGTGTGTGTGTGTGTTTTTTAGGGCAAATCATTCAATCCCTTGAGAAACTGGGACATTTATTCTGATTGTTAAAAAGGCTGGCTTACATCCTAAAATGGCACCTATTTATCTGTACAGAACAGCGGACATATGCCATTTGCCTCGAAATCATGAATAGACCATGGCGAGCAAATAAGGGCGGATTAAAACCTTGCAAGTATTCTAATAACTCTATGATCAAGGCCACATAAATGATTCAGCCGTTGAAGACCAAATTATGCAATAATGGTGACTAAATTATGCATCAAGAAAATGCAAATAGTGTGACACTATGCTGCACATAATGTCACAGTATTAACTGACTATGCTATCTAACACATATTGATACAAATGACATCCCAAATGTTTAGAAAATTACAAAGATTTCTTAAGAAGAAAAAGTACACATTCATATGATCCAATTGAAAAAGTTATTCACCAACAAAAAGTGATTTTGTCTTGCAGGGAACCCACAGGAAAACGTTTTTAATTCATTGCTAAAACAGCCCTTTCTAATGATCAGAATAATATAGTTTATGTAAAGCTTACAATTGTGCACTCTGTAGAAAACACACCTGTGCACAGTTCATTTAGAAAAAAGTGTGCCTCTTTTATTCTGGATATCCTATTTGTTCTAGTACTGATATTCCCTTTTGGTGTACTCTTTGTCCACTCTATGATCCCCTACTAGCGGTTATACAACACATCCGAACATGCCTAAACCACGCATTCCTTAACAACGTGGTCAGAAGAACTATTGCATCATAGCCACACGTTCCTTTGCCATGGAAATCTTTACAGCGAATTGCTTTGGTGAATGCACCGGACTTTGGAACAGTATAATTTACTATTTCAACTCCAGTCGATGCAAAAGTAGGGAAAGTGTTGGACTTTAAAGATAAATGCTGCTTTCCCTAAGGCATGTCGTTGTAGCGACAATAATGGTATGGGAATGTGTTGTTGAGACACATTTGCTGTTCTGACTGCGTTGCAAAGGCAACGCAAAGTTCGGCCGTTGTTGTAATTGCTGTTTCCCCTATTAGCACCTATTTCTAGCCAGAAACAGCAAAGAACACAAAAAGATGAGAGGCAACACATAAGGAAGAAAGGTCAATGTTGCTTGAATATTTCTTTATTATTTCTTCTCTTTCAGTCTTGACAGTATAACAAACAGACGTGTTTCGCAACCAGAAAAAACTTCTTCAGGGATTCTCATTAGTCCTGCGTCTTTTGGCGTCCATTGACTAAGATGCGGTGGGCCGAACAACATTGCCGAACAGAGTACTTTTTAGGTTGAGATTAATGTTTCTGCAATTTACTGATTGCTTGTGCAAACTGGGAGATAGACTGGTTTGCAATATACTGCTGACCATACGCACGACTAAAGAGAATTCCTGAAAAGTCTTGTCTGGGGGCAAAACACATTGGTTGCTTCTGTTCGTTATACTCTCAAGACTGAAAGAGATGAAGTTTTTAAAGCAACATTGAACTCTTCAAACAATCTTGGAATTGACTTAAATGGATGACTTGATGTTAAATTGACCTTTCTTGCATATCTGTTGCCTCTCATATTTTTGTGTTTTTTCATGTATATTTATGACCATTTGGCAGCTGTTCACTTGGGAAGGGCAATATTGATGCTAAGAAACGCATTTGTGACTCTATGAGGTGGTGCAGTGATTGAGCCTGACTCCCTGCCTTTATCTCTCTAACCAGAAACAGCATTAAAGAGTTATATTTTAAACTACAAATGCATTTTAAATTATATTGCACAATTTTCACTGAATTTTGCGAAGTATTCTGAGAAAAAGATAAAATAAAACAATGTGTACATCCCTAGCCCTCGTGTGCTTCTCTTAAATTGACAAACACTTCAATTGTTTTAATATCATACTTGTAAAAATCTAGTATTGGTCAGTACATTTTGGCATGTTAAATGTACACCTACCTAACATGTCTTGAGCTTGTAAGGTTTAACATCAAAGTGGAGAGTAATATAAATTCTCTGAGCCTGTCAGCAGAATAACACACAGGGCAATGTCTAATTGTGGATAACTTTATAAAATATGGATTGCATATTTACAATGGAGTGAAACCTTAGATGTAGGATATGTAGTTGGTGTGATGGATAGTGTTTTTATTATCATTTTACCTCATAATATGCTTCAAATGTTGGCTAGAATTCAGTCAGACCATGAGGTAATATACAAAAAATGTCTGACACTGACTTGGCTTTAACAAAAAGTAACGAATAGCTGGACATGGATAGGAAATCCATTGCTGACTTGGCCAAATTATGGCCACTGCTATTCTGGAGCATAGGATTGACCCCAGAACTGTGCTCCTATCCCACCGCACTAGAGGAAGTTAGCTTCCTTGATATATCGAACAAGATAGGCTGGATAAAGTTACAATATTAATATCAATCAAATTCTGTACAACGGCTGTGTGAACTCATTTGATAATTTTATATCTTTTGTGCAAAACTGTATATCTTGTATTTATTAGCACATTGCACTTTTATGGTTGGATGACCAAAATAAAGTTGTTTTGATTGATTGTAATGAATAGAGGGACACACATGACTATGCATGTCTTTGGGGGTATCTCCCTGAAGTGTCTCCCTTTGGCCGGATACAAGAAGATCATTTAGCCTTTGAATGATTGTCTGCAACCTTTGGGAATTATTAAGTATGTGTAATCCATGCTGGCTCCAAGCCTGAAACATGTTCCCCTCTCTCTCCTTTACCTTAGTAGATGGGTTCTGTATATGGCGCACCGTCAATTAAAACCAAAGTTTTAGCTCTCTTTTCCATAGCCAATGTGGCCGTCATTATCAAACATCCTATTATGGTCTTATTTGCCATTTCCAACATTTAGTTATGGGTAGATTAGGATTGATGAACTTTAAGCTTAGAAAATATTAAGCCAATACAGATCTTTCAATCTACAGTGTGTACCTGGGTGTCCAGTGACTTTTTAGGTAGTCTGGATCTTAATGAGTATCCTTTTTCTTTAAATAAGAATCATAGACTTGTGCTCCATTGTGCTAGCATTCGTCTTTGACCGATGGTGACTATATAGGATGATAAAGCCAAATCCCAACTTGCCTTTGGCACAATTCCCGACGCGGCATGGTCTTGAGCTCAAATGTCCACGGACTCGATAATTCTCGCTTCGGTGCCTGCTCTAATCATGGGTTCTCACTCTGCAACTCTGGGCATTAAGCTTGCTTAATCTCCACAACGGCCCCCTGCGGCGGGATGCCTGGCTTTCACCTTGGGGATGCCCTGTAGGGGCTATCTCACAGGGAAAAGCCAGGACGGGTTCCCAAGGCAAGCGCCGGGAAACCTCCGGGTAGCTGTGCGCTCAATAAATGCAATATTAAGAATAATAGTGGCACTGTGTGCTGTCTTCTTTTCCCTTTGTGAATATTTGTTGGATCTCTAAAAGCTATTCCCCTATGGATGCCATGGATACTTTGGTGCTCAACGGGAACAGAAAAGCTAGAAAATGAACCTGACAGTTCTCAAAGCTTAAGAGTAGCAGTGCTTACACTCCTTTGTCCATGCACAGGAGGAGTGTGAACATTTCCAACCGACCAGATTCCCCCATTATGGAGTTTGCATAATGTAAATCCTTGGCATCATCTATAATTTGTCTCTCTTTGCCCCTGTGAGAAATTGGGTTATTGGTTGAGGGAGGTGGGTGCCCCACTCAGGCAACAACCACAATCCTTGTCAAGGTGAACCGCAAAAATCACAAAATTAAACTGTGGTAGATACACTGTTAGTGTGGTACAAAAGCAGTCAGTTTTAACTTAGAGGCAATGTGCAAAGTATTTATGCAGCACTTAAACAGTAATTATGTAAAAACACAACACAATAAAAAAACACAAGGCACCACCTGTGGTCATCTGGTCATGGTAGACCAGGGAACAGTCACAAGGTAAGATCTACCACGATTGTACGCGGGTCGATACAGAGATCAGGTTAGTCCAGCTGAAAGAATTACCTTCTCAAAGTCTGGTTATCAGTGTCCCGTTCGCAGAGGATGAGCCTGCAAGGAGTAGGGAGAGCATCACAGATGGCCATTGCCACAGTGCAAAGAGCAAGCTGGGCACTGTGCGCTGTCATCACTGTAGTGTGGGCATCAAGGACAGTCGTTGCTGGAGTTTTGAGTCAGCGGTCACTGCGGGCTGTCGTTGCTGTAGCACGAACTGCAGATATCACATTTGCAGTTGTCGCTGGTGGCCATTGTAGCACAAAGAGCAGGTCTTTGCCGGTGCTTTGCATTATTACTCATTGCAGGTGGCATAGTCTGATCACGAAGGGGCCCATTTGCAGTAATGAAGAACCTAAACTTCAGAATGTTACCTTTTTTTCTTGGGAGGAGCTCAGACTGATGCCAGCCAAGGGTCCAGGACTTTGGGGGCACCTATAGGGCATTCAGAACTAACGCAGAAGGGCTCAGGCAGGTCCAGCTGCAGGCCCAAGCAGGTCCAGGTGCAACAGGCCAGCTGGATAGTTGTAGGGAGGCCTCTGGAGCTTGTTCCGTCCTTGTAGCTCCAAACAATTCAGCCAACTGACCCTTGGAGTCACTCAGGGTAGCCTAGGATGAAGGTAAGTAGATTCAGTCTTCCTTCTCACACATCAATTTCTCAAGCAGCATGTCCAGGAGTGTTCTGATGAGGACAGTGGAATGAAGGTAAGTAGGTCCAGTCTTGCTTCCAAGACAATAAACGCAGCATGTCAGTTCTTCTTCTGTAATGTCCACAGATCCCGGAGTGTTCTGTTGAGTAGCTTTGAGAACCATATTTATACCTGCTGCCGGCCTTTTTGCGGGGGGGGGGGCATCCTGTCCTACTCTCACACCTGGTTTTGGAAAGTTCTTCCCTTCCGAGGTCAAGGCTCCAAGAAACCTTGGGTGACAAAAGACAAGGCAGGCCTGATCTCAGATTCCTTTGTGTGTGCATGAGGCAATGTCCTTTGAAATGTAAGTGGGGCTGGGTGCAACTCCTTCCAGTCATCCTGCCAGGATGGCCCATCTTGTCCACACCTTAGCCCCTTTGTGTTGCTGTCTGGAAGCAATACACAAACCCCAACAGTGAGGCCATTCCCAGTCATGTTACTCAGGACAGTGGCAAAAGGCACAAATTGTAAGGATAAGAAAATTACAGCATCCTGAAAGTAGCATTTTCAGAATAGTGACTTAAAATGTAATTTCACCATTGAAGAGGGTTTCAGATAATAATTCATTTAAGTGTAAACTGCATAACTCTGTCTGCTCTCAATCCCAGTTTATCACTTATTGAATATAGGGTAACCTAGTGTTAGTCAATGGTGGAGATACGCCTTACAGCAGTGAAAAATGACTTTGGGAGTTTTTCGCTACCAAGACATGTCCAACGTTTTAAAGACAATGCACCATGCGTTATGAGCTTTTAGAGGTAACTTATAAGGGAATGACTTATAAGTATTAAAAATGTTTATTTTGGCAGGTCAAAATTGCAGTTTAAAATTGCTCTGCAGGCTGCGGTGCCAGGCCTGAGACATGTTTTGAAAGGCTACCTTAGTTGGTAGCACAATGGGTGCTGCAGTCCCACCAGTATCATTTATTGAACAGGCCTTGGGTACCTATTGTACCATTTACTAAGGACTGATAAGTAAATTAAATGTACCTGTGAGAAATTGGGTTTTGATTGAGTGGGGATGTTAACCCTGCTCAAACAACAGCCACAATCCCTGTCATGATGAAAAACAAAAGACACTAAATTAACCTGTGCTTAACCCTCTGGTATCATGGCACGAAAGTAGGCAGGCTTAACTTAGAGGCAATGTATAAAGTATTTAGACAGTACTCAAACTGCAATAAAGTAAAAACACAACACAAGAAATATCCCATACCTATTTTGAAAATGGAGTATATTTTTAAGTTGGAAAGTAAAACCTACTGCCTAAGAGATCAAAGCACCAACCGCTGACATCTAGTCGCGTCACAGCAAGTCAAAGTCGAAAAATGTGTCGGACCGCAATAAAGTGCAAGTCGGATACAAAACATGGATTAGGCTCAGTTGGCACTAACCTTTTGACTTAGAACAAAATTTGAAGAAAATGTTCTGAGAAGTTCAAATTCAGCGGGGTGAGGAGGGAGAGTTATCATCGGGGAGCTACTGGAGAAAGCTGCAGTGAAGATTGCTATTTTCTAAATTAGGCGTATATTTACAAGGGCTTATCGCCTTAGGAACGACACTTTGTGAAATTTTCCTGTGGTGATAAGCCCTTTGCCTTAATACAAGGCGGCGTAAAGCCACTTAACCTGGCTTTATGCCGCCTTGTAAATAATGCCCCATTTCATGCTACACTTAGCGTGAAAGGGGCGAACAATGGGTGTTGTGGTGGGTGTTCCGCCACAACACCCATTGATTTTAATGCTGCCCCCTATTTACAAGGGTGGTGTAAATATGGGGCAGCACCAAAACTAAGACCAAGGAAAACAAGTTTTTTTACATGGCAAAACTAGGAGAAATGTTTTCTTTCTTCTCATTTTTACTGCTCCTCTGTGTGCTGCACACATAGAAACAGCAAATCGCCATGAATGATTGTTTATGTATAGGATTGTGTGCCTTCATGCACATAAAAAATAAAAAAAGGACGATTTACAACTTCTATGTGTGCTGCACAATGCAGCACAAATAGTAGTTAAAATCACCATTTGTGATTGTTTATGTGCAGGAAGGGACACTTTCCTGCGTATAAACAATCATTCCTTCGATGCATTCCTTCGATGCAGGCACCCTTGCACCATGGTGCAAGGGTGCCTGCATTGACGCTAGGCAGCGGAGTTTAATGCAAGCACCAGGGAAAACGCAGTGATGTACCATACGATTGTAAATACAGCGCATCCCTGCATTTTCAGAATGATGGAGGGTGGTGTTATCAATTTTTGCTTAATGCCACTCTTCGCCATTCACTTGTAAACATGCCCCTTGGTCTCTTTTATGGAAGTTGGAAATCTTCAGTTGGATAAAGCTGGAGACTGTAGCTGAATAAAGTTACAGGATGCCCGATCCCCTTTGTGAAGGACATCTGAACAGGATTTCCTGCGGTCAAGAGGTTTGTAGTCAGAGCTGTCATGAAGTCAGGTTTACCGGCTGTGCACCTTGGACAGATAGATGAGTAGGTTGGTCCAGTTCTTCTCTCAGTTTTCAGAGCAGTTTTTGGACAAAAATATTTTAAGTCCCAGGTTATGGCTTCTGGCTTGTTGAACACCTTTAGCACCACCACCAAGGACCCAGGACTGGATGGGGCACTACTTGGGGGATAGAACTCACTCAGGCTGGGACCAGGTGTAGGTTCCTGAGGCTCTGTTCAGGAAGTCAGCCAACTAGCTCTTGGTAGTCCTGGGTTCAAGTGATAAAACAGTACTTTAACAGCAGTGCAGGCTTCTGGGGGTTCAAGGCAGTCTCCAGACAGCAACGCTGTCCTTCCAGGTGACTCAAAGCAGCCTTGTGTGGTACACACCAGGCCACACCAGCAGGCAGTCCTCTGAGAGTCCTTCCACAGGAAAACTAAGTGAATGGAAGAGTGGGTCTGGGGGTCCTATTTTTATATTTGAAGCCTCCTTTGCAGTAAGAGAAGTTTCTAGAGAATTTATTTTGAAGTGCTTTCCTGACTCCCCTGCTCTGGTTGTATTAGCAATGCAGTGGTGACAAGTCATCTGTGTGAAGGCAGAGTACAGCCTAAGTTGCAAGTGGGACTGCACCTAGCTCCTCTCCTCCCCCCCCATACTGCTAGTTGATGGCCCATGCAGGAATGCCTAATCCCTCTTTTGTGTGACTGCCTGTGAAAAATAAACAATGTCCAGCTGCCAAATACACCCAATCATGTGAACCAGAAACCAAATAGTTAGGGCAGTAAACTGCCAACAAAAAAAGTGTTCAGCAAACATCTGGAGGAGAATGCGCAAAGAAAAAAAGCCACGTCCAACAACCCCTCTTTACCCAGCACTGATTCAACAAAGCCACAGGGACATGATTTTTTATTAATACATGCATTGATGATTGTAGGGCAGTGCCCTTTTTGTATCGTTACCCCGCCCCCCACACATTTTGTTCCACTTCTGATGGTTTTGATTCTGAAAGTGCTCTGGAGCCTGCTGCCCAGGCCGCAGTGCCAGTGCTCTCTCCCTAAAACTGATATATGTGAATTGTTAACCCTAAGTAGAAAGTACCACTGATACCCAGGGCCTAGGAGTTGAAGGGGTCACCAGGGCCTGAAGTAATGTTTGTGCCTCCCTGGGTGACCAAAGTAAACACCCCTTGGTGCAGCAGACCTTCCAGTGAAGAATGCAGAAGCAGTGCAACCTATTCAAACTCATCTTTGCCCTCAGTATGTATGGCAATGTCAAAGCACCTTTAATTTATACCAGACACCCCTAAAGTAGGCCTCCTGAGCCCAGGAGGCAGGGTGCAGTATATTAAAGGTGAGGACATGTAAGTGAAAGCTCATATGTCCCTAGAGTATCCTTTTCAATTAAATACTACTATAAATGATCAGCCGTCCATAGAATAACATAGGCTGGCACCCGGGAATTCCCGAGGTACCCAGCTCTATTATGGTACTGCCAAAGTATGTTGTGTTTTGTATTGAACAATTTGTCACGTAACCTCTGGAATGATATGCACCCAGGTGCTACCTTTGAGGTTTCCCACCTGATTGCCCCAGCCTTTTCTGTGCTCTCTCTGGCAGCCTGCAGCTGCTACCACCAAGACAGGAATCTGATACCCTACCAGGAGGCATGAACACTCCCAGGAGTAAGAAACCAAGGTCTGGACGGGAAGGAGGTGACATCTCCCGCCCTGACTAGATGGCTAGTGAAGTGGAACATCAAGGCGGTGAGCTTCAAAGCATCCAGGGCCTCTGATATGCATCCAGCCTGCCCTCCAAAGGAGTAAACAGCCCTCCGACTACCATGGACGTCAATTCAACAAAATGCCTGGGGCACTGGAAGTGACATCGCATGCCATTTGACCTTTACTTTGACTCACACACACATGCTTGCACATACTAATACATTCACATACTTCCGCACACATAAACACAGTCTCACCCACAAGCATGCATACAGCATACATTTAACAGCATTATTTACTTACCCTAGCTTCCAGATAGGGTCATATTCCAGGTTTTGAAATTCCTTTGTTATTACACTAATATTGTATAATAAGAAAATTGATAGAAACCAGGCAAGTGGCCGTCCAAACATCATCCATTAGGAAGAGCTGACCCAGTGTTCCAGGAACTGATTTTGACACCTCTAAGGCCAGGAGTCGCAAAAGCAATTTCAGGGGTAGCAAGGGGCAAGACAGGGGTGGCAGCTGTCACAAGTGGTGACCCCTAAATGATGTCCATGCCCCTCCCAGGCGCATTTGCACCCAGGCAGATGGGAAAATTATCTAGTCAAGTGGTGTACACCCCCCCAGAAGGCTAGCCACATCCCTAGGGTGGGCTACCTGATCTGCACAGCTGTGGAAGACTTCCGCCATTTTTAAAAGTTGTACCATAGTGGGTTCTGAGTAGGAAATTTGACACACACCCCCAATGTGATATTCTAAGGGACACATTAACTACTGGGGCTGGTAGCCCATTGGCCACTAGCCCCCACATCTCTTAAGCCCCTATATCTCGGTTATAAGGGGCACCCCTGACACCAGAACCTCAGTTCTGATGATCCGACTTGCAGAAAAGGACTGAGAAAAGTCCTGTGTTTGCGTCAACATAATTTGCACAAAGCTAAGGCTGCACCTGTGGCAAACTTCCTGGAACTGCACAACTGTGTCTGATTCCATACCAAAGACCGGTTTACCCAGACAGAGGGTCCTCTTTGAGAGCCAAAGACAACTCCAGAATCCCTTGGACTAGTGGCACTAGTCCTCTACAGTCTGGAGGTAAAACAACATACCCGAACCAAAGAATCGTTTGCCATCTGGCCCTCAGAGGGATCGCCCAAAAGTAAATGTTCCAGTCCATTGTGGAAAATCAGTTCTGACCTCCAGCAAGTTTCAGGTGGCTACTGCTTTTTCCTAGGCCTTTCGACATCGAAGTATACTTTAGATGACCTTACCACTGCCAACGTTTGTTGGTGGCCAGTCCCATATACACCACCTTTACTTGATGCTGCAACTTGAAGGAACACCACAACACTTTTAGCTGACAGCAGCAGAGGCTTCATTTTCGCCCTTTTGGCACCCATTTCCCTATCAGCACCAGGTAAACTGTAAAAACAGCTCCACCACAGCTCCCGCTTCAGCACCTTGGACAGCCAGGACAACTGCACTCAGGCTTCTCAAGCCAGATAAAATCAAACTGACTGTTGTGGCTTGGTCCTGGGACCAGCATCAGCTTTACCCTCCTTGGTTTCAACACAACTCAACCTGCAAGTGACTGATTGTCACTAGTGCTTTTGCCCATTGACTGCAATGCTAAACTTCTGCAGTATTGAATTGCTGTTATTAATTTTTCCTTAAAAAAAACATAATTCTGGTTATATATGCCTCATTGTGTTTATTTGGATGTCTAAATTAATGTCAAAATCTGTTTTATTGCTCTTTGCCACACTACTAGGACTGAGCTAAGGGTTTATTATTGTGAATCCAAGGACCATCTTTGGGGTATTGGGAGAGTATTACATAGTACATCCTAACCAGCCAGACTACACACTACTCTACTTTCGTACAATGATAGTGAGCCATACCCTATTTACTTGAAGAATGTTCTCATGCAAATGATGAAAGGGATCCTTATGTACAAATTGGTGCTCCAAGACTTCCTTCACATTTGTGTTAATGAAATGTTTGCATGGCCTCTTGTTTAATGCATTGTGTAATAGACAAATATCCACACACGCAGCAATTGCACATATTTCTGCACCCAGATTTACATGCAAGCAGCCATTAACACTCAAATCCGAATCACAACCTGGATACAAACTGGACACAGGAGGTTTATATCAGTAAAACCCAGCAAAATTAATTGATGCAAGTATCACACATTCACTTTTTGTGTATCTCTGGTTGAAGATGAAGATGCACTATTAGGGCTTTATCTCCAATTCTGAAGTGCTCAATCAGAACATGGTGCTAATTATGCACAAGGGGTGCTACTTAAGAACCTGGCAAATAGCTAACCCCACAACATTTCTATTTACCTGGTGCTTAACTTACACTCAAGATGCCGCGCAACTTATTTTTGAGGGACTCGATGTTCTTGAATTTATTTATGTTAATACAAACACAAATAAATAAGCCTTGAAACTGTCTCAAGTGGCATGTGGGTTCTACATTAATTCATCAAATTTAAAAAATCCATAAATATTTGTATTAATTAGTACAAGTACATATGATATGAATAATGTTTAACCTAGTTCTGTAGCTTGCCAGTCATAGATTCAAGACTTCAGTACTGACTCATATTCTATTTTAGCAACTTGTTTGTCCAGTTATCCTCTTCAAAGTACTTTTCAAGGTGAAAAGCACCTCACGATTTTGAAAAATCAGCAATTAGAACATGTGATTATTATATATCAGGGTTAGAACTTTATAGGTACAAAGTTCATATTCGTCTCCGTATACTAATCTGGGAAGCTTAATTCAACCGGCGGAGCCAGACTGCCCCCCAATCCTTTAGTCAACCGTAGCCCTGTCTTCAACTACAAGGCCACTGTGGGATATGCTTATAGACGTGGAATGTTATTGTCATTGACATAGGATTATGTGTTACTATGCTATTGATTATTAGAACACTAGGTTGATTGTGTTCCATTGAAGCAGTGGATTGGTTCAAGGAAACTCATAGCTAGAACAGATCTTGTGCCCCAACTTTCCAAAGTAAGTCTTCCTATTATTTCCCTTTTAATTTAGAACATTCTACCTTAATGGGTGGAATGTGAGTGGAATGTTCGAATAATGTAATAGTTCTTCTGACTTAGTCTATGCTGGGTGTTAAAGCCCCTCATCCTTGTTATTAGCCATCTCTTGAGACCTGGCCCTCCAAATCATGGTATGGTGACTCAAAAACCCTGTATAGCCATCTGCAGAAGGACATAAATGATGGCAACAGTGAGGATATACATGAACGATGTTGTGTCGAAGACACACACATAACAATTGCTATAACATATCAATGTCTAACTGGAACACAACGACATGAAAAATACATACCGCAAGATCCTTGAAGTTGTCACTTTCTTTTTATGAGTTGGCTTTATGCAACTCATAGCTGGTAGAGGTGTTTTGTTCCAACATTCCAATGTTAGTCTCTTTTTCCCATTTTAACGTAGAACATTCTACACATAGGGGCCGATTACAGTGTTGATCGGAAAGGCTCCAAATGGGTTTCGGATTCTCCAAATCTGATTCAGAACCTGTTTCTGACTGAATCTGATAGATTTGCGAGCAACCAATTACGATCCAGGGAAGCCGTTTGGTCTATCCAATTTGTTTCAGTATGGCATTCGGACAGCCCGAGTCATTCGGAGCTGAATCATACAGCTGTATGGATATGGTTTCCAACCGAACGATTACAATGGCCAATTCTGACAGCCGTTCCAATTCGGTTTGCCTGACACAAAACAGCTGTTGGAATCTGACTTTGGGGACCCATAGCAGGTCCCTCTTCAACATGAGGCCTCCGGTTGGGGCCCATGGGGGTACCCATTGGACCCCTCTTGACAACCATGCACAGCAAGACAGGCACCGTGAGGCGCCTGCCACAGCGTGCAAGATTTTCCCCAACCACCCCTTTTTTTAATGGGAGCATGTGTTCTCGTCGGTGCACAGGCTGCCATTGAAGTCAATGCGAGTCAGACTGAACGATATTGGGAAGCATCATAATAGGTTGGTCAGACTCGGACAACCCAATTCGGTTGGAAACGATTCTGAAACGGATTCAGTCGGAAGAGTTTCCGACCAACATCATAATCGGCGCCCTAGTGTGTGGAATGTGATAAAAACAATATAGTCCTTTCATCTTAGTCTATATTGGTTATTAAAACTCTCACCTTTGCCATTGGCCCTTTCCTGAGACTTGGACCTATTACTCTAGTTTGGGATCTAAAAGAATCTCAAAGGGGGAATGAGTGGAGCCATGAGGTCATCTGGGTTTCTCTAGTTGAGGTTGATGAGTACCATATTTCAAATGAAGAGCTGGACCTTGTGCTTTATCAGCAGTACACCACACTGAGGTCACTGGACACATTTGAAATGCAGGTGGAACAGAGTCTGATCATTTGCACTAAAAATATGTAATCATGAATACATTTTTGAAACAGTAGCCATGCTAGGCTACAGATCAGCATTTGCTGTTTTATCATTAACAAATTAATATAGCTCCCTTATGCAATCTTACCATCAACATGATTGATTGGTTTGTGAAAATGAACTTACAACAAAATAAAAGACTGTTGTACAATGACATGAATGGTAAATAGCATATATAGCAACTGATGTTCTTTAACCATCACAAGTTAAACCTCACACATTTTTGTGTGTTCAAAATGTTTTCCAAAAGGTATTAGAGCAGATGCAGGGCTTGCTGGAGCAGAAATCTAATTTGCTGTTGTTAACACAAAAATACTTAGTTTTTTCAGTCTTTTTATATCTTTCCCTAATGCACTCAATAGCTCTTGATTGCTTTGTAGCTGGGGTCACAATATATATGTGAACACATATGCAATTTATATACATGATTTGGCAGGTATTTCTGGATACATTCTTGGAGTAATTTCGATACAAAGGCTAGCATTAGAAAAAGTAGTTGTGCCAAAAAGTGTAAGCCAGATTTAAAAAATATTTTCAGTGTACTTGGAAGCTTTCAAAGACAGTGTAAGTAGAAAGAAATGTACACATTGATAGAAGTGGACATTTAAATAGAGCAAAAAAGGGGACAGGCGTACTTTAGGGCTTAGTAGAGCATGAGAACTACTGTAAATCAGCATTTCTCCTGCCTCATCATACAGGCACTTCCCCACCCCATTTAGAATTAGGGGAAGCAAACGGTTTGTACCTATGAAGTGTGGACTGGCTCGGCAGGCACAAACGTTTGATCCGACTGCTGGATCACCATACCATAGTGACTGCCACCCCGCCCTTTTAGGGTGGAGTGCCCATCACTAGGTTTCCCTGGTTGGCACAACCGTTTGAGGCATTGCACTCCCATGTAGGGAAATCAATTATTAGACCAGCCAGGCAGACAGAAAAAACTCTCTCTTCACCAAAAAATCTGTGCTTTCTTTCTAGAGAGCAAACAGCCTTATTCATGAAGGGGCCGTTTTGCGAGCCCCTAATAGCGAATCATAGCAATTCGCTATTAAGGACTCGCAAAACGGTAATCATGTAGGAATCGCATAATAAAATGCGATTCCTACTGATTCCTTATTTGCGATTAGCAAATTGCTAATCGCAAATAAGGAATAACTCGCCATTCATTCCTATGGGCCAAAATGCCCATAGGAATGAATGGGGAGTATTCCTTATTTGCGATTAGCAATTAGCTAATCGCAAATAAGATTGCGATTTGAAGGGTGCCAGGGGTGTCCACAGGACACCCTGTAGCACCCCTCAAATGATCTGTGACACAGGTGTTGCACACACACATGTCCTTTGGACATGTGTGTGTGTAACATGCAACTCAGAAAAATGCATTTAAATGCATTTTTCTGAGTTTTCGCAATTTACCGCAAGGTCTGACCTCGCGGTAAATTGCGCCTAGAAATAGCGAAATCGCAAATTGAAATAGGATGTTGAATAGCATTTAAGGAATCTCAAATAGAGATTCCTTAAATGTCATTTCCTCGCACATTTGCGACATCGCAATTAGCGATTTTTGCTTTAGGGATGCTGAATCCCAAAAGCAAAAATCGCACTCGCAAAGGGCCGGATTCTCAGAATCCGGCCCTTTGCGAGCCGATTTAGCCTTCATGAATACGGCTGTAAATGCTTTACTGATCAGATGCAGCTATGAGAGAGAATGCCCAGCAGAGTTCAATACCACCACACCAGCAGTTGCACAAAGGCTATAGATTTCCCGGAGCAACAGGCAGTTCTCTAAATAAAATGTACTTGAAAGTGGTATTCATAGGAGGTGAGTTCTAAAAGTAAATGCTAAAATAAATTGCATAATACTTGCCTCCGTAGTGACTCCGACCTCTGCCCACGAGTAGAAGAATGGGTAAGAGACGTGTGAATGGGTGGCTGTGAAAGCAGTATGAATGAAATTTGTCAGAAGGATGATAAGCTTGCTGGTGATCTCCTGGCATGGTCTTACAGCTATCTGAATTGAGGGACCCAAAGGCCCGGGGACGTGGGATGCTGCAGCTGAGGGGGAGCACAGTTGGTCCCCGAGAATTGACTGGGGATCTATAGTAAAGGGGCGATGTCCGAGTGCGTACTGGGAGGCCTGGGATAACCACGTATATATCACCATTTTTCATGGATACGATGACCTGACACAGGAATGGTGGAGGGGGGTCCTGTTCAATGTTATCTTTTTCCTCTTTTCATCCCTCTGTTTTGGAATTGGAATACCTATCTACCTGAGATTGATATGTTGCCACCCTCCCCTTCTCTCATCCCGTTGGATGACCTGTGACTTGTTGATGATGCCACTTATCTTCCTTTAAAGTTGTAGGGGGTGGGATGGGGAGCCTTGATCTCCCTTCAGTGGATTCCTGTGAAAATGCTGTCTATGGGCCCGATTCACAGAACTAACTTAAGACAAAATCCTAAACTTACTACTTTTGGTATTCACAGAAGTTAGGATTTTGTCTTAAGACAAACTTAAGACAGACTTAAGACAAAATCCTAAATTAAGTCTGTCTTAGGTCTGTCATAAGTTTGTCTTAAGACAAACTTAAGACAAATTCCTAACTTCTGTGAATACCAAAAGAAGTAAGTTTAGGACTTTGTCTTAAGTTAGTTCTGTGAATCAGGCCCACAGTGATTCCTAAATGCCAACAAAGTTAAATAAAAAATACAAAAAAATACTAGCCTCCATTATTAAATCACTTACAAATGGCTTTAGTGCAGAAAGATTTGCTAATAATAATAATCATATTATTTACATGTGAAAAAAGGATTACAGCATGTGAGACGTTGTTACCAGTACGCACTTCTAGCATTTCTGTGAAAAAGACATATGGGCATATTTACAAGGGGTCATCGCCATCAGAAGGTCACTTTTTGTGACGATCTGGTGGCAATAACCTTTTCATCTTATTTACTAGTTGGCATTAAGATACTCAAACATTGTTAACATTGTTAATAATGCCCCTATTCCTGCAGCACTTAGCATGAAAGGGCCTGGCTATGGGTGTGGCAGTGGACGTTCCACTGCAACACTCATCGCTTTTTGATGCTGCCCCCATTTACATGGCTGGCATAAATAGGGGGCAGCCCCAAAAATAAGACCAGGGAAAACTTGGTTCTAAAGTGGAGCAATGAGGAGAAATGAATGATTTCTCCACGTTTTGCTGTTTCTATGTGTGATGCATTGTGGAGCACACATTGAAAGAGCAAATCACCATAAGTGATTGTTCATGTGCAGGAAGGAGTCCCTTACTGCACATAAACAATTATTAGAACATGATGAGTTGAAACTTCTATATGTGCTGCACACATAGAAGTTACAAATCGCCATTAGTGGTGGTTTATGTGCAGGAAGGAACACCTTCCTGCACAAGAACAATCATTCCCTGCAATACAGGCAACCTTGCATGGTGCAAAGGTGTATGCATTAGCGCTAGACAGCTAAATCAGTGCCAGCGCTAGGGGAAACTCTGGGGTGTACCGTATTATTGTAAATATGGTGCAAATCCTTTTGTTTTCAGAATGTCGGAGCGCGGGGCTACTGATCAATCAATCAATCAATCAAAACACTTGTATAGCGTGCTACTCACCCGGAAGGGTCTCAAGGCGCTTGGGGGAAGGGGGGCCGCTACTGCTCGAACAGCCAGGTCTTGAGCTGTCTCCTGAAGGTGAGGTGGTCCTGGGTCAGCCGAAGGTGGATGGGGAGGGAGTGCCATGTCTTGGCCACCAGGTAGAAGGATCTGCCTCCGGCGGTGGCTCTCCGGATGGTACGGCGGCGAGGGCGAGGCTGGTGGACCGTAGCTGGCGGGTGGGCGTGTGGAAGGTCAGGCGGTCGTTGAGGTAGTTGGGGCCTAGGTTGTGGAGAGACGTGTGTGCGTGGGTGAGGAGCCTGAAGGTGATCCTCTTGTTGACGGGGAGCCAGTGCAGGTTCCTCAGGTGGCTGGAGATGTGGCTGTGTCGAGGGATGTCCAGGATGAGTCAGGAAGAGGCGTTCTGGATGTGTTGTAGTCTTTTCTGTAGCTTGGCTGTGGTTCCGGCGTAGAGGGTGTTTCCGTAGTCCAGCCGGCTGGTGACGAGGGCCTCGGTGACCGTCTTCCTGGTTTCGATTGGGATCCAGCGGAAGATCTTGCGGAGCATGCGGAGGGTGTGAAAGCAAGAAGAGGAGACAGTGTTGACTTGTCTAGTCATCGAGAGGGAGCAGTCCAGGATGAAGCCCAGGTTGCGTGCGTGGTCTGTTGGCTTGGGGGCGGTGCCCAGGGCTGGGGGCTACCAGGAGTCGTCCCAGGCGGAGGGTGATGGTCCAAGGATGAGGACTTCCGTCTTGTCTGCGTTGTTGTAGCGTAACACCTGCGCTCCACCATTTTGTTGTAAATATGCCCCACAGTGTTTCAAATGCTTTCAAATAAGAATGTCACAATTCTTCTTTGCTCCTCTCCATTTTACTACCTACTGTGGAGTGAACAGAACTGACGCCCTCAAAAATAGTGGGTGAACCCACCATAATGACCTGTACTTTGATGTGGGTATGCTTGTAACATTTTTAAAAAAGTCAATCTTTTTATTGTCTCGACTGCATCTAAATAATGTCTTTGAATATCTAAATATTTTGTATGGTGATTGGTACTGTTTGGATTAAAAGGTTTATGGCAATCCAAAACAATGGTTCTCTGTTTATCAACCTCAAAAGGATGACCAGGCTTTACACCTATTATTTGTAAGCTACACACATGCATACTCAATGGCAGCAACAAGTACTTAACCCGCTCAGCTGCTTTCAAGTGATCTTGCTCCCTAATCTTATGCACCAGTTGGCTTTTGTTAGGCTTTGCAAGGTTGTGAAATCCTTGCACTGCCAAATGTAGCTTGCCAGTCTGTACATACACAATTGTTGTGTGAAATGAACATTTACATTGTGCAGTTTTTTTTGTATTCCTAAGTCTCCAATGCTCTTTTCTGAGGTCTGTCATTTGTTTGAAAAATCATAGAGGCATCTGGCAAGCAGTCTCTTACATACCAAAACGCACATCCATTTTTATCACATTAGAATTAAATCCTGCATAACCACTGGGAATTAAAGAGCCAAGTTCAGATTCTGAACTGGAAACACGTCTGTAGGTCATCTTGATATTTAAAGTGGTAATAATGGAATGCCTTATGTTTTAAGGCTATAATTTTGATCATTTTCAAATGCAATTATCTTAGTAATAACTTTGAATTTCCAGACCCGACTCGCTCAGTGATTACAGAGGGAAGTTATCAGCCGTGATCAAGAGTGGCTGCGAAATTAGGTTTTTAAATGTTCCAGCACCAGGCCATGGCGCACAAGGCAGAACCGCAACCGCGCAATCACTGTGAAACTCTGTGACTCTAATTAAAAATAGATATTTCAAGTATATACCCACTTATTTGCCAGTTGTAAATACATGCAAATAAAAAAAATAAAGGGCCTGATTCACAAAGGGTCTCCGCACTCATTGCGGAGGCCCACCCACTCGTCGGGGAGTGTCCGCACTCAGGGCGGAATCTCCGCAATGAGAATTCTCATTGCGGAGATTCTGCCCCGAGTGTGGCGACTCTCTTATGACTGTGAGGACTCCGCTACTTGTGTGGAGGCCCTTGGTGAATCAGGCCCACAGATCCTGCTTTCAGGGTTAAATATAGCACAAAGACTATTGCCTTTAGAGAAAGTATGACCTATATCCAGGTTGATTGGGAAGGCTATTCTTAAAACTCTTTGAACATTGCCACAATGTGATGTGTAGACCTCAATACACTCTAAAATAGAGAGGACAGAGTATCACCACTTTTAGGCAAATGTCCTGCATCCACCCAGCTCTAAATCCATCCCTTAGCACCTTTACATTTACATACCAACAGGAGGGGGCAAGTCATAAAAGTATTTCAAGTATGGCAATAACACCCTCATTTGAGGAGAGATGTTTCCCTGCTTAAGACATTCTTCACACTATGCTACATCACCCAAGACAATCCTAAAACTGCCTTTTCTCGACAGGAGTACAGTAAAAACTGTAGTAAGTCAGGCAAAATAAAATTAAAATTGCTAACTCAACTTTAAACTATGAAATATGTTCACCAGCACATTTATCAAAAAGATAAGGTGACTTTTGATTGATTAGTCAGAACACTCTATAAATGTTTTCAAGCCACTGGAGGCAGTGACCCAGTGTATAGGTAGGGGGCATTAAAAAGCTGAAGGCAGGCTTATTTTTACTAGGCCTTGTTGAAAATATGCAAAATCCACAAAAAACGACACAATATTATGCATTTTTTTGTGAAATGTTGCTATTTGTTTTAGCATTAAATACATCCTTATGCCCATATTTAGTGCAAACTCATATATGACACGATGAACAGCCATTGTTCAGTTTGTTCACGTTCTACCTTGCACCCGCAAAAGGTTTCGTACCTGAATGAAGTCTCGCTCACACAAGGTGGTGTGATGGTATATTCTCGGGGCTTTCACATAACAATCATAACTTCAACTGTCAGCAAATATGCGAGATTAGTGTGGTGTAAATACAATTTCACCTAGGTCTAATTTACACCTACCATAAGTGCTGTGGGATATACTCTATCTCTTGAATAGCTCTTTAGCAGTTAAAAGCATCACCAGCAAACAAGGTTCAGATCCTTTGAAGAGCTTTTAGGGAAGCTTCTCTTTCTTGGCATTCAAACTTTGGAACTCACTGCCTACACACTTGAGACTTTGACCAAATAGATCTATCTTCAGGAAGGAAATTAAAACATGGCTCTTTTCCCAACCCTGCACATACTGGCTGTAGTGCACTCTATAAATACCTACAGTCAGTCAGTCAGTCATGTCAGAAGATTAAATCAGCCAAAACTGAACTGCAATAACTGTTGAAATGAAAGATTTACTCAGTGAGAATTTAGCAGTATATTCCCGCCAAATGAGGACAAAAAAAGGAAATAAAAGATGCAAGGACTACATCTACCACAATGCAATGTGGCCTTATCGAATGCCGTCTTATTGAAGGCCCACACCTGCGAAAAATTCTTTACTACACAATCCGTGTTTGAACCAAACACTCATGGATAGATCAATGAGAATGTGCACTACAAAACCACACAAAATCATACTAATGACAGTATACTCTTTCTACCGACTGTGACCCCAATTACTTTAATCAATCTGCCCAAAATAGCATAAACTCAGAATAAGATCATTGCATAGTAAATAGCACAATGTGAATAGACCACAGGGTCTCCATTTGCAATTGATCATTTATGCCATCAATGCTACACACCACTAATGATCTCTATGTTAACCAGACCTATTGAGGATCCAAACGTAAATCATTTCTGAAACATGTAGGCATGCTTAGAAAAAAAGCACAATTCATCAAATGTGTGTGCCGCTGTAAACCTTAGATGATAAATGACCCGCAAACTGATTTAGCTTGAGAGAAAACACATGATTATGTCCCAACCTGATTTGTATAATTGAACTCCATTTTATATTATTTATAAGCCAGCAAGAAATATTGTGATGAATTACTTTAAGCACCGTGCATGGTAGAACTTGCTCTTTATAAATGCAAATGGAAAACACAAGTAAAAATTGAAACAACCATCAATACCAGAGTGTAATTTCAACTAGTTAGATGTCAACAAATAGATACATTGCAAACTACGCAACCAGGAGGTCCAAAATCTGTCTTCCATAAAAGGGTCTCCACACTGACCCCTTTAAGGGCACCATGCAAACCGCAGCACCTCTTATCCAGGGCCTGAAGAAATATGATATCATCACATCCCTCCTGGTGAAACTCTATTGGCTCCCTTTGCTGGCGAGCATCATCTTCCAAAACATCTGCATCATTTCTAAAGCCATCACAGCCAGCACCTCCCACTATCTTGCACACAGGCTCACCATACCTGGTGGTTCTCAGCACACCCACAGGCACGACATCATTGTAGAGTAAGGAGAGTATAAAAAATAAAACAAGGCAGCAGACTTTTTCTATTTATGAACCCAGAATTTGGAACAGCATCCTGTATCCATCAGTACCACTCCAACACTGCTCCAATTTAGAAAAGAGTTGAAGACTCACCTCTTTAAAGAAAACGACATCACAATGAATTAACGTTCCATAACTCAGATACCTCCCTTATCACTCAGTAACTTTGTGCTCATCTTTGATCACGTACAGTGCTCCATTGCTCTTTGGCTAGGTTTGTGCTATAGAAATACCGTATACTTACATGCATACAGATAGCGTTGTGTGATCTTGGGCAAATAGTTAACCTCCATATGTGTGCCTCATTTGTATTTAGAAGTATTTGTGAGGAACTAGAAGTAAGTAAGCATGCCAGGAAAACAAGACAAATAACACAAAACGAATTTCTGTAATACTTGGGCGAATGGGACCAGTACGAACAGCATCAGTTGGCATCTTGAAGGAAAGGTTTTGCAAAACAATTTACAGAATAAAATTGATCCAAAAATTTCTCCATCACCCAAATTCTGAAGAGTAACATCTTGAATTTTAATAGTGCTTTATCGCATACTTTGGATGTTTCAAAACGCTGGCAGTAACAGATACTACCATCACCTAATATATGATACTTCGGTAAGGTACTCCGAAGAATCAGATCCTGCCTTTCGTTGAATCTCGAATTTCTGACCTTCAGAATGCCGCACTTCTCAGTGGCAAACATTAAGCTCACTGAGCGATTCTCAGGTCTTGGCATTTCACGCCCTATATAAGCAACCTACTTTAGAAGCATCAAGAGGAAATACATAAGAGGAACGGACAGAAAGGAGAGATTCTGCACTGACAATGGTTTGCTTTCAGAAGGAGAGAAATGGTTGAAAGATCACCTTGTACTGTACCAGGAGCAACCTGGTTTTGATCTGCCTCAGAGAGCTATTGAGATCAGAGAGCGCATTTAATATTAGTGCAGCAGTGCAGGCCTGCTATTAAATAGGTCACTATACTTTGGACTCTTTCAAACCTCCTGTGCATTTAGTTTTATACACTGACATGAAATTTATTATTGCATTTCAGTCAAGGGGACATCTGGGCATTCATCATACTGGCAAAATGTTCACTTCAGAAAAATATCAGAGCCAGTGCTTGCAATGGGCACACTTTTAATGGGAGAGCACGGGGGACTGTCCATTTAATGGGGGTGTACCATGATGGCTTTGGTGGTGCAGAAACGAGCTCCAGTTTTATAAGCCAGCAGTGCATAAAGTGAATTCATTTAACCAGATATTTCTTTGAGTTAGTGCTTTATTTTCAGATAGTACAGCTCTGAAACAGTGAGCAAGATCACCTTCTTTTTTTCTGTACTTTTAACAAATGGGTAGTAATGTCAGAGACAGGAGCACAGTACTAAAAGTGCACGGACCAAAATACGAGAGAATCTGAAATTGTGTAAAGCTAATAGGGTCTATGATGTTCGGAGGAACTTACCCTAGACAGATAGTATATAACACCAAATAAGGTTTGGTGGTGTGGTAATTGGAACAAGCTACACACCTGAGAATCTTAAAGAGGTTCTGGTGTATCTTAGAAAGTCATTGGAGGCTTTTGTGTGCCCTACTGACGCAATTGCAGATACAGTGTTCTGGATACACTGGAGCTACACTGGAGAAGATATTGGGAAGAGAATTTGCGTGCACTGACATGTAATTATGGTGGACGAGGAGAACATTTCTTTTCAAAAGAAGCAGCTGAAGAAAGCGGACAGTGCTTATTACATTAATTTGAAAGTTCATTAATGTTCCTTCACCCAAAACAATACCTCAATACTTAACATTGAAGATCCAGTTAAAGTAGTATGGCAGCCAGCATGTATAATTGATATTGATGGTGTAGGCTAACCCTCGCGAGAAATGTGCATGCGCCTCCAGCCGCGCTTGCGCATTGGTATCCAAGACGGTGCATGCGCATTGGCATCCAAGACGGCGGCGCAATTAGAAGAGGGAGCCCCGGACGCAGCGGACAAGGTAAGAGCTTTTTATTTTCTTTTGTAAGGCTATTTAACAAAAATAAGGTATGACGGGGAGGGGGGCAGGCGGCGCGTAGTGGTGCTACGCAAAGTGTGTAGGTGGCCGTAGTTTCTCACCCACTTTCAGTAGCTTAGTGTAGCCCCATTACGCACACTACGCCCAGGGTTAGTGTAGGTTTGAAGTATCGAATTCCAAATATTTATGGGACTGAATATCATTAAAACAAAATTGAGGGACAAAGTATGTAAAACATAGTTTCTATACATTTTCTATACCTAACTGCACAGATAGGTACCTTGGTAAAGAATACATTTGGAAAAGGGAAAACATGGTAATCAAAAGGTCACAAAAGGAGTTTTAAGTCCATTTATGTGCCAAACATACCTAGAGGCCAGTTATGAATTGGGTATAAAATTACCAGACCAGGAATTATTATTCTACTTTGTAATTTTTTACGAGTTAAAGACTCCCTAAATACGGGAATACCAATTTAGAACCTGGGTTAACAAATAATTTTCTGCATGCTCATCCCCAATTATGGAGACTTTTCTAATCCAACAACCCCCTGCTCTATTAAGATGATGGTAAATGAAAGTGTGGCAGCCAATGAGATTCACTTGGATGGGTTTGTGGCTCAAGTGTTTGGACTGTCTCTTCTGTGTAAAATTGCATCTGATAAAATTAAGCAAGGTGTTCCCGTCATCGACAAATTCAGGGTAGAAAAACTGGTCACATGGGATCGGCTGGGGTGATATTCGCCTAACAGTACAACTCCAGCTGACTCATTATATGTCCCTTAATGTCAACAGCCTATTGAAGAGGATAGCATGAATGGCCCTGTAAAATGCAGTGGATATGAACAACAGGACCAAAGCTGGTGCATTATCAGTTTCCCGAATAAAGAGCAGTACGCAGGACTCTGTAACCCTAACTAACTAGCCTAAAACCAGCCTGAAGTGGATCCAATAGGTCAGTCGGTTCCAGGAGACTAGACACCATGTTTGACATTACCTGTTCAGCCTTTTAGCCTATAGTTTGAAGAAGCGAGACAGGTTTGAAATTTAGTGGATTGAAAGATCATTGCTAAACAATATATGGACTGATGAATGCTCACATAAAACATGGAGTGCCACCAATATATGGGGATGCACGCATTTTAAATGCTGTTCTTTATTGTGCCTACTCTATGACATGCATTCTGTTTTGGTGATGTGAGCATCTAGAAGTGGGAAATGTACCCCAGTGTTATTTGCAGGAAGGTTCTTAGTTTTGCAGATGCTCATACGCTAGACACACTCATGCATAAATTGAGTTGCTACAATTACTATTGCAGACATTTTTCACTCCATTGCAGAACTCTCCAAAATTGATTCAACATATGATGCATAATCGTGGTTCTTTTTATCCGTATTTCATTAGATGCAATTTGCATATAAGATACAAGATTGCAGTACACAGATTTTCAGATGCCAATCTATCTTGGGATAAACAAATCCGCTTGTAAACACTGCTCATTCAACACGGACGCAAATGGGGAATTTCCATTCAATTTTCTCTTCCATATTGACTGCTTAACTTGGATCACTGTATCAGTTTCCAGTGGTTATTATTGATTCTACTTCTATGGCACAGATGAATGTATGATAATTATAGATGGGCATTGGATAAGGGAGGGGATTCAAGTGTGACACATTGAACAGACATGGAGTTTGCCATTGTTGATTTCATCAAAGTGGAACTAAGTATAAAAGGACGCTGGAGGCAGCAAACGACAGGAAAAGTAAGTGCACAAGTAAAAGTGGGTTAGAGGGCAGAGCCAGAGGTATTACAGAGTCATACGAGATGTTCAAATGGGCCCACATCCCCATGAGTTACAGAGAACAGAAAAGATGAGGAGGTAACAAAAGGCAGGACAAATACAAATCCAAAGTTTTGTGGTTGTCCAAAAGTGATTCTGTGGTTACAAACTCATGCATTCTAGTCCCGAAATGGTATGACCTACTATATTAATGCCAAAAGATAGAATTTTAGAGTCCTCCCATGTGAAAGCACTTGAACTGGTGAAAAAACAGAATCCATACATTTGGACTTAACATTACATTTTTGGGCTGTTGCTTTGCTGTCACTGATCCAGACCTCTTGTATTTTTACCTCTGATGTGGCTGCAGCCTACCCAAAATAACCTGGGTTGACAAGATTGACAAAGTCAGCATCAGTGGCACTTGCCTAAAATCAACCCTAGAATGATACAGAGGGTTTTCAGCATATCTCTGCTATTTGAATCTTAGTGACAATAGATCTTCTGTGTCAATCCACTTTTTGTACATTGTTCCGGGATATCGTAGCTTCCTGCTCCTGGTCAAAGAATTGCACCCATCAGTTAATGGAGCCACTACATGCAAGCAACCTCTACCAGGCCTTGATACACAAACCAGCATTGTTTGCAATAACCCGAGCACTTCTGCAGGGATGCATTTAGAACCATAAAAATATTGCATGAACCTGTACATTTTGAGAATGCTTAGAGTTTCAGAGTTGTACCATGAAGATTTTCTTCGTGACAATTGGGGTATTATTCTAATGTTTTATGTAGTCATGTATTCTTGAAATCCACAAGAAGCTAAAAACCTTGTTTTTCGAGTAGTTGCAATAAGTCCTAAGTGTAGCTAGACTCACTCCTGCTCAGCACCAGGATACCCTCCCAGGTGAACGCGCCCTCTACAAATCTGCATAACATAACATTCCATCCCTGCTACTACTTGTATCATTCTTACTACCGGGAAGCTCAGAAGAGCATCATTAAAGCCTTACAGCCCGCTGCCAAGGGCTATACCGATTGTTAAAGCCCCTGAACCGGAGTTATAGGCCAGAGCCGTAGGTGATGGCCTATAACGAGGGAGAGGGCCTTTAACAACCGGCACAGCCGGAGGTAAAGGGCTATAAGGCTATTTGAATATTCCACCCAATGAGGGTAGAATATTCTATATTAAAAAGTGAGAAATAGAAAGACAATCACTGGAATGTTATAGCAGAAGGCTTCCAACAGCCAATATAAGCCATGAGCCACAAACCTCTGTCTTCAAAGGAGCTCCAACATTCCAGTGTTCTAATTTTAGTTACAACATTTTGATATTTAGTCTTTCCTGCAAACAGCTCCAGAGGAGTATTTTCTTCAAAACTAACTGACTAAAGGCACTTATTCACAGCATGCCTCCACGAATGAAAACAAACCCACAGGGCAATAATTCCGTACATAGGACCATTAATCAGCAATGTTTTCAAATTATGTCTGAAGGCTCTGTGATCCTCTACTTAATAATAGCACTGTGATTCAAGAAGATTAGCACCATATTATTACTCAGGGTAACCCATTACAGGCAGCTGCCCTTTCCTGCTAGAATAATACACGGTTCTGTATGAGATATAATCAAATGAGATGCATACAGATTTCGATTAATCATATTCTTGAGTGCACCAGCATGGTTTATAGGATGCAGCAAATGTTGTTTGCGAAAAAAACTACCTCATTCCATTGTTTTGATGCTTGCATTTTAAGTCCATAAAGTGGAGGTACGTGATGCTGATTGGTAAGGATGGGGGTTCCATGTCATTAATGGGGAATTAGAAGAGTGAAGATAGGTTAAGGAATTCATATTTGCAGTATTAGAACATTGGAATGTTGAGAGCTCCTTTGAAGACAATGGCAGCGGGCTATAAGGCTATATTAGCAGTTCAGAAATGTGCAGTCCGTTGGACAAGTCTGCTATTAATACCAGTGTGGTTTATGAGCCATGCAGCTGAAGACAGAGATTTTCTTTTGTAACAATGTTGAGCTGCAGCAAGAGTTGCGTATATATTTTCTTTAAATATTACAATTGTATAAATTAAAGTTTATATGTCATTATATTTGAATATGTGTGTGTTATTAAAAATAATGTACATTTTTGCTTAACATATTTTAATGTTAATTAATAATATATATACCATGTGCTTTTCATTATAATGTCAATATTGCCGACCACAATATTTTTTTACCATGGCATTTGCGTACTTCACATTATAAAAAAGTTTTTATACAGCTCCTGATTCCTTAATAAAGGATGTATCATTATCCAACTGTCTCATATATTTTGCAAAACAAGTTGATTTTAGGCAGGGCCACTGGAATTATGTGGCAGGGTTGCACCAAATTATGTGGCAGGATCCACTAAATTATGCAGCAAGAACAGAAAAAATATGCAACCTAATGCAACACATTGTTTGACAGTATAACTTCATTATTCTGTCATTTTTATACATGGGAATACTTTCTGGGCAAAGATTTCACCAGTTTAGTACCAGTTTAATAACCAGAAACATAAATAAGGAACTGGAAGATGACCAGTTAACCTTGGTGAAGGGTCTTTCAATACACTTGAACATGTATCATCACTAGTTTAGTATCTTTTGATCTATTTGAACAAGATACATTTTCTTTGTTGTTATGTGGCAAATCCCTAATTATGTAAAAAAAAAGCTGTGGCTGCAGAATCGCATAATTCCAGTGACCTTGAATTTAGGTGTCAAAATAATATGTAATATGACCTTTTAATGCTTTAAATGGAGTTGATGAGGGTGGAAGACCAGATGGACTCTTAGAAGTTTAACACAAAAGGCCACATCCCAAAGTAACAAAGAAGAATTGGTTGATAATGGAAGTGAAGGGCCGAATCTGGATTATTAATGAAGCTGAAATGCCACATGCCCAATATTTTCAGCCCTATACATTTCGCCTACTGGCAGCAGATAAAAAGTGCTGGAGAGGAGTATGTGGAGAAAAGTGCAGAAAAACCATTGTTAAGTGTTATTCACTATTTTTAACGGTCTACTACCCAGTATTCTTGCAACCCGGCCGTAACTACACACTTGTGTCTGAACTTACAAGTAAAGATAACTGAAGCAACATTCCTATATAAGTCACAATTGGACCCCCAACCATAATACCTGAATCTTTTGAGGGTGCGTGCTTTGTCAATGCTGAATATCAAGATCCGGAAATTCGTAGAAGTAAAAAACATAAGTTATGGTTGAAAGCTAAACATCTGATAACGTGTTGAATCATACAGGTAGTGGACAAACTCTGCACCCTGTGTTTACCAGTAACTTGCAAAAATATTTCATCAGTACTGTGCAATTATGCCTTAATCCCCACTGAATCTGAAACGACCATGGGGAATCAGTTTTTCCAGTTCAATTAATGCATGGAACAAAAACTTCATGGGAATAAAAGCTCCTATTTTCCACCTGGTCTGATCTGACTGATCAACATTTGAATATACAATCCAGAATTTCCAGTCTGTAAAATCAAGCCTGTTGTTGTTGCTGCGGGAAAATCCAGATGCTTGAACACCAATCCTGAATAACGCAGGCGGAGTTGCATCACTTTCAGGAGTGCCACTCTGCATGACTCGTAATCAGGTTGAAAGAATAGCTTCACTTGTGGATTGCAATGGCATGACCAAATTGTCCTAACAATTCTTAGCTGCTGTCAAACTTCATCCGTCTAGGTGTCTCCTTTAACTGTTCTTGTTTTCACAGACCACCATCTCTTTTATGATTATAGAACATAGCACACATTATATGCACAAGTGCACTGTGTGAAAGTCATTAGAGTAAAAATAGATCATTACTGATCAGTAAGTGAGCTTCCTTCTCAGCTTTAAATAGCCAAGCAGCAAGTAAATTTGTCATAACGTTAATTAGTACACTTGTAAGGAAAACTGGTGTCAAGCCAGCAACATTTGAAATCTGTTCTCTTCTACTTTTAATGATTGAATACTACATTAAGGTGGCTAATAAAAATGTGCTATAGATTTAGTTTCCTTGCTGGTCGATAGTGATGATTGATATATTCATCAAAGGAAAGCATAGAAATTTTATGAGCCTACATTTGCCTGTCCTCTGGTCAAATCTGAAATAAAGAGATGCGTTTAATTATACCTACAGATGATGAACATTGTAAATTATAAGATGTCTTCAGATATTTTCTTTTAAATTAAGAAATGAAGGGCTAATTTAGAGAAGATCAATATAATTATATTAACTCATGGCTGTACAGATTTTCTGACCATTTCGTCAATTAAGAGTTTTTTTCTATTTCAATCTAGGAGGGTTAATTTTATTTTAGCAGAGAGGCGCATTCCGGAGTTAACCTGGAAATTCTCCTTTAAGTTTGCCCCTTCAACAATGTTTTTCTTGTTAAGCAGATGTATTTCAGCAAATACACTTTGGTCAATGATTTAAATGATGTGATATTCAGCCTCAAACGTCTCCAATCAATTTTACTTATAATCGTACATTTTTAATACACACATTATTTTCTTAGAATTGATATCTAAATTTTTTCTATAAATCTTCACCTACGGCCTCAATACAAGCACCCAGGAGGAGAGGGTTTTAATTCAGCACCTATGCTGGTAGCGATAAAGGGAATCCTGTTATCTTCATGGGTCTAGAAACAATGGGGATTATTAATTCTTTGAGAACATTCCTGATAAATCAGTAATTAGTGGGTGGATTGATCATTATCCATCCGATTCCTATATAATGGGTCATTTTCCTGCAGTTTTTATAAAATCTGTGGGGAAAGCATGAGATCTCTGCACTCCTCCTAGTGGGGCCAGAAACATTGTCATGAGCTCTATTGTGAATTCTGAGAACTTTGTAATGATACTTGGTATGCTGATGTGCATAGTGCAGCATATGTAATAATGCATGCTTTGGTGGTGCATAGAAGCAATAATTACTTTTCTCTTTTTAGAACCTCAAACTCTACTTGAGCTCTGCTTCTAAAGATTGTATGACATTAGTATTACTGAAAAAATGGTAAAAGTAAATTGTGCATGGTGTAGAAAGGATTAAAGTTGAAGCAGATGTTTGAAATGGCCATCAACATGTCTTTTAGATCTCAAGTTGTAGGTGGTTCACATCAGATGTACTTAATTGAAAGTATGTGCTAAGTCTAGGCTACTTGTGTGGCACCTCACATGGGTGCAACTGTGCTTTTGACATTTGCAGCACCCACACTGTGTAGTTGTGATGTTCACAGCAATATATTGTGCCTGTCTATAAACTAATGGTCATAAAGGACTTTACTTCACACAGAAGTTTAGAAGAGATTTTCCAATGCAAAGAGCTGACTGACCAGAACATTCTATCAATTTTTAGTCCTGAATTATCAACATCTCCATCCTCAGCTGAGTCCCTAATCACTGGAACTTAGTGAAATGTTGTCAAGTAATATCACAATCTACTTGTAAAATGCAGACACGCGATTCCATTGTCATTAGTTATGATAATGTGGTGAAATGCACAAATACACTTCAGTTTAAGGCTTTAATATATCATTCAAGTTTTGTCTTTCTCTAAAAGTAGAAAGATGTTCATTTTGAACCAGTGATGCTCTGGTGCTATGTTCATTTTAATTACAGAAGTTGATCCCCTGGTTTTTCCTGTGGCTTTCATTGAGCCCATCATTTTTGTTAACGGTGATGTAGGCCTTGTCGTACTCAGGACAGTGCTCTGAGTATAACAGAAAGGCATATGTAAACTTGTGCTGGAGGAATGCTGGTACTTGTCTGGATTGTATGTTTGTAAATAACTCTTTCTACCACGTTGTAAGCAGTAAAGGGCCTATTTACAAAGGAACATCTAAATATATTAATTTTCTACATGTAAATGTATGCTTACCCTTTTGAGTAATTGTGCTATTTTTGGCTATTCACCATTTACGAATGTGATGTTACTCAAAATTGTGGACTTATATGTTCCAACTACCTGAAATATGAGGTGGACTCAGTAAATGTCTAATACAATCATAAAGTTAATACTACTTGTGACTGTATGAACATATCTGACGTTCCACACACTTAGCAGAGACCGCAGCAATCAGCGCAGAGATCTCTCTATGGTAAAGTACAGGTAAATGTTTAAAAGTTTATTACACTTTTAAAAAATAGAAAAAAAGACGCTAATGTTAAATATTAATGTCAATTAATTTATCTTAAATATAGAACAATTTACAAATTTCACAGATTTAAAAACCTACTTCTAAATAAAACAAAAGTATTATTTTGATTACATTATTTGAAAAATATGTTTTTCTGAAGTTTACATTAAAATTATCCCCACCTAAATAAGCAAAAATTGAATGTTTTTATTCTGTATTAAAAATTGTAAAGTTATGTCTAAAATTAATTACAAGTATTGTAATTATTATTTTATATATATATTAATGTGATACTCCTTTGAAAATGACGTAATACAATGTTTTAAAATAAAATAATACATTTTAGCATGAAGTAGAATGTATTGATACTTTTACATAGTTTAAATATTTATAATTGTTTTCATAGTAGTTTCCATACGGTATTAATAAAGTCCCTTCCTGCATTATTTTTTGTGTGATAGTGTTTCATTGAAAGTGGTGTTGTGTGTTTCCTGCATGACCCATTGTAGTATTCCCTATGTTAGCCTAATTGTGTACATTGTAGGCCACTTTTTTTTGCACATGTTACTATATAAACACCCTTGCTTATGTGGCACATTGTATTTTCACACGGATCCTGCATATGTTTTCATGTTCTATTCTTTTCCTGGGATTTAGGGCCTGATTAAGATGGCAGTGGGACCACCACCGTCAGCCATGGGTGGCAGGTCCGCCTGCCGCGTTACGACGGTGGGCGTATAGTGGGCTGGCGGAGAGCCCGTCCGCCATGCATCCGATGGGCTCAAGGAGCCTGTTGGACAGTCGGAGGTACTGCAATCCCTACATCAGGCACCGTCACAGGGATTACAACATCTGGTTCTGCTGGCTGTTTCATGGCGGTTAACCTTCCATGAAAAGGCCTGCAGAAATAGACTTTGGGGGACCCTAGCCTGGCCCCCCTCTACCCTTGGTCCTCCGTTATAGGCCTTAGGGGGCACCTATGGTGCCCCCTAAACATTCCTGCACCATGTGGCAGGCATTGCATGGTGCCTACCACATTGTGCAGGGATGTTTTAAGTATTTTTTTGTATTACGGCATGTACTGCAGTCTGCAGCTAATAATTTGATATATAATCATCTAGCTTTAGTAGATGGGAGGGGGGTTCAGAATATTCTGCCTTATAACGTGACAGGGCCTTTTATAATATATGGTTTATTGACCATGCTACTAGTACTTTTATTATGCATTTTTTTCTTATTGTGCCACTTGTACTACATTTCAAGGCACGGTTGTTTAGATAAATACTATAAAGTGCCTTTGTGTCTCTTGATTATCTTATTGTGGACAAGTACGAGTGAGGGAGTGAAAGGGTGTGTTCTGTTACCACCATCCCTGAGGGGATAGAGTGTCTTGTGTTCTGGGATGCCAATTCACTTGTTTTTCTGGTAAGATTAGGATGGCAAGTGAGGCACTTTAGCTAGTCGGACTCTGGATCACAGGTACTAAGGTGGTATGGTAACTCAGTCCCAATATGCTGATGTTCTATGAAGCCACGCCTAGGGGGTCATTACAATGGCAACGAGACCACCACTGACAGGCTGTCATTGGCGGTCTCACTGCCATCTGGACCACCTTCACCGCCCACCACATTAGGATGGCATGCCGTGTAATGGAGGTCGTAAACACCGACCGCCATGCATCCGACGGGCTCCTTGAGCCTGCCGGTGTGGTGGAGGGCCACGCAATCCCTGCATTGATGGTGGTGTCTACCAGGCACCACTGTAGGGATCATGAAGTCCCTCCCCGCCATCCTTTCCATGGTAGTTCAACCGCCATGGAAAAGCAGGTGGAAAGGGACATTGGAGGCCCATAGATGGCCCCCATTCCCCCTTGGCCCTAGGCTGTGGGCTCAGTCCCTGCACCATGTGGCCGGCACTTCATTGTAAATGCCACATAGTGCAGGGATGAGAGTTAGATCATGGATTTTATATGAGACATTTCATTAATGGTTCTCCTGGTAAGTGTGATATCTCGTTTTGCAAGGAGATTTCATATTCCTAACAAAGCACGCTTCTTACCTGTCTTTTCACATTTTGTGCTTAGAGAGGCAACTGCTAAATAGTGATGCATCTCAGTTTTCATGATATGACAAAGTGATATTGCACTGTCAGCCAATGTCTCTTGAGTTTAAACACATGCATACCCCCAATAAGTAACTCTCTGCCCAAATTAAATACATCTTCCACATAAAATGCTTCTTTGACTTAGGATGCAGTAACAAATAGGATAAATATCACTATCTCTGGTAGATTGAGCAGGCATGGGACTGATACAATGTTGCTCATGTTGTGTGAGTACAGAAAAACCCTCACAAAGCCAGTAAATTCATTTACAATATTAATCCTTGAAATACCTAGTGACTGTACTACTGATTTAAAGTTTATCTGATTGAATAAGGGATTTTATTCCACAGAGGAGTCTAGTATTGTATTGAGATTATCTTGCTGCAATGAAGGCAAGTAATTGATTCAAACTGAGATTCAAGAGGAGTGGAGCATTGAGAAAGGGTGAGTTCTATTAGTTCAGTTTGAGATATTGGAGTGACAGCCAAGACTGAATCTCTCTGAGGGTCGGTACCGGGCATGCTATGTCCTGAGAGTAACCTTTATATATTGCACAGTATTATTAGCCTAAAAAGGATGGAGACAGTGGAAGGGGTTCAATGTATAAACTGAATACCAGCGGAAAAAGGATGTGACGGTATGATACTCATCGAGACAGGTCAGATGAGCTGTAAGGAAAGTTGAACAACTTTTAGTTGTTGGAGCAATTGCCTAGATAAGAAGAAAGTCATTTTAGAACTCTTACCAATGATCGTCGGTTCTCTCATTTTTTTTAAAAACAGATGCTTGATTGACTGTGTCAAATGCAGCTGACAGGACAAGAAGGATGAGGAAATGGGGTGAACTTGTGTCTAAGATGTGCCTTGCATTGTCCACTATGTGTGACACAAGTCTCTCTATGCTGATGAGAGCTCCATAGTCAGGCCATAGGAAAAACTGAAGACACCCTATAATGTAATGGCTACACGGCCAGGTGTTACCGTAGAGAGGCGGGAAATTAACAGGTTGAAGTGCAAATAAGCACCATGGTCAACAGATGCTCAAGCCATCTTTGCCACAACAAGCTAGAGTCATTGTTGCATAGAACTCCAGGGGCTGCATACACCATTGTGCCTGTCCATATGAGGTGGAGACTCCTCAAAAAAACTGTCGGGCCGGAAAAGTATTTTTTCACAGGTAGAGCACTGCATCTAGCTAACGTGGCTGAACTACAATTCTTCACGGCATGACGCTTCCACTGGCACCACATACACTTTCAAAGGTACTTGTCCCTAGCCAGGCAGCTTGTCTAGGATGTTGGCTGCCTTTTATGCTCTTATGCATTTGCCTTCTCAGCTTTGGAGGTGTACTGGAGTTAGGGCTAACATCCCTATGTAGTTTAAATCAACAATAACTCTAGAACATAGAAAAACATATATAACACAGAATCCACATGGCATTTAGCAAAACATTTAAAGTGCCTGTTGAAGATGATGATAAAGTGCATTCTTTTATGAACAGGTGATGGTGCATTTTACAGTTAGAATAATAATCTGCTTGATAGCAACTCCCACATGCTAAAGTCAATAGTTTGTAATAGTCAGTCTGAATTCACTAAATCATTAGCCAGCATTACCCCACCCATTTTTTTTTTTTTTTGGGAGGGGGAAGTTTTATACAGCACGAGCTTGACCCAAAGGTATCTGGGCATTTTACATGAGCACCAGTTGTCCTACACAAGGACACATTCCTTTTTGTTGTGCACTGGAAGATGGGGGGCAGATTTACAAGCCCCTTGCGCCTCTTTTACGCCGCTGATGCATCACTTTTGTGACGCAGCCGCGTCGCGTAAGTTGCACCATGGTGCTGGGTTTTTACAACGTGACACATCTGGGAGATGCGTCACGTTGTAAAGCCCTGAGCCATAAGGAGGCGTTCCTGCGCAGGGGGGCATTCCTACGCAGGAACGCCTCCTAAAAGTGGCTGAGTGAAATCTACAAGATTTCACATAGTCACTTGAAGGCCAATGCTGCGTCAAAACCCTGCGCCTGCTTGAAGCAGGCGTAAGGCTTGACGCAGCATTGGAAGAATAGGCCCCCCAGAGCATTGCTGGAGCTGTGTCGCGCTTGCGACACAACTCCTTTACGGCACAGATGCGTGATGCATCTGTGCCGTTTTTGCCCCATGGTGCGCCGCAATGTAAATGTGGCTCATCATGGGTGTCGGAGCTGCGGCGCACAATTACTGGCGCATCCCTTCTCATTAGCAGGGATGCGCCAGTAATTGTAAATCTGCCCCACAGTGATTTGCCCAGAATCACAGGATGTTGAGCATCTTTGCCGAGACTCGTACACGGTTCCCTAGATTTGAGATCGACCGCCCTAGCCATTGGACCACACCCTCTCCCTGTTTGCATCCAGTAATTTAAAATAAATCATTGATAACATCTTGAGAAGCACACGCATGGAAATGTACAAAACTCACTGCATACCCGCAATCATCTTGTTACTAATTGACACTGATGAATAATGAATTAACCGTAACAATGTCAAGTCGCGATTAGGCATGGGCGGAAAATCCGTTCCGCTCGCGGATTTTGCGGATTTTCGGGAAATCCGCAATCCGCGAGATTTGCGAATTTCCTGCAAAATCCGCAAATCCGCGAGCAGCGGATTTTGCTCGCACTGCTCGCACTGTTCGCGTGAGTTCGCGCCCCGCGAATAAGTGCGAAATTGCAGAAATACGTTCTAAGCAAAACTGAAAGTAACTACTTACCAGGTTCAAAAGTTCAGGCACATCATTAGTAGCCATTTCCTGTAGTGCTTCCTGAGGGGCCCCTCCAGAGTTCAGTTGCCAGTTGAAACTATTATGTGACCCTGCTCTGAACCTCAGAATAGTTACACATATGCCACAAAGGTCATGAATTACAGCTAAGGGAGACAAGCAGGAGCCAGGCTGGAAGTTAAAATCCATTAATCAGCCCCTAATTCATTATTGTCAGTTGGGGCAGGGCAGGTGTTGTAACTAATTTTGCAACAATGAAAGCACTTAGCAAGTGCAAAAGATCACTAATCAGGGCGCACTAAGGAAGCAGGTGCCAGCTAAAAAAATATTCTGTGACACATTAATCAGCCCCAAATTAATTCAGGTCACTTGAGGCAGGGAAGGTGTGCTTTGCTTTGCCGAAAATAATGTACACTGGACAACCAGAGGGTGTGGTGATGAAACAGAGGGTGGCATGGGTGGGCCAGAGGGTGGCATGAGTAGTCAGAGACAGGTTGGACACGTAGAAACAACAAGTTCGCAAAACTTGCGACCCGACAGGTAAGTTCGCAAATTGCGAAATTGTAAAAACCCTCGAGAACTGGCAGAAACACGGGCGAACACAAAAAAAAAAAAAATCCGCAAATTCGCGGGAATTCGCGGATTTTGCGGATTGCAAGTTCGCAAATCCGCAAATTCGCGGATTGCCAATCCGCAAAATCCGCTCATGCTTAGTCGCGATGCATATTTGTCTAATGCGGATTTTAAATCCTAAAGATGTTGATGACATTTTAAACCGCTCAATATTTCTTCCCAAAACAGTGCATTCCTTCATAGCTGGGAATGGAGCATTTAAAGAAACAGAAATGGTCTTTGGTGGGAGTTAAAAGGTCAGCCTGTAAACTCCAAACCTCTTCTTTTCTAAAGCACTCAAGCACTTAGGAGAAGTACAAAGGTTTCTTTGTTTATGAATGCCTTGTCTTTTAAGTTCCGCACTGGCAGTGGCTTGACATTTAATTAGAGCTTTTTCGGAGCCTATTCTGCCATCCCATCATGTCCAAAGTATATTTTGCACAAGGAAGCTGGTGTGGTGTTTGTTTTGACAGCCTGGGTCTCTATTTCCAGAGGAGCTGACAGAATTTCACTTGCTCCAAAATATTTTTTAATGACATTTTGCATTAACCAATGCTGGTTTAACAGCCACACGTCTAGTCTTTGCTGTTGATACCAACATTTCTTGCTATGATCAACTAATCAAGAACTTCGTGTACACTCAATGTATATTTAATTGGCATACTGCAGTTCTTGACTACATGTGGACGTGGTGAGAGCAAATGCAGACGAAAATGATGGTGGCCAGACTAACATTTTTGAATGGGCAAAGGTCTAGAGAAAGTTGACGATTGTGTTTATTTTTCTCTTCCCAAATATATTCTTGTGTTGTTTTTTTGTGACTTGACACAAGGATATTGTTTAATTTCTGTTTAAAATCTTCCTTGGGTTGACTGACACAATGTTCACCCAATATATGCTTGCATAGGTTCTGCAGTTCAGAAGGGAAAGCGTATGAAAAACCCCACTCATATTTTGGTGGGATGAAGACAAAGGTATGTCTTAACATTAAAAAAAGAAATGTCCACGTGTGCTAATATAAGAAAAAAATATATAGCAAATAGACTCTTATATTAGGACCGTTCGGTGTTTATTCTATGAACAATCCACAATCACAACCACCTGCACAAAAGCATATACAAACATCAGTGTTTGCCCAGGCACACGGATGCAGGATTATCGAATCATAAACATTTAAGAAATGCAATGCAAATTGTAAGCCTAAGCCAAAAACTTGTAGTTTTCATATCTTTTTTTATTTGGTCTCTAAGATAGTGGTGACCCATGGTTTAGTCCATGTAATTTAAAAAAATAGAAAGATTCAGTTGGCTTTAATTGAAACTTTGGTGTTCATCTCCTCCTTTCCTTGACTTTAGTATTCATATTTTTCCTACCATGCTCAGCATTTTTGTCTACAGTCAGAGTTCACTGGCAATGCCCTTCACCTGTTCTCCGCCTACCTTTCTAGCCAACACCACTTTGTTCACACAGGCACCTCCAGGTCACGAAAGATCCCTATCACATGTGGAGTCCCCTTTTGCTCCATAGTGTCTCCAGTCATTTTCAACCTTTACCTAGAGCCACTTAAAGTGGCACTCACAACTAGCAGCATCCAGCTTCACCAATATGCAGAGGATACACAACTTTACTTGAAACACTTCTACGCTTCATACATACAATGCCTCTAACACTGCTTGCAAATCATCCAGGATGTCCAGCACCTACCGCAAACTCGACCGAACCAGGACAGTAGCCCTACTATTTGCCAAGAACAAAAAATAAATTACAATACAAACCTGGTACAATGACATGAACATTGACACCTTTGAACCACTACTCTCAATCAAATGCCAAATCACGTACATTCACCCTGGACACCAACCTCTACCTCAAGGGACTTATTGCCAAAAATGAAAGACAGCCTCTCACCAACTCTGTCTTTTAAAGAATGTAAAATCATTTTTTTTCCAGAAAGAGACTTCATAACTGCTGTTCAAGTCCATTTACTCTTGCATCTGGATAGCAGTAATGCTTTTGCTGCATGGCCTCGCAGACTCCCCAGTGGCACCGCTAAGGGGCATTCTGCAAGCCACATCACTTCTTATCCCAGGCCTGAAGAACTATGAGCACATCACCCATAACCGGATGGAACTCCATTGGCTCCCCTTGCCGGTCCACACCATCACAACCAGCACCACCATTTATATTGGAGATCATCCCACCATCTCCGGTGTTTCTCGGCATACCTGTAGTTAGGGTGCCATCAGACTGCAGAATAAAAAGCTTAAAGAAAGGAAAAACAAGACAACCAACCTTTTCCATCGATGCACCCCAGATTTTGGAACAATATCCCAGTATCCATCAGGACCATCCCAATGCAGCTCCAGTTTAGAAAGCAGTTGAAGACTCACCTCTTTAAAGAACACTATATCTCAGTGCATGAACCATCCACGCCTCAGCTTCCTCTCCTATTACTTGTTGATAATAAACTTGCCTTCGGACAGGAACAATGGTCCACTGCCTTTTGCCTAGGTTACACTATAGAAATAACATATACATACATTCCTATGTAGATACCAATTTATTTTTGCATTGCAACACCTGTTGTTCATTGCTATGTAAAAAGCCTTGAATTTAGGTGTTATAATTAATCTCATTTTTCTTTATTTTACAGATTTTTTTATAGCGCAAACATGACCCGAAGGTATCGGGTATCAGAGCTCTTTACATAGCACCAGTTGCCTTACATGAGGACACAAATCAATTAATAAATGAGTTTGCATATCCTAATAGTAACAGAAAGTCCTAGTTCTCTAACTCCAAACAGAAACAACCAGGAGATACGAAAGATAAAGGATTTGGCCAGACAACCCTTCCCTAGGAGCCCCACCACAGAGCATTTCAAAAATATTGCGGACAAGATATCAAGACCAAAATATCAAGAAGGGAATATAGATAAATATGGATTTACTATACGTCACACAGCATAAATGTTTATCTTCAAGATACATGGATGTGAAGGTAATAAGAAGAAGTCTGTACTTATGCATGCTTACCTTCACAACATTTTCGTTCAAGGACTTTCTACTTAAAAGAGCTGGATGTCCAGTGCTTACCTGCAACTCGACCCTAGCAAGACAGAATTGCTGTTATTTGAAACAACAAAAAAGAGGAAATAGTACAAATCTGACTCAATGACATGAATTTTGTCGGCGTCACGCCCTAACTTTCTCTGAACGTCACTTGTAATTATCCTGAACAACAACCTGGCCCTCATAGAAGAAATTCTTTAAAAAAGAAAGAAGAAGAATGTGAAACCATATCTTCCAGAAAGGGACTTCAGAAGTGCTGTTCAAGCTCTTGCACTCTCACATCTCAGTGGTGGTAATACCCTGCTTCATAGCTTCTCAGACTCCACACTAGCATCTGTTAAGGACGTTTTACATGTCACAGAATGTCTCATCTAGGTGTTTATGGGTTAATTTCCCTTGCAGCCTTCACCATCTTCAAAACCTGATGCATCATTTACAAAACCATGACTCCCAGCACCCCCTGCGTATCTTGCAGACAAGCTCACCGTCTCTGGTCATACTTGGAGTACCCACAGCCAGGACAACATTAGATTACAGATTAAGCAGTGGAAACAAAGAAAAACTCAAGGAAGCAGGCATGTTGCATTTATGCAGTTGTGATCTGCAACACTGTATAAATCTGGAGGTCCCAAACTCTCTAATGTAGGAAAGAGTGAAAGATGCACCTCTTTAATAAATCTACATCACAATACATTAATCCACAAACCAGCTGCCTGGACTTTTACTTGTTGACGTTATGCCTGTCTTTGACATTGCATAGGGCTCCATCCTCTTTTGACTAGGTTTGTGCTATAAAAATTCCACTTATATATATATACAAAGTATTGTGCACAGAAGACTTATATATCACAAATTTTATGTCTTTGATAATCTAATATATAAACCCATATAGCCGTGGCGTGAGTAAATGTATATATATATATAATATATTAATTAGTAATAAATTCAATATTAATTGTTTTAACTTTAAACCATTTGTAAACAAACACAAAAAAGATTGTATATTAATTAAATATCTCACTTTTAACTATGCATATATATATATCTATATATATATATATATATATATACATATATATATATATATTAATTAGTAATAAATTCAATCTTAATTGTTTTAACTTTAAACCATTTGTAAACAAACACAAAAAGATTTTATATCAATTAAATATCTCACTTTTAACTATGCAAACTAAATATTAAATACAAATAAGAATAAAAAAGTTAGCGTTTGGGAATACTATTATTTTTTTATATATTCTACTGCAATCGACAGCAGATGGACGGTGGACCTTTGCTGTCGATTCCAGGCCTACATCATTGTATGTGGACGTGTGAATTTACATAGTGGATTCCGACTTATGAATACTGAGGAACCAGGATTTCTGCAAATCCTGTAAACCAGATTTTTTATGCTGTTCCCCTCTGTGGTCCTAGTACTTGGAACCTCCAGGGAGTGATGGACCTTGCACTGCAGGGGGGACTTTACCACAGATGGGCGAGGTCAGGGGTGGCTGCCATTTACCTCTTTTCTTAGTGGTGCAGCAGCCTTCCTTGTTTTCCTACTTCTGAAGGCCATTGGAGGGAAAACTAGCAGCTGGAAAGGAGTTGATGTGAATGAGCAGCAGCAATTGGGCTTCCATGCTGTCACTCAGAAGGAAGGAGAGAAACAGCATTCCCTGCAGCCTCATAGCCTAGCCATGTTGTGCAGGACATCAGTAGGCAGGGAGTTGGCAAAATATATTAGCCAGCCTCTGGAAAATTCAGGGAATTACAAAATTCTTTGTTAGGTACAACATTTTCTGACTTCGCAAGATTATGTGGGAGATTACAATAACTAAATAAATAAATAAATAACTAAAGCGTCAGACACTCGTTTGGTTTATAAGTGTCAAAACAACTACGAGAACTTCGAGAAAACTTTGCATAGCATGATAGTGCGCAGTTCGCCGTGTGGCCCACAGACTGAGTCACATGTACTCTATATGAAGCTCCAATGGTCCCTTGTACGCTGGCATGCGGCAGGCATTCCTTTACATGTCAATGTGTGTCATTGGTAAACAAGTTGTCAAGTTGTCACCATCCACAGTCCCTCCATTGACTCATGTGTGGACATTTTTGATGTGATGCTTGAAGTTGTCAGAAAAGTGAGAATACCGAAAGTAGCCTGGCTAGCTAGCAATAATTTCCATTTGTCAGTTTTTCGACCTCAAAATATGACATAAAAAAAAAAATTATACGTATAAATAAAAATGTGTAGACGAGTGGATTTGTTAATCTGCAAGTGTTAATTTGGGCAGAAGAAAATGTTTATGCCTCCTTTGAGCCCAAATAAAGTTGCTGATTGATTGAGAAATGTTTATGCATTACTTGTAGTTTCCACACGTGTGAAGCATTTCTCTATTATATCTATTTCTGGGCAGAAAACCAGGACATATTGCCGCAGCCTGAAAACTGGTCCTGCAGCTCCATCTTAGGTCTGCACTGACAACGTCTCCTAGGCAACGGGCCCGCGCTCGAAGCGGCACAGTGTTTGTATGGAACGTGATGTGGAAGGCAATCGGAGGTTAAATTCAGGGGGGAATTGTCTCTAATGTTTGCGTCTCACTGTAAAAGACGCTATTCTCAAAATGAAATTGGGTGCGAGAGTGCAAGTCGTTCGCACTGTGTTTTTTTTCCCAGGGAGAATGGATGCAACACGGTTCATATAATGTATGTGTATGTTTGCATGGTTTTTCGTGTGTTGTGAATTTCTTTCTACAGCTACCGCTCTTTCCCAGCATGCCAGAAGAAAGAAAACGGACACATGTAACTAAATGCTATCACGAAAAAAGCGCGTTTTGCAATTCATGAGTTCACCTCACCGCATAATAATAAAAAGAAATTAAAAAGCGGCATCGATATTGTGCAATGGCTAAAATGTATAGGGAACTCACTAAAAGTGCCATCCACAGTGGAGAAGAAAACATTTCACCACCAGAACACATTCTACAATGTTTGTGAAATCATGTCAGTTGGGGCTTTAAACAGCCCGGGCAGGTAAGAGCGGTGGGGCTGGTGGAGGTGGGGGGGAGCGGGGGGGGGGGGGGGCAGATTTTGTTTTGTCAAACGATGATGAGGGGAAATTAAATAAATAAATAATTTTCCCTTGTCACTGTCCAATCGAAATATGTTTTTGACGGAATCCATGCAGATTAGGTTGGGAACGCCTACTTTGCATTTCATTAGCGATGTATATATTGCTGACACGCAAAGTAGGGTCAAAAAGGCACCTGACTCAAGGAAACTTGTGCTAAAGCGTGATGGCGAGTCCTTGTAAATTGTGAGTTGTAAAAATCGCTGCTTTTCCATCGCATAGCGACGGAAAAGCGGCGATTTTGTTCTTCATATATGCCCCCAAATTTGAACTTCATAAAAATGGGTGTGTACTGAATATGCATGCGATGGTGTGTCGTTCATATGTTTGCACCAGGCACAGGGCATATTGCAAGTCACTTTGGCCATATGCTTGGCCGTCTGATATGGTTCATGAGAATAACTTCTGATGGAACACACCAGCCCAGGTTGTAACCAGGCCCTGCGGCATGGTGGAGGGAGGCCAACCCCTGGCCCGCCCAGCCCTTCAGTAGCCCCCATTCAGCCCAAGGCCAATGCATATCTGTGACATATGGGATATTATGGGGAGCCCTCTCAAAGTCTGCAGGCGGAGCCCTATCATTTTGCATGCCCCCACATCAGCAGTCACATTCAGAACGAGAGTACTAAGCGGTTTGTTGAATATTAGAGGCTTTTTTTGAGTGGGCGGTGTGCTGGAAAACCATTCCATAGAACAGATGCTTGTACCAGGAAATACCTGCTATCCATGCCCTTTTATGAAAGTATGGGATTTCCGGTTAGAGGTAGAGAGCCAAGTGAAGAGGTCTTGTGGTTATTATGGAAGAAACATCTCAGAAAGAAAATGTTCTGCAGATCAGTAGAATCCCTGTGTTTTTGTGAACAGAACAGTATACAAAATGGTGGTGAGGGGTTCAATCCAAGGAGTCTTGGAACATGCTTGGAGCAGGCCTTGAAACATAGATGCTCTAGGACTAGCCTTTGCACAACTTTTTAAGGTTTTGTAAAGAAGAGCAGCCTTTGGGTCCTTTTCAAAAGAAAATCGAACAATTGGACCAAATTTCAGGTTTTATTGTACATGGGGAATGTTGGCATAAGGAAGAAACTTTGCTCTTGACTAGGACGATTCAGGACACCCGTAAAGTGCATAAAGCCAGATAGACTTAATCTATGAACCTGTAGTTGCCCAAAAGTACAAATTACAATTTCTGACAGTTTATGTGCATCTGTTTCTAAATAACTATCACAGAACTGATACATTTAGTGGTACCATTGCCAGAGGTTTGGTTGAGTCTGATGCGAATCGACATCTTGTCAGCATAGTAAAACGATAATTTGAGAGATGACTTTGGGCCACAGTGGCACTGTGCCCATGCACCAATGGAAGCTACACCTCTCATATAATGTAAAAATCCTCTGGAATACCCATCTATGATGGTGACATGTCTTAGTACACAGGAAACAGTGCAAACCTAGTCTGGATTGCAAGAGTTTTTGTGTTTAGTGGCGTACCCCGCAACCCTATTAATTTCACATTTCATTATTTAGGTAATTGAAATTCTAGTATGATCAATGGACAATTGTGTTTTATCAAATAGTTTTTTAGTTGTGGTTTTCTAAACATGCTGCACACATCTGGATACATCCGCTCCAACATCTGCAGAGTCTCCTTACAAGGTTTGCATGCAGCACTTATTTTATGCACCGAACATATAGGCTAATCTGCTGTCCTCCCTGAAGTGGGAGCCTTTCAAAACACACAACGACTAGGGGTGAGTGGAGTGTTTAATTTCACTCATGAAATTGGTGGTATTTTGGTCACTCTGCATTACTCTTGAACATGGAGGTCTTGCCAAATTCTGCCAATCGCTGCATGGCAAACCTTTTCTCCCACGAGACTCCAAAAAATGCGAGCGAGATTTGGCGCCCCCTAGCATGATTTTCTAAAAAGGGCCATCACGGTCAGAGAACTGCTGCCCAAGTAGATTTTCTGCAGCTTTAGCAGATTTTCTACTTGAGGAGCAGCAACATCAATGTGAATAGCCATATGCTCTTTTGCAATGCAAGGCGATGTTTGCACTGATTTTTCAGCACTGCTGGCACTAAGGGCTCTAAATTGCAACACAAGCTGCATATTTTCCCATGAGCTTTTATGTAACTGCTGAATTCCACATAGTTAAATACTACATAGTAAAACTCTGCATGTTCCTCCCACCCCTACCAAAGGCTGCTTTAATCTAGTGCCTATCAAAGGTACCAAATATAGCACCATCTTCATATGCAAATAATGTTCTTCTTTCTAGAGTCTTGCATCCTAAAATTGCATGTCATCTCAAAAAAGCGTTCTCTGCATTCATAAAATCCGGCACAAAAAACTGATCTCTACTTAAACTTGCTGATCGTCACCTTTCCTTTTCCCATTCAAATTTCCCTCCTCTACCGTTTTAATCCTTTGTGCGCCTTTTTTCTCTGGACACAACCTTCATTAGGTCACTTGCATGTTTGCCTTAATGCTCAGACCTTATTTCAAAGATCACACCCTCTCCTTTTTCAAAAGCTATACCCCTGCAACTTACCATTATATAACCTCCAATAGATCCTCTATTAATCCCACCAAACATCTGCATTAACTCACAATCCTCAATTGCCCCCACTGATTACACTTAACTCCTATCAATTTAATCTACGTAAAGAAAGTGGAGTGAATGTATGGAATGGTTTGCTTGAGTGCACAAGACTAATACCAGTAACCAACACTGCCAATAAGGAAACCAATATGGGATCACACTGCTTCACCTCCCAGTGGGTCGCCCCTGAGCATTGTGGTCAATGCAGTTCACCAAGCGTGTGTGCTTGCAGGATTGGCTGTGTAGTTACAAAGTTGTACTGGCCATTTCTATACACGTGTTTCTGGATCATTATCCGTCGTCAGTAGAGATTTGGCATCAAATATTTGGGGTTGCTGAGGAGGGTGCCAAAGTATTCTCAGATCACAGTACCTCTCAAGGCGCTGGTGCCTCTCCATGAGCTCGTCAGCTCAACCGGCTCGAGGGAGCCTTTTAAACAGGAAACCAATGTGGGATCACACTGCTTCACCTCCCAGCAGGTCGCCCCTGAGCATTGTGGTCAATGCAGTTCACCAAGCATGTGTGCTTGCAAGATTGACTCGAGTAATTACAAAGTTGCCTACTCAGCAAAACCCAAATTTGAAAGACTGTAATCTCTACTGATGACGGTTAAAGTACCAGAAACACGTGTCTAGAGATCAGCACTATCTGCGCCAACTGTGGCAAAACACTTGAGCACTCTTGAAGCAAGCAAGTAACTGAAACTGCATTTACCATAATGCCAGGGGCGAACCTTGCTGGGAGGTGAAGCGGTGTGCTCCCACCCCTGTTCCAACACTACCAATAACAATGGACTATCCACTAACCTTGGGTTTCAGAGCAGAGCGCTGCCCAGAGTAAAGTGCCTCAGTACCTTGTCAGGGGTAGTAAGCACTGTATAAATACAATGGATTATCCACAAAATCTTGCCAAGCAATCCCAGATTTAGTTTGCATGTAGTACACAAATATTATATGTCATTATCAATTTTTTTAGAATAGGTTTGCATCTCTATGTCATAGTTAATAAAAAAAAGTGTCCCCAACACCGGGCACAAGTTACTATTTCAATATTTCTGAAAACCTGCACAGTCTAAAAGCACAGGTACCTCTCACTTTTTACTTGTTTTTGTTTTTTCATTTTCCCTAGCATTTTAATATGCAAAAACCATTCACATAAATCATAATTTCATTAACTTTACTTGAGCATGACTGCCAAGGCAGCAGTGTGATTGCATTGGGGATTTGTAAAGTTCCCAATGTGTCATTGGAATGACCTTCAGTTAAATAGCCCAGAGGGATGCATTTATTAGGAAAACTAGAGAATAAATTGAGAATTACGGGTAAATTAAAGAATACAATAGCCCTAATAATCCAGTGCCAGCTTTTAAAGATTACAGGTGGGAGGCTAATGAGGTACACTGAACGAATGAGTCACACTGCATCATTGGCTTAATGAGACACATTTCTAATAAGATGCTCTGCATAGGGATGAATCAAGGAAAGCTTCATTAATTGGATTTCCTTATTTTCCAACCTTATATCCATTCAATGGTTTTATTTTCTAAAGCCCAGCAATACATATGGTTTCCGAGCATAAGGCTCTTTACTATAATCCCCTTTACAATCCCCTTCCAGTGGGGATAGGGATTTGCTTTCAGACGGGGTATTATGGTCAAGAGCGTTTTATAATAAAGTCATATGAAAGGAAACGTTATTCGATAGAGGAGAACTCAACAATGCTAGAACGAAGTTTATTTTTGATACAATGACACTAATGTGCCACCAAACGCGGTGGCAATAGCGCTCACATTATAATGATAGCAGCATTATAATGGCTCTGTTAGTATTGAGAGACAGATATGTTAACACTGGATATAAATAAGAAGTGAATGAAAAGTGAATGTGCGGTGTGGATATTGATTTGACAACATTCAAGAAAGATTACATATACTGGTCTGGGGACTGGTGGATGCACAATCCTGTTCCAAACAAAAATGAAACAATTCTTCAGGCCTAAGAATTGAGATAGTGATAGGGCCAGGACCATGGTGTCAAAGATAAAAAGGTTCAACTCATCTCCTCTTGCAAACCTGTTCCAGACTATTTCTAAATACAGTTGAACTCCTGAGAATATTGATACCCCTCACTCTTTCAATCCTAGCTTGTCCCTCCTCCTCCCTAACTGGAAGATCAGTAAATGGATGATCAAATAGGAAAGACTGGGATGAGCCTTCTTTTCTTTGAGATTGTCTGAGTCATATCTCTCAATTTGGCCACGGTTGTGGGGAGAACGTGTGAAGGTGGGGGTAAAGCGTGGTAGGTTGTGTGTAGTGTCATAATTCGGTTCATCCCCATCCCATCTCCTCCTTTCACAGCAACAAGAAGATACTGTTCGTGATGTCTGAAGAGTCAGGTCTGGGAGTAGACAACATACCAAGGAAGTCAGCCATTCCAGTTCATATCTCCAGATTGTTAAATGGTGTCTGAGAGTGAACAAAGAATGGAAATCGGAAAAAGAAAGAATAGAAGAAAGGGAGGGAAAGGAATTATAGTCCCTCCCCGCAAAGCCTAATTTGAATAAATATATAGATAAGTGGCATGGCCCAAGATTCCCTTAGTTATGGACTTCTGGTGCTTCCTACGGACAGCTCAGCCAGCAGCAGGTGCTGCAACTATCATCCTTTATGTATTTTTGTCATTTTTCCTACATCATGCATATTGCAACATACATCCCTTCATTAAAGTAATTTTCAAGGTTACTGTAGGAGCACCAATATATGCATTGCATTTGGCTATTTGTTCCGCATATCTCAGAGACGTTTTAAGGCAATGGCAAAGCAGCCATTTGCCCAGGGTCCCCTCCTTCGAAGGGTGCTCTGGGAAAGTGAAGTTTCTCTTTTGCTCACTTCGGTGTATTTCTGCATCTCAGCCTTTTACATTGAGTCTTTTACATTGAGTCAATATCACTTGTTAACACAAGGTTACGATTAGCAGAAAATGTGTAATGATATTCTAAGTTGTTGCAAACAGGGGACTGGGAAATATTTCTTGCCCAGGGACCCCCAAAATCCTCAAGATGATGCTGACATATCTAAAATTGCATAAGTATTCACAAACTGTTTACTCATGAGTTGTTCCACGTTTGGTGTTAGTAATTTTTTCAGTGATGTGTTTTACTTTGTATTCTGAAATGTGTAATATCAAATTTATAGAAGAAGTGCAAGTTCAAACAAGTTCATAAATTATCATGTGTCACAGGCCAAATCGGGAGTTTGTACTTGATTTGGCAAGGGCTTTAAATCTTAAACTAAATATAGCATTGCCAAAGTCAGATCAGCTAGTCACTACCACATCACTGAAAGATTCTGTGGGACAAAAGTAAGAAAGAGTGTACAGGCTTAGACCACCTTATTTCAAATCATCAAATAGGAAGTAAGGTATTGACTCGCCCTCTTTGGGTATGAGGGGGCCATGAAGGAGGCATTGTGTGCAACCAGTGCCTTCCCCTTCTTTATGGAAGCAGTGCCATCCTTGGAATACAGGTGTCTGTGTTATTTACAGGCAGCAATGTTTTTAGAGATGTTACTTTTGAGCAAAATGTACACCTGTGCTGGCATCGCACATTCAAATAATCTTGAATGTTAGCTTCAAAATTACATCCTGGTGCTTTAAAATGAGTACCAGTGCTGAGTCCTGGCAATCGCCTCCTCAAATTAAACACCACCTCCCAACATTTTCTATTGCCTCCTTCTTTTGCTCAATTTCCAATATTCTTCAGCTGACCCCATAACTGTCCTACCAAGCTATCCCGAGCACATTTGTGAAGACTCTGGCTATTCATTTGAATACGTGAGCAGCAGCATAGAAATAGGGGGCAAAAATAAAGCACAGGGTTGCTTGATCTTACGCATTTGTAATGAGTAGAAACTAATGTAGTCATTAATGTTTAATGGTCCAAATAATTAGTAAATGGAGAAGTCAGAGAGGTAGTTCGTATAGAGGATAAAGTTACTCCTACACAGACATTTAAAGTATTGTTATACAATTGCAAATGATTGACCATAGATATTACTCACTTCACAGGCTGTCTGCCTTTATAAGGTCAAGGAATTCTGAGTTGACTTGCTATATGTTTATTTATTATAGTTTTGAAGGGAACTGTCTTTAAAGCATGGCATCCTGCCCCGATCAAGACATAATTATAGACGCATAGGTATTTCCCTGCCTAACAATTTAAAATCTGCATGTACAGCTTAGTATAAAACCACGTGCTTTTATGTTTTTGTAAGCAGGTTAAAGTTAAGGGTGACAATGAATATATAACTGTGACATCTTAACTTTAGTATAATACATCATTGAAGTTTTTCACTCTAATTGGATTATAATGTACAGGTATCTGTGTAGGCAGCAGAGTTACCCAAGTATTATTTTGCATATGATCTTTTCATGCATGCACCCTATCTCAGAAAAGGCCACTCAGTTTCACCAGACATGGTCATTTTCACGAACTTTAATTTCTAATACAACACATGCTTATTACCATGACAATATTATTGCTACAGAAAAATAAGAGTTAATAAGATTAGTCAATACAATTTGAGTTGAGGTATGAGGTTTTCAGCATAAGTTCATGGCCCACTGAAAAACACGAGTGAAAATTCTCACTGAATAAAACGTAAACAACAACTATCATTGGCAAGAAGGCAACCTTTGTTATGTTTGTCACATGAAGCTGCAAAAATTGTGGGACCAAGTGCCATGTAGCAACATTAGATAATTATTACTATTATGAATGTTATCTTCTATAAAGTAGTATATCTTGACATATTTTACTTGATTATAGCCTCCTTTTCTGACATCCCAGGGCAAATGAGGTCTGCTTATCTATACCACTACTGGGAGTTTTTTATGTGAAGAACAAACCCATCACTCCAACTGAGGTACACTGGTAATAGGAATATGCTCAGGTGTACATCAAACCTGACAATATTTATTGAAAGTACATTTCCATTCAAATATTAGAATTTGAAAATAAACCTTATGGATATGGACAGAAATTCCTGACAGGTAGTGCATATTTCATTGCAGAAAGGAGTACCCGTTTATTTCCTCCTCTTTTCTTTGGCCTGAATATACATTTTACCCTACAGCAGGCGACACACAGTGTGACCTGCCCGTTTGTCAATTGCCACCAAAAGGGAATTGAACTTTATTTTAAAATGTTTCTGTTAGCAAAGTCTATAATGCCAATTTTAATATAACATTCCTCCAGCTTAATTAATGCTGGGTAGACATTTCCAAAAAGTATATTTATTTACACTGGCTAATTGTTACCTCAACCTAGTTACGTCCTAAAATATCTTTTACCGACTCATATATTTGTTCAATTGACTATCACATGGCTGCTTTGAGAACTTTGTTACACACGTGAAGGCCCATTAAGGTGTTAATCAGCACAGATGGCTAAGGTCTTCCCCTCTAAGAGGCCAGATCAACCATTGGCTCCAAGCTGAATCTGTGGCACCTTCCTGTGTCTGAAACTGAGAAATCGACTTTTTGGATGTAAGAAAATTGGATGACCAAGGATACCCTTTAAAGAGCGTCCTTGCATATGTAAAAAAATAAATACAAGAATCTTCAAGACCAATCAGCAAAACTATTTAGGATTTTGAGAATGCATTAGTACTGAAACTTGTCTAGTATTGCTGTAAAGGGTACACTTTAGGGCTGGGGTTTTCTCTCTGTGTATCCCAACAAGTTCCGACAAGCATTGTACCAATTTTGAAGAACAAACTACTCACTGTCCAGAAAGAATTATGCATCTAACTTAACAAATGGAATGTTAGTATATGATTTGTGTATCACATAATGTTACTCATGTATTTTTTTGTCAATCAATACTAATTCAAGTTAAAATTTAAACATGGTATTGATGATAATTGTAAAAGAGGAGAGTATGGATACGACTTCCAAGCCTTCTGCTTAACATTTTAGTTTATATGTGAAAAAAATGTACATCACCTGCAGATTTGTCAGCAATTATTAAGTATACTGTCTCATTTTCTATCTGTGTGTGAATGCCTCAGCACATATGACAAGTATATAACAATAGGCTCTTTCTACAAGATTCTCCATTTGGTCAAACTGAGCAAACTATGCACTGAATTGAAGTGCAAGATGAACACATTTAGATGGCTCTCATTTCCTGATGGTTTCACAGTTCATGAAAACTTAAATGAGAAGTATATGTTATGCAAATCAATGTTTTCAAAAATGGCTAACCAATGAAATTGATTTTATGAATAATATAAAAGGTAATTAAGTAGGACGTGGGACAAAAATCGGCCAATAATTAATAGCAGTTAGTATGACACGTGGTAAACGTCTTCGAAACAGCTACACAACATATCACATGCTTGTCTGTGAGGCATTTTAATAATGTGCTGCCTGGGTCAGTGCATTTTAATAACTTGTCGCCAGGGTCAATGCAGTAGCACTGTTCAAAAAGAGGAACGCAAAGCTACAAGGTTTCTCAATTGAAATCCTTGGGAACTTGTAAGAATTAGGACTTCACAAAATCAATGGCTTTGATTTTGTTAATGACATTGAAAAGGTTGCGTGATCTGCAACTAAGTGTAAAATCAGTCACCCTATGTAATCTTCATACTAGAGTGTAGTATTCATGGGTAGACTGAACAAAATATGCTGTCTCTGCAAAAAAAAAAGACTTAATGGTACGAGTGGTACATTACTCCACTTTGGTTTCTGAATTGCTGTGTATTGTACATTTAAACTATTGAGAACTATTGCATAGATACAAATTGAAAAAGAAAGTACAAGAGGAAACATCAGAAACCTAAAGCCACTGTTGCTGAACAGTAAAATAAACAAAGCACCGATTTATAAAGATTGCATATTAAAACAGCAGATTATTTTAATTTAAATATTAGTTGACTTAAATTGAAAATGTATATAATAAAGAAATAAGATGGCAATTGTATGCGATGTTGTCTGGATTTATTGTATTGGCCTATTAATCCTTTGTTGAATTAAAAGCTGAATTAAACTTTGCTAGGAAGTAATAGGTATCCCCTAAGCATTAACTTTCATCCCATTGCTACCCTTTGGTTCTGGCCTGCAAGAATACGGAGAGTATTGCACAGCACTTGCCAAATACTTGATAGTTCCAACAAGAGGTATGCATAATCCGATGCACAATGGAGTATGAAGTTAAACAAAGCTCTGTACATGTTTATAAGTGATCCACCACAAGTGCTCCACTACATAATTTTGGTGGAGCAGAAATCACCTGAGTGTTGTGATCATGTTAAAGATGGTTGGACCCCCTAAATATTTCAAAGCAATACATGAATCAGCTTGAAACATAGGTAGTACTCTGAGCGTACTCCATTCCATAAGGTTTTTAGTTTGATTGTGCCATTACAGACATGGGCCAACCATATGCACATTAGTCTTGGACCCGCCACAAAAGAGGCAATGCAGCTCAAAATGCTTGCTCATTTCCACTTAAAACTCAAACAATTCCCAAATGTTCTCTGTCTGGTTGAGTCACATCAGTGAGTTGGAGCATGCTCTGCCCCATCCCTGGTGTTACCCCGCACAGCAGATATAGTCATACAGTTTAGTCTGGACATTCCTTTTTTAAGGAGGAGAGCCCAAGATTTATTTTTATATGATTGGTATTGGTCTGCAAAGAAACAGTGAACAAGAAAATGGACTGTATTGCTGTTATCAGTGGTATTGTTGGTGCCTCTGCTGGGTATTGTACCAGAATGTAAATCAAATAGTAATGTGATGCATTTCAACTACTGAAATTCTATCATCACTTCCTCTTAATTACATATGGTCACCTAAATATAACCCTAAATTGGATAGATACGTAGGTTCCAGTTTGGGCTTTTCCAGAACACCTCATTGTTGGTTGTTACCATGCAAATGTACCAGTATCTAAGGTGGTCCATATGAAACACTCCTATTTACCACATCTTGAAGACATATGAGACAATTTTGTCAACTCACAAGATGAATATTTATATAAGGTCTACCTAACTACAGGATAAATGCCACTGTAATAGATTTAGTCACAGTATCAGTTTTGTGAACAGAACATTTTGCTTTAGATAACAACTAAATTATGAATGGGTGACTTCCATGGTCACCGGTTTAAACATATATGTTAAATGCTTAAAAAAGGGAAAATATTTCTATTGATTCTGGGTTTAGGCCATCAAGTGAAACAACTAGCAATCAACTTAGTGTGGGCAAACCTGCTTATCAGAATAAGCAAACCTTAAATCAATGTTTAAAATGCTTCTTGGAAATCAGTGCTATTTCCCATCCTATGTCTGCAGAATGTTTGTGAAATATTCTTCTACTAATTGAAGGAATAAAGGAAAAGTGTTAAGATAACTGATGTACTAATCAATCGCACTGAAAATTTGATTTTCTATGGACCTCGCATTTGGGACCAACATACATGAATTTGAATGCAGGAATGAAGACCTGCAAGGGACTGCAGGTTTTCACTCCTGACTTCTCAAGAATTTCAATCTTTTATTTATTTTAAAGCAGCCCTTCATCCTTTAACGGAAACGGAAAAAGAAATCACATGGAAGAGACAATATCACAGACCATGCACTGGTCTCCTTTGCAAATCAGCTCACGTTGGGTTTCGCAACCTTACCAGTAGTTTGTGAGCACAAATACTGTTCTAAACTATTGACATACACAAATGCATCTTTCAAATTGGAGGGGAATACCACTTTCCTGCTCCTTTTATTAACTTTTCTGAGTTGCCAAATGGCTTTTGTACATTTAACAATGGTGTTTTGTGGCTGCAAACTATGTGGTTTTGTAGTTCAAAGGCTTTGTGACTGCAAAATCTCTTTGTGCATCAGGCCCTTAGATCTGAATGTCATTCCTGAAATATGTAAATGTTTTCTAGTGTAAGTTGTTACTGCTTGTAGATTATTTTGACTTGCATGGCCCATTGCAGATGGTTCCCTGGTATTGTAAATCTGAATTTACCACTGGCATCTCAATCCTAAAATATTTATCACACACTTGAAATTGGAATTCAATATATTCAATAAGGATAAAAACAGAGTGCCATATGAAATGTGTCTTTTTTCATAACAGCTCACCTATCATATTAGTTTTAAAATGTGCCATTCAATTTGTTTAATCAAACACAAAAACTATTTTAGAATGTTCAAACCTTTAAGTGATTTGACATCAAATAAAACAAAACAGCACTCAACTAATAATTTTCCCAAGACGTAAAGCATTTCATCTGAATGGTAATTTCTAAATGCCTTGAGTGGCAATGCTCAGTCAAACTCTGTCTGGTCTGTCCTTCATCAAACGATATGAATGCAGGTAAGACTTTGATTGTTTCATTACATGGATGTGGAAAGACTCAACTCAAAAGATTGTGAAACAGAAAATGTAAAGAAATGTCAAAAAAATGAAAGCTCACAAAAGCTTGTGAGCTTTCATTTTGTTTACATTTCTTTACATTTTCTGTTTCACAATCTTTTGAGTTAAGTCTTTCCACATCCATGTAATGAAACAATCAAAGTCTTTGACCTGTATTTCGTTATTGATAATTGAGTAAATTTACGAGGCCAAGAAACCGCATTAACTGTGTGGCATAATTAGTGTGTTCACAAAACAAAAATGGATTGGGACACTCTAATACTGTATACTACAATTTGCATATTAATTTACATTTTTAGAAACACATCCTCTTTTCAAAACATGATTGTAAATCTTCAAAATTGGTAATTCAAAAACCAATAATTTAGAGTATGAGCATATTATATTACTGGAATGAATACTTAAACTTAATTTTGTATGCCAAGAACATGCTTTATTTCTATATAATATTGGAAGAGACATGAGTTACAGTAATGTCTAAAACATAATATATAGACACAATAGGTAACACAGTGTTGTAAGTACAGGATCACCTCCAATGGGTTGTAAACTTTGTCTTACTTTTTTCTGTGATGACAGTTGCAACCACAGCATGACCTGAGATTGTGTACATGATGTAAATGATGTCAAAGGTCATGATATTGATAGCACTGCAATTGCATATGTGAGTGTTACAGGTAGGAAGGCATTCCAGTGATTTGCGCCTGAGGCCACAGGGAGGCTTAAGGTCACCCAACACATAAAATTGCATTAAGTTCATGAGCTTACAAATATCAAAAGGATAATTGTGGTATGTTTGAATGTTCTTTTTCGATTACTCAACATATTGTCATGATTCCTTGGTCTAGTTTAGTTGCAAAACCTGTCCCCTGTTTTACATTTAAATGACACTACAAATATTTGCTTTGGTGCTGAGCAGGTAGATCATTATCTTTGTATGGGAACCAATAAGACAACCTCTTATTTTAAGGGAGCACCATTTTAGATTAATAACAAATATGTCCCTCCGACACCATCACACCACCCCTACTGTGCTCCATTTTACCCATAAACTTAATTGATGAATATGTATATATATATATATATATATATATATATATATATATATATATATATATATATATATATATATATATATATATATATATATATATATATATATATATATGTAGATAGATATAGAAGAGTTGGTGAATGTGAAGCGCGTGGGTTCAGCCGCAGGGTAACGCACCGACTACGAGCGCTGCAGTTCCCGTGTAATTGGAACCGAATTGGGAGGATAGATATAGATATGTGCATACATGCACACATATATGTATATGTATATATGTATGTATATATATATATATATATATATATATATATATATATATATATATATATATATATATATATATATATATATATATATATATATATATTTATTTGTGTGTGTGTGTAGGATCCATGCGATTATTCACATCTTATAAGAGATTTTACAGCATTGTTATATACAGTAGTGAAAGATGGAGTAGGCAGGGATTGTGGGTATGTGGCAAAAGCACCCAAGCATTCTATTCCGCGTGCCCCATTGTCAGTTTAATGCTAAGCCTATCGCTGAGGTTTATAAGGCGCATTACAGCGGCTGCCAATGGCACATTTGTCGCCGGAACCACACACCAGTTCTAATGCTACAATTGGCTTACGCTTGGGCCGTGACTGTTGTCAAGCGATTCCTTTTCACGCCGCCGCCGTAGAGTGCGGGCTCAGAGGACCGACGACAGCCATCTGCCCTTCAGGAGTAATTTAATGAAATCTAACGGGAACCGCTTGCTGTAGGGGAAATCAAATACTAGGACTGAATCCAGGCGTTGGACTCAAACTGCAGCTTCATTGATTAATGCCCGTCAAAATAAAGGGCCTGGCTGCCGAGCCTTCACTCATTAGTGTTTACACCGCTTCCGTTGCTAGGCCATCTTTCCATGGGTTTGTGCCAAATGTTTCTCTATAGGCAGTGGACAGTGAGCTGTATCGGAAGCACTGATTGGCAGGCTCCTAATTACCCTCCCTCCAGGTCAAAAGGCTCCCATTTATGAAAGGTTTCGAAATATCGCGAGAGGGAGGGGACATGGTTTCCTAGCAACTTCAAAGTTCCTTTTCATAGACAGCAATTAAAGGTAACCCCACACTAAGGTTATAGCTGTAATGGTGCAATGTAATGTACAGACGGGCACACGCCTTCCACCACTAAACACAGCTGTGCTTGTAGTGGAATGCCTTGCATCAAAGGAAAATGCTTTAAAATGTCAGAGGTGTAAAGGGCTGAAAACAGGTAAAGTAAGGATATTGTTGAATATGCTTCCGGACAGGGGCACTGGTTTCAGTTGGGAGTCGGGAAGGTCAGCCTCAGCACAGTGGCGTAGTCAGTGTGTCATGGGGCCTAGTGCTAGGAAGGAAATTGCCCCTCCTGGCTGCTATATGAAATGCAAAATATATCAATAATCGTGGCTCGTTGGGCCATGGTGCCACTGTACCTGCTGCACCATCGGAAGTTACGTCCCTGCCTCAGCAAACTGCATCATTTTGCTTTAAAGTGCTTGTGCTTTCCCTTAAAGTGCTTGCACTTTGAATAGGGCATGCTAATTTTAGGAGCCGGTGTCACTGAAACAGATAGCCTTAGAGAGATAACCTCTTCACCTTGATTGTTGTTAGTCACTTACAAACGGGGAACCTAAAATTTAGGTCACACCTAAACCGAGAAATCTTTAACAACTGAGCCTATGAGGTGCAACAAAAGTTTCTTTGTACCACTCAGTGGTACGTTTTTTCGTCTGAATTCACGTGACACAATATAGATTTGTGGAATTTCAAAAACTTAATTGACAACGTTTTTTTTTTTACCTACCCTAACATAACCTTACCACATGTAGAGAAAACCAGGAAGGTTTCCCAAAAGTCTGAAGAGGCACAGTAGGACATGTGCTTGCACGAGTGGTAAGCTCCAATTTGCACACAAATGAGTTGGATCGGGCCTGCCCTGAGTTAAAGACATTGGCAGGTTATAAAATATGCTGCCATTTTGCACCTGTGAAGCTCTTAACAGTTTGTTTGAGTTAGAAACCTAGCACAGTTGTTTTATAATGTCCTCAGATTAATGTTGCAATGTATGCTGGTCTACGGTGCTGGGTTTTGCACTTTGGGGTCAAAGTCCCACTTGACCTATGCATTTTTGTGCATTGTGTGACTTTTCACCATTCATACGATATCATTCCACTCTAGTCTTTTCATTTGTTAAGGATAGATGGAGCTTAGTTCAAGTTTGCACAGTTAGATGATGTGTGTTTCTCTGTACATGCAGCAGGGACACATTTAGGAATTAGCATATGGTATGTGCATGCATCATATGTCCCTTAGCCTATACATCCCTGGTAGCATCAGCACTCGTCAAGCCCCGGCTCCATTATTGCTGTGCACATGCGCAGTGGCTTAGACCGTCTCATCCTGTGAGATTAATGCTGGCGCATCCGGAGGGTCACCGCTGGCTCAACTTTGTGATCTTCTGCTTCCTACAACATCAAACTTCCAGCGACTTAGCCCCTTAGAGCTGTTTTATTGCTTCATCTACACAGTGGCTTTATCAGTAAGTGTCCTGTTGGCAAATGGTGTAGGAAGGGCATAATATATCCATTGCATCTAAGTACGTCCAACTTAGTCACATGCAATGTTCCCTATAGTCAAGAATATCCGTAATTGTTACACAGATAAGTACAATATATACACCTCAATGTATTCATAAGGTAGAAGGAATGTATCCCTCCACTGGTACTAAGCGAGGACTGTTTATATATATATTTTTTAATGTTTTAAAGAGTTTTATATAGCGCAAACTTGACCCGAATCGGGTTTTTGAGCGCTTTATAGCCCCAGTTGCATTACATGAGGACACATTAATTTTTGTTAGGCACAGGGAGATTAAGTGATTTGCCCAGAATCACAGGATGTCAGATTGCAGAGACTCAAACCCAGTTCCCCAGGTTTGAGGTCGACTGCCCTAGCCGTTAGGCCAACTTCTCCCTCTTTATTTAAGTTGGGATCTCTCAGGGCAGTTGCATAGTGCTGTAGCTGCATTGTTCCCAGTGACCCACTGGGATGCCCTACACTAAGAATCATTGGCCCTAGTTCTAAAATATTCTTCTACCAGTAGCTGTCACTTGTTCAGTGCACCTGGCTTACTCATGAACATCAGGGTGAAGCCGAGAGTACTACAAGAGTAAGTCACAGTACAATCTTTGTGAATCGGGTCCTTCATGGATACACTGGGGTACAACGGTAAATGTCTTAACCTTCCCCTCGTGATTAACGTTGGCTCCCCCACTGAGGAAGGACGGCCAATCCACGGCTCTTTTTGTGCAGCCTGGAAGCATAGAGCTACTTCTGTAAGTTTATTGCTGACCTGCATTAGATATGATCTTCAGCTTTTGGCAACCGGTCTGCAGTTCTGTCCTTCAGAGGAAGCGGTCTACAATATGACCAATACACTGCACAAGGTACGCAGACACAATTTTTATCAGTTCTTAATAACTGTTTTGTTGTGTGAGCATAGTGATCATGGTCATAAAGTAATTTCTATATACTGTAGAGATTGGACATATATAGGTATTTGATTTTTGCTCTGGAAGAAAAAACATTTTTAATCACACAATGCATCATCTTTTACGAAGAATTCTTAACCAACAGATGCATTAGCTGAAGAACAAAATAGCCACAACATAGGAAGACAACACTTTACAAAGGGCGAGTTTCAGTAGTGTTGACCTAATGGGTTTACTTGAGTGGAGTATGTACCCTGAAGGTGTCAAAATTGTTGCATTAGCTAAGGAAAATTTGTTCTGTGTCCAGTTCTTGAAAACCATGTGTTAGTTAGTGGTAAAAGTTATTATTGTCAATATTTGGAAAATGAGATCATTCAGTATCTTTGAGTTCTATATAGCACGAACTAGACCCAAGAAATCGGGTATCTGAGCGCTGTACATGAGGACCAGTTTTGTTACACAAGGACACATTCATTTTTGTTAGGCACAGGAGATTAAGTGATTTGCCCAGAGTCACAGGATGTTGAGCATCGTTGCCGAGACACAAACCCAGGGGCCTCATTTATCAGAAATGACGCATCGCTGCGTCACTTCTCAGTGCGCCCCCCTGCATACATTATACCTGATGCAGGTATAATGTAGCGCAGAGGTTTACAAAGTGAAGCATCTGCTTAGATGCGTCACTTTGTAAATAGTGCGCAACAGGAGGCATGTTTTACGCCGCCGATGCGTCACAAAAAGTGACGCATCGGAAGCGCAAAACTGACTCAAGGCCTCATAAATGAGGCCCCAGTTCCCCAGCATCGAGGTCGACCACCCTAGCCGCCACAATTTTAAAAAAGGTTCCATCCATTGGAATCCCATTGGTCCAGCGAAAGTGTTCTTAACGAGACAACTTAGTAGCCACTCTCACAGAGAGGATTCACGTAGCGTGATATTGACTTGAATCGGAGTAGCAAAATAACCTGGCAGCGCGGCAATGCCGGGGTCGTTTCGGAGGCACCATAGGGACGCTTCAGCGTCGGCAGAATGCTGATTGCAGCATTCTTCGAAAACAATTCCTAAAATGGAATTAATAATGACTAAGGGATAGGGCTATACAGCCGGCTCAGTAAGGGAAAGATAATCAATGAGTGGGAGTGCAAAATGAGGAAGGTGCGTTAGGAAGGTGCGAAGCAGAGGTGGAAAAGATATTGAGCTATAAAAGGCAGTGGGGAGCCAAGCATCTTTGCCACATAACATGTGTATTTGTAACGTGTGTATTTGTAAGGCGCACGTTCACCCCTAGGCATCTTGCCGCTGAATAACAAATGTTTATTGTTACCCAACTCAATGGTACTGATTTTATCTACCTCCAATGGATAAAAGGCTGAGTGGACTCGCCGCGGATTGAACCTGTGACTATGAGGTCGAACACAGCCCCCTACAGTGGACGCATTGGCCCACTGAGCCACCAGACCCGGCCACCCATAATATGTGCACGTTTTAAGAATTCTGCATATCATGAAAATTACATTTACAAATGTGCATGCATGGCTTTAAGCAGCCTGAAAGTGTGCTAGAACTTGAGAAGAGAGCAGCAATGCCATATCCTAGTAGCTATTGTGCTGTCCTGCTCTCCGCCTCTCATGCCGCACAGAGGAGCAGCTTTAGATGCTGCACTGAGTATCATTACCTCCTCGTCCTGTCTCCCCGTCCCATTCCTGACAAGTGAGCAGCTAGTCTGCTGTACAGAAACCCCTACCTAGCTGAGCTGTTTGCACTTCCCCCTATGATGACATCACCATCACGTGACTATAAAGGGGGAAGTGCATCTAATCAACATCCTGAAAATACCAAAGAAAACCAGAACGAAAAAACAGACAATCACCCAAATAAAAACCCAAACCAGGGAGGGAGGGAAGGGCTCAGGAATGGGACGGGGAGACCAGGAATCGGAATAATGTGTATTACCGGTAAGTAACCGGGCATTAAACATTCATAAATCTTCCCCGTAGAAAGCAACAAGAAATGCAAATGAAATTCCATATGAGTCACATAAGTGAAATAAAATATTTGACCTATGTGTCATGTAAGTTGAGTACCTATGTTTCAACATGGTGTGAGCATTTTTCTTTTTTAATGTGACGGAAGAACTGTGAATTTGTGTGCCTCTTTTACTGAAAATAATGACCTCCTCCCTATTTGAAAGAAACTACTTTTGCAAGGTCAGGAAAAAATGCAACTGATCACAGGTTTTTCCAATTTAATGTTTTACACATGTTCCCTGAACAGAATATGTGCTTTTTTCTTTTCATCCCATAAATATGTGTGAAGAATTTAAGTAAGGTGCAAAATCTTTATGTAACTCAAGGCAATACTTGTAATTTGGCAAATATGTGTAAATGTCACATAGGTTTGTCATTCACGACTTTGAAAATATTCTTCAAAATTGTATTTTTATTCAAGAGTTGTTATGCCATTACGTTCATATGGGCTATGCAAAAACATAAACAGCCTGGTGCAGGATTCATAGGTTAGCACCTGTGGAAACTTGCATCTGTAATGTCTGAGTGTCAGTATACTGGACTTTCTGCAGCCAGATGTTTGGGGTTAGAGTCAGGGAATATGAGTGTAAGAGGTTCATGGTATGCATGGGCATGGTGTTCATTTTATCAATCCAGGAACCCTGAAAATGGTACTCTTTTTTTATCAACTATTGACTGATGAAATGCAGGGTTATACCAACCACGTTCTTATCCTGTGAGAAATGTACTGTTACATCCCCACAGCATGTACTTAACACTCTGAAATATTTCACTTTGCACCTCCTCTAGTGATATGGGCAATGCCAATTTGTAGATTCTGCAAAAACTGACATAGAAATAGCTTTCCTCGTATGCATTGCTATATTTAGCATTTCTGTGAATTTATTCGAAGGAATCATTTAATTATAGACTTCAAGTGAGTCATCACATGGCAGAACTGCCTTAAGATGTGTCAGATACTCTTCCCACATATAAACAGCCCCAAAGAAAAGTCCCAAGGATGCCCAAACTAATAAGCAGATCATCAAAAAATCCTGCAGCCCAGGGCCAGCAGCTGACTTGCTAGCTACTGCTAATTTTTATTCTGAGCCCTGCTCATGTGGCTTTTGACTGCAAGGCTCAGTTCATTGAATACTCATGTCACTGGAAAGTCATTCTTCGAACTGTGCCCTGCAGAGGCCAAATGTTTCGCAATGATTAACAGCGGTTGAAATATTTTAGGAGCCACAGCCTCTTCTGCAGCTGTTGCAATGACAAGCTAAAAATGCAACTGCACAATGCACATGTGATTTAAGGGATGGCGACTTCGCTGCTCCTAATTGCTCTAAAGATCCGAATTGGAAAAACCATAGGATGGTTAAGAAAGGCTCTTTGCGGCAGGACTATAAAATGTAATTATTTCCCACAAAGGTGGCCATTCCATTTAGAGCTATGAGCAATAAAGGCCCTGCCATTAGCAATTAGTCTTCTGCACACTTAATTAGGCTCACAGAGATAAAGATGCCTCTAACTTTAATGATGGATCCCATATTTCTGCCTGGGCTCAATATTCTGCAGCTAATTGTGTTGAAAGACCTTGCGCTTCTTAAACCTACATAGACTGCAACATAGGCCACCAATCCCATAACCCCAAGATGCCACTTAACATTTGAGGGTGGACCACACAATGCAACATCACATTTTGGATTAACCCATAAAGATATTGTTTTCCTGCAATTAGGAGCTACCATGCCTCCATATCAACAATAAGCTTTAACCCCTCCCCTGCTGGTGACGGAACCACTCCGTCATCAGCCGCGGTCGCGCTGTGCTGATGACGGAGCGGTTCCGTCACGGCCCGCTCGGAACGCCTGCGCGGCGGGGATTCCGCGCCTGCGCTGAACATTCTATTAAGCGGGCGGGGCCGTGACCGAACCGCTCCGTCATAAGCATAGCGCAACTGCGGCTGGTGACGGAGCGGTTCCGTCACCAGCATGCGCCCGCCGCTCTTCCGCCCCGCCCCCTTAGCACTGCAGCGGAATAGCCGCCGCAGTGAAGGGGTTAAATAAATGCATCCAGGAATGTCTTAGATTTGAGTATATTCACTTTTTCTGATTTGTAGTCCTCTTGAAAATCATGGAGCCTCCTTCATGTGAGACTTGGAAGGACAGATAGTCTTAGTAGCCTTAGGACAAATATGAACATCTAGTAGTGTGCACTGTAACAGATCAAATGTGCACTCCAAAGTATCCTGAAAGATGGCTTGGTCTTCCTGCATCTAGCGCATCATTATGTGGTCTCGGATAGTGCCAATTCTGATGGTAATCAGTAACTGGACAAGTTAGGGTTACATGATCTGCAGTAACACTGCAGAGAGAAACTACTCCAACTGCAGTTTCCGCGTGAAACGTTATTTTGGTGAGAGCATTAGAAAATACCACAGTAATTATTCATTCCTAGGGGATCTTCAGGGTGATCCTATCTGCAATTAATCCAAACAGTCAGAAAAAAGAATAAACAAATGGTTGCCATCTTTCAGACAAGTACCCTTCTGCACCTGGCTTTAAAATACTGATACAGTATTTAAAGTAGGGATGGAAGGGCACGGAAATCATTTAGCGAACACCAATGCAAATGAGACCTGTCCCAGTTACAAGGATGCTGGTGGTGATAAACTCTATTTACTACAAATGGCGATTACCAAGGGTGGATGAAAAAGCAAGGCGACACTTATCCTGCTGCAAGGCCATACTGCTCGTTTCTGTAGGCTAGACATGAATCTAGGACTATAGGGTCAAACACTGATCTCTGCTGCGGATGCAATAATCCGCTATGCCTTTATAGCTCACCTCGATGAGAACAAACGAGAACCAAGTAGGAAACATTAATCCACAAGGAAGATTCAAGAGGCAATTACCTCTTCCACATGCCACAAGGTCCCTTGTAAACCAGACTTGTCATAAAAGCTTCCACTGTTGAGGGACTCGGTCAAGACCTTCATGTTTTCTTGTATGCTAGCCCACTACTGTAATTTTGTAGTCGAGCGGGAAAGCTGGTATTAGACCTCAGTAAGCGATTTAAACCACTAGACTGCATCTTCCTCTACCTCATTCGGACTTTATCCATTCTTGATTTGCCTACTTTTTTGTATCATTGACTTTCATGGTATGTGCATCCATTAACACTGTGATGTTCAACTTCAATGGATGCTATATTGACAGGTCCAAACACTGTGATACAAATCTACCCTATAAACATCCACACCTATTTCCTAGGAGGGAAAGAACATTTTTGCATACAAATCTGTAAAATTTTAAAAAATGGGAAAAAGCATTGCTCCTTCTTTGGTATAAAGATATAACGATATGGACAATGATAAAATAGATATACACCAATATTATGGAAGCAAATCAGAAAAACCACAAATGTCAAATATTGTTCTGGCCTTTTTTTCTATTCACAATTCAGTTTTATGTTTTATAAGTACCTATTTGGAACTTAGGCTCTCAAGTTGTTTCTATTTTACATTGTTCTGTTTAATGTATGAATCACCAGCTTTGTAATTTATTTATACCCAGAGATTTAAAAAGTACAAACATAGCTGAAAAGCAAATGACTACTGTACTAGGTGTAGCAAATGGAGGAGTAAAGAAGAGGGATAAAGAACTGTTGTGCAGGTGGAATGGGGGTTTATGTTCTGTCTGTTTTTCTTGGTTACCCTTGGATGAGGGGTTGTTTGTAGAGAAGAAACTTGAGTGCCATATCTGTCAGGGTTAAGTAATGTATTTGGTAAAATGTACAAAAGGAGGCAACAGATTATATGGCAAAATATGTTTATGAATTGCTGACCTTGGGTCTAGTAGAAATGTTGACACAGCCATTTATCCTTGATCTTATCTTCCCCTCCTATCCTGAAAACTCCTTCCTCACATTCCAGCTCCCATTTAGACATGCGATTGCGTTTAGTCTATGGGACCAGATTATCCTGTTTTCCTAGGAACAGCATGGCACTGTACACATTTTACTGGCGTGGTTGCCTTCCATCTAAATAACACAGAACAGTATGGTCTTTTTTATGGGGTGAAGCAGCAAGGTACAGCAGAAAACAGTTAAAAGGAAATGTAACAAGCATTTGCAATGTAACAGGTCTCGCATTAACGAGAGTTTGAGCAATCGGCATTGTAAATGACAATGCATTTTATTTATGTGTTGTTATTAAAACAGATAAATAAAAGGCATTCTCATTTATAATGCCAATAGCAATTTTAAAGGGTTAAGAGAGAGCGTGTCCTGCCTGCAACAGCAGGCAGGACAAAGCTGTTTGAGAAAATAGTGCTCAGACACTATAATTAAAGCCTACAGAGTAGCAACACATGAAATAGAGGGTGTAGCCATGGGAGGTTATAAAATTAGACTATGTGGTACTAAGGAGGGAATACGCCGGGATGGCGCAGCCATAGCGCTCTATAAACTTCTTTATTATTATTAAGCCTATTTACCAATGGATAGCCACAGTTTACAGTGGACAATGACACAAGCCAATGAAATATATGGGCGGAGAGGGGGCGGAGCTTCACATCCATACCTTGATATGTCATGCCTCACAGAGCAACGCTTGCGCTGCCCAGGCTCAACCTAAAATGGAATGGAATGAGTGGAAAAAAGAGAGTTTCAAATGTTCTGCCATGGTGGCTGATGGTTTTCTTTTCATACTTCAATGTATGCAGTTATGATTTTAGCATTTGCAACTAGTGTGGCATGTTTCAGGTACAGATTTGCTCATTTAACAATCTATTTCTGTTTGGCTAAAGTGAAAATGTTCATCTGGGCGAAACCCTTTATAGTATAGCTCCCTTACCTATGAGGATGTTTACATCCAGTGCCTAAATTGGAAATGTATGTAGTCCCACCTTTGAGAAAAGTACATTTGTATTTTTTTACCAGTTGATGAACAACCTCCAAAAGGTAAGTGACTACAAGGCCTGTGTATAATTGGCATAATTTTCCCAAAAATATCGCAACATTCAGGAAAATTAGGTGAAGCTAAAGGTTTGCCATGGTGCCTTTCATTACATTTCTGTGTGAGAGCATAGCTCATATAGGAAAGCTAATAGAGATACTGCATGAAACTGGCTCAAGTACGAAAATGTCCCTCAAAGGGAACCTTTCTGGTCAAACTACTTTCTCAAGTGAAAAAATCCATGCAAAAGTTCGTGTTATGTGAAATAACAGAAGAATTACACAATTTGCCCTACTCTTTTTCATTTGCATGAACACTTGAAACAGTAAATTCACATTTTAGATGTTTCATGTCAATTCAAAATGTGTAGTATTTGCACCGGAATTTCGATAATTCTTGTCATTTGTAGAACCCCATTGCTAGTGAAGCCAGAGGTCCTACTAATTTTAACAGACAAAATCTGACTAGCTAGAGCTATCCATGAATTAGTCACTAATCCATTCATTCTTTTACAACCTGATCCAATAAATCATCAATGAATCACCTTATTCAGTCACGCATGCATCTTTGAAATCACTCACCACGTGCCTATGCACAGACCAAGTCACTGGCTGATCTACCCCTACACTCGCTAATCCCACCAGCTGTTGAATGATTATCATATTCAAATTCTCTATATTCGGTTGACGTTTCAAAACAATTAAAGCATATATACAAAAATCCATAAAAACAATAATAAACATTGCATTCAGTAGAAGCCAAAAAGTCCGAGGCTATATAGCATAATTAATTATTCATCCTGTAATCTCCATGTGCAAACTGTAGCTCTTAAAAAACATACAAAATTTGAGAAAATAAACTCATCTGCTAACATCTGTAAATATAAGAGAGCGAGGCGAACTTGAAATATACCTCACCTCTTGAATCAAGGAACAATAAAAGATCTCCTGGGTGCATCATAACATTTAGGAAACATTATAAAGGGCAATGTGTCTAGTGGAGACCTATTGTCGCAGGGTTTTGACATTGCAACAACCCTCTACAAATGCCCTCTAAATAACTCTTCCCTCCCCAAATCAGAAAAAGCTTCCTTCATGTTCCCGAGGAAGCCTATGTCTGGGGCACCATCAAGTGATATACAATCTCTCATAATTAGACTATTGAGATTAAGCTCCTCCTTGGACCACATCCTGCTCTAACTTAGTAATGGGTGGAGAGCTATTTGATCGTTAAGAGACTTGACACCTAGCTCTTCATGCACACAAGTTGATGTGTTCTGGAGGACATAAAGAATGTGACTGAGGAAATAATTTTCCTCAGTCTGGTGATCATTAGAGGCAAGGAAACCCTGGGTGTCACTCCCATACAAATGTTTTGAGACACAATAGACCTGATACATCTTAACTAAGGCATTTAGCGGTCTACTGCCCAGCCTTGATGCAAAGCTAAAAACAGCACAGACTGACTTCCTAAGCTCCTGGTACTTGACAGCGATCAGTGGTTTCCAGCTCTGTTTGGTAGCAAATAACACCCCCACATAGGGAAAAATCCTGACTTTAGCTAATATATGCTGATTCATGGTAAACGTCTTAGTTCTAGCTGACAGAGGCCTCACCAGCATCATGTATGATTTGGTGACGTCAACAGATGGTTCTATTTCCCCCATGAAGGAGTCAATAGAATTCAAAAGACTTTGCAGACTATTCGCCGTCCTTGCCATCAAAACGGTGTCGTCTGCACAGAGAAGTACAAGGAGGTAGTGCAAACCTATAAGTGGACAGTCTGCATTTGCATCAATCAAAGCTTTTTATAACCTATTTACAGAAAGGGAAAACAAAAAAAGAGGTGAGGATACACCCTTGTCAGACCCCATGACTCAATTGAAAGCTGTTAGGTTAGGCATAGTCATTTGAATATATAACTGTTGCGGCACTATTTGCATGAAAGTCTTGCAGGATATAAACTATATTAGGGTCCCTCCAAGCCCCAAACGTATTTTCCACAGGTTGTCATGGTTAACCAGATCAAACGCAGCCATGAGATCCATAAAAGCCAGGTGAACTGATTCAGACCGGGCAATTGAATCATTCAGTCATTCAGTTATTCAGTCATACATTCATCTTTGAATTCACTCACCCTGTACTTATGGACAGACCAAGTCACTGATTGATCTACCCATATTCTCACTTATCCCTCCTGCTGTTGTCTTATTATCATATTGATCCACTTACCCACCCCAGCAAACACGCACACAAACTCGGCCAACAAAGAATAATTTCACTCATACACTAATCACATCTTTCGTTGTTCTCATTTCTTGTTTTCTTTGTATTCCTGGATTAACATCATTCTCTTGCATGCATAACACTGAGGTGCTTAAAGAGTGGTTTGGGGCAGGCAACTATAATAAGGTGTCAAACAAAAATGAGGGGGCGAGGAAAGGTAAGGGGATGTCCCTATCCCCAAGTGTAATGCACAAACAATATGGACATACCCACTAGATGAGAAAAAGGTTTTGGACTCACTGTGGGGTAAACAGTGCGGAAGAAACATTAGGTTTTATTAAAAGACCCCTAACACATCAACCTGGTTGGTGTCATGCTTCATCGTTGGGGTTCCAACCGGGTGGCCGAATGCCGCCTGGTTGTCCTACGACGCCTGATTACAGCGGAGCTGGTGTGGTGTAATAATGTGCAGGTAAAAAATATCTCGGGGAATCCTTGCCAAATGTGTTTATTTGTGGCGGCCCACGATATGTAAAACTCTAAGAGCGCAACTAGTGGAGTTGTTTTGACTACTAATTGTCTGTAGTAGGTCTACATGTTTCAGCCCCAAAAAGGAATTGGAAAAGGCTTTCGTCAGGACCATGTGAAAAAAGGTAAGTGAGCGGCAAAATATGGTCACGTGAGTAACAAAATCTCCACACACACACTAAGGTGTGGTGGAAAAAATTAGAGGAGTCGATACTTATGACCCAACTTGTGGAAACACTAGAATGCAGTGTTTAACAGCGTATCAGGGCCCGGGAGGGGAATCACCTGTAGTCACACTTTTGTCAAGACGAAAGTCCCGCTACAACCTGCTTCAGTCTCCTGTGGTCCCGGCTGCGTGAGGGGTCTTTTAATAAAACCTAATGGTTCTTTGGCACTGTTTACTACCACAGTGAGTCCAAAATCTTTTTCTCATCCAGTGGGTACCTCCACATTGTTTGTGCAACTCTAATTAGGTGTAGATCTATTTAACCTAGTCATGATTTACTACTTTAGAAACCTGAAGGAGAGCAAACCGAAAATAAAAAACTTTGGTGTTTTCATCACTACTGGCCAAGAAGCACTGTCTCCTAAACAATTCAGAGAGGAAATATTAAACGTTTTTTCGCATATTGCTGCCTAGCCCTCCATTTGCCCACAGGAACCGATCCATCCAAAATCCCCCCATCCATGCTTTGAAACTGCAGCCACACAATTGTGAGGGTGAAAATGGACTTGTAATATTGTGCTCACTGCTTTGTGAATCAGAACCTAATACAATTATTGGTGCACTAATATGAAATGTCATTTTGATTATCATACTAATTTATGTAGGACTGAACCTATATTATCACACCTCCCTGTAATAATCAGAATTACTGAACAAAGAATAGGGAGAAACATATCTGGAGCTTATATCAAACAAAGAGATGTGTTCACCTTCACTCACTTGGTCCAAATTGGATTATATAGTAATCTGCTCCATGTAGATGGTGGAAAATACAGGAGAAGAATAAATGAACACACAGCATCATATTGATTGCATGATTGTTCATTTTTTATATAAAGGAGTGTATTACTAGGTGTTAAAGAAAGAGAATTGTTCAATTATGATTTGAAACACTGCTTTATAGTGAATGCTAAGGTACTAATGTGCAGAAAGTAATCTAATGATATAAATATTTGAGATCACCCACACCTGTGGCAATAACAGCTGTTAATTATCCTCCCTGTAATTATAGGCCTGAGTTGTAGGTGATGGTGCATAACAAGAGGTGTAATTAACAGTCAATTGTACTCCCTCAAAGAATTGGGAGCACTGTGAGAGCAGGAACTAGCTCTTATCTGAAGATATTGGAAGAAAAACAGCTTAATTCTCCCCCCTCTCTCTGACCTTTTCTTCTTCAGTAGCAGCCTGTTTACACATGGCGGATGAAGCGCCTCCCTTTGATTTTGATAAGGGGAATTTCAATCAGCATAAAAGTTAGCAGTAGTAGTACTAGTAAATAATAATAGAATTAATAATCATAATAATGATAATAGTAACAATATTAGTAACATACTCTCCTAAATATGAGTTGAAATGGTATGTACCAAAGGTTTGTGGCTGGAAACTATTGATCAGTCACCGACACCTCAAAAGAGCTGTAAGTCATTTGTAAATAGGAAGGCGTCCCATGGGCCGCCTTCCTGTTTGTGAATCCTATCCCGTTGGGGGGAGCAGGCAGTAGTCTAGAGTACAGCTGATGCTCCTCCCAATACATTCCCAAATTGGAAACTATGGGCCTCATTAATGTGTCAGTCTGACGAGCATCCAACTGGCATTTTTGACATAAAGGGACCGGCCTACAGGTAGTCATGGAGGTGTTCAGAAACTTGCCTCGTTGCATTGAGGCTTGATCTGCGGCCTGGAAAAAGGGCTGTAGCACCAGCCCCAATGCCAAAAGGCATGTTTTTAAACATCAGTGCACCCTGTGGCAAGTACTGTGCGGCGCCTGCCACATGTTGCAGGGATGTTCAGGGGGCACAGGTGTGCCTCAGGGCCTGTAGCAAAGGGCCACAAGGGACAAGGTCGCTGTTAGGGGCACCAAAAATGCCTTTTATGCAGCTTTTTTATGCTGGAAGAACCGACATGAAATGGTTGGCTGAAAGGTGGATCGTAATCTCCACGGCAGTGCCTGAGAAGGCACCACCAACATTGTGGACAATGCGATCCGACCAGCCAATGCTGTTGGAAGTTGTTGGTCAGTCCCGCGAGCAATGTGGTCCAACCAACCACATTGTAATGCTGCGGTCTGTCCGCGGACATTGATGTCAGTGGGACTGATGACGCATCGGTGTCAATGCCTCCGACAATGTAATGAGGCCATATGATTTTTTGAAGCAGAACTGGTTCCTTTAAAGATCAGAGGAAGGAACATGGGATACTTACCAAAAGAAAAATCCGGTATGGGAATGCAATCACAAGGAAAGTGGTCTGATGGCCCTTACTGGCCACCATCACTGTGTTTGTAGCCAATCACAGAGAGTTACAAATAGCGACCTGACTGACAACAGCTCATTCTGTGACTCCCAGCAACTGAAGGTTTTGCAATATGACATATAGGTACATAAGTCGCAGTGCAAAATCAGAGGTCGGTCGCAAAAAGTTGGTGCACAGTTTTGAACTATATTTTGCTCCCTGTCTCTAGCTAAAAATGGCCTGTGAGTAACAATACATCTAAAAATATTTTTTAATTACATTATAATAAAATAACTTTTAGGAATCAATTCGACCATGCGAAAAATACTGGCACTTTGGCATCACAGATCCTGGAACCAGGTGATAATGGAACTGTAATGAACATTTTAAAAGAATAGAAAACCAGCCATTCTATGTGTTAAGAATGCTAGTGTGTAGAGTCAGTCAAGTAGCTGTCCAGATGAATTGACCAATGACGTTATCACGCATTCATTCCTGACGCACGGTGGCGACAGTAAATAATATTTGAGAAAGCACAATATGGAGGCCAACAGAGTCGGGTTGGGAGTGACAGCGTGATGCTGTACAACCTGATAATGAATACCTGCCTGCTGAAAATAGATGACGGACTATGGCGCGCTGAGACACCGACCAGATTTCATCACATCATATCACAATGAGCACAATATTGTCCGCAGTAAGTTGCTTCTGTCTCTCCGAAGCCTTTAATCTCCCTTCTGGGCCCCAAGTGTCCAAACCCTGTTCGTCAGCTCAGCACATCTCGTGTGCATAATTAGGTTAAGTCAGTGAAGTTTCTTGTCATGTCATGTTAGATCACTGGCAGAATGGCTCACTGCAGAGCTACAGAACCATGTGGAGTGTGGAAAAATGCCAAAAAGAACAAAACAAATTAATTTGAGCTCAATATTCATGAAATAATTTGTGTAAATAAAACTCCGGTGGGCTGTGCTTTAAATCCACTCATTACGCAGAAACCACGTAAACGAATACCGCGATCAGATGCATACATTTGGCTAATTATGTTTAGATGTGCGTGGGCCTCTCTGGCGCACGTGACTGCAGGCACACTTACATTAAAAAAAAAAATAATGAAGCGAAATGTTTCAAACAAATGTTTGCCAATATAAAATGTATATAACACGTTGAATTAAGTGAAAGAAAAACTATTTAAACACAATTGGTTAAATAACACTGCATATTTGGAATTTATAAACATGTCTCTGGGGAAAACTGTTGAAAACAACTCATTAAAACAGCAATGGAATGAACGAACATGCAATAGTTGTTGATTAGGGTGCACATCAACGATGCTGGAAGTAATGAGCATGTAGGGCCATTTGCATGTTGGATAGCTTTGATCCAATATCCAGTTCATCCCATCCACCCACAAAAATATCGACTCTAAAATAATGAGTAGCGCTATCTCATCGAGGTAAGGATATATGCGTTATTATACATTCACTACTCATAAATCAACACCTATGTACCATATGCACATTGGTGAAGTTATCTTTGGTTCAGCAGGTGCAGTGGCACCAATTCTCAGATGCCAGAGGGGCCCACGGAGCCCTCCCTGTATTTTAAAATCCAAACAGCAGCCAGGGGATCCACTTCTTTCCTTGCACTAGGTCCTAGGACACACTAGCTTCACTAGAGCATATAAAGAAATATAAATATATATATATATATATATATATATATATATATATATATATATATATATATATATATATATATATATATATATATATATATATATATATATATATATATATATATATAATATATTGGGTAAGTAAGCAAACAAGTATAACTATTATATGCGTGATTCTTTCTTCTTATTTAAACTTTATTTACAATGCTAAAATAAAAAAATAAAAAAAAATGTTAAAACACAGAAATGGAAAGCTTACCTACCAATCTATTTCGAAAGCAATTACAGGCACAGTGTCTGCCCCTATTTAGTGGTCTATTAAGAGTTACATGGTGCACAGTTCATGGAATTAGTAGAAAGGAGTCCTTTCCCGCAATGGCTGTGAGACGCCAGCAGTCTGTTCCAGCGCGGGTGTCGCAGGTTGCTTCTTACGGACACATCGGTACCGTTAAGATACGGCCAACTATTCTTTTAAGGCCGACCGGAGACGGCATTTTTAAACATTGATTGTATAACGAGCTCTATGACTGCATTCTCGCGTTTTCTATCTGTAGCTACGTCAAAGTTTGCAATATTTTCCCCAATACCAGGCATCTGACAGAAACATCATTTCAATACCCCAAAATCTTCCGCAATATTATAGCCAGAGCGCTAGGTGTTTTCCGTTACTGGGCAACTCCGATAGAATCAGTGGAGGAACGACAGGCCAGATAGATACATCATCTATCTTGACTACACACAAAGAAGTCCTTCCCCTAAGGAGAGTCAATAACGATTACCTTTGAAACCCATATTGTTTCCTCAAGAATTTGATTTAGAAAGGAAGATTTCAGTATCCTTTCCATTTGCAACATCCTATGTCATTGATATTACTGTGGCCCCTGAAGAAGGCGTTCCAAATAACGCCGAAACGCGCGTCGAACAATACAATCTGTTTGCCACGAATACATGTTATGCTATATGTATTTTTAATGGGATATATTGTGTTTTGAATTATTTGGTTGTTTATGTAACAGGTTTATTTTGTGTATTTTATTGATTGTTTTTAACCATGAACATTCGTTTACTTATTAAATGAGACTTTATATTTTTATATTTACTTAGTTTGGTGTCTTCCTTACGATTTCTCCCTTGTTATATGTCGATAATCTGCCATTTTGTTTACATTGTCTATTTCCCTGTACTTTGAATTAATTTTCTGAACAGGGGGTCCTTGTTATTTACATTAGTCATCGTCGAGGCTACCATCGATGAGGGATGTGAGAACCTGCAGCAAGGATACATTGTGAGCGACAGTTCAGATGAGGCAACTGGCTGTGCAATGTGATGAGGGTCTTTGTAACGGAGCAGATCCATGCAGCAGCAGTGATGTGTCAGTTCTGCTCAGGGTTGCATCGTGCAGCAGAGGAGGTGCATCAGTTCCACTGTATCCAAAGTGACTGACAGAGCACCTTAGGTCCACCTCCAAGGGTCCAGGACTGGGATGGAAGCACTTGTCAGGGTAAACTCACAGAGGGCAGAGTCCAGGTGCTAGGTTCAAGGTTGTTTGAGCCTTCTGTCTGTGAAGCTAAAGTCAGGATGCTAACTAACTAGCCCTTGAAGTTACTTTGGGGACCTGGGTTCAACAAATGCAGGTCCAGTTCTTCGCACTCAGGTAAGAGGGCAGCAGATCAGCACAGCAGGGCAGCAGTTCTTAAGAGCAGCAGTACAGCAGAGTGGCAGTCCTTTCAGCAGCACAGCAGTCCTCCTTCCTGGCACAATATCCAGAGATCCAGAAGTGTACTGAAGAGTTGGTGCCTGGGGTTCAATATTTAAACATGGTGCTCTTCCTTTGGAAGGTGGGAGAAGCTTCTAGTGATTCCCCTTTGATGTCCCCAGTAATCCTGCCATCCCTGCCTTAGCCACAGGCTATTTAAAAGGGGTATGTAGCACTTTGTGTGGAGGCAGGACACACCCTCTTCTTCTAGCAGTGATGGCCCATCAAGCACCCCTACGCTCTCTATTGTGTGTGTGGTTGTCCAGTAGAAATACACAAAGCACAACTGTCAGCTTCATTCAGTCATGTGACCTAGAGGCAGCCTAAAGCCACTAAATTGCTGAGGCAACTTTCCAAAAGTGACATTTTCAAAATTGGAATTTAAAATCTGACGTCACCATAAGAATTACAATTTCAAAGGCATCAAACATGAACTGATTAGCGGCTCCCACTTGGAAATTACAGGTTATTAAATGCAGCAAGGTAGCTTCAATGTTTTCCTATAGGAGAGTTAGGCCTTGAAGTGAAACATGAATGTAAGAGTGTTTCACTCCCAGAACATGTAAAACTTCAAATTACATGCCCCACTTGTGAACTACATTGCAGCCTGTCCTGTGGGCTCCTTCGAACCTGTCCAAGGGGGGATTCATATGCCTTAAAAAGAAAGGTATAGGCCAGGCAAATGGTTTATTTTGCCCGGTCGAAATGGCAGTTTAAAAACTGCATACACAGGCTGCAATGGCAGGCCTGAGACGCGCCTCCCGCCCAAAAATGGCTTCCCGGGGGGATCGAGGCACTCCGCCATACGTTCGGGGGGACCGAGTGGTCGCCCCTTTCCATTAGCCCTGGTTAGCTGCTGTAAAGTGTGCAGAGTCCTAAGGCCAGCAAAACTAATTCAGCAAAAAGTGGTGGGTAAATGCAAAAGGTATGGGGGTGACACTGCAGAGAGGGCCAGGTCCAACAGAGACAAAAGGTTGAGTTACTTTAGATGGTCATTACATTCCAAGTTAAATTGGATTATCCTTTTTCCAGTAATACATGGACACACCCTCACCCTCCCGACGACCTGCTTAAATCCTTGGAGCCTAGAGCCTTCCTATGATAAAGATAGTACTTTTGCTGTTCGCAGACATGAGGAATAGAAATAGATCAGGGGGTGTATAATTCACATTTGGTGGCTTCAAATTACTCATCTCAGGAGTGGAAAATATTATGCAGTGGTAAAATCATAAGCACCAGGTTACTGCCAGGAGTAAAGTGATTAATTACCTCTATCAATACACTATAAAACAATACAAAAATACATGTTAATATATAAAAATGCTTCATTGGCCCGACTGATGATGATCTTACAAGTGTAGCCAAAGCATTAAGGGTTTATAGGTGATGCACAGATTTTGCATAAGTAGATCAGCCTAAAAAGAAGACTATTATCACCAAAAGTAACAACAAATATGAGATGGCCTTTATGTAAGCCAAACCATTACCACTGACGCCTCTTGAAGAATAGGTTACCAGTGTTAAACACTAAGATAAGGACAGATGAGTGGATTCCCCCATCAGAATGCCTTCCATAGCAAGGAAGGATGCAGGCTGACTGTATTTTTGTTATGTAAGGCTCTCATAGAGAACCTCTAGTATTAACTGTTGCGAGAGAACCTCTAGCAACAGTTAATACTAAAACTGGTTGCCCACTGTTGTGATCTGATAAAAGCCTTCCGGCCAGGCTGACGGGCCTCCCTGTTTGCCCTGCCTGCTTTTACTGAATACAGAAAGCACCGCTGCAGGAGGTGGAAGGAAGGCAGGGAAGGTGGTGGGGGTTGGTTTGGGAATTGCAGGTAAGGTTTTTTTAATTTAGGACAGTAAAGATAGGCTGTTATATATGGCTCCCCCATTACTCCTCTGCCCCTGTGTATGAGTTGAAAGCCAGGGAAGATGATTTTGGAGCCATACATATCAAAATATTATAGATGGGTAAAAAGTGAATTACGGGGATGTTTTTCACTTCCGGGTTCTGTGTGACATCATAGACAGCTTGAGCTCCGCTCTCAGTTTCTATTTGGTGTCACTGAGAACCCCTCGGTGTAAAACTTCTCCATAATTCACTCTAGATTCTCCATCAGCAGTAACTTTTAACCCCACTGCAATACATTTTTTGTCTTTAGAGCTGATGTCAGTAGCCAGGATGTGTTGCACAAAACCAACTCTTTACTAGGGAAGTAGTCACTGCCAGGTGGATTAATAGTTTGGTGAAAAAGATGTGGCATTAAGTCCAATAGTGTGGGGAGAGTGAATACTATTTGTTGTCCAGTAAGATTTCTAGTACTGCCCCCTTCTTAGAATATTTCCTTATTTAAAGCATGGGGAATAATGTGCAAGTGGTTTCCACAATCCATCGTTAATGGGTACAAAAACAATCCTAGGTAGTCAGTCAGTACAATTTCAAGAATTATGTCATTCTTCAACTATGTATTGGCGGTAAACATCCTTTACCACAAAGTTTTTACCACGCGATACCTTTACCACGCGGCCGTTACAACGCAAGTCGTTACCACGACTTGCGCTGGAGGGCGCTAAAGGATTAAAAATAGTAAATTTACTATCCCAACACCTTCCCTAGGGTCCACGGGGACTGATGTTAGAATAGTAAATTATACTATTCGAAATCCGCGCCCCCAACGCAAGTCGTCGACTTGCGTTGTAAGGGATGCGGTGTAAAGGGATGCGTAGGTGCCAATACGGATGTATGACGGTACAACGCGTACCGTCATACATCCGTATTGGCACCTATAGTGAAGCTCAGTTTGTTTTAATCACTGTCTTCTTGTGACCCATACAAAACCCTTTTTAGAATCAATGTACAATGTGTGTGCAATGGCCCAAATGTACAAGTTATTAACTTGGGCATACATCTATTTTGTGACACTCACATTAGACCTCATGTAACCTCTTCTAAATCGGTATTGATCTGGATGTAGCTTGAGAAAGATGGTTATCCAGTGTGTGAATCTTAACTACCCAAATCCCTCAAAAGAAGGTGCTCGTGTATTTCATTTAATGCTCGTTAGCTTGTCCAGCCCATGAAATTCCCAGGCATCCTAAAAAGCTCATTAGACAAACAGATTGCTCAATTTCTCCGAGTTATCTCACAAACCTCCTTAGACTCCAGGAACTAATGGTATAAATTCCAAATTAGCTCACCAACGGATGGAGTCATTTTTTGTGGCGCGCTTTGTTTAATAAGCAGTTGTACATGCACGGAAGTGCTTCTGAACACACTGCTTAGCAATAAAGATAAGGGTGGGTTTTAAATCTCAAGTGACAGGTTGGAAGGACCAGCTCTGATTCTGAGCAGGCTCATCTGCACTGTACAGGGAGGGGATGCTTCAAATGTATGGTCTGATTACTGGGGCTTATGAAACATGAATTTCCTATACTAATTTCTGTTTTGTTTTACTAAGGTAGCCGAATATTTATGTAGCAGATAACTTAAACCCATTTTTCCCTGTTTCTCTGGGGTTTCTGTTTCTATAGTTTCAACATTGCCATTAGTAATACTAACTAGGTGTAGAGCATTTGAGTGAAAAACTATTCTTGTGAGTTCCTGGCCACTACAGGAGTTTGTTTTTAACTCTGTGGTCATTGCATGGACAGCATGATCAGTGAGATTGGAGATGTTAGCTGGAGATTTCTCAAGAGTCACTATGAAGTACCCATCTAAAAAGGTGGGATGAAGAGCACGTGCAGATCAGGAGCTGGAGTGGTATTGCGAAGGATGGGAGAGGTTAAGGGTGCCATTTGGAGGGAGTCCAGCAATCTTAAAATTAAAGACCCTTTTTGACACATTTCAAATCAATCCAAATATTGAGCTATAGGAACTTGAAAAAATCTGCCAATGTATAGATTGGTGAGTTAGCACTTGCCACAAACACCTTTCGGTTTTTGCTTCGATCTCAATGAGCTAGCTTAGTAGGTTGAACGCCCGCTGCAGTGTGCTGTGAGTACCCTGCTGGTTGCAGGTTCCAGTGACAGAAAGATCACTTGTTGGTTTAATGCACTTGCTGCAGATGTCACCAAAACTGCGACAAAGGCTGCGACAAAGACTGTTTTGAGGCTCCGACCCAATGAGAATTCACAGAAAGTTGAGGGTCTGCTGCTCCCTTCTCTGTATGACTTCTCTTTTTAATTATAACCTCAAATCGAACACATACACAACTTGTTTCAAAACAGCAGTTAATCACATCGTTGGGTGAAATGATTAAGATATGGGATTTAATTACCCATCTGCCTTCTTAGCTGAAAAAAATCTATACATAGTAAAAAAAATTGAAGTTGACATATATTTACTGGTCGTTGTATTCAACTGTCAACCAAGTGTGAAGAGAGTGCTGTGGATAGCCCACCTGCCTGCCCACTCTGAACACAGAGATGTCAGAACTGCATACACCACAGGGATCATCCAGCCTGTAATTTATCAGAGGGATGTGGAAGTGGAAATATTTGAAGATTAAAGGATGGATTACCTGTTCAAGAGAGGTGTTATTATAGCCTTATAGCCCGCCGTAGAGGGCTATACCGGCTATTAAAGGCCCTCTCCAGCGTTAAAGGCCCCGAGCCGAAGGCGAGGACCTTTAACAAGGGAGAGGGACTTTAATAGCGGTATAGCCCATCTACGAAGGGCTATAAGGCTATTAGAATATTCTGTCACTAGAGGACAGAATGTTCTAACAGAAAAAACAAAGTCTTTTGGGAGCGTGAGGGGATTGGAATCCCCTAAGGTTCCCTGAAGCCTCTGTTCACAGCCAGAGCTGTGAACAAAGAAACATTGGAATGTTGGAGCTCCAGGCTTATGCCAGCCATTATAAGCCCAGAGCACTCCATTGTTTTCAATGGAGCTCCCAACATTCCAATGTTCTAATTTGTATTATTGTTATAAGTAATATAGATTTTTTTATTTGGGACTTTTACAACTACGTTGGTCATACAAGCCTTAGGTGACATCACATGTTGGACCATCACACATCTGAGAAAGAAGACGTGTGACTTAAGGAGGCCAGATGGCATTTGTTTAGTAGTACCAAATAATGGTATGTTGGCCAGTTCTTTTTTAAAACACAAGACTCTCTAATCCTCAGTCCTGAAGAGGAAGAGAGTAAAAGGTAAAAACCTTTACCATATCTACCCGGCCATGGGAATACTAAGTGAATTGTGTAAACTTTCTTCAGACCCTGCCTTGGAAGGCTGAAGGCTACCAATGACACTGAAGTTTTCAGAATTACACTTGTAAGTCCTTCTTTTCTGGTAGTGGAAGCACAGGCACTAGTCACTACATGTCCACTTCTCTTTTCAGAGCTTGGCATTCAGACTCCCTGCTTTAATAAACCATGTTAAAAATGACACCCTATTTACAGACCTCAAATTGTATAAAGTATATGTGATTAACATGTAATATATATGGAGGATCCAGAGATTTACAACAACTACACAATGATGCTGTGAATTTTAGACTTTCTTCTCTGAAAACTGTTTTGATTTATTTAATCATTTAATCAGCAATGCTATCCTCTACCACTTAGAATGTCTTTGAGTATATCCATAAAATACCGCAGACTTTTGTGAACAAAATTGTAATCTGAGAAAGCCACACAACCATTAATGATCAGTGAAGTACCAGCTTGTCAAAATAGTTTACTAATTTAGAAATGTGCAATCGCTTTAGCTCCAAGGGGTATATCCCACTGCTTGGTATAATTAGTATCTGTCATGTCACTTAATTCAAATCAATTGTCACATTAATAGCAGCGTATCCTAATTGATTCTCAGCTGAGATCATCACTGGAGATCTTGTAATTAGCAGCACTGTGTACACATTGCCAGAGCAGGGGAAGTCAGCCCTTAGTCACTCTGACAATGATGGCTAACATAGATATTTTACTTTCTTGCACAGTGACAGAAGGCAGATGATAGAGAGGCGGCTGGAATATTCATTTTCTAAGTTTCCAATATTTTAGGACAGAATTGTTATGTTAGTGACATCTGTTAATCATAGCTTGATCATTGGCTTTTTTTCTTTTGCCCCTTGCAGATGTAATATAAAGCAAAGATGCACAAAATAACATTAAAGTAGGGGGTCAGAATAACAGAGACAAGATTAACTTATTGAACTGCATGATTGTCATGTAGGTACTCTTTCGTTAGGATTCACAAGAAAACTGTCCTGTTCACGAAAATCAACAAAAATTAAGGTTTTTATCTCTAAGCCTAATATTCATGTGTCAAATATTGCCCTTGTAGAAAATGTGCTGATATATATTTATATTTAAGGTGAACTTGTGCCTTAATTTACTATACCTTAATGTACTCTATTACTAACAAGGAAATATTTTCCAGGTGGAGAAATCCTTCCAGAATGTATTGATGTCTTTTTTCCAAGTGTATATACGCATGTTTTATAGAGTATTTATCCAGAAAAATGAATGCCTACTCCTCGGAAAGTTTAGATTGTGTGAATGTTACAAACAATTGTCTAGGTTTCATCACCTGCTGAAACTTACATGATTTCCAATTTTACCATTGATAGCCCGACTCTTATGGCAGTGGAATATCTGCCACAATTAGAGATTTTCACTTGTAGGTCTACAAAGATATTTGTAAAGGATAGGAGTTGGGGAGGGGGAGAGGGAGGGGAGGGGAGGGTTAGGGGGAGAGGAGTTGGCCTACAGGCTAGGGCGGTCGACCTCGAATCTGGGGAACTGGGTTCGAGTCTCAGCAATGACACTGAACATCCTGTGATTCTGGGCAAATCACTTAACCTCCCCGTGCCTAACCAAAATCAATGGTGCTATATAGAGTGCTCTGATACCTGATTCGGGTCAAGTTCATGCTATATAAAACTCTGAAGAAAAAAAATATATTACAAAATACTATATTTTATCTACCAAATGAAATGATTCATAAACTGTTTGTGCACATAATCTATGAAAATTGTGCTTTTGATTTTTAGATAAAATGTAGTCCAAAATCTAGCACTGAACTTTGTTTAACAATGATAAGTTATGCAATAAACGAGATTTAGGCACAGCAGGTATTACATTTTATAGCAACACAAGGAAACTTAACAATTCTTGGAAATCCACCTAGTTTCATCCATTCACTATGAAGTACTTAAAAGGGAACTCCTCATTTTTCTGTAAGAAATAAATACTTGGAGAGGGAGAGAAAAATCAAAAACCTCCTGTGTGGTGTGATTGGGCTCTTCTAAACTAGTAAATGAGACCTCACCTAAAGGAAGAGTCCTATCCCTAGGTGCACTCAATCTCAGCTTTTGGAAAAAATATACAGGATTAAGAATTACTCTTTAGAGTTAGGGAAAATGAAGGTGGAATTTATAACACTTCAAATAATATCATAGCTAAAGGATAACAAAAAACCTAGAGGTTCAAATGATGTTTTATTAAAAAAAAGGTACAAATTCACTATTAGAAGGATTATTATAAATGAACAAAAAATTAACAAAAGATTGAAAACAAGGTAGAGCAGTCCCAACAAAAGTAATTGAAGACACCATTTCCAAAAACTTGTATTGTACTCTTTCCTATATCAGACGTAGAACGTCTAATAATTGTCATGCACCATCATAGAAATCTCAAATGCACCCAATGCAGAGGTGAAACCAACCCGCAAATGAACAATGTCTTAAAGCCCCAAGGATTACGTAAGGAACCAGTGGTCACCATGGACGTAGTAACGTATTTTGCTTTCAGAACTGAAATGTATCCAATTTCTAGAGGAAACTTTTAATATGGAGCAGAATTCACTGACTGTCTTTCTGCACCTTACTTAGGGAAGAAAATTCTGCTGGTGAATAAAAGTATGATCCCAAATCTTTGAGAAGGTGCCTAAACAAAGCAAAAATCAGTCCAATGTGTCAAAGGCGCAGAATCTACAGTTGCTGATACACTGAGGCAAAACACTCCAGGGAAGGAAACGTCTTTATGACAAAAATCTTAAGCTGCCACTAAGTGCTTTTCACTGGCAGACAAAAAATACATGGTTCCTGGATGCCTCTAAGCCTTCCATCAGACATTACTCTCCTTTCAGTTTCCCTGAAGCTTATGCAGCAGTCTATCTTCGAGGACTCTGCCTGGTAGGGGATTAGTAAACAAGATACATCCATCTTTTTTTTTTACTATTACACAGTTAGGCACCATGGTTTTGTTGACGTGTTCCCTCCTGATTTGGGATGAGGCCTTCCCCCCCAGGCGTCTCAAGGCAAATTGCAGCTGTCCAATGAGGGCCACATAGCACTTGTGTCATCATTATCACAAATTTAATGATGAAGGAGCAGAATTTTCATCTCACTCAAAAATGGCTGAGTCATACCTCACTACTGACTTGCACCTTTTACAGAAACTAAAACTCAGTATCAAAAGAAACTTTAAATTAGAGCAACAATAGAGAAAATGAAGTGCTTCACTTATAAAGACTACGGTGCGATTTATATGTTGACAGTAAGCAATCTGCCATGATTAAACAGCTCCGATGGAATAAGCGCCGTCAGAGACAGACCTCTAGTTCCACCCATTTGATTTAGAATGCGGAGCAGTATAGATCAGTTTTCACTGCCCGTCCCTATCAGTAAAATCCTGGCTGTAAGGGGCAGTGAAAAGTGCTAAATGCTCCTTTCACCATGAGAGAGGACTCCCATGGCAAGGGGAGCATTTTCTTTTTAAAAAGAAAGCAGTTTAGTAGAAGACTTCGTTAGATTGATGGAGCCGTGCACCAGACTTAAAAAAGCATTGACAGAAATGGCTGTGATGACAGTTCCCACCAAGGCTTTAGAAATGACTGCCAGCTTGGCGGACATTTTTATATTTGGTGGGTGAAGTAGTCTCACCCTGGTGGACGTTAAGTCCGCCGCCAGGCCATGGAAGATTACTCCGTCTGCCAAATTAGGAATTGGGCTCTATGTCTCTAAAGAAGGAAATATAGGGGTACTTTTTTACTTAACTTGGGGCTGCTTCTTGCACATTTCTGAATTTTACCTTGTTCACAAATAATTCCAGGAGTGGTAATGGAAATCCCTGGAGTATTCCAATTTGCAAACTATAATCAATGGAATTTCTTCCAGGTGGAAATGTCTTAATGTGTAAATTTCATTTACACTTGTATACATACATTTTTCCTACAGGATTTTTTTTTCCTTTGGAGAAACCTAAATCCTCAATAATGAGACTGAATGGAAGCCCATCCTCCTATGTGCTGAGCTTTGAAAATAATTGACACCCTCATTTAGAGGGGGGGGGGGGCGACCTGCCATGTCAGTAGCAGCTATGGCCTTTTCTCCCATGGTGTAGAAATGTAGATATACTCCACTCCACTGCGGCGGTTGCTCTGTGGGATGGTTATCTAATCTAAACATATTGTGACAATACTGTGAGCCCACCTGTAATTGTAAAACTGAGGTTTTTAATTAAGTTATTGGAATATGGAGTGAATGCCACCCATCCTGTCAGCTCACCAATCACAGGAGAAATAAAGCGCATTCCTTATCTATTCAACCTAAAATCACTAATCTACAACTAACATCTCTCCATAACCCTAAACAAAATATGTTCTTCTTACCATGCATAGCAAAACATTTACAGACTGACATTTCAGTTGTTAAGTCATTTTACTGCCTACATTTCAGCTGTTAGTCATTTTACTGCCTAGTGCCAGGATATGACATTTTGATACCTTTGTGTGTGATTTATTGAATTATTAATTTTTACATATGAGGTTACTGCTATTCCAATACCTTTCTTATTAAATACTGGTTCATATCACTATTTCATCCATGCATGAATGTAAAAATAGATGTATACATAATTCATGCTTCACAGTGTACTGGATACAAATTGATGTTCATGAGCGTTACTCTTGCAAAATATATTATTACCTACATTTTATTATATATAACAATATATGATTTGAACAATATTGATGTTCAAAAAACATTTGATAAGGGAGGATTTACCAAATCTTCAGAACACACGTTTCTCATATCAAAGACTCATGGCTTAACTGCTTGTTCAGCCCTCCAGAAGACAGAGCTGAAAGGTCCTTTTGGATTACAAGGATTAGCTGCTGTTTTGCTTTACTTACAGTGCACAGTGATATCTGTGTGCTTGTTCCAACAGGATGTATGGATGTCCTACTATACATTTGTGCCGCTGGAGGCTTCTGGTCTGATATTTAATATCTACATGAAATAATCCCACTTCTAAAGCTTACTCTTCCGCACTTCGCACCAGTTGCAGTCATGCGTAATGTTGTCTCGCTAGTTGTTTGCAGATAATGCATGAGTGCCATAAGATGTTTATGTGCAACTGGATGCAGACGTGTCAGAGCCTTGATATGTCCCATTTCTAATGATGATCCTCCCAGTCTTTCTGTGTAATTTACGGGTGAATAATGATGTCCTCTGGGTTGTTCGGTCTGGATGCATAGGTGCCAGTTCATGCCTAGACCTCAGAAAAAAAGACTGCTACCTGGATCTAGCTATCTGAGATTTAGCTTGGAGGTCCCACTATTTATGAAACATGAGGAGAGGGGCATGTTTGACACCATTTGTTTTAACTAAACAAGGGCCTACAACTTTTCTTTCTCCTCCACCCCATCAGACTTTATCCAAGGGTACCAGAACAAAGTACCATGGTCACAGGATTGGCCTTGGAAAACAGAATTTCTGCTACCAACATTGCATTATCTTGGGGAGTGGGTCCTGTGAAGCTAGTCTATGTAACACTGTAAGCAGCGAATTAAGTAGTAAAAGAATAAGTGGTGGTGCACAAAGTTTTCTCAAGCAGCCTAAGGCCAGCCTTTCTCAATGTTGGCATGCCGAATACAAGTCTTGATTCCACCTCAAGCCTCTTAAATTCACCACCAGACACTTCCTGCCTCTTTATCTCACTCTTGCAGTGTCCTGCTTTCTCCCTCTGCCACGGTTTTCCCATAATTCTCTTACTCTCTATTCCCCCCCTAGTGTTCACTTCTCTCTCTTGTTCTTGGTCAAAGTCCGATGAGGAACAGTATGCGCCAGTTCACTGAAAAGAAAGCCGGCGGGCTCCACCTGCAATGACCTGCTCAAATTAAGTGCTGACTTTAGGTATCTCTCACCACAGATAAGTAGTGCACTGTGCTGCAGACTTTACATACTTCACCACCATTCACAATTGTGACGCAATCCTCATTACAGGGGAATGGTTTGATTCTTCACATGTCAATCAAAGCGCGACTACTCAGCCGTGAGGGTCCTAAGGTGCTGGCAGTAGGGGGGAGGGGAGGGCTGTGTCTGCAGTTCAGTCGAAGAGCCAAGTCTTGATGTCCTTCCTGAATTGCGGCAGCAATGGTGATTCCCTGAGGTGGAGAGGCAGGGAGTTCCAGGTCATCGCAACTAGGTAAGAGAAGGATCTTCCTCCAGCGGTGGTCTTGTGGATCTATAGGACGGTGGCCAGGGCCAGTCTGGTGGAGCAGAGATGTCTGGTGGGGGTGTGGAAGGAGAGGCGGTAGTTGAAGTAAGCAGCTCCGGTATTGTGTAGGGCTGTGTAGGCGTGCTTGAGCAGCTTGAAGGCGATTCTCCTGTTGACAGGTAGGCAGTGAAGGGTCTCTCATGTGGCCGGTGATGTGGTTACAGCGTGGGATGTTGAGGATGAGTCTGGTGGAGGTGTTCTGGATGGTCTGCAGTTTCTTTGGGAGTTTATGGGTGGTGCAGGTGTATAGTGTGTTGCCGTAGTTGATTGTGCTGCTGACAAGCACATGGAGGACAGTTTTTCAAGATCCACTTGAAGATCTTACAAATGAGACGGTGTGTGTGGAAGAAGACGGACATGACGGCATTGATTTGGAAGTTCATTGACAGCGAGGAGTCCTGGATGATGCAGAGGTTTGGTGCATGGTCCTGGGTGTGGGAGATTCCAAGCACTGAGGGCTACCAAGAGTTGTCCCAGGCAGAGGCGGAGGAGTCCAGGATGAGGACTTCAGTATTGTTTGAGTTAATCTTGTGCAAGCTGTCCTTTATCCAAGTGACGACTGCCTTCATTTCATCGTAGAAGCTGTCCTTGTGCACATAAGCTGCATGATAGTTCTAATACAGAAGAATGTCTCATTGTAAGCCACAAGTCCTAGTGCACTAATCTGCCATCTTAAAACCTATGGAACTTCTCTCCTGCCACATGCCTCTTTCCACCACAGAGCAACCACCTTCAAGCTTTTTGAATGGCCATCACAACCCCAGATAGACTTCATTGACCAAATAAATATTTGCTCTTATCACCATCTCCTGCATTTAAAACACTAACAAGACTTTACAATCCCTTTGAGGACTTTATGAACAGAACTACCATATTTCACTCCACAACTAAAGTCAACACACTTCTCAATACCCCGAGCACAACTCTGAAAAGCAATATCAAGTCAGCACTCCATTGATGAAATATGTTGTGCCAATATCCAAGCTCTCTACCAATGTGTAACTCCAAGAGTGTAAGGAAAACAAATGCTAGATTTTAGAAACTTTGCTCAGGATCCACACTTCTTATTTTGACATACAATACATCAACCATTACTGAAGAATCTGAAACAAAGTACACTGTCTGTTAAAAGCAGTGAAACAATACAGCATCCATGGCCTTACCATCCCATACCTGACTTCACAGCCATTCTCCCACAAAACACCGCCTGCCCCTCCTCATCATTTGCAACTCCCTAAGCCAAGACACTTTTGTTTGCATTCTCAAAATAGGGCAGCTCCTACCACTGATGCATTACACTGCAGCTACAAGAGCCATGTCAGTCAATACTATCAACTCAGCTTCAGGCTTAGATGCAGCACTAAGACAACAAACATCCAAGTTGTGGACAAACCCACTTCTTAATTACTTCCAGGAAATCCCCAGCCTCCTGATCTTGCTTTATGTGATGGCAGGTTTTGGAACATCAACCACAATGTGTGAAATAGGAGGCTAAAATTAAGTCGAAATCCTGATAAAAATTTGTGGGAGCAGTGCAATTACATAAACAGCCAACAGTATGGTCAATGGGTGGTCTCAATTGAATTTAGAAAAGCCCCAACCATCCTATTAAAATTTGAATTAAGATTTTTTATATTTGTGAATTAACTATTTCACAATTTTTGTATTTGTTTGATGAATGCTTGTTTCCCTATTTTTGTGTATTGTTTTGAAGCTCAAATCATCCAACTGCTAAGGCCGGGGTAACCTGATTCAAATAATGACTCAGTGGGGGTACCCAAATTCCACTAATGCTTAAGGGGCAGGTCCACAGAAGTCAAAAGTTTATGAACCACTGGCCTAGACTTTCATAAATACATGTGTGTTAGCCCCAATCAGGGACCACTGCATGCTTACAAATGTTGGTGAGCATTATGTAAAAGTCCTCAAATCCATAACCAAGGAAACCATCCCTTTGACTTTGAGAGATAAGGGGAAGAGGGGTTGGTCGAGCCACCTCATTTGGTGGAATGCGGAAAGAGGTAGGTTAATTGGCTGCGCTATCCATAGCTGCTGATTTGAATAAGCCACCCCTATTAATGCTGAAAGTATTATGCTTCCACTCCTAGTGAACTTGAAAACACAATCTTGGTGTTCACGCTTTAAAGTAGCTGGGCCTGGTGGCTCAGCGGACTAATGTGTCCACTGAAGGGGTCTGCGTTCGACCTCAGGGTCATAGGTTCAAATCCTTGGGTCCACTCAGCCTTTCATCCATCTGAGGTTGGGAAAATGAGTACCATTGAGTTGGGTACCAATCAACGTCTGTTATTCAGTGCCAAGATAGCCTCTGGGTGAATGCTCGAATTACAAATACATGGTATGTTAAAACCTTGGCTGCAGCTGGAATTCTGCGCCGGTTCTTGACATTCCGATCGCGGGCGTGGTCATGATGCTCCCAGCCGTCATCAGCACACGCCCACCGTGACTCATGACGACTAGGAGCCGTCATCAGCACCGAAGGGGTTAAAAAAGAAAGTGGCAGGAGGACAATAACTTAAACACCACAGAACCGACACATTTTGATAACATTGCGGAAACAAAGTGATGTGTAGCAGACAAAGTGAAGAAAGTAATCTAGTCACAATTTCAACACTTCTTTTTTAAAGGCCACTAGAAAGTCATTCCGCGGCTCCGTTTGCAGAGCCAGCCCCAGAAGTCAGCTGCAAAGCATTTTTTTTTCAAATATGTCAAACATTGAATTATTAGAGGAGAAACTGTACGAAGGGTAAAAAGGACATGTCGACATAGTCTTACTGCAAGCTCGAAAAACAAGATTTTGGGATATGTCAGAACAGTCAGCGTGGAACTTTACTAAGAAAAGCAAAGTCGAGCGTATGTTGTTGCAGAGGTAATGAAATACAAGCATTTAAAATATCTTTGTAAGCTTTTTTAACACCCTCAGTTCTATGGACCAATACCGCTTGCTGTGCAGTCAGCCATTAAAATTGTACTTTATTTAATTGGATTGGTACCTATATGTGTGATACAAGCTTGAATGCAAAGTCAATTTGGGCATAGCATTATTCAGTTTAATAAATCATCGCTTAATAATATAAACAAGTTGTACTTGAATAAAGACAGAATTCCATTGAGGTGGTATTATCGACCTTAAAAAGAAAACGGCAGCAAAAGCTCAATTTTTTCCCTGTAGTTTTATATAGCGCGAAATTGACCCGAAGTTATCAAGTATGGGAGCGCTTTACATGAGCACCAGTTGCACATTCATTTTTGTCAGGAACGAGGAGAATAAGTGATTTGCACAGAATCATTAGAGTTTGAGGGTCATTGCCGAGACTCAAACCCGGTTCTCCAGGTTTGAGATAGATCGCCTTTGCCTTAGGCCACAAGTGGAGAAGTGTGGCTCACTGGTTAGAGGAGGCAGACCTGGAAGCAGAGGTCAGCCCGATACCAGGGTTCAATTCCCGGCTCGGCGGGTTCTTGAGTCCTAAAAAATGTCCATGGACTTGACAATTCTCGCTCCGGTGCCTACTAGATTCATGGGTTCACACTCTGCGACTCTGGGCAATAGCTTGCTTAATCTCCACAACGGCCCCTTGCGGCGGGATGCCTGGCTTTCACCTTGCGGATACCCTGCCGGGGTTATCTCACAGGGGAATACCAGGACGGGTTCGCTAAGCAAGCGCTTAGAAACCGATCGGTGATTTGCGCTATATAAATTCCTGTACATTTACATCCCCTCGTTGGCATTACTTTGAATGTATTTCACTCTGTAGAGAAGTGAGATTGCCTTGCATCTGTTTATTCACATAGTTTCATTTCTTTATCGAGATTAGCTGACGCGGCTAAATACTTTTCAGATCAATTTAATTTTGTGATCAACACTTCTATAATGACCTTTTTAATGCAATATTGGTTATGAACATAATACAGTTTATCTGTGAAAAAAAGCGGATATTTATTTATTGGTTGTGACCCTAATGTAGAAAATCCTTCTCAAAACACAAGAGTAATGATGGTTTTATTATTAAGTTTTTGCAAAACTTTCTCTGGTCGAATTATGGCGTAGGAAAGGGCTCTCCCCCAACGTTTGGATAAAGTCACTTTCACTGGGGATGCGCCATGAACGTTACACTCAGAAAAACATCTACCGGGGGATATCTGCAAAAAAACCTCTTTGTCACCATCTACACGAAGGCAGCCTGACCATCTTTAAGAAAACTACATGTAAGGTCGTTTCATTTCCCTGAGAGTGATCCTTTCATTTTTAAGGGGAGAGGATGTAGTCTTACATACGGCTAGAGCGGTCGACCTAGAAGCTGGGGAACCGTCTTTGAGTCTCGGCAATGATGCTCAACATCCTGTGATTCTGGGCAAATCACTCAGGGCCCCATTATGATGGCGGGTGGATCACCACCGCCGGCCCGGCGGTGGCGATCCGCCCACAAAATGTCCCATGTACACCCCCGCCATATTAGTATGGCGGGGGGGCACTGAGGCGGACGGAAAAGGACCTCAATATGGTGGCGGTGCCTTGCAGTCACCGCCATCCATATTAGGATGTGCCAGTTTCAATGCCTTTCCATGGCGGAGAGTCCTCCATGGAAAGGAATGCAGTTTTAGCTTTGGGGGCCTGTTGCGGGCCCCAAATGGGAGGGGGCTGCACTTGGAGGGTACCTGTGCTACCCCCCAACATTGGCATGTACAAGGAGGCAGGCACTGCACAACATGCATATATTGCATTGTGGCAGGAGCTGCTTGCAGCACCGCCTGCCGCAATGCGACATATGCGGGATGCCACTGCCACGGTGACGGTGGCATCCTAATTGCCTTCGCGGGACCGCTGCACGTCATGCCGGCGGTCGCGTTTGCCATTGCAAATTCCACCCGCCATAGTAATGATGCCCTTAATCTCCTGGTGCCTAACAAAAGGTGAATGTGTCCATCTGTAACAAAACTGTCGCTCATGAAAAGCGCTCTGATACCTGATATATTCGAGTCTAGTTTGTGCTATATAAAACAAACAAACAAAAAAAATCTTGTCTCCAAATCTGACCGCTGTTACGCCATCTTAAACGAATAAATATGCAGTTTTCGGACTTGCACAAAGTGGTAAAACACTTTAGCTGATTTGATACAGGAAGAATGCATTGAACTTGTTGTTGGAAAACTATACGACTTCCCTTCAATGACACAAGTTTGATTCAAGTTCTCAGAGTGTCACATCAAAGAGGAAGTCTCTCAATAATAAGGCTTATGTTCCTTCCTTTTACTTCCTGACTCTGGGCCACTTATCATTCCTCTCATAAGCACCCTACATTAAATATGCTTTCCTGAGTACCTGGAGTGTTTCCTGCATTACAGTAGAATAGTTGAACTGTGAGGCTTCAACAATAGATTAAGAAAAAAAATAAAACACCTCCCACTTTGAAGCAATCCCAAAAGGCATCAGGAAAGAAAGCACAGCCAGTGAGATCAACCAGTGACCCCTCCACCGCCCACCAACACACACACACTTCCACATTAAGGTGTCGTTATTAGCTTCTACTATTATTCTTTCGCACACATTTTTCTTTTTTCCATCTTTTTCTGCGTCATGCTCTCCTCTGTTCCATAGAAATTACAACTCTGTCCTGCCTCTGCTTCTATTTTTCCTTCTCTTACTCTTTCGCTTACAATGTCTCCTCATCTCCTCTCTCACTGATCTTTTTCTTTCACCTTTTCAATATTGCCACACTCTCTTTCTTGGTCAATTCAGTTGCCTTTGTTGGAAATTGTAGGCCCAACCCTCTTACAGGATACTTTTTTAAATTTTGTTTATTTATTTATACAATTTAGCGAAACAGCAAACATCAGTATGCCATGGTACAGTGTCACACATCTTTCATCTAATAATTCACATCTTGCATTTTCAAAACATCTTACACAGCCGGAATGCCAACAACCCAGTCCGGGCAGGCGGCGAAATTAGGAAAGTCTAGAGACATTGCAACCGGGAAAAGTCAGTCGCCCCTCAGGAGTGTTGTTTGAGCGAACCCCACAATGACCCAATGCCCTTGCAGGGATTAGTGCAATCTGCCTGTGGCACATACCTTCACAAGCGTAAACTACTTTCAGTGCGCCCTTCTACCTAGCTTTCAAGTAATAACTCATACCACAGCATCGGTCCACACATCGCAGGGAAGGACCAGGTGAGGGAAAGTACAACCACCTCAAGGAGCCTCGTCAGCCTCTGCAGAGCCCCGCCATCTGTATCCACTGCATCTTCCCCCTGCACCCTTGTGTTGTTTAGCATATACGTGGTATATAATCCCCAAAACTTCTTCGGGTGGCTCCTTGGCGGGAGCAACTCACTATAGGTTTCAGATTGAGTAGAACAATACAGCATGTCGTGGAACCAGTGTTGCAGCGTCGGCACCGGGCCCCTCATCCAGCACATTGCAACTCGTCTCTTGGCCATTAAAAGCCCCATGTCGACCAACCTACGCATAGCCTTGGGCAAAGACTTAGTGTACCCCAGGAGTGCCATCAGTTGATCAAGTGTTAGCTCAGTTTCCACCACTCTCCCCAGCTCCCTGAATATGTCCACCTAGTAAGAATGTATTCCCGGGTACAGCCAGGCCAAATGCAGAAAATCAGCAGATGTCGATAGGCATCTCTCACAGTTGAAGTCTTCACGCAAACCATATCTGAATAGCCTCTCAGGGGTGTAGTATGTCCTCTTAAGAAACTTGAAATGTACAAGCCTATGCCTGCCATGGAGTGATACTTTCCTAGTGGTCACACAGCAGTAAGTCCACTTGGCGTCCTCCAACTGGACATTCAAATCCTGTTGCCAAGCCAGCTTTGCCGCGGTATATTTATGCTCCCTATGTGTCATGGCGAGCTTGTATAATGCTGTGATCTTCTTTCGGGGGGTAATCAGTCTTAATAACATTTGGTAATTCCCCGACTTCTGGGGGTTCTTCCATTTCCTCCCCAAGCAGAGCCCTAAGTGCCCTGCGCACCCTGTGAAAGTGGAAGTTATTCAGCAGAGTGCCTCCACCTGAAGCCCCTTCAATCTGCTCAAAGGTCCGAACCGTCCCATCAAGAAAGAGGTCCCCTGAGACCTCCACCTTCATTACATGCAACGCCCAAACCACACCCCTGTCCATACACGGTTCCAGCCATCTCAAAATGTAAATTGTAAATTGATACTTGTATAGCGCACTACTCACCCGCAAGGGTCTCAAGGCGCTTGTACGAATACCGCCGTGGAACCCATCCTGGCTTTCCCTGTGAGGCGTCCACTCCTGGGCACCCCCAAGGTGGAGACCAGGCATCCTTAGCATTGTGGGGGCCGTTGTGGAGATTAAGCAAGCTATTGCCCAGAGTTGCAGAGTGGGGCCCATGATTAGAATAGGCACCAAGGCGAGAATTATCAGGTCCGTGGAATTTTTGAGCCCAAGACCCGCCAAGGCGGGGAATTGAACCCTGGTCCCGGGCTAGACCTCTGCATCAGGGTCTGCGTCTTGTCTCCCCTGCCCATCGTAACTGGCATATCTTGTTCCACAGAGAAGGGCGTATGAGCACACACGCTCCACTATCACCCGACTCAGCAGGTAGGGAAGCACTGCCTTAGGCCACCCAGCGCAATCCACCACAGGATGAGCCGCAATCACACAGGGTTGATAGTCGCAATTCTGGTGTCACAGCCACTCCACGGACCAAAAACGATCTAAGCACCAGGTAGGTCCCAAGACTGCCCTCTCACTCACCGCCAGCTTTGGGGTAGTTGCTCGCTGATATTCGCTCCAGACCATTGGCAGCCCACTCCTCTCACCGCACAACAGCACAATGGCCCAGCAGACACCACAACGAGCGTGTATGCAGCGCTATAGCAAGGTAAACGGAGGGGCGGAGGCCAATCGCAAGCCCTGCACCCCCACAATAAAATACTAGGTGAGGTGCAGGTGGTTTATCCAGGACAAGTCCCCAGCGTCTATATTCAGGGTTCGGATCGTGAACCCGCCCCTCTCCACCTCACAGCGCCCACAGCCGTCGCCAGCAAATTTTCTGCCCCTGTAAGTCCAACCACCAGTGTCGCCAATGGCCTAGCCCCCGTTAACAGCCGGACAAGGGAGCCACTGTCCGCATCACTGGCACCCCGTCCCCCACCACGTGATGGCTACTCCGGGCTGTGGCATTCAGAATTCGATGTGGCCCCCGGCAGCCGTGACCGCACACCATTCACCCCTCTGGCGCTCACCTCACGGGGCAGATCGAACATATAGCAGGGGGGTACTGGGGCTCTCCAAATGGTCAGATCTCTCCTGCCCACTGTTGCGCAGGTGCACATTCTTCAGGCCCTCAGGGCAGCCTACCACCGCAACCCATGCCTCAAGAGAAAAGTTCCAGACACATGTTGAACTACGTCTCACGGCGTCAGCACTCAATGTGGCTCAGGGATTCACGGCCCAGCCGCCGCCGCACTTTCACCCCGTATAACTCCCTCCTCAAGCACCAGATCACGCCTCCAAATAGATCGCCGGCTGCCGCTCGTCCTCCGCTGTCGCTGGCACTGCAGAGGTGGTCAGGGAATCTCCAATGCTGCAGGATAAGTTCAGGATAGTGCTGTGACAATAGTCAGCTCTGGGCCCAAGCGGCCATCGCAGTTGTGAGCTAGCTCCGCCCCCCTCTTACAGGATACTTATGAGCAACCGTGTCAGTCTACGATAAAATTCAAATAAGGCACACAAAAGCTAATGCATCATTTAATGTGATATCAGAGGAGACCCCATGTCTCCTGGTGGTTCGCTTTGTCCTTGACAATCAACTTCTATTAAATACAATAGCTCTCAGGGATCCCCGCGAGACACTGTCATTTCCATTGTAAATGTAGATATAATCAGTGACCGCAAGTGTAATATACCACAATAGGAAAGCCTAAGCAGTGATGTCCCAATCTTAAGGGGGTTTGGGCTCTGCCCTACCAAAAGTCTTTGCCATAACTCTACAGTTCCGAGGTGCAACCTTCTGCTCCAAATCCTTAATGTGGAGGCAAAATCTCTGAACCTGCTTCTGTGATGAAACTAAGATATTATGACTTTAGGAGGTGGCTACACCACATCTCTGTGAGAGAGTTGCGGGCTGAAATTATGACCCTCGGCTTAATAGCAGAGTAATGTGACACCATGCACCACAGGATAGGTAACAGTCCATTGCTTGCAGTATGGTGACTGCCTATGTTGCAAGCTTGCAATGTCTACTATATTTAAAATATGAATGAGAGCAGGGCTTTACACGCAGGATCTACTGCTTAGGGAAACAATTGATGCAGGTGCAGAAGTCATAGCAGTAGCCGTAGAGCCAGAGCAGAAGATCTGCATTAGAAGAGGAGAAAGATATGGGAAAACAATTGTTCTGTAGGGGTTAACATTGAAATGTGAGCTTGTCTATGTGTGAGAAAGTGTGTGCTTGTGTGAGTTTACTGTAAGTCTCAGGCATCTGTCCCCAAACCACATGTTGGCAGTGTCACTGGCATAATATATGACCCATCCCTGGCATAATCGAGGTCACATTTGTGAGGGTGTATCGCATTCACCAAACTCTAAATCAGGTTCTTAGTCTCCCATTGGTGATGCCATAAATGCAGAACAGGACTGGCCATAGCGGGCACAGGGCGTTTTTTCCCAGTAGGCCGCTAGGGTGGGTGCCGGTTTTGGGCCCCTGGGGGGCCATTTTTGTTACCGGGCGCGGCAATATCGGCCCCCTGTAACAAAATCGCCAAAACCGGCCGTTGCAAACAGCTCGGCTGCACTCCCCCTTACCCCAGGAGGGGCAGCTGAGCAGTTTGCCAGGGCCGGTTTCTGTTACCAGCCTGGCCCTGCATAAATGGTCTAATAGACAGCTGTTGGAGAAGAAAGGTGATTTCCTTTATATGTCTAAAATATTTTCAACTTTTTGCTATTTTAAATAATTCTTCTGTTGTAATTATTTGTCTTAAGATTCATTCAACATTATTAACACGCCAGCACACCAATGGCCCGTACACAGAGGGTTTGATGGATGCCTGAGCAATCACATTTTGGCTCTGTGGGCCAGCCATTCCTTCTTTGTTAGGTGGCAGAGAGTTCAACCATACATACCTATTGACATGTGAGCTTCACTTCCAAGTGGATAGTCAGCTAATGAACCTGCACTCAACCTGTACATGTTTCACTTTATTTATATAGAGTTTTCATATAGTGCTATGTGTCTCCTTCCTACATACAGGTGGCTGTGTACCCTTACCCTCAACACAACTTCAGAGTGAGCTTAACCATGCCAATGATACCTCATGAATGGCAGGCTTGTCTGTCAAATGGAGTGTGAGCTTACAAGCTGCTTGCACTCAAGGTTAGGAAAGTGTGTGAAGATCATATGCAGTGTCACTGGATTTATGCAATTCTGCAGCTGCTGCTTTTTCGCATAAATATACATTTGCCACATAATCTATCATCTGCTGGATAATGTGCAGATTTTAACTGGTCATCTTTCAGTTGTTTATTTCATTATTTGGATGTTAAACTGGTCCTAATGATGTGAAATATTTGCCCTGGCAGTGTTACCATGAGTAAAAATCACAAGAAATTATAAAATATTCAATTAATACTACCAGAAAATGCCCTTAATTATGCTGCATAATTTGCATTTTCTTGCTGCATAATTTAATCAACTGTTCTGCATAATTTCATGCTTTCCTGCCGCATAAATTAATGGCCCTGTTCATATGCTAGCGTGTGTCGTCATCTGCCTCAAACCCTGAGTGAACCCCGATCATTACAGGACTATGGGGCATATTATCAAGGGGGTTTATCTCCGCTTTTTTGGCTTTAAAAGCCAAGAAAGCGGAAATAAAATTATCTCCCTATTACCTAGCTGTCGCTAACACTAGTTAGCGGCAGCTAGTAGGAGATAGCGACCATCTTGGGCCCCACTTTGCATGTCAGTGATATTTATCACTAATGACATGCAAAGTGGGCGTGCCAAGATGTTAGCGACTGGAAACAGTCTCTAACATCGCTATCGCTATCTCCTATTACCAACTTATGGAGATATTCGCTCTAAGCGCGAATATCTCCAAAAGCTAACACCTGCCCCTGAGCAGTTCTTAGCCATGTTATCCAATAGGAAGTGGATAACATGGCTAAGAGCATTAGCTCGGTAATGCATGAATATCGCTGACTTTTCAGCGATATTCATGCATTGCGGACGATTTTTATCACATTTGAGATAAACCTTGGTAATACCAAGGTTTATCTGCGATAAAAATCGCCGCAGCTCAGTGGTAAATTTTTGTCTCTAACCAAGCAATAGCGATAATTATCGCTATTGCTTGGTAATATGCCCCTATATTTCATACCTGCCAACTCACACAATTCCACCGTGTGACACGTTATTGACTCCCATCACAAGGTTTCCGGGTGAGTAGCCGATATCACATGGTGGCAGGAAAAACAGGCTGAAAACCACCACAAATAGTGGTTTTCCGGATCGCTTTAAAAAACACCCAGGACAACGGCATCAGCCTCAGCAACTTTTTTTTTTTTGGAAGTCGGTTCTTGGGGGCGGGGGGGGGGGGAACGTTAAAAAGTCCCTTGTACGTACTTCTCGGCATGAGTCTCATCCCTGCATCTTCAAGGACCCGCCCCTCCTCACACAGTGAGATTGTTCTTCAAGTTGTCTGGTATGATGCGCTCTCTTTCAAATCCCACATTATTTGCTTCAACCCCCAACGGTAAGAGAGCTACATAGCACCTCTGTGAAAGTCATGGAAGTGTAAGAATTTGAAAAGTATCTTTCAAATAATGACATTATCAACCTTCCAAGACTCATGCACCGCTAATAAATGACTGTGACCATAGCCTTTGGAAAACAAGCGCTGTGAGAAGGTAACTGCTTAATGCATTGCACACTTTGTTCTTCCCTCTCTCTGGGGTCCTTGGGTCTGGCTGACAGATATTTGTCTTCCGCCCTGCACTCCATCCTGCTTTCCAGCATCCTCACATTTATTTTCCGGAAGTGAAAGATGCCTCATTTCCTCTGTGATAAATTGTGACGGAGCTGCATTCTAAATACAAGCGGAAGAGAGTTGAATGTTGAACTCGCGGCCCCCAAGTCCCCGAAGAAGACACAACGGGCGCCTTTATCGACAGCCCAGACCTCGCTGACAACCCCATGCCTGAGACAAGCAATTCACGAGCAAGGTTAATTGGCACGCGGCTGCTCACATCTGATTAATGAAGATGCACAAACTAATAACAAGTTTATGGCACTTATTAGAGCATGTTTCCCGTCGATGCCTACACAGCAATGACTTGTTAACCTTTCCTAGATACAAAATGGCCGCTTTGGTCAAAGACATCTTTCTCCCGCGCCCTCGGGAGAAGGGCAGTCAGTGCCGGATCTCACTTAGTGTAAACTGTTAACACATCTCTGTAATTAATTAGTGCAGAACGGAGTCTCACAGCAGAAAATATTTTCTAATTACAATGAATTTTAAATGAGAGGTCACAACGCAGGGACAAGAGTAAAAGGCTGTTTAAGAACTGTATTCCAGCTGCAATAAACATGCAGCAAAAGGGATGCCAACTTTTTTTTTTAGAGATAAACATTGATTGTTTATTTCCCTGTCCACTTGGTTAGAGCCCAACTCAGCAGTTTCCTTAATTCAAGAGATCTTCTTTCAATGCTTTTAATACATAAAAACAATAATGCTAGGCCAACATGGATTTTTACAGAAGAGATGGTTTTATGTTTTTTTTAAGAAAATTTATAAAGCTCCTTTTGGCTAATTATAGCTTCATAGCGCTAACTGAAGAGTGATTTTATATTTTATTATTGTAATTCCTGGCGTGGTTATGCCAATCTGCACAACCACTGGCGTTATGAATAACGTCATTGTAATGCCTATGTCATGGTGTTGCTCTCGTTAGAAAGGTTTATTGTTAACAAGCCTTCGTCAAACATGACGTTTCCCACCCTATTTGTGAACCATAAAAAGATGGAAGTCCTTGGACTATATAGAAGATGTGACATTCTGCCTTTTCATTCAGTATGCTGACTGACCGTGAGCAAGGATAGGTGGTACCCGGTGCGGAAAATTTCTTGTCACCCTGGCTTGACAAAATGTAAAAAATATGTGTTTAAAACACATATCTTTGCCATTTTGTCACCCCCCTCAGCGATGACACCCGGGGCGGCCTGCATCCACTGCACCCCTCTTCCTATGCCGCTGTGTATGTTATCCCCCCCACTTGATTCCACATTTATGAGCCCACTGAAGGCGTTGCAGACGTCTGTTTTGTTCACCACTGAGAAATTAAGGCGAAATAAGGCAAACGTAGTTGCATGACATGTCGGTTGCATTGTAGCCTTCTGTGTGTCACATTTATTCCATTCACTCACAACTGTAAACAAATCCATAATAACAGACTAGGATCAGAATCAGACAGTCTCTGCTGATTGCCCTAAACCCATGAATCTGCCCACATTCAATGGAATTAGCAATAGATGTTCATTATATTTGTATTATAGCACTTTCCAGAGTAAAATGTACAAAGCACAATTAAACTAATGTATTTTAACCTTAATGATCTCTTTAATGAGGACTTTTGAAAGAGAAGAACAATAGGCATGTGTTGGTTGTGTCAGCCTCTTGAGTGGCTGCAGCAGCACACTCGTGCAATAGATCTAACGACCCTTAATCTCAAGAGTGACTTGTTCATACACAACAAGGGAGTTATTATTTAGTCCAGGATCACCAATAGATTGTTGGAAACTTACATATTTGATGGCATCCTAAAATCCAAGCATCCCAGAAGCAGTGTTGGTGGTTCAATTTTCCGGAAATTCCTTCAGAAGTGCTTACAAATTCAAGAATTCACTAATAAGAGGCCCAGTGATTGATTGTTGGTTGGGTACTCACTGCTTATTCTGCCTTCTGGATTTCCAGCAGGGACCGAGTTTGCTGGGGGAGGCGACTCCTTTAGCAGTGAGATTCTCCCAATAGATGCAAGCTAACTGTAGTAAGTACAAACGAGATCCAACAGGTAAGTACTTGTAGAAATCAGCTTTAATGCAGCACAGAGCAAGTAGGACCATCCCCCATCTGACCAGATCTCCAGCCTAAGAAGAGAGCTGAGCACTGTACAACACTAAACATTAACTTTTGATGTATGCTAGTCATGGTTTGCCTTTCTCCTAGCTATAGAGGACCACGTGCCAAGGACTCTGCATGGACATCACTTCTGATAAACATTCTACAGATGATGGTTTATGATTCAGACTTAGTTTTCCAAACCGTGGCATCTTGATGCTTCCTCTTTTCCCTACTGTATTAGACATGTTTTTTTTCAAGATTGCCTCGCAGTACTTATCTTCTTAGTTCTGATCCGGCCTAACAGCAATGGGCGAGGACAGCAGTCAGTTCTGACAAGTTTGAGCATCTCAGCTCCCTAGAGAAACCTTTCACTATTACCTTATAATACCAGATCCATTATTCATTGTGGTGGTTTGCTTCCCACAATGTTATCTGCTGTCTTTTTTTATTATCAGGTGAAATTGTGTCTATAAATTCTCTGCCTGTGTCTTATCTGTAGCTCATCATCAAGAGTGGCAAATGAACCTTATCTTTTCCATTTGATGAGATTGGAACTCAGAAGGGAAGAATAAGAAGAAGAAGAGGGAGGGAGAAGGAGTAAGACAGACAAAGATGGAAGGAGGTAAAGAAAGAAGTATAGTGACGAGAGAGAGCACACAAGCTAAAAGAAATAGATAGAGATCACTGCTCTACAAGCTTTAGTATTTTTAATTTTTTTTACATCGCCTGAAGCATAGCCTCTATGAACGAATTTTAAGAATTAACAATTCGTAAACATTAAAAGTTGAGATCAATCCGGTGTACATAGAAGTTAAAGAAACATGTTTGTTCTTATTATTAATCATAAAAGTAATATTATCAGTTTTAATAATAAAAAATACATAATAATAGCATTAATAATATTAGTAATATTAAGAATTAAAATAAAAATATCCCAGTTTTTGTTAACAAATTAACTCAAATCTTTTCAAAAGGATCATGGCGCCCAGTGATTTGCTTTTATTAATAAAGACTGTTCTGACTTCTAGTTTGCATGTGTTTCAAGTTTCATGAGGTAAGTCAATTCCAATCTAGTGGTGTCTTTTTTCTGGTAAACTCTAGTTGGTTTCAATATGTTTCACTGTAAATTAGCCTACAGACATCCTCAGACTTTGGTAGTTTTTTGCATAATAATTCCCAAAAAACAGCTATCCTTTTTCACGACTGCTTGCACAACCAGAGTTGGTGTTTGTGGGTGCAATAACACCCCAAGTGCCAGACCTCCAATCATTACCAATCGGCAGTCTAATGTGAGGTTAGTGGGAGTAAGCAAACCAGAGTGTACATCAGAACAAGCACTAGGGCTGTAGTATTCATAGGTGCAGCGGCACTAAGGATCAGAGCTCCTAGGGGCCACTGAACCTTGATTGAGTCGGGGAGGATATCTCCTTCCTTGAACTAGGGCCCATGATACACTGGTTATGCCACGGCAAGCACTGCATAAAAACAGACATCACTGACACCACTACCGCTTCTGCTGCATTTCAAACCACTGCTGCCTTATGGTATCACCCGTTGGCTCAACGCTGGTCCATTGTTGCAAAGATAAATTGGATACATATCATCTTGAATTAAAAAATGCATTGTCTTTGATGTTAATTGCAAACATGACTAAAACATCCAATACATGTATGCCCTGATTCCAATTTGTCAGAATTCAGGTGTTTTTTCATCACATCATATATATATTGCTACACTGTGGTACATTATTTACCAGGTGTGATATATATATATATATATATATATATATATATATATATATATATATATATATATATATATATATATATATATATATAATAACACCTATTTCTGGGGAGTAATATCTAAATGTTCATGGCTATCACACTAAAATCTACATGGTTCTGTAAATGTTTTGCACTTTTCCCCATTACATTTCACCATGTTTGACCTGCCGAAATTTAATGAAGATCAAGATATTTAGCACACCCAGTAATTACCGGAAAATATAAATAACACCCGACCCATGACCAAAAAAGGGTTTACACAGACGTCAAAAAACACGAACTCACCGGTAATCAGGGCCTATGTTATATCATATATACCTTATTAATGTAAACACAAAAGAGGGATGCTGTTCCAATTGGGGGTAGGGAAGGCGCACAAGGGTGGATCCAGGGAACTGAACACAAGGCCCCAGGGAGGGAATCCCAACAATCAGATCTGAATGCCCTCACACGCCCAGGAGGGGTTCATCATGGATCGCTCCTCGTCGAGCCGGCGCAGCAATGCTTGACGGTCCCCTCAATAGCGGAGACCTTTTGATCTGCCATATAGTGACTGGAAGTGAGAGGGAATGGGTGTAGGGTGGTGCTCAAGTGAATCAATAGAGTTGAAGGGATACAAAGGAAGGATTTAATCTGGTGGTCCCCTTCAAGCAATAAAAACAGTGGGGCTTTCTGTTGTAATCCTTACTAATATAATAAAGAGAGAGCCCAAACCTTTGAGGCGGGTAATCTCAGGAACCACAGCACCAATCACAACACCCAATACAGCGTTGGAAAGGGCAGTTGCAGCAGAAGGACATAGGCTATGCAGACGCCCACCATATACATTTAAAAGGTAAAGGAACCGTGCCAGCAAAGTAGTCCTTTGTGAGCGTGTCTGCGTTGTGTTGTGGGCGTGACAAACGCTGGGGGCGTGTGGTATGTTACGCCCTTCATGCCATGTCTAAAATTGTGTGCTAATCCCACCCTACTCCCTTTAAATGCCCCTGCACCCCATAATCATAACCCACCCTTACTCCTTAAAATAGCCCAACACCCTTAAACACTAACCCATCTTAACCCTATAAATATACCCTGTACCCCAAAACCCAAACCTATCCCTGAACCCTAAAAATACCCGTGCACCACAAAACCCAAACCTAGCCCTGAACCCTATAAATACCCCTGTACCTCAAACCCCAAACCTACCCCTGAACCCTAAAAATACCCCTGTACCCCAAAACCCAAACCTAGCCCTGAACCCTAAAAATGCCACTGTACCCAAAACCCAAACCTACCCCTGAACCCTAAAATACCCCTGTACCCCAAAACCCAAACCTAGCCCTGAACCCTTAAAATACCCCTGTACCCCAAAACCAAAACCAACCCCTGAACCCTAAAAATACCCCTGTACCCCAAAAACCAAACCTAGCCCTGAAACCTAAAAATAACCCTGTACCCCAAAACCCAAACCTACCCCTTAACCCTAAAATACCCCTGTACCCTAAAACCCAAACCTAGCCCTGAACCCTAAAAATACCCCTGTACCCCAAAACCCAAACCTAGCCCTGAACCCTAAAAATACCCCTGTACCCCAAAACCCAAACCTAGCCGTGAACCCTTAAAATACCCCTGTATCCCAAAACCCAAACCTACCTCTGAACCCTAAAAATACCCCTAAACCCCAAACCCAAACCTAGTCCTGAACCCTAAAAATACCCCTGTACCCCAAAACCCATACCTCTCCGTAAACCCTAAAACTACCCCTGTACCCCATAACCCAAAACTATATCTGAACCCTTAAAATACCCAAACACCCCAAAACATATACCTCAGTACCCCAAAACATATACCCATGCCTACCTTATTCAAACATTTTTAAAAAACATGCTTTTACCATTCATTCATTTACAACGAATTTCGTTGTAAATGTATGTGTGGTAAAAGCATATAAAATGTAATGCCATGCATTATAATGGCATTGCGGAGTCATGGTACTTTCGTAATGAAAGTATGCGGAGTGATGATATGAGGAAAGAAAGTTGTGGAATAATGGGTGTTTACCCTCCCCCAGTAAGTACATTGGTGGCACGGCAGCCCACATCTCCAGCAACATACTCATATTTTTTCACCACCCATTTAAAAAATGCACAGGTCTCTCTCATTGATGGCCAGCACCAACATACACTTTTAGACACACCTCCCGCCACAAGTTCTAGAATTGCGAACTTTAGAGCTGGGGAGCTACGTTCGAATCTCGGCATCAGCTCAACATCCTGTGATCCCAGGCAATTCGTTTTGTATCCCCGTGCCTACCACAAATGAATGTGTTCTTCTGTAATGTAAATTGTGCTCATGCCATGTTGTCGAGTTCGCGCTATATAATATTGCAAGGAAAAATAAAGTAGGGAAACTCGAGTTCACACACTACTGAACGCGCACTCTTAAGTGCATCAGCAGTGCACTGTGAATCGGAGCATTTCACAGGCCTGTCACAGATAAGAAATGCTATCAAAACGAAATCCTACAAAACAATATACTACTAGTCGGCAGCAATTCATACCAGGACAACGTCGGGACGGGCTGCTAGTAATGTACTAGGATAGCTCAAAAGGTCAACGTGTTTCATCCCTAAATGTCAGGCGGGTCATTGACATTTCTTCAGGACTGGGTAAGTGTACCTACCCTACTCCGGATTTGAAGCAGAAGATACTTGTAGGTAACCAATCTAAAACAGTTCACCTGAACCTTCTGCCGTACAGGAAGGGGGATCCAACCCTTCCGCAGAGATAGGGATACCGCCTAGGGAAGGCATAGGGCTGCACCTTGCTGTGGGAAACCAAGTGAGCGCTGGGATCTACTCTCCTCTGCTGACCAGTAGATAATACATAATGAGCTTACTGGCAGTTTACTAGGATAGCAGTCTGTCTGGCATTTACAAAATAAAATGCATTGCTGCTGCTCTAAAGTAAGCTGCCATGGTTTAATATTAGATACGTGCTATGTACTCTGTGTTTTTTATTTTTTTTATTTTACTGAGTTTTATATAGCGCTAACTTGACCCGAAGGTATAAGGTATCAGTTACATTACATGAGGACATATTCATTATTGTTAGGCGCAGGGAGATACTGGGCCACATGCATCATTGTTGCCGTTTGCAATTTCTTAATTGAGAAAATTAAGGAATCGCAATTAAGAAATCGCAAACGGCTATGCACCAAGAAATCGTTATTTTTTTGGCGATTTCTTACATTTCCTTAATTGCGATTCACAATTTGCGAATCGCAATTAAGGAATCCCTTCCCATTGATTCCTATAGGCCTAGAGGCCCATAGGAATGAATGGGAAGTCATTTTCAATTTGTGATTAGCAATTTGCGAATCGCAAATTGAAAATGCAATTTCAAGGGAGCAGGGGGGGATCCAAAGGACCTCCCCCTGCAGCCCTGAAATATAACTTTAAGTGCATTTTTCACACACACATGCCCCAAGGACATGTGCGTGTAAAATGAAACTTTCAAAAATGCACTTTTGTGCATTTTTGAAAGTTTTCGCAAATTAACATGAAGGTCAACTTCATGGTAATTTACCTCTCCCTATTTGCGTATTCGCAAATTTAAAATGTTCATGCATTGCATTTAAGAAATCTCGAATTGCGATTTCTTAAATCCAATCGCAATTTTAGAAATCGCAACGTGATTGTGATTTCTAAAATTGCGAAAAACATGATGCATCCCAATTTTGTCAATTGCATTCGCAAACGGTCGAAAATTGCGATTCGCACCGTTTGCAAATGCAATTGACAATGATGCATGTGCCCCAAGGTGATTTGCCCAGAATCACCGGATGTCGTACGTCCTTGCAGGGATTTGTACCCGGTTCCCCAGATCTGAGGTTGACCGCCCTAGCCATTAGGCCACATCCTCTTGAATGAGGTGTCTGACAATAGTCTGTACAGTGCAAACAGCTACTTCCCTTGGATACATTTTCTTATGCTACTTACAAGATGATAAGAAAGGGGACTGCGGTACATTCATGCTGTGCTTTGTGGAAACTAGCTACAACAATACTTTTTTATTTCGTTGACAGGTTTTTTTAGTAAATCAGCTCTGCCAGACCTTCTTTTTGACTTCTTGAAATGCCATCTGTTTTTAGAAGTATTGAATACTCGGAATAATAAAATGTAAAAAATGTGATTTGAGGGTTACAAAAAAAATCACCCCGGTGCAACGTCCTTTCAATAATTGGAGAAGTGTCGTGGAAGCCATGTAGAATGGAAATGGACCGCAGATTCTCGGAATTACTGTACCTGCAAGAAGTACGGTATTTCTTAAATGTCAGTTGCCTTAATTGAGTGATCCTTGGTGTGCAGATGCAGTGCTTTGCAATCTTCCAGAAGCTTCCACAATACAGGAGTGGCGCGGATCCATTTAGTAATAGCCTACTACTTTAGCTGATGTAGTGGTAAATTATCGATCCGAAGAAGCTGTCATGATGTTTTGCAACTTTTCACTCAATGCTGCTCAAAGCGCCAACAAATGTTATGGAATCACGTCTCCAGCGAGGAAATCTGTCTGAAGCCAGTTTAAACATCAGTGACCTGGAATAGTTAGAAGTGCCAAGGCTCAGAAATGAATTGGACATTTGAATTTTAATTGTGTTTCATGATTTTATTGTAATTGCATGATAATCTGTGAGTTTAGCTATAAATAAAATCAACTAAACCGGTTAAAAAAAGGGAACAACCGGTTGAAGGCATCATGTAGCAGTGGACGGTATGAAAAATGAAGCAACTCAAACCCAGGTTGGTCAGGAATTTGGAATACTTTCTGACCTATCAACCAATGCCAGTTCTAAAATGGCCGCCGTATACGCGCATAGTATTCTAGGCCAGTGCCTGGTAAAAAGTACAGTATTCCCAGTGCATACGGAGAACACCCAGAGCATGTCAAATGCAAAGATTTTTAATGAGGGTGTTCTTGCACAAATTAAAGAGCTATCTTTGTTTGTTCAACATGCTTCACACTGGTTGGCTTGCTGAGTTTGAGGGACGGGTTACCCCATCACAAACGCGAAGCATATCCCAACAGCCGTATGTCGAGTTCCAATGGATATAGTGGAACTCATAATACGGCGGGTGATATATCTGTCACGTTTGAGATGGAGTAACCCATCAGCCAAACTCATAACCAGGCCCAGTCAGTGCTTCTGGCCTGTTGGCAAAAACACTTTTTTCAAAAAGTTGTTGCAGGACCCGCTACAACCCGTATATTTGGCAAGTGGGAAGCACCTGTATTGGAAAAGGCAGGGCCTCTGCTACACCTGCAGTTTGACAGACTACCCGCGAAAGAATAAATGGTGCCCTAAGGATCACCCACAACTCACCAAACAGACACGTTCGCTTTTCCATTTCCAGCACAAACAAAACAGTTTGGCTAATTTAAAAAAAAGAAACTTTTCCTCCTATTATGAGCTCTTACTGCAGGAAAACATCATAAACAGCTGGGAAAAACAGTAAAGACGAGTGAGCAGGGAGAGGGGTTAAGTGGGAAAAATAAGAGAAGGGGTTCTATAATGTGAAGAAAAAAGAGGAAGGCTGGTGTGATTTTATGGAAATCTCTCACCGGGAAGAGGATGAGGCTTATCTTCCAGACCACTCTTTGTTGGGGATTAGGGAACCTCAGAAAGGGGGAAGACTAGGGTTTTCAGACCATAATTTAATCATGCCTCTTCAAGATGGACTCTGGGAAAGGACAGCACAAAGTTGTGCTCTGAGATCCAATGAAGCGGGCAACCATAAGCAACCAAATAAAGAATTCCACAATACAGCGATCAGAAATAAGACATTATGCTACTTTAATCTAACCTTTTCTAGGGACCTGAGGAGTCCTTGGGTAAGATCACTGCTCCTGACACTAGGCTGTTCTACACAAAGTTCAAGTTTGTTCAAATTCCAAAAGCAACAGAAGTCAAAGTGTAGTGGTGCAGGCTGGAGAGGGTGAGGTCAGTGTATGGTTGCAAGCGGGAGGTTAGCCAGCGTCAGAATAAACAAAGGGAGCATGAGTGGTCAGGCTGTGAAACACAGGATTGTGTGAAGACACAGGAAGACTACCTTGGCCCACCATTCTTTGCATGGAAGACTGGGTAAAGCATAGGGTTGGCATTCTGATTCCATGTAGATTGCAGTTTTGCTGTGGTTAGAATTACATAAGGTGTTCTCAAGGGTTAAGCAATCTTTTCATATCAGCAGCTGGGAGGGAGAGAGAATTTGGTGTTAGCTGTGTTTTCTGATAAGGCATTTCAAAACAACTGAACATTTTCAGAGGTAAGGAAGATTACAAGTAGAGCTTAATTTGTGCTGGTGTTTGCCGGGGCTCGGCACCAAGACATATTTGTAAACACTGGCACGTATATTCAAGAAAGCATCACATGGTAGCACTGTGTGTATATTTTTTGCAGGGTTCATTAGTGGTGCATTTAATTATTTACTATACTGTAAAATAAATGACAAAAAGAGGACTTAAAAAAAAAAATTAAAGTGACATGTCGAAAGCCAGAGTTACAGTGAACCTATAAAGTGCCTTGGGCCCTGGTCTTGATTTTTCCAAATTAAGTACTGACTAAACCCCTCTAGTCTTTATATTTTGTGATAATCTTCAAAAAAATTCTTTAGACAAGGTTCTCAAGCAGGGCCGGACTGGGCACATAAAGCAGCCTTGGCAATTTTGCTGGACTTGCGGCCCCCTCCCCAAGGGTGGTGGGGGATTTTCAAGTATGATGAACTGCTTCTTTTGTTACTGGGGGTCGATATTGCAGCAACGCTTCAAAACTGGCTCCCAGTAACCAAACCGACCCACCCCCAGCTGCAAAACCGGGCCCCACCCTTCCAGCCTTCCGGATAAATGTACGATGCCCGCTACAACCAGTCCTGCCCTGTTCTCAAGTTAGCGTAGTGGTGTTCTGATGCAGTGTTTAGCATGAGTAACTAAGGGCGAGAAAGGGGGGAGCTTGATGCAAGCAGAGGACACAATGTGTCCTTTCCCACTTCTGAGAAACACATCTTCCACAGCGAGAGAACCACCTAAAGCCACAGCTGGAGGCAATTAGTCATGGGAACACTGCTGCATCTGCTTGCAGCACCGACACAGACTAATAGGCGGAGCAGACACACTTTACATCTTCTTCAAAAGTCAAAACAAATAATTGCAAAATCATAAAGGGGAGACGGTGGATCATCATATTTCACTGAGGCAAGATCCGAGTTCATTGAAATATGTACTACTTCAAAGTTCTAGTCTTGGAAAATATGTTTTCCTATGCTTACTATGTGAATATACGTTTGCTTGAAGTTTGGAAATATTTTTACTTATGCATTTAGCTATGTTTCCAGAAAAAGCACAAAATACCGATTTTCTGGGAAAATGCTTTAAATTGAAATTGATTTTCTTCAACCACTTTTGCAGCTTAAATAATGGGAAAGAAACACCCGGTATTAAAAAAATATTTTACACCAGGGCCAAAATGAGGAAAGGGATTTAGGAACTAGGGCAACAAAATAACAAGCACTTTTTATTTATGAAAAAGAAAATCTGTTGCATGAATAACATAACAAAAGAATGCTTGTTGTGCTTTAATTACTCTATCAGCCTAATTCATCAAGCCGAAATGGGCTCGCAAAGGGCCAGATTCTGAGAATCTGGCCCTTTGCGAGCTCTATTTTTGCATTTGGGATTCATCATCCCAAATGCAAAAATCGGTAATAGCGATTTCGCTATTTTGCGATGATTTACATTTAAGGAATCTCAATGTGAGATTCCTTAAATGCAATTCATCATCCATTTTAAAATTGCGAATTCGCAATTTCGGCCCGCTATTTACCGCGAGGTCAAACCTCGTGGTAAATAGCGAAAACTTAGAAAAATGCTTTTAAAAGCATTTTTCTAAGTTGCATGTTGCACACACACATGTCCTTTGGACATGTGTGTGCGCAACACCTGTTCGTATTTACTTTTAAGGGGTGCTACAGGGTGTCCTTTGGACACCCCTGGCACCCTTTAAATCGCTATCTTATTTGCGATTAGCAATTTGCTAATCGCAAATAAGGAATATGTAGGAATTGCTTTTGTTTTTGCGATTCCTACATTAATGCCGTTTTGCGAGTCTGGAATAGTGATTCCTTATGATTCGCTATTTCAAACTCGCAAAACGGCACTATGATGAATCAGGCTGTATCTTTCTAATAGGAACAGAACATCGATTTTGCCTCCGAATTAAATAAGCTACCACACTGTGAAAGAGTAGACAGTTGTATCTTTTTATTCGGTTCCATAAAATGCAAACACAACAAAAACCGCATACTTAGTTTGTTCTATATTTTGTCCAGAATACAAATCTTTATGTAATCTGTACTGAGTGAACCCTGTTGGCTGCATTTCCTATTAGGCAACGGCGGGTACTTTGCAAAAAGAAATTGGTGCATATTTTTTCACTCGAGGAAAGTTTGCAAATTCTGCCCGGAGACTAACTGTGCGCTTGTGATATTGTCAAACTATTTTTGAAACTGCTGGATGGATGCAGAGACCGCAATGTAATTAGAGCTGTCAATCCCTTTAATTTGGAAGGCAAGCACTCCCAGAAGGAAAATGGTTCTGGGCTGATGGGACACGAGATGAGCACATCATGGAAATTTGCATCCAAAATTCACTTTGTTGATGAGACTATTAAAACAAGAGATCTATATTCTAAAAATTATGAACTGATTACTCATCCGTTCTGAATATGTGAATGCGGCATTCGAGTAATCCATGTGTGAATGATGTGTTTTCAACCTGCCCTGTTTTTAGACAGCAATAAAGCCTCAGGAGAATTGTATTGGAGACTCTCAACCACAAATTCACAGTATATGGTAAATGTAAATGTACAGGAATTTATATAGCGCAAATCACCCAGCGGTTTCTAAGCGCTTGCTTAGGGAACCCGTCCTGGTATTCCCCTGTGAGATAACCCCGCAAGGTGAAAGCCAGGCATCCCGCTGCGCGGGGCCGTTGTGGAGATTAAGCAAGCTATTGCCCAGAGTCGCAGAGTGTGAACCCATGAATCGAGTAGGCACCGGAGCGAGAATTATCGAGTCCATGGACATTTTTAGGACTCAAGACCCCGCAGAGCAAGGGAATTGAACCCTGGTCCCGGGCTGACCTCTGCTTCCAGGTCTGTCTGCTCTAACCAGTGAGCCACACTTCTCCGCTTGTGTGGTTTGGTGGATAGCATCATCATTGGGTCTATCACTTAAGTGTCTGTTCTCTAAGTGGTCTACTGTCCTTGACTAGGATTCCCACTGTCTGGGTAGTGACAGTTATGAAGAGAGTTAAAATCATCCACACGAGTGTAACATAAATATACAACGCATACTGTGATTGTGTGGTTGAGGGTCTCTGATACAATTCTCTTGAGGCTTTGGACTATTGACACAAGTGACTCATTCCCTTTTGATTTCAAGATCGATAACTTTGGAAGCTCTGCTTCTCTCTCCCCTTCAACATTTTTTAGTTACACACAATATCCCGATTCATTAAGCAATTGACCGTGCACGTTTCATTAACATGCACCATTGGCTGGGTTTCTTTATGCAAGGACTTTATAAAAGGTGACCTTGAAGTCCTTTTATTCATGCATAGCATTAAAACACAAGGAGCAATATTAGGGAGGAGGTGGTACAATCTCCCTACCTGAATAGTCGCATCTCTATCCACCAGCTACCCAGACATGTTTGCATCACTGGACTCCTACTCGAACACATACCACGCATACACAGAACCAGATCCGGAGGATGGGCCTTGTCTTTCAAATCAACGACCTCCCAGTCCACATCAGATCCTCTTCCTCTCTTCTTGAATTTCAAAAGAAGCTGAAAGCCTGGCTTTTTAATTAACCAACCTAACTTAGGCAGGGCTAGGCACACACACCTGCTCTGCTCCAGAATAGTGCACTTTACAAATACACATAACAGAACCCACAAGCATATATTCATAAAACCCTCTCTGACATCATCACAGCCTTGATCCAATGAGGTACTGCAGGACAAGAAGAAGCCCTTCAGAGCCAAGGCTAAACACTCCCCAAGCACTGAAGAGATGTAGAGGAAGGGTTTGGCAAGTACGTTTTCCAGTGGAGAACAACTATAAGATGATGTGCCAGTGCGCAAAAGCGCAGACAAAGCACAGTTGTTTATAGTACACCCCCAAGATATATAAGCAGAAAAATCACAGCACAGACATGCTTTAAGGCAAGGGCAAAATGGGCATTTCAGTAGGTGTAGCCGTATAATATGTAAAAATATGCTGATGTAAATGCCAATATGCAAGCCCAGTCAGACATTCTAAAAACCTTTCCTCAAGTATGACTGGAAAACTATTCCTGGCTCGGCTTTATATGAGTAACTTAGAAACGATTTTTGAATACTAGCAACTCATTCACTTACAGGCATGCACATTTTTATGACTTTTGATTGCAGATCATTCCTCCAGAACTAGGGCCAAAAGTGCTGTTTCCGCTTTTAAGAGATGCAAATCTTAAGGGAAGTTCTGGCACAAAGACAATATACCCTGTCACTGTCATAGGGTATTCTACAACTGTTTTTGCACAGTGATGGTTTTATGCCAGAGCTCTGAAGCAGAGACTATATTTGCTGGATTTATTTGATCCCATAACAGCTCAATAATTGCAATGTATGTCAATTTTAGTCAGCAACCCCCAATTATTTACTAATCTTAACCCCTTGGCTGCTGGGGTAATTTTCCTGCTGTGCTGGGGGGCGGTGGGCGCGCACAGCGCCCCGGTCCTCATGACGAGCTCAGCTCGTCATGAGCTACAGTTCTCCTGTGCTCATGACAAGCTCACCCGTTTCCTTAGAACGCTCAGCACAGCAGGGGAATTATCCCAGCGTGCGAGCGTTCTAATGGCCATGACGAGCTCAGCTCGTCATCAGCACACGAGCACTGTGGCTGATGACGAGCTGAGCTCGTCATCAGCATGGGAGGGGTTAAACCTTCAGATGTGAGTGATGTGTATTTGTTAAGTTGTGTACAAATAGAGAAAACGGACTTCTAGTGAATAATACTGGGGAGTATGCACAACTGGTACCTATATCTTTCCAGAGAAGTACCTGAATCAAGTAAATGTGCATTAGCAAACCATCACTCCTAATGGGAGTGGCAAAGGTAAGTACAAGGGTGATGCTAAGCAGCCGCTGGGCGGAGGGGGTGGAGGGGATGAGGCTGGATGGAGGGGATTTCGACAGACGATGACAAAGGAAAATTAATTATTTATTCTTGGTGGTCTGTGGAATCCCCCCCAACCCGGCCCCACTGCTCTTACCTGCAGGGCCGCGTCTGATGCTGAGTCTCACTTTCCCTAGTACGTCAGTGGAATCTGTTTGCAAGTACAGTTAGATATGCCCACGACACCATGACAGCAATGACCAAAGATGGTGCTGAGTAACAATTGTGGATATGTACACTACATGGGAATGTGCATCTGCCCACCCCATCACATACTCTTACAATGCAGTTAACTAAGTTGTAGGTCATTATGAAACCACATTTGGAATACAGTAACTTTGCTGCACTTGGCTTCACATATGCTTGAAACAGTCAATGCACCAGAGAGTACCAACCAGTAGCATTCATGGAAAGGGGCGACCATTCGGTCCCCCCGAACGTATGGTGGAGTACCACGATCCCCCCGGGAAGCCATCTTGGGTGGGAGGCGAGCCTCGGCTGGTATGCCCGAAGCGGCGTAGCCGGGGCGCGCCTTTTTCCCGCCCTGGAGTGGGCTGGCCTAGACACTGACGCGGCCGGCCACGCCCTGGAGGCAGGCCGGGGCGGGTTTACGCCCGCCCTGAAGACGGATAAAAGGAGCAACAAGCCAAGAAAGCATCCTCTTGTTCCTGTGCTCTGAAGCTGCACCTCCTCGCTGCACGTGAGCTCGAGACGGAACGAAGAGCCAATTTTGAGCATTGTAATCTTTCTTGTTTGTTTTACAGATACTCGGTTTGGAGAATGCCCAAGAAAGCGGGAAAGCGAATGACTACCGAACAGATGCTGCGTGTTCTTATGAAAGAGGTGACCGACCTAAAGAGGCGAATGGCGGATAAAGATGAGGAAGGGGGACCGAAACGTCCTTTGGCAGGAGCAGCTCCGGGAGGAAAAGGCAAGAGGCCCAGAAGGGGAGCAGCTGGGGGAGACATCCCGGTTCCCTGTACCCCACTCGAGAAACCAACTCCGTCACCGGAAGAGGGGAATCCGATTCCCGTGGTGGTCACCCCCGTGTCCGGGGAGGATATGCCGCCCGATCTGGCAGCACAAGTAGCAGCGTGGTTGGGTAAAGGTAGCAAGGGCGCCACGGCTGACGACGCGCAGGTATTGATGAAGCAACTGCGTGAAACAAGGGAAGCGGCTGCAGCAGTAGAGAAGCCACCTGGAACAGGTCCAGTCGCAGATACAGCTTCCGGTTCAGGTAAGCGGCCATTGCCGATTGCAAGGGATGAGTCTGCACCCTCACGAAGGGAAAAGTTGGGTCAGCATGTCCCTCTGGCTATTAAAGAGAAGATATGGGCAGATGAGTATATAAACATCTTCTCGTTGCTTACCGATCATTATGAGATGGAGCATGTTAAGAGCCAGAAGGAGCTCATGCATCCGAGTGTTTGGCGCGCAAAGATGGCCGCCTTTAAGGTAAATGAAAACATTGGCACTTGGGGCAGAGCATGGGGGATTTTTACATCCATCATGGGTGAACGTAGGCCCGAATTGCTGTCCGAATTGCCGATTTATCAGACACGGATCATGGGGTATTCTGTATCACACGAGGGCAATCAATGGTTTTGTTACGATAATATTTTCAGAAAAGCGAAAGAACATGATAAAAACTTAACTTGGGATTGTTATGATTCTGTGTCTTGGTCCAAAATGGAGGATACTGGTATGTTGAAGTTGCCGTTGGTAGGGAGTAGCGTGGGTGAATCCTCCCGCCAATATGCTGGGACGCCCTTTCGATCAGGTACGAGTTACGACAACCACTCGAGGCCGATCGGCAACGCAGGTAAAAGGGGGATTTGTTGGAACTTTAACAGGGGTAAATGTACGAGGCCCCAGGGGTCTTGCAAATTTAGGCACGAATGTGGTGGGTGTGGGCAAACATCCCATCCTGAGTCCATGTGCAGAGCCAAAACGGGTGATAACGGGGGTAGAGGAGGCGCCAAACAGGTCTGATATAGTCCGAGGGGCGCCTTTACCTACTCCGATTGATACCATGGCAATGATTCCCTGGCTAAGCGAATACCCGGATCACGCTTCCGCTGGGGTGTTGCGGAACGGGTTTTCATATGGTTTCCGCATTCCAGTGGGGGAGTTTCAGGGTATAGCGAAATGTAAAAACCAAATATCGGTATTGCAACATACGTCCGTGGTACAGGAAAAGATCGGGAAAGAGGTTACTCGAGGTCGAGTCGCCGGTCCATTTAATGTGCCACCAGTTGCTAACTTTGTTTGTTCCCCTTTAGGGGTGGTCCCCAAGAAGGACCCGGGTGAGTTTCGGCTGATACATAATCTATCAGCCCCACGTGGTCGTTCCGTAAATGATGCGATAGACCCGGAAGTATGTTCGGTGCGGTACGCATCCTTCGATGAGGCCGTAGCCATATTGAATCGCCTGGGGCCCGGTGCGCTGATGGCAAAATCTGATATCGAGTCAGCGTTCCGGTTGCTCCCGGTACATCCAGACGACCAGCGTCTCCTTGGTTTCATGTTCCAGGGTCACTATTACATGGATCGGTGTATGCCGATGGGGTGCTCTATATCTTGTGCCTATTTTGAAAAGTTCAGTTGTTTCCTGCAATGGGTCTTCACAAAGAAGACGGGGTTTCAACATGTTATGCATTATCTCGATGACTTTTTGTTTCTGGGGGCAGCCGGGGATCCGGCATGTGGACAGGCTTTGACTGAATTTTGTGTCTTGATGAAACAGTTTGGCGTGCCATTGGCACCAGGTAAGACGGTGGGTCCCTCGACTTGCCTCGAGTTTCTGGGGATCGAGCTCGACTCTGAAGAAGGTTGTTTTCGTTTACCAGAAGACAAAGTGTTAAAATTCAGGGCATGCCTGCAAACGTGTATAAATGAGTCTAAGGTTAAGCTACATCAATTACAACAATTGGTGGGACAGTTGAATTTTGCCCTAAGAGTAATACCGATGGCCCGCCCCTTCTCCCGCTCGATCGCTCAAGCCATGGTCGGCCTGAAGGAGGGTCATCATCGCACGAGGCTCTCGGCTGAGGTTCGCCAGGACATGCGCATTTGGTTGGCATTTCTGGCGGAGTTCAATGGTCGAATTGTCTGGAATAAACCGGCGGTGTCCTCCGAAGAGCTGGGGCTGTGGACAGATTCGGCTGGGAGCATTGGTTTTGGTGCCATATTCGGCACACAATGGTCGGCTCAAAAATGGCCGTTATGGTGGCATGAGTGTGGGCTGACCAGTAACATTGCCTTTCTTGAACTTTTTCCCATTCTGGTGGCCCTGAAAACTTGGCCTGAGGGATTCAGAGATCACTCTGTGGTGTTTTGGTCCGATAACATGACCGTGGTTGAGTGTATCAATAGCCAGGCAGCACGATGCAAATGGATGCTGAGATTGCTCAAAGAAATTGTGTTATTGTGTTTACAATTAAACGTGTTATTTAGGGCAAGACATGTGCCGGGGGTAATGAATCAAGCGGCTGATGCGCTTTCTCGTTTTCGTATGCAGGCCTTCTGGGGTTTTCTGCCCACAGCGGACCCGGTGCCGGCACCCTTTCCAGAAGCTCTCTGGTCTCTCGGTGCCCCGAACTACAGAACCTCGTGGGAGAGAGTTTAGCACCCCGGACAAGGAAGGCATATGAAGGGGCGTTCCGAGCCTATTGGGCCTTTTTGGGGACTGCTAGGGGAGAGCTTTGGGGACAGGAAGAGCTAGTAGTAAAATTTCTGCTGTCTTTACATCAGGCAGGCAAATCAGTGGCTACGGCCCAGAGGCATCGGGCCGCCATTTCCTTCATGACAAGGGCTCATGGGATCCAGGACCCGACTGCGTCTTTTGTTGTGCAAAAAGCGCTACGTGGGTGGCAACGCCTTGAGGGTCGCAGAGTAGATGAAAGGCGCCCGATAGGTCTGGATAGGTTGGCCCTGTTATTATCCATACTCCCTGCAACGTGTTCATCCCGGTATGAAACAGTGTTATTCCGAGCCGCTTTTACGCTGGCATTCCATGGGGCTATGCGGGTAAGCGAACTAGTGGCAAGGAACAAGCAGGATGTGATGGGGGGACTGTGCCGAGAGCACGTTCAGGTCAGAGGGGGGACAATGACTGTCTCGTTCGTCAGGTCCAAGACCGATCAGGGTGCGATGGGTGACTGCATAATTATACAAGGGATTCCCGGGTCCTCCATGTGCCCGGTGAGTTGTGTAGAGGAGTATTTAGCACAAAGGGTGGCATCATGGGGGGGGACTTTGTTGAGACACGCTGACGCCACCCCACTGACGAGGTTTCAGTTTCAGCGGGTGCTTGCGATGTCGATTGCCGCTGCGGGCTTGAACCCGGGCGAGTTTGGGACCCATTCCTTTCGGATAGGGGCTGCTACAGAGGCTACAGCCAGGGGTCTGAATGTCGAACAAGTTAAACGTGTGGGGCGTTGGTCCTCCAACTGTTATAAAAGGTATGTGCGGTTGCACATGTTGTGAAGCTGTAATGATGTACTCACGCTTCTTGTTATTGTTTGGTTTCAGTTGCGCAAGCCTACGAGGCGGGGCGGACTATGCAGTCGACCCAACACCGGGCCAGCGGTCAGACATCACCGGCTGTGAAAGAGGAGGTGTGGGTCGTGGGCCACTCATACGTGAGGCGTGCCGCGGACGTATTCAAAGCAGGTGATATGATTCACGTGGCTGGGGAATACTGGTACAGGGTGTCCTTCTACGGAAGGGGCGGACTCTGTATTGACCAGTTTCAATCATTTTTCGAGGGTTTGCTAGGGCGGACGAGGTCACCGCCGTCTATAGTCATAGTACATCTTGGGGGCAATGATTTGGTCACCACTGGTAGATGACTTCTTCTTGAGGCGATGCTTTCCACTGTAAGTTGGTTGGCGAGGAGAGTTCCAGGGTGCACGATTGCATGGTCCCATATGATCCCACGAAAAGTATGGCGGGGGGCTATTTCTGTTTCTGCTCTGAATCATTCAGTAAGAAAAATCAATAACAAAGTGAGTAGATTGTTACGTTCCAATACACTGCATTCGATTTCGCATGGTTGTATTACTGGTGACAGTATGTATTTGGGGGATGGTGTTCACTTGTCCCGGGTGGGGAACGAGTTACTCATAGGAGACTTGATGGCTTGGCTAAAGACTTTAAGACATGACCTTTAGGTAGGAGTTTTGTGGGGGGTCCGGATAGCCGGTCAACTATCCGGCCTGTGGCGGTAAGGTCATGATCGGTGAGCACTAATTGGAAGATCCCTATGAGTGGGCGTCACCCATTACGGATGGGAGCGCTCGAGGGAGGTGGCCATTGGCCCCTCAACAGGGAGGCGGTCCCTTCTAAGGATGGGCCGCCGCAAGGAAAGGAAAGGCGGTCAAGGCCCCTTCCTGGGTAGGAGGGGCTACAGCCCTCTCCTGGGGAATTTCCCGGGGCCAGGACATCTGCGACGGCAGATGTGGTAAGTTGTGTGGGGTTTGGGGAGGGGTCTTCGCTACCTTCTAGATACCTCACACGAGTCCTCGGACGACCTTTAAGTGGCGTCGAGTTTAGTGGGGCCCCCGTCAAGTCAAGGGAAATTGGTAGTTGCACTTGAGGTACACCTCTGTGCGGTCGCCCCTCACAAGTGAGGGGGATATTTCTGGTTTAGGGATCTTGACACCGGTTACGACCTTGCCGTTGGCCCTTAAACGTTAGGATGTACAATTTCAAATTGCAAGTTAATATTTTGTAGGATGTTAGTTCGGCTAGGAGAACCTTTGTATTAGAGAATATGTTAAGGTTAGCCAAACATCGCAATGTGGTAATGAAATTGTACATAATATGAAACTGTTATTTTAATGTTTTAATTTTGTTTCATATTTTAATAAATACGGCCGGGAGGGTCACTCCCTCCCGTCTTCCAAAAGTTCAGAACTGTTTCCGGTTTCCCATCCTTGGGGATTGTGTTGAGAGGGGGTGGCGGGTATCTCAGCCATATGGAAAGGGGCGACCATTCGGTCCCCCCGAACGTATGGTGGAGTACCACGATCCCCCCGGGAAGCCATCTTGGGTGGGAGGCGAGCCTCGGCTGGTATGCCCGAAGCGGCGTAGCCGGGGCGCGCCTTTTTCCCGCCCTGGAGTGGGCTGGCCTAGACACTGACGCGGCCGGCCACGCCCTGGAGGCAGGCCGGGGCGGGTTTACGCCCGCCCTGAAGACGGATAAAAGGAGCAACAAGCCAAGAAAGCATCCTCTTGTTCCTGTGCTCTGAAGCTGCACCTCCTCGCTGCACGTGAGCTCGAGACGGAACGAAGAGCCAATTTTGACCCACCCACCAGCCCCTGAGGACAGCAAGTGGTTTTGAATAAAGTTTTGATGTGGTAACTTTAATTTTGTTTGTAGGTTGGGATTATTATCATGATAACTTTGAATATGCAATAAAGAATGGTCGATTTGTGGTATGTTTTGTAAATAAAGTAATCCTGCTCTAGTGTTTGATCAGTAAGCATGCTTTAATAAAGTGGTCGTTGTTACTGTCTTTTAGGTAATTTAGTCATTTAGTTTAGAATTGTCGTATTTATTTTGGTCGGGCGGTAAGGTCATGATCGGTGAGCACTAATTGGAAGATCCCTATGAGTGGGCGTCACCCATTACGGATGGGAGCGCTCGAGGGAGGTGGCCATTGGCCCCTCAACGGGGAGGCGGTCCCTTCTAAGGATGGGCCGCCGCAAGGAAAGGAAAGGCGGTCAAGGCCCCTTCCTGGGTAGGAGGGGCTACAGCCCTCTCCTGGGGAATTTCCCGGGGCCAGGACATCTGCGACGGCAGATGTGGTAAGTTGTGTGGGGTTTGGGGAGGGGTCTACGCTACCTTCTAGATACCTCACACGAGTCCTCGGACGACCTTTAAGTGGCGTCGAGTTTAGTGGGGCCCCCGTCAAGTCAAGGGAAATTGGTAGTTGCACTTGAGGTACACCTCTGTGCGGTCGCCCCTCACAAGTGAGGGGCATATTTCTGGTTTAGGGATCTTGACACCGGTTACGACCTTGCCGTTGGCCCTTAAACGTTAGGATGTACAATTTCAAATTGCAAGTTAATATTTTGTAGGATGTTAGTTCGGCTAGGAGAACCTTTGTATTAGAGAATATGTTAAGGTTAGCCAAACATCGTAATGTGGTAATGAAATTGTACATAATATGAAACTGTTATTTTAATGTTTTAATTTTGTTTCATATTTTAATAAATACGGCCGGGAGGGTCACTCCCTCCCGTCTTCCAAAAGTTCAGAACTGTTTCCGGTTTCCCATCCTTGGGGATTAGGTTGAGAGGGGGTGGCGGGTATCTCAGCCATACACAATAACAACGTCCGGTGCTATCTGCATCCGGTCTTCCCATTCCACTGTAGTAGAGCATGAACAGTTGTGCTGGGTGAGTCTGGAGCCCTGCTCCTGTTTTTATGAGATAGCAGTGTCTAAAGCACTTACACATACCTCGGAATTTTACTACATAAATGCATCAACTGCAGACAGAAGGGCTTGGAAACAGAGAGAGACAATCCCCGCTCACTGTTTCCGACTTGTGCTGTCTGCCTTTCATGGATTAAGTCGAGGGCTGGACTGGACATAGCGGGCACCAGGCATTTCCCCGGTGGGCCGGAAGGGTGGGGGGCAGTTTTGGACCAGTGGGGGCCCTTTTGTTACTGGACGCCGGTTTTACAGTGCTGCAAAATTGACCCCTTGTAACAGAAGCATAGTAGCAGTGTTTGTGTTCCTGCCAACCCTCCCCAACCCGCCAGTCAGAAGTAATTGCCAGGGCTGGTTTGCCATCCCAGTCTGGCCCTCATTTAGTCCCAGAATTTCAGAGTAACACATTTGCATTCTGGACGGTGCAAACATAGTGGTAGGCTTGGCCCAGTCAAAGCTAGTGCCACGAGCTATTTAAACAGAAACATCACAGCACAGAGATGTTTTAAGGCAATGGCATATTGAGCAATTGCCCAGGGTCCCATTTTCCAAGGGGACACTGAGTAAGTTAATTTTCTACCTTACTCACATCTAATTATTTCTCCATCTCTCCCTTTAACATTGTATTCAATCCTGTTTGACATCAGGGTGCAAGAATTATAAGAAAACGGACCATAAAATACAGTCGCTCAAAAGGAGGTTTCCAAAGTATGTCTTGCCCAGGGCACCCCCATATCCTTAAAGTTACACTGTCACAGCATGTAATAACTTATATATAGACAAGAAGAGCATTCTGACAAAAATATTACCTTAGTAACAAAAATTCAAATTCTGGTCCCAGACTCTAAAATGTATGATTTTTAAACACATACAGCCTTAACAAATCTTGAAATGCCTGTATTGTTAGTTATTTGTAACAGGGATGAGGGGTCATACATGAACACCACATTTATAGCACTATAACAGACATCATAAGAGACTGTCTACATCAATTTCATTCATGTTACAGCAAGGACACCATACATACTTTAATGTAGATATGAAAATGTATTAGGGCTCATTTGACAATCATTTGATTTTGTCAGGATGAACAGATAGTTAAGTAACAACACTACTACTACCACTATTAATATTAATAGTATTTATAATAATACAATTATTATAATAAAGTAATAAGTATTAGTGCTAGTTATAATAGTAACACAGTAATACTACTAATTATCTTTAACCCCTTGCCTTATTATGACGGATCCACAACGTGAGCCACGGGCGGCGTGTGCTCATGACGGCGTGGTTCCGTCATGCTGCTTCTGCTCCGCCCACGCGGCATTAATTCCTCGCCTGTGTGGGCGAATTAATGAGCGGGCAGGGCTGTGACGGAAGCACGCCATCATGAGCACACGCCCCCCGTGGCTCATGATGGCGTGGTTCCGTCATGAGCGCCAAAAAGCCGCGCCCGCCCCCTAGCCCCCCAGCGTCGCGTGGAATTCGCGCCGCCAACAAGGGGTTAATTTTATTATTGGTATTTGTAGCAGTAATAATAATAAAAAGCAAATATTAATAATACCAATAAAATGAATCATATTTTCTATTATTATTATTGCATTATTTATACTACAGCTACAATTACAACTATTACTGCTTATTACTTATACTAATAATGCTAATATTAACTCATAATGACAGTGATACTGATTATGAAAGGCTTTCTATTGCAGTTTTACCAAAGCTGCAGTGGTGTAAATAACAGGTATTACTATAAACCCACCTAAGGGTTCATGTTATCAACCTGGTAAAGATGACCCTTCATTTGAATCATACCTGTGACCTTCAAGTTACTTCCATCTCTCAGCCATAAACACATCTTATCTTCTTTTTCACCTGAAATAAACTTTAAATAAAAGCTATTTGCCTTGAGTTTTATCCCTTTACCTAGAAGATTTCAATTTCTCTGAAAAACAAGCTGCATAACCCACATAGAGGGGAGGCATTCTAGTAATATACCCTTCAGGGAGCTAGGGCCCCCTTCACAGGACTTCCAGCTCCTGCCACTTTCTGCTCATCAAGGACACTATCCAATCATACAAAGAAGGATTACATTAAAAGGCAGGAGACACCCTGATTGCCATCTGTAAGATTACAGGGCGGTAGCTAATGTCTAATGACATTGGACTTTGGCAGCAACTGGAGTGAAGCCACCGGCAGAGGCATGATTAGGGATGCACAGGCAGGTAACAAGGGGGTGGCTGCACTGTGGTCAGCACACAAGCACAGAAGACACGTGTTCCAAGGGCAAAGGAGTAACCCATTACAGTGATCCAATCTAGAAATTACTAGACCATAAATCGACATTTCAAGCACAAGGGCAGCTGAAGTGGAATGATGTGATGTGTTAAAAGACTCCTTGAAAGTAGGATTCATGAATGATAATCCTGTATATATTCAGGCATTCATCTGTCACTACTGCACTCAAGAAACACTCTTAGATAGCATGCATCATTTGTCCATGACCCCTCTGCTTGGGGGGTTTGAGTTTATTTACAAGTGTTATAGGCAGAGGAAAAAACTTGTTTTGCACAGGAAATAACAACATAACAAAAATGAATAACAAGCAGAGGACCAAAGAAGAAAAAGAGATGCAAATCAAATATCAAACAAAACGTGAAAATATTAACCGGAGAATTGACTATGAATAACAATTTACACATGATAAACATGTGAACATCACCATTGTGAAAAAAATCTACTCCACCCCTGGGAGTAACATTTGAAGGGCGTGCCATAAATAGCTTCAGAAAATGTCAGTCTTAAAGTTCTCAGCCTTTATACAGGAGGACCCTGAAATACTTATGTGGATTATTTTTATTGATCCTTTCTCCACTTTTGACAAGGTATCATCCATTGATTGCTTGGTTTTCTACCGCAGACATCACCTTTGGAGGTTAGTACACACGTGCGGGCACGTTTGACAAGCATCACCACTGTTCTGGTGCATGCTGGCTTCGCAAAAACTGGTTGTGAAGTGATATGCAACTAGCTTGCCCCTGGCCTGCATAGCTGTGAGCCCGGAGACTGTCAGAGAAGCGGTGACTTTACCCGGTGATTGAGCTGCAAGGATTGCAGGAGTCGGATCAGGGACTGAGCCGGAAGCCCTGGCCTGACGGTATTAGTGACACTTAATGAATTTTGACTGAGGTAGGGTGCATTGAGGACTGGCAGCAGAACGACCTTTGGCATGGACTCATTTATGAGTGCACAGCTATGGTGAACCACTTGGTGATGGGAAACACCTTTACAACGCAACTTTTACAACGCACTACCATTACAACAAAACCTTTACAATGCAACATCCATTACATTGCATACCATTACAACGCAACCATTACAACGCATGACACTACAACGCATACCACTACAACGCATGTCATTGCAATGCAGTCATTACAACGCATACCATTACAACGCATACCATCACAACGCATAGTACCCTTATACTATCCAACACTTACCCTACTGTTGCACCCCCTGGAATGAGAATAGTAATTTTTACCCCTACACTATCCAACACTTATCCTACTGTTGCACCCCTCTGGAGTTAGAAAAGTAATTTTTACCCCATACACTATCCAATACTTACCATACATGCAATGTAATGGTATGCGTTGTAATGGCATGCGTTGTAAAGGTAGTATGCGTTGTAATGGAATGTGTTGTAAAGGTAGTTTTTAAAAAATTGTTGTAATGGCATGCGTTGTAATGGAATGCATTGTAATGGATGCTGCATTGTAAAAAATGCGTTGTAAAGGTATGCGTTGTAAAAGTATGCGTTGTAATGTCATACATCCCTTGGTGATGATTGCTGGAGGTTGTGACGGAAATAGACAGCATCTGGCACAGAAATGTATATTACTTTTAGTCGGTCATCATAAGCTCGTAGTCAAGTTTAAAAAGGTGAAAACCAGCTTGTGGTAAACATAAAATGTGTGGAAATTGAATGAAGATATGTATATATAATTAGAAAATAGATAGCCAGACATGCAGGTAGGCAGTGAGATAGGCAGGCAGGCAGGCAGGCAGGCAGGCAGGCAGGCAGACAGACAGACAGACAGACAGACAGACAGACAGACAGACAGACAGACAGACAGATAGATAGATAGATAGATAGATAGACAGACAGACAGACAGACAGACAGACAGACAGACAGACAGACAGACAGACAGACAGACAGACAGACAGACAGACAGATAGATAGATAGATAGATAGATAGATAGATAGATAGATAGATAGATAGATAGATAGATAGATAGATAGATAGATAGATAGATAGATAGATAGATAACAGATGCTGAATAAAGGGCGAGGCACTCCATTGGCTATTTTCCCTTGTGACTGATGTGATTGTCTGTGTTTTCCTGAATGTTGATTTTTTGTCTTTTTGTAGAATTACTTGTCTGAAAGTCCACCCAAAAAGCAGCAGTGCGGTGCTTTAAACCAAACATAAATTATAAATCTATTCTAAAGGACTGGTATAATAAAGAGTGATTACATAAGCAACAGCCTTCTGCTTATGGCCTGCACTGCTGAGCCAAGCTACAAACAATTGCACAAGAGCTAAATAAAGCACTCAGATCATTAATCATTAATCAGTTAAGCATTTCTACTGCGGTCCTTAACTTATACCTGGCACAAACCTGACAATCATATGGTTTTACATCTCTTTTGACCCTCCCCAAAGTATTGACCACAGAAGCCCCTTTTAGTTCTGGCTGTCATAGAGCTTTATTCCTGCCAAATCTATTGTTGCTGACAGAGAGCAGGCATACAAAAGCATCCAAGAAATAAGAACAGAATGTAGCTTAGTTTTTGGGTTCTCTTTGTCTGTTCCATAATGGCTCTCTGATTGGTGGGATTTGACGCTGCACTTGCTATGCCTTCACCTGCGGTGCTGTGCTTCTTGATTCAGGACAATGACAGCAGTTATTTGCAGCTTTTCTAGGAAGCAGAATTTTCCTTTACAAAATGTAACCCTCAATCAAACGTGCAGTGATCTTTTATTCCATCAGAGTTTTTTGTCGAACAGTTTATTTTAAACTGAACCACGATCTGTTCCAGTGTTTTGCTGACCTTTTCAATCATAAGAGTACAGTGTACACTCAAGCCATGCTGTGTATATGTCACATCCTTCTCAAATTTCTGTGAATTCGGTATGTTGTACTGTTCATACTATATAGATCATGGAATAGTATCATATCTGTATATCTACTCATCAAAAATGCGCTTTGATGCCTCGTTAGGGGTAGAAAGCGCTGTATAAATGCAATTACAATACAATATGACCATAGATGCAATACTGGAGTATACTTTCATCTTCTCGTATAAAACTACAATACAAATGAACAGCGCCACCCGCACCTAGGAGCGTGGCGCTCTTAGTGGGACCAGGGGGCGGGAGCCGGCAGAGACAGCCTTGAGGTAAGAGGATAGGGGAGGGAGACACGTCATCAGAGGAGGTAGGGTCGACCTTCCCTCCCCCGAGGGTACAAAAGCCTCGGGGGAGGCGGAACTAACCCTCTTTGTCCTCTTCCAACAGCTCCGGCGGCAGCAGACCAGCGAGGAATTACAGCGCTAGCTGGGTGTTGCACACGGAGGAAAGGAGAGGGCCTCAAAGCGTAGTTATTTAGGGTAAGTGTTAGGTGATGCCTGGGTGGCCGATTGCTCTTACGTCCCCAGTTATTTGAGTTATGTAATGTAATGTTGTTGGTCACAAAGGAGCAAGCTGTAATTTGTCGTATGATGGCAAGTTTAATAGCCTAAATGATCTTCTCTCTTCTTTCGTCGAGGAAAAGCGCAGCTGAAAAGATGCAGCCGTGGAGAATTTCCAGGCCCGAAGAAGGAGCCTAGCCCGGGAAAGTAAGCAGCGAATGTTGAGCGCAATGGCAGAAGCCTCGTGGTCAGTGCCCTCGGGGCATGTATTGGTAAGCGGCCATTTCCGGCCTGATCTGAAACGCACGCGCCCAGCATCGATTAGTAAGGGGCTAGCTGGTTGGGTCGCAAGAGGCAGAGCTCGAAAAGCAGAGTGACAGTTAAAACGCACGCAATTATTTAATTTGGAAATCTGCTGCAAACAATTGATAACGGAGGTCAAATGTGAGAGTACATTTGTTTTAGACTGTGTAATTGGTTACAAAGAAGCTGCAATTTAAAATAACCTATTGAGTTAATACACCGCATTTATACGACCGTGCGGATGCTTGTATGTTTTATTTAGTACACTGCATATGCACCCCTATCACTGAATTTCGTCCTTTATCGTGCCGCCTCATTTTCCTTTTGAAATGTAACTTTGAAATACGACTGTGCCAGGGCACGCACAGCAGCTTTCTGGGTGGGCTAGCTGATTTGAGCGGTTAGTGCTACAGTCATTTTCTGCGTTGAAGCACATTGTTAATGGCGCTAACCTGGAAGAAATCCACTGTGGGGGTCACAATGGCGGAAGCCTCGTGGTCAGTGCCCTCGGGGCATGTATTGGTAAGCGGCCATTTCCGGCCAGGTCTGAAACGCACGCGCCCAGCATCGATTAGTAAGGGGCTAGCTGGTTGGGTTGCAAGAGGCAGAGCTCGCAAAGCAGAGATTTGAGCGGTTAGTGCTACAGTCATTTTCTGCGTTGAAGCACATCGTTAATGGCGCTAACCTGGAAGAAATCCACTGTGGGGGTCGCAATGGCGGAAGCCTCGTGGTCAGTGCCCTCGGGGCATGTATTGGTAAGCGGCCATTTCCGGCCAGGTCTGAAACGCACGCGCCCAGCATCGATTAGTAAGGGGCTAGCTGGTTGGGTTGCAAGAGGCAGAGCTCGCAAAGCAGAGATTTGAGCGGTTAGTGCTACAGTCATTTTCTGCGTTGAAGCACATCGTTAATGGCGCTAACCTGGAAGAAATCCACTGTGGGGGTCACAATGGCGGAAGCCTCGTGGTCAGTGCCCTCGGGGCATGTATTGGTAAGCGGCCATTTCCGGCCAGGTCTGAAACGCACGCGCCCAGCATCGATTAGTAAGGGGCTAGCTGGTTGGGTTGCAAGAGGCAGAGCTCTATAATCATTCGAGGGGGTATACCCCGGTATGGTTGTCACAAGTGGTGGCAGATTTGATTTACCTGCGGCTCTGTTGACCGGAGGGCGGTCAACTTAAGGAGAGCAGGCTATCTTGGTTGGGGCCTGATGGCGCAGCCCGAAGGTAAAGAAGAAGGCCCCTTGGAAAGCGGGTTGCAAATATAATGACAATTTATAACTTTGAGATTTATAATGAATCCTGTGATGTGGATAAGCGAAGTATTTAAAGATCTAAAGATCTACCTTAATCAAGATGAATAAAGCATTAAAGAAATGACACTGCTTAAAGATTTAATAAAAGACTACGCGGTGAACGACAACAATCTGCTTCATGTCTTGTATGTGTGAAAGGGGGGGGGGGGGCGACTTGCACCCAGTAGGCACACTATAATGAAAAATAAAGTTCTGTGAATTTGTAAAAAATATTTGACAAATTGAAAACACCTATCACTCTAACTGCCTTTATTCCACTGTCCTTAAATATAGAAATAACTGTGCAGTTCTACAGCAAGAGGAAATATTGATACTTTACAAATTATTTTCTCTCCTATGTGGTATTATTTCTAATTTGAGAGTTCTAAAAATCAGAAAGGGGGATAACACAGCAGTGCCGCATGTTTTCCACATTCCAAGATGCAAAATTGAAAATAGGATGGGTTTCATTACCCAAATATTTGTAAATTTTAACAGGCACCAAATTGTGTAGGGATAAACCCTGGCTCTGTGTAAAAACTATACACAACTTTTAAACCCTATCCGTCCCCAAAACCTTTACAAAGCCCTTCACTGTCATGGTTACCAAGTAGAACATCTGATGAGTGATAAATTCCTGGATTTTATCCAACAATAGTTAGGTTGAGAATGTTCATCAATTGCTACCAATGGTACAAGTAAAATTGTAAGTTCTAGAATGTAACTTGCTGTGGCTAAAAAGCCTAAATATTAAGTGTGACGTTTCATAAGCTAACAGCTATGCAGTGGACAAAGTAGTGCATGAAACAATTGACTGCCCAGATTCAGTCAAGCTGCCTTGGAGCTACATGAATAACACTTTAAACATTGTTAGACATAATTATTTTTTATTAATGACACACCATTGCATGGGTGTCTCTCGCACTACCATATCTGTAGATACTGCATCAACTGGAGGCTGGTTTAATAAGGAACCATGATTGCACCAAATTGGCATAGTCAAAAAGGGACAATGGTGACCCTAATTAATACTAACAGTGCTGTCAGATATATTTAGCAAAAACTGCTTCCCTCCTGAACCCAAGTGGGCATCAGTCCTGACAACACATTTAAAGCAGCTGTTGGAAAGGGGTGTTATTAGTAGGGGTAAGTATCCAGGTACCACTAGCAATAAGGCCACCAACGCAATATAAGGTCCGGACAAGGTTTCAATACATTAGCCCATAGCTCAACCATTGGTAGTTGGCTGCGAGCAGGCAGGCTTAACTCAGGAAACAGGTATGTAAAGCATTTAGGGCCATATGTATCAAGCAAATTAGCATTCGCAAAGGCCGAAATTCGCAAACATATGAAACATTTTGGCAGCAAAATAAGGAATCGCAAAATTTGCCATTGCTTATTTTGCAATTGCACTTAAGGAATCGCAAATTGTGCTATTCCTTAAATGCAATGTATCAAAGGAAAATTAATTCAAAAATTCCCATAAGGATTCGCAAATTACCACCAACTTCTAGTTGGTGGTAAGTTGCGAATTCTTTTAAAAAAGCAATTTATTTAAAATCCAAAGGTGCCATATGACGCTCATACATGCCCTTAGGGCATGTATGTGCGCCATATGCCCACACATGTCATTTTCAGGGGTGTAGCAGGCTGTTCTCGTGACACCCCTGCACCCTTTAAAATATTCCTAAATTGCGATTAGCAAATTGCTAATCGCAAATTTCCCCTTCATTCCTATGGGCCTCCTGGCCCATAGAAATGAATGGGAAATTTGCAATTAGCAATTTGCTAATCGCAATTTAGGAATGTTAAGGGTTCGCTAAAAAGAAGCGATTTCTTACATACATACCATTTTGTGATTTCTAAATAGCGATTCCTTAAAAATCGCTATTTAGAAATCGCAAATGGTCATGATGATACATATGGCCCTTAGTAACAGCAATACATTAAATAAGTAAGATACAAAACACAATAAGAATCCCACACCGGTTAAAAAAAGAAAGAAATATTTTTATCTTTAAAATGACCCCAAAACGAAATAAAATCCACTAGAGAGAAGCGGAGATATCAATTTTTAAATAATAACCACTTTCTAGTGCTCAAAAACATAACGCGCCAACTGGGGAAATCTGGTCCTGCTTGACGGTGACAAAGTCAAAGTTTGAGTACGACCCCAAAATTTTACGTTCACACTTACAAACTTTTCTGGAGAATTTTCTCTCGACAGCGAGCAAGGCACTTCGTCAGGTCAGATTCACAGCGAATTTGCCGGCTTTGTTCCCGGACATCTTGAACTCCAGAGCTTTCAGCAGGACAAACCTGAAATCCAGGCTGAATCGCTGTTGCAGCTTTACTCTCGACATAGGGTCGGTCCACTTATGAAGCTTTCTCCAAAAGTTGTTCCAAACTTCTCCAAAATGCTGGAACTTCTTCATGAAGTTCCTCTTGAAGGTTCAAAGTGTCTAAAACACAAATCTAAGGGTCTAGAAGCTCTGAGATGGTCCTTGGAAATTTGGAACTACATTTCCCACAATGCACCTGGACAAATCCTTAAAAGTCCACTGGACACACTCCAGGCTGGGGACTTCATGAGGGAGATGGTGCAGGGAAGTTCTGTTAACCTGTTGCTTTCAGAGAGTCCATTCCCCAAAACTTTTTAAAGCAAGGCAAAGTCCTCTGGGCTACAGTTCCAAGTGTGCAATAGGAGCGGTCCTTCAGTGAGCAATCCTGTGTGGTACAGACCAGGGTGCCAGCAGGGCAGTCCTTCTTCTTGTTGTAGTTTCAGGCAGGAAATCTGAGTTGCTATGCAGCTTTCACATATTTATTCAATGATCGACAAGCAGGGTGAGCACCCCTGTCCAATGAGGGGCAGGCTGCCACCCGAAAGCATGGCAGCTTCCTCCAAAGTGTGGCATATTCTTGTCCCACAAAGCACTGCGCTCCTTTGGAGTAAGAGTTGGCTAAGCCAACCTACTTGTGTGGCTCATTTCCATTAACACTCCCCCTCCAGACCCAGCAAATTCCATTCCCAGGACTGCCGTTTGGCTGGGGGATACAGGAAGAGGGGGATAGGCCTGCCTGGCATTCCTTACTGTCCTACTCTCTTTGAAGCCCAGTTTGATTTACCCAGCCCTGACCTGGCCTGTTCTCTGCAGCTGCAGAGCTTCCCCATCAGATAACCTCTGCTCTATGCAGGTCACTAATCACCTCATCAAAGCAGCTTGGCTTAGCCAGTGGCAGTTTTCCCTCCCCAGGGCATTTAAAACATCTTTTATAATGTCCATGCTTATAGTTACATGGCACCCCACCCCTGGGGCGCCTAAAGGAGACCTTGGGGTGACTTATATTATATGTAACAATAAGGTAGATTACAGCTTTGGAAGTATCTTTAATTCCAAAGTCGAATTTCCATATAACTTACTTTCAAAGATAGTCTGAGAAGCAGGGCTGCCTTTAGAAATAACAGCAGGCAACACAGTAGTGCACATTCCAGTGCAAGAAATCTACTGGGCCTCTAAACCTCCCCACACACTATTATATACTAGGGACTTATAGGTTGTTCGAATCCCCCCTTGCCTTATTATATACTAGGAACGTGCAGGGGTATGTCATTGCCAATTGAAATCATACCTAATTACCATGTACCATTTTCATCAGAGCACAGGCCCTGGGCCTAGTTAGCAGAGCCCAGGGCACAGTCAGAGTCAGTTAACAGTCGTATCAGTCAAACAGCGCAAAAAGGGCGACTTTCTCACAAGGGCCTACAACACAGTGGGCTAGTTTGGTATTCTCATGGTTATGGTTGCAGCCGGGCATTGATTCCCCAAAGGTCTCCATAGCAACTCTAGCTGAACTTTGGTCCTTTGCAGCAGACGTCTTTACAGAGTGCTGCACTGCAAACTGGTTGTGCATGATTCTGATGAGAATGCCTTGCGCCTTTCTAATGTGCATAGTTGCTGTGATTTAGTGATGCAGCTTCTGTGCTGATGAAATTGGTGTGGGATGTGGTACTGTTACACTACTTCTGACATAAACCATGTAATGTGCACATGATGATGAAAAGTATACTTGTGGTAGTAATATCTATAACTGAACATTTCAAGGGGTCTGTATAGCTGACCCATATGTTTTGCCCTCTTGGTGGGCAAGACTACAAGTATCATATATACATGACATGCAGTGTGCATCACATTTGTGAACTGTGGGGGATGAATAATACATCATCATTTGCTATTTATTCATTTTGAAAACTTCTCTCTCTCTCTATGACATATAAGAAAGGTGATACTCCCACGTGACTAGCCCTATCTAAGTTGAATTTAGAATACTGGAGTGGACTTATGGAGAACAGCTTGGTGTATTTTTCTGAAGCAACTGCTTCATGTCCCATGTGTTTATATCGGAAACCTGAAAACACACAGTTGTTCTCAGCCAAATATAAAGTTCTTAGTTCTTTTGTTCTTGTTGTAAGAGTGGGTTAAAGTAGAGTGTGGGTAAAATTCAGTTAGTGGTGTTCCTGACATTTCTGATGTACTTGTTATAAGTTTAACAACAATTCTGAGATTCCTGGTGGTTCCAAACAGAAAAAAGAACACTGTACCGTCGGCTAAATAGAACTGGTGGTCTAATGCTCTTACACGGACCTATTCGGTCAGGCCATCAGTGTAGGTTTCAGATGGATGGGCCAGCGGGGTCTTGCTGTCAGAAACACGACAGTCAGCCTGACTCATAACAGAGTGAGCGGATCAACAGTTTGGCAGATAGGGCATTCTGCTACATTTGTGTAAGAGTATCCTGTCAGCCAAGCTCAACATTGCACTCTTGATCTAAATGCAGAGTATTGAGGGTGCACAGGAGGAAATAATATCGAAATATGAACTAATGTGTACTTTAGACCATGGACTTAAAGGAGTGGGGATACCTCAAATGAAGATTACATACCTTGCAAGCAGTGGCGTCCGGCAGAGGTAAACGGGGTGAGGCGGGGTTGGGGTTGGGGTAGGGCCAGGTGGTGGGGTAAGTCAAGAGATGAAAGAATAGGTATAATTAAATAAATAAATAATACATATTCTGTCGGCTTCCCCCTCTGCCACACCCTATGTTTATGTTTATGTTTGTGTGATTTGTAAAGCGCTCAAATACCCGGGGCTGTCTCGGCACTGAGGATTGGGCAGTAAACGAACAGAGGTCAATTAGAGTGTGAATAACCAGGTTTTCAGTTGTTTTCTAAAAGTAATGAGGGAGGGACTAGTTTTGATGCTGAGGGGGAGAGCATTCCACAGTCTAGCAGTGGAGATGGTGAAACACCTGTCACCCCAGTTAGCCCTTCTTGTTCGAGGGACGTTGAGAAGATATGCAGAATTTGAGCGAAGAGTTCTAGGTGTTACATGTGGTCTGAAGGCATGTTTGAGAAACTGTGGGCCAGAGTTAGTAATGGCCTTGTAGGCGATACACAACACCTTAAACTTAGTACGGCTCTTAATCGGTAGCCAATGCAGTTGGCGGATGTATGGGGAAATGGAGCAGAATTTAGGAATGGCCAGTAGGAGTCTAGCTGAGGCATTTTGCACCAATTGGAGCCTGTTAAGGACCTTCTCTTGCGCATTGAGGAGGAGGGCATTGCAATAATCAGTGCGTGAAAAAATGAGGGTGGAAATTAAGGTTTTTCCTGCAGAGGGGGGGAGATAAGGGAGAAGCTTTTTAATTTTCCTCAATGTAAAGAATGAGGTAGATACCACTGAGTTGACGTGGTGGTTAAAAAGTAGTCTGTCATCGAAGATGACGCCCAGGTTTCTGACCTTGGTCACGGGTTGGGGTGGTGGACCCATCTCATTGGGCCACCATTTAGAGGACCAGCTGGGTTGAAGTTTTCCAAATGTCATAATCTCCGTTTTTGACGAGTTTAATTTTAGGCAGTTGGAGGACATCCAGGCACTAATGGCCCGCATTCCCTCTTGAAAGTTGGCTGCCACTTTGATACCATCATGGTGAACTGACAGGACCAACTGGGTATCATCAGCATATGTTGTAAGGTTAATGCCGTGTGCTTTGATCACCCTCGCCAAGTCCGTAACATATATGTTAAATAAGGTTGGACTTAGCGAGGAGCCCTGCGGCACCCCACATGGGAGGGAAAAGGGGGGAGATAAATGAACCCAATTTCACTGCCTGGGTACGATTCACCAGGAAAGAGGTGAGGAGGTCTTTGGCCTTATGTCTGATACCAACAGCTGAGACACGGTCGATCAGGATAGTATGGTCGACCGTGTCAAATGCTGCAGACAGATCAAGCAGTATCAAGACTGCTGCTCCTCCATTGTCCAAGGTCATTCTGATTTCATCGGCCGCCTTTATGAGGGCTGTCACAGTTCCGTGCCCCTGTCTGAAACCGAACTGGGAATCGTCCAGCAGGTGGTTGGTATGAATAAATTCAGACAGCTGTCTATTCATTATGCTCTCAAAGATCTTTGCAGGGAAAGGGAGGCACGAAATGGGTCTATAGCTGGATGGTAATAATGGGTCTAGGGTGAGTTTTTCTAAGAGAGGCCTAATAATGGCATTTTTCCTTACTGAAGGATAAATTCCAGTATGAAACATGGTATTGCAAATATTGGCTATGGCCGGTGTAATAACCTTTGGAATGAGGTTAAGGATGGCCGGTGGGCATGGGTCCATAGGTGAGCCAGATTTAATGGTGGAAATTAAATGAGTGATTAGTTCAGGGGGGCCTGCTGAAATTCTGAGAAGGTGGGGGAATCAGATGTATTGTGATCAAGAGAGGAATTAGTGGTAGGGCCCTGTTGCGGAGTAAAATCAGAAAAGATGGATGTGACTTTATCCGAAAAAAATGCTGCCAAGGAATTGCAGAGTGATTGAGAGGTGTCAGGAGGGGGATTAGGTGGGTTAGACAGGTGGTCGACTACCTGAAAAAGTTTCTTGGCGGAACGTTTTGCCATATTAATTTGGCTGATATAATATCTGCTCTTTTCGGAGGATATAAGTTGTTTATATCTAGTCTGAGCGTTCTTGTAGACTTGCTTATCTTGACTCCAACTCACCACCTCACCACACTCACCAGAGCAGGCCGCCTTTGCTTGTAAGACTGCATGTGACACAGAGGTTCTTCATCTAGCATCAAGAGTAAAGGTTTGTGGTATTGATGGAGTCTCTTGGTTTTGCCATTATCTTGAAGCAAACCATAACAAACACTACTACTAAATGCCATTTGGTGACAAGGCCATGAGAAGGACATAACAGAGACATCAAATCCCAAAAAATCATGCTCGCACAGGGAAATATTGTAAAGTACTTATTAAGAAATCCCCAGAGTAGACGGCACAGCTTAACGATTTTAAAAGTCGAAATAGATTAAAGAATGATGATGGGTGAGATGAGGCATCTTGCAAAGTATTACATGAAATTACTGATTTCAAATAAAATCTTCTGTAAACTCTAAAAGGAAGCATTACTAGATACCAAAGGAAAATTAAATTAGCTATGCGCAGTTTGGCAGAACAACTTTAATTAGCTTATGAATTAAATTATTTTGAACAGGACAGGGAAATACATAGGCATTTTACAAAAAAAACATATTTATTTCACTTTTAAAGATATATAATTTAACAGCTCAAGGAGCAAATATTGCCATTGAGACAGAAAAAATACATTTATTATCGCAATTTTTTTATCAACAATTATTTCTCGAAATGTGGCAGGAGGAACCTCCATATGTTACATATATGTTGTATATGTGAACTAGTAGGAAAAGCTTCCTTGCTGTCTTAATTACTTCATGATAGGGTAACTTCCTAGTGATCTGTTTATCTATACTACTATTATGAAGAGAAAACTGTGTCCCTTGAGCCAGGTAAACTCGAAAAGTACACCACCAATCCAAACACCCAAGAAATCTTTGAAAACCTCAGGGCAAGCAGAAGGACATAGGCTATATAAAAATAAAAAATATACGTTCTTTAAAAAATTTAGGAATAAAAAAAAGTAGTCCCTTGCAAGTAGTGCCGGCCGTGACGTGCGTGATGACATCGGGAGTGCGGGGAGCAGCGGCGTTCAGGAGCAAGAGAAAGAGCGGCGGACATGAGCGCCGGGAGGAGCTGCGGACAGGCGGGGAGGAGCGTCGAGCGGCGGACAAGCGGTGAGGAGCGGCGAGAAGCGGAGGAGCAGTGGAGCGGTTAACTCAGCAGCGCGGGGAGGAGCGGCGGCTGAGGTAAGTGAAGCAGCCGCGGGTGCGCACCAAGGGACGGGCGGAGGGACGGGCGGGGGCCATGAGTGCTCGCAAGCCTTTTACTCAAAGTCAGGACGTCAGGGGAAACAACGGACAAGAGCCGTGGGTGCCCACCAAGGGACGGGCGGTGGGACGGGCGGGGGCCATGAGTGCTCAGAAGCCTTTTCCTCAAAGTCGGGACGTCGGGGGAAACAGCGGACACGAGCGTGGGCAGAAGCGGCCTGGACCAACAAAACCAGAGCAAGGAAACACTGTAAGTACGCTCTGCTGCTTATGGCCGCTCTGCTGCGCCTCTCCTGCTGCGTTGCTGCCCCCAGTCCCCTTCTGCCCCGGGCAACGCCGGGGCGGGCTGCTAGTCAAGGATAAAGTTACAGGTGACAGCATTAATTGGTGGTAAAACATTTTACTATTTTAGCAGCCTAATAATGAAGACAGTAATCAAAGGACCAGTTTGACCTTTCAAAAATAACATATCAATATATCACAAATGTTTAACAATGCACTGAGATAACTGGCAATCCTTCTTACTCACTAGAAATCAGGGGTTTGGGACCACCTCTGGTTCAAATAAGTGATGGATTCATATTGTGGTGCATCAAAGATTGAGTATTAAATGAATTAATATGTTTTTGTGATAAAAAAAGATGAAGGTTTCATATTGACTGCAGGAAGAATAAAAACCAGAATTGGGTAACCCCATTTTGCAATGGCTGCAGGAAGATTAATGCAGGTGGAAACATATGGAAAAGCAATGTTCTTCTGTACAGAATATCTAATAGAATAGGTAAGTGTGTAGCAGGTTATGCATGACCCAACAGTGGCTTAGCAAGGGGGTGATTCGTCCCAGGTGGAATGAGTTTTGGGGGTGGCGGCCACCCTCTCTGCTCTTACCTGTGGCCATCGCGAGGTGGAAAAGAAACGCAGGAACCGCCGGCACTCCCCCGCGCTCTAAACCTGTGGCCACTTTGACCCAATTTTTGATTTTAGATGGGCTCTCTTACATGCAGGTTGAGGGGCCACAAGTTCAGCGTGGTGCTACTAATGGATTTTGTATGTTATAAGCACCGGGGAATGGTGCCTTGGCTGCTGAGCAAAGACCATTAGTCTATTTGTTTTTTTCATTTTAAACTGGCTAATGAACACACCTTGTGATCAAAGTCAATTTAGGTATGTGCAAAGAAAACCATGTAAAAAAATACCAGAGTTGATAAGTGCAGGAGGCAGGACTCTGGCCAAATAGGTGTACCATGAAAGATATTTTAATATGCTCTGAGAGTGTCTTCTGCTGGCTAAGCTTGGTTATTAAAGTTGAGCGAAGAGTTAGATTGCCCTGGTCTTTCAGAATCCAGAGAGTTTCATATGAATCTTGATGTTTAGTGGAATTTCTATCTCCCTTCACATTCCCCTGGGAATGGAGAGCAGCTGCATTTCAGAAAATCTGATTCCTCTGATTATATTTAAGTCTTTGTAATCTGACTTGCTGTGGCTTGGATGGGAACGTGAGAGAAATAAGCATTTAAACAAAGTCGGTATCACAGTTCTGAATTGTTTTAGGCACTCCAGATGAGCAGAGGAGTTAATGATCACTTGAGCAATAGGATGAATAATTTCATTGTGGTGTGCTGAATAATCCAGTTTGACCCACTCCTTACTAAAATATAGAAAGGTCCTTATAAACACTGACTTTCAGGTGTATTTGGGGTTCATCAAATTAGGAATGGAAGGATAGGTTATGGGAACGGCAAATATACCATCCCACACCGTGTAGTAGTGAATATCTGCACTGCGTTTTGGTTTGAAGGCCAATAAATGTGTATCTAGGCTTTTTTTGCTTACCTTTTATTGTAGGGCCTATGCCATTGTAAGTTGTTCAATAACTGCACAATCAGAAAAGAATATTGTGATATATGCCCACATACTGAAAGCTAGTAAACTATATGTTTCTATAGGTATGTTGGGACAAGTGAAGCAGACTATGTATGGCTATATAGATGGTAGCCCGCTCCTGCTGTGGATAGATCTATATTTTGGGACAGATTCACAAAAACATTTATGAGTACTGGAAGTAGTACCCCAGGGGTACTCATTGGCCCATGTCTAATTCCTTCACGTAAAAGGGCACAAAGGGCACAGGGGCATATTATCTAGGGGTTTTATCTCCGCTTTTTTGGCTTTAAAAGCCAAGAAAGTGGAGATAAAATTATCTCCCTATTATCTCCCTTATTATCCCTAACTATCTAGCTATTAGTTAGCGACAGCTAGTAGGAGATAGCGACGATCTTGGGCCCCACTTTGCATGTCAGTGATATTTATCACTAATGACATGCAAAGTAGGCGTGCCAAGATGTTAGCGACTGGAAACAGTCGCTAACATCGCTATCTCCTATTACCAACTTTTGGAGATATTTGCGCTAAGCGCGAATATCTCCAAAAGCTAACACCTGCCCTGAGCAGTTCTTAGCCATGTTATCCAATGGGAGGTGGATAACATGGCTAGGAGCATTAGCTCGTTAATGCATGAATATCGCTGACTTTTCAGCGATATTCATGCATTGCGGCGATTTTTATCACATTTGCGATAAACCTTGGTAATACCAAGGTTTATCTGCGATAAAAATCGCCGCAGCTCGGCGATAATTTTTTCGCGCTAACCAAGCAATAGCGATAATTATCGCTATTGCTTGGTAATATGCCCCACAGTCCTTTCTATCTGCACTAATTCCATATGAACATTCCTAGGGGAATGTTTAGATGATTTAGGCAAAGGCATGTAAACATATGGAAAACAGTACTATAGGGATACTGGGTCACGTACCCCCAAAATTCCTTTTAGAAGTATGCGAGCTGGAAAAATAAAAAATTAAGCAGAGTCGATATGGTTGCATCAGAAAATATTGCAAGGCACATGCAACACTCTTCATAAACGAAAATGAAACTTGATTAATGCAGGCAACTGCTCAACCTTCTTACCATAAATTATCTTGTTAATAAGGTGTGGAATATGCATTCCTGCAACTCTGATCCAGAGGCAGCTCAGCTCAAATTGCTATTAGCTATGTCAGAGCTGCTGTTGTTGCTTAAATATTTAATCTACATATTCTGACTCAGAGCACAATGGCTACTCATATGAACTAATTCACATGCTGCTTGTCTTCGTAGTGTAGGCCTCACATTAAATGAGAAATGCCAAAATGATTCATCTGTTTACAACTGACAAGAGTTAAATGACAAATGCATTTTTAGGTCGAGATAATAACTATATAAAAATAGAGCAATAATGGATTTTCTCTCAGGCATGTGCACTTGAAATACATTACTGGTCATGACTGCAACATCAATACTTTCATGCAGACTTATTAAAGGAAAAGTTTCCACTTCGCTAGACAAATTGACGGAATCAGCAAGGTGTGGAATGGGCCCCTCAAGGGCAGTTACTTTCAATTTCTGCACAGCCCCAAACAATTTCTCCTATAAGTTTTGGCAACATGTATCCCTCTGCCAGAGTCAAACTCATCATTGTCAAAGTTGGCCTCAGGTATGTATTGCCTGCTAGCACAACTGAATGGCAGAAGGCAGAAAGGCACTAAGGAATGTAATTTACAGGGTGACCAGTGCACAAAGGCATTCTGGAAGTGTTGAAATGACTGCCTTGTTAGAGTACAGTACCAGGGGTTTGAGGTCTTCACTAAGAATAAGAGCACCTGTTTTTCTTGGTGTCTTTGTTTAAATACATCCTCACACCCAAAATTTACACGAGGAGTTTTTTTGCGGTGCAATATAGCTAGTAATGATGGATTCGCATTTTGCATACGTTTGTTAAAATTTCAATTAATTACACAAAAGCAAATTACTCAAACTTCGCACACCCCCTAAAAATATATTCTAGGTGGAAAGTTTCAATGCTGATATTTTGGATCGGTCATAGTATAGTGTATTACAGTGTAAGGTCACGTAATTTGGTACTGATGGAAACAGAGGGACGCTATACGGATCCTCTTCGCTGACCCTTAAATGAATTTGCTGCTGCAAACAAGGCAGCTATATTTTTTAATTCAAAGTTCAGTTTTGTGAATGGTATACTTTATACAATCCAAATTTAAGTAGAAACTGTAAAATGAAGTACCAGTCATATATAAAAAATATTATTCATGTAGGTTTACTATTCTTTCTTCAGTGTGGCTAAAGCTCAAGCATAGTCTAAATAGACATCAGTGCACACATTTAAATATGTTTTCAGTGGGTTACACTCAGTGGTGGCTCAGCTGAGGAGGTTCTCTCCACTGCTGTGCAGCAGTAAAATAAAATGATATAAGGCAAGTCTATTAGCATTTTATTTTGTCCTGCTGCGGCAGCTTTACAGGGCGGTGTGGGGCTGCTCTGACACAGGAGCAGGGGGAGTGGTGAGCCCCTCTTTGAAAGTGCGCATGAATGTTTGGCCGGCCCTCTGAGGCCGGCCAAATATTCATGCACACTTTGCATGTTCCCCACCCAGGCAGCATTACAACCTGGGTGGAGAACATGCCCTGTCTCTAACAACGTTGGTCTATGGATCTGCACATTACGCTGACGATCTTAAGGAATACATTGATTATTTGCACATAACACTGATGTGCACAGCTTTCAAGGAATAAATTCATTATTTGCACATAACGCCGATGTGCACAGCTTTTAAGGGATACATTCATAATTTGCACGTAACACTGATGTGCACAGCTTTAAGAGGTAATTCATTGTTTTGAACAAAAAGTTTACCTGCACAGCTACAAGAATTTTACATTGTATTACATGTTAAATACTGTCCATTTCCTGTTTTAAGTGTGTGTTAGTTTTACAACCAATATCTCTCTATATAATTTAATGTTACTTGTGTATAGTTCAGTGATTTTAGACAACAAGATACAATTTGATCCCCCTTCCAAATTTCTTCAAATTCTGGTAAACTGCGTTTGGACCTACATAACTGCTGCACTCAGACCAATCACAATACTGCATTGCAGCGTTGTGTTTGGCTTAGGGAGCCTGGATGTGCTTCCTGTTCTGTTCCTGCAGTGCTGAGGGACAAGGAGGAGGGACAAATCTGTGAAGTAAGGTTATTTTTAAAATTAGTTTCTTATTTTTGATCTCCCTAAACCCCCCCGCCCCATCGCCCACCCACCACCCCAATATGTGTAGGCCTCTACTACTACTACTACAAAATCCCCATAATCATTAGTCTTTCAAGATAACTAATCACTAAAGATTTTCAAGCCTACTTGTCACTGCTTTGCTTTAGGGATCAAAGTAAGGTTTATGTAGCATTTAATCTGTTTCTAGAAACGCAAGAAATAGCCCCTTCAAAAAATGTAATGGTGCTTAATACAGCATCACCAGTCAGCTCAGGCCATCTAAGCACCTCGGCTAATTAAATGAGTACTTTGAGAGGAAGATAGCATTAAATGGCATATTATTTTAGTGTAACATAGTGATTTGTCTGCATGGGTGTACCACTGATGAGCGAGAATGTCAAAATGACTCAGAGGCTTGATTAGGGACATTATATTAAAAAATAGATCTAAAAGAGAAAATGAGTGGCATAATTAGAAGGTAGCTATCACATCTTTTCTGAAAATAATATATTTATTACTCAATGATTTCCTTTGAGTATTAAGCATTAATGTATTCCCTCCTCTTTTACACAGCTGGAAACACATTTACCACTACTACATCTGCAGGTAAATTTTGGGTGGCAAACTACCTGCCGGAAATTTGTGAATACCCATTTAAGGTATGGGTTTCTGTGTTTTTTCTCAAATGCCATTGGCAGTGGTAATAGTCCAACAAATAGCATTTTACCTATTAGAAATTTTACCCTTAGAAATTGACGTTCTACACCTAAATGGAACTCAGGTACCTAAAAACATTTTTGAATCTTGTCCACAGAGTGTCAGAGGGGTTGTTGCCAGTGAAACAAAATAAAGGAAAAAGAGAGATACAAAAGTTACCTTCACCTTGTTGCTGAAATAATGCAAAAAGAACACTTCTGCAATCCAATAAATCATACTATGTTTTTTTTTTTGCACTGTGAAAATATGAACGGTGATGCACTTCAGCTCTGCCCTCAGTCTGCCCTAACAATGAACCAAGGGGGAAGGCTCTTGTCTCAGCACATTACATTGTGTCTTGCATAACTATATCTGCATAACCCCAGGAGAAGTGAGCTGCTGCCAGTTTTCACACATGGGCCCTTTTGTCTGCTGCTGAAAATGACCTTGCCTTTGTTAATTATGCCTTTCGCTATTTACGCTTCCCGCCTCTGTGTTCTTTTCGCAAGCATATCTTCGGGGTCTCCAAGGAGCGTCTATGTACTCGGCTTGTGTGAACGATGCCAAATGTTCTGTCATTACAAAGTCAAAAGCAAACAGAGAGCTTCTGATGCAGTGGGATCAGCTATTCTGAATGTGGTCATGCGTGCATGCCTCATTTTCGGTAGCGGCTCCTGAAGGGAGTGCTGCGGGCCGTGGGGCGGGGGGTAGTAAACTCCGGCGTACAGCCGAACGGAGGTAAGTACATAAACGAGTAAATAAAACTAATTACACAGCACACGCTGCATCACCATTTGGTGTAGCAGCGTGCGCAATTTAATTCATTTTATTGATTTATTTTTGTACTTACATCCTTTTGGCCATACACTGGAGTTTAGTACCCCCCCACCCTGCCCCTCCCCAGCCCCGCCTCACCGCCCCACAGCACTCCCTCCAGGAGCCGCTACTGCTCATTTTGATTATGTTAACAAAATACTCCAAACGTTTAAAGGTGCCATCTGGTGAACAGGAAAAAACTGTTCTTATCCCAGTCTTGCAACACTAACAATCACCAGCAAGAGGCGTCTAGAATGTAGTTTTCTTTGATGATGTCTCAGGCATCGTGACATCATTCACTGCGTGTCTCCTTTAAAGGTGGTGCCCTCCATCTTGGTAAAGTAGTCATGTTATGTTATCAGTATTTTTATAGTGTGCTAATCACCCATGAGTGTATCTAGGTGCTCTGTAGCTGGTGTGTGAAGCCAGCACTGTGGGCTTACTCGAAGACCAGGTCTTCAGGTTCTTGGGAAAGTCAAGAAGGGAGGAGGGGGCTTTGATGGGTTGTCTCAAGCTTGATGGGCCAGATACGAGAAGGTGTGTCAGCTGCTCTGCTCTTGTGTATGCGTGGTGTGTGTTTATAGATTTTCGTATTATATAGTGCCGCTCATCACCCGTGAGGGTATCCAGGCGCTGCTCATGGGAAAGAGGATATTGATTTGCCCAGAATCACAGGGTGTTGCGCTGACGCAGAGACTCGAAACCGGATACCCAGCTCCTGAGTCGGCAGCTCTGGCTGCTGTGCCACATCCTCTCCATAATGGAGTGAGGGTGGCATACTGGCATAGTGGAGGTGTCTAGAAGGTTGGTGGAAGTGAATATGTCTGTTCAGGAAGGCTGGGCCAGAGTTGCAGGAAGCTTTGCAGAACAGGAACTATTTTGATGAAGAATAATACAACTTCTCTCATATCAAATATTGTTTTCACATTTGCTCTCATGCCTACTTGGGGCCCCATCAGGCAAATTTCGCATTGCAAAATACAGGGAAAATCATTTTGTACTTCTGTTCATGGAATTGTGCAAACAAATCTTACTACAATCAAAATTACAAAAAAGGTTTTGCACCATAATAACGTCAATAAAACAGATTTTGGAACTGTTGCTGATGATACATATTCAACACACCTTAGTTCCTTGTAAATCAATTACATTGTATCTCAGAGATTTCAGCCTTTTCCTTGGACTTATCTTTAAAACAACGAGTAACTTATTTTGCATTGATTGTTCCACTTATTTAATAAAAATGGCTTGATTCAAACTCTTTCTGAGCATTTAATAACGTGAAAAGGGCAAAATAAATCTGAGATCAGTCTGTGGCATATTTACTCTGATTCAAATGTTGTTCTCCCAATTTTGACAGCCAGCAAAGCAAGAATGAAGAATGCTTTTATTTGAAACATGAGCCAGGCAAATGAGCCAGGCAAATAAACAGAAACATATCTAGTAATACAATCAGTAAACACGAATAACCAAGAGTGTGAGTGAGTGAGTGTGTCTAGGTGGGTGTGTATATGTGTATATGTATACACACACACACACACACACACACACACACACACACACACACACACACACACACACACACACACACACACACACACACACACACACACACACACACACACACACACACACACACACACACACACACACACACACACACACACACACACACACACACACACACACACACACACACACACACACACACACACACACACACACACCCATACACGTGTTACCATCCTTGTGGGGACTATGTGTGAACACCTGCCTTGTGGGGACTAACCTTTCCCATTTGTTTAAAAATATGCCAATAACAGAAAAATGTTAAGAAAAAATTCCTAATACAGGATCCTGCTTCAAATTTGCAAATATATTGTTTTATGATCGCGCGCACAGAACCATCATTGTGGGGACTTGAACATGTGTTACCATCCTTGTGGGGACTTACTCAATATTTATCATTTGTGATTGAATGTCTTCATAAAGAAATGGCTAAATGTAATTTTTCAAAGTTGTACTTAAATTACATGATAGTTTAGTCATATGTGAATAGCTCATTGTGTCCTATGAGCAGACAGAATATAGTTTGTGATAATAATGCATTTTTCAGCAGAAGCCTATAGCATATGTAGTCCCTGGAAAGGGATGTACAGTTATTTGGCCTGTTACTGAGTGCTCAAAAACTTTTAGGATTAAGGAAACGACACAACATTGAATTAATTTAGAGGCCAAAGATCCTGCGATGTTGTCTGATAGGAAAGCCAAGTTGAGATTACCTAGTTCCGTTTCATCAATCTCATTACTAGGCATCATTTTTTTGTATGTCGGTGCAATAATAATTCACAGAGATATGGTATGATATTATAGTTATGTTCTACAACTGACAGAGTCTGTGATTATAGTAATTTTAAGCCACTGCAGAGATAATGTGTGATTATTTTGAAATTTTGTTTAAATATAGTCACTCTCAGTTTCTATAGGCATAGTGTGTGATTATACTTATGTTCAAGTCCCCGCATAGACAAAGTGTGGTTCTACTTATACTTAAGTCCCCACAAAGATGGTGTTTAATGCTAGTTATGTTTAAGTCACATGAGATAGTTTGTTATTAGAGGGATGCCCAGGTTCTCATATAGATAGTGTGATTTTAGACATGCTCAAATCCTCCAAAACAGTGTCAGAATATAATCATGTTTGGTTATAGTCTGGCTGATGTCCCCCTACAGAGAGTGGACAATGACAGTAATTCTGCAGATCCTGGTAATATAGCGTGGTATTATAGAAGGGTGTAGGTCCCCATAGAGATAGTTTGCAATTATTGTAATGTACAAGTCCCCACAGAGATAGTGTGTGATTATTGTAATGTTAAAGTCCCCACAGAGATAGTGTGTAATTATAGGGATGTCAGGTCCCCACAGAGATAGTGTGTGATTATAGGGATGCCAGGTCCCCACAGAGATAGTGTGGAATTATAGGGATGTCAGGTCCCCACAGAGATAGTGTGTAATTATAGGGATGTCAGGTCCCCACAGAGATAGTGTGTAATTATAGGGATGTCAGGTCCCCACAGAGATAGTGTGTGATTATAGGGATGCCAGGTCCCCACAGAGATAGTGTGTAATTATAGGGATGTCAGGTCCCCACAGAGATAGTGTGTAATTATAGGGATGTCAGGTCCCCACAGAGATAGTGTGTAATTATAGGGATGTCAGGTCCCCACAGAGATAGTGTGTAATTATAGGGATGTCCAGGTCCACACAGAGATATTGTGTGATTACATTAATGCTTAGGTCCCCACAATGATGTTGAATGATTAGTCATGTTAAAAAAAATCGCAAAACATAAACAAGTCCCCGCTGGGATGGGGTGTGATAATTGTTATATTTAAGTCCCCCGCAGAGAGTGTCATTATATTTATATTCAAGTCCCCACATAGAAAGTTTTATGATAGTCATATTCAAGTCCCAGTACAAATATTGTATGATGATAGTCATGCTGATGTTCATGTAGAAATAGTGTGCCATTACATTAATGCCCAGGTCCCCACAAATATAGTATTTAATGATAGTTACTCTAAAGTCCTGATTGAGATAAAGTGTGATTATATTCATGTTCATGTCCCTTCAGAGAAATTGTATGATTATAGTTATGTTCAAATCCCACCAGAGATAGTTAGTGATCATAGTTATGTTCAAGTCATCACATATAGAATGTTATGATAGTCAAGTTCCCAGAGAGATAATGTATTAATAAAGATATGCTTAGGTCCCTGTAATGATAATATGTTATTATAGTGATGTCCAGTTGTCTGCACAGATAGGGTGTGATTAAAGTCAAGCTTAAGTCCTGCATGGATGTTATATGATTATAGTGAAGACTAGGCACCCAAAGAGATAATGTGTGATAATAGGGATGCCCACATTTCCATGAGATAGTGATTGTAAACCTGCAGAGAAAGTGCATGATAACTGTCAAGCTCAAGTCTCTCTACGGAAAAATCTTTTATAATAGACATGCTCATGCCCCTGCATATATAGTATGTGATGATAATAATATTCAAGTCCTCCCAAAAGAAATAGTGTGTGATTATAGACATGCCAAGGTTACCAGTGAGATAGTGTGTGATGATAGTCATGTTTAATTCCCCAAAATGATATTGATGCCCTGATTCCCCCAGAGATAGTGTGTAATTATAGGGATGCCAAGTTCCCCACATAGATAGTGTGTGATGATAGGGATGTCTAAATTCTCAGAGAGATGTGTGTGATTATAGTGTTACCACTGTCCACACAGAGATAGTGTGTGAATAGTGAATATAGTCAAGTTCACAGCCCCCCAGAAAAGCTTGCATGTGACTGGTTATATTGATGCCCAGGTCCAAACAAAGATATTGTGTTATTATTGTGATGACCAGGTCCCCACAGAGATAATGTGTGATTACAGGGCTGCACAGGTCTCCACAGAGATGGTGTGTGGTTATAGGTAAAAAAAACCTACATGCACCCTAAACCCTAAAAATTCACTTGCCTCACAAAAACTCATACCCATCCTGAAAAAAGCCTTGCCACCCAAAAACCCATACAAACACTACACCTAAATGATTCGTTACCACCCAAAACCTATACCCAGCGTAAACCCTAAAAAACTCCTTCACCACCCAAAATCCCATACCCACCGAGAAACCTAACATATCGCCTGCTCCCAAAAATCCACACCCACCCTAAATCTTAAATTTCCCTTGCCACCCAATTAAATATACCCACGCTCAACCCTAAAGTCTCTTACCACTCAAAAACCTACACCCACACTAAACCCTAAAAATTCACTTGCCTCACAAAAACCCATACCCACCCTGAAAAATCCCTTGCAACCCAAAAACCTAATACAAACACTACACCTAAACAATTCATTACCACTCAAAAACTCACACCCAGCATCAACCCATAAAAATTCCTTACCACTCAAAAATCCATACCCACCCGAAACTAAATATTTCACTTGCCCCTAAAATTTCACATCCACCCAAAACCTTAAAAATTCCCTTGCCACCAAAAAGACACACCCAGCCTAAACCCTAAAAAATCCCTTGACAATAAGAATCCCATAACCACCCTTGAAATAAAAATTCCTTTGCCACACTGAAACTTAACAAATCCCTTGCTACCCAAAAACCCATAACCACCCTCAGCCCTAAACATACCCTTACCACCCAAAAAAATGATTCTCACGCGAAACCCTAGCAATTCCTTGTGACCCTAACCCCCAAAAATCCCTTACCACCCAAAAACCCATACCCACGATAACCTTAAAAAAATTCCTCACCTCTCAAAAACCCATACTCAGCCTTACCCCATAAAAATTCACTGGTCAACAAAAAAAATATACCCAACCTAATACCAAAAGAGTACCTCGCCACCGAAAAACACACATCCACTCTAATCCCTAAAAATTCACTTATCATCCAAAAACCCATACCCACCCAAAACCAATAATTGTCCTTGCACCCCAAAAATCCACACCCACTCTATACATTAAAAATTCCTTTGCCACTTAAAAACCCACACCCATCCCAAAGGCTGAAAAATCCCTTACCACTCAAAAACCTACACCCACCATAAACCCTAAAAATTCACTTGCCTCCCAAAAACCCATACCCATTCTGAATAATCCCTTGCCACCCAAAAACCCATACAAACACTACACCTAAACGATTCTCTACCACTCAAAATCCCAAACCCAGCATGAACCCTAAAAAATTCCTTACCACCCAAAAAATCCATACCCACACAAAACCATAAGATGTCCCTTGCCCCCAAAAAATCACACCCACCCTAAACCTTAAAAATTCCATGGCCACCTAAAAAACCATACCCACCCTAAACCCTAAAAAATCCCTTGCCAAAGAGAAACCCATACCCACCCTAAAAATAAAAATTCCTTTGCCGCACTAAGGCCCCCATTAGGATGACGGGCCCATCGTGGAAAGGGACCACCCGCCATAAGGGCGGGGGTCCTGTGGCTGGCATTAGGATGCGCCCACCACAGTAGCAGGCGCATCCAGCATTCCTACCATTGTGGCGGGCGGTGCACTCAGCACCGCCTGCCACAATGGCAGGAAGGCATGCTGTGCACTTCCATGCACAACATGGCAGGCACTGCGCGGTACCTGCCATGTTGTGCATGGGACTGCTGGGGGGTACCAAAGTAACCCCCATGTGCACACCCCAGCCCCCCAGAGTCCTTGGGGGCCTGCAACGGGCCCCCAAAACAGACTCTGCATGCCTTTCTGTGCTGGCATTGCCGCCACGTAAAGGCATTGCAAAATGCCCATTCTAATATGGCTGGCGGTGTCTGATAGACACTGCCAACAATACCACCAATAAACCCTTTTCCACCCGGTCGCAAGGAGACCGGGGCGGAAAAGCGGTGGACAGTCATTCCGTCGGCCGCGGACCCCCCAGCCATACTAATATGGCGGGGGGTTCATTCCGGCACGGATTTCGGGGTGATCACCCCCGCCAGGCCGGCGGTGGCTACCGCTGGCCTGGCGGGGGCGATCCGTCTGCCATCCTAATGGGGCCCGAAACCTTAACAAATCCCTTGCCACCCAAAAACCCATACCCAACCTCAGCCCTGAACATTCCCTTACCAGCCAAAAAAAGATACTCACATTAAACCTGAAAAAGTACCTAAGCACTGAAAAACACACATCCACTCTAATCTCTAAAAATTCACTTATCATCCAAAAACCCATTCACCAAAAACCATAAATTTTCCTTGACCCCCAAAAATCCACACTCCCTCTAAACCTTAAAAATTCGTATGCCACTTTAAAACCCACATCCATCCCAAAGGCTGAAAAAACCTTTACCACTCAAAAACCTACATGCACCCTAAACCCTAAAAATTCACTTGCCTCCCAAAAACCCATACCCATCCTGAAAAATCCCTTACCACTAAAAAAAACATACAAACACTAAACCTAAATGATTCATTACCACCCAAAAACCCATACCTAGCCTTAACCCTAAAAAATCCTGCCCCACCCAAAAATCCATACCCACCCAAAACCCTAACATATCCCTTGCCCCCCAAAAATTCACACCCACCCTGAACCTTAACATTTCCCTTGCCACCCAAAAACATACCCACCATAAACCCTAAAAAATCCCAGCATCAACCCAAAAAAATTCCTTACCACCCAAAAATCCATACCCACCCGAAACAAAAAATATTTCCCTTGCCCCCATAAATTCACACCCACCCTAAACCTTAAAAATTCCCTTGCCACCAAAAAAACACGCCCAGTCTAAACCCTAAAAAATCCCTTGTCAATCAGAGTCCAATAACCACCCTTGAAATAAAAATTCCTTTACCACACTGAAACTTAGCAAATCCCTTCCTACCCAAAAACCCTTACCCCCCTCAGCCCTAAACATTCCCTTACCACCCAAAAAAACTATTCTCACACTAAACCCTAAAAATTCCTTGTAGCCCTAACCCCCAAAAATCCCTTATCACCCAAAACCACATACCTACGCTAACCTTAAAAAATGTATCACCTCTCAAAAACCCACCCCCCACCATTACCGCATAAAAATTCACCGGTCAACCAAAAAAGTATACCCTACCTAATACCGAAAAAGTACCTTACCACCGAAAAACGCACATCCACTCTAATCCCTAAAAACTCACTTATCATCCAAAAACCCATACCCACCCAAAACCATAAATTGTCCCTGCACCCCAAAAACTCACACCCACTCTAAACATTAAACATTCCTTTGCTACTTAAAAACCCACACCCATCCCAAATGCTGAAAAATCCCTTAAAAACCTACACCCTCCATAAACCCTAAAATTTCACTTGCCTCCCAAAACCCCCTACCCATCCTGAATAATCCCTTGCCACCCAAAAACCCATACAAACACTACACCTAAATGATTCAATACCACCAATAAACCCATACACAGCCTAAACCCTAAAAATTACCGTATCACCTAAAAACCCATACCCAACCAAAACCCTAACATATCCCTTGCCCCAAAAAATTCACACCCACCCTAAACCTTAAACATTCCCTTGCCACCAAAAAAACCATACCCACTCTAAGCCCTGAAAAATCCCTTGCCAATCAGAATCCCATAACCACCCTAGAAATAAAAATGTCTTTGCCACACTAAACCTTAACAAATCCCTTGCCACCCAAAAACCCATACCCATCCTCAGCCCTAAATATTTCCTTTATACCCAAAAAAACGATACTCACTCTAAACCCTAAAAATTCCTTGCGACCCTAACCCCCAAAAATCCCTTACCACTCAAAAACCCATACCTACCCAAACCTTAAAAAAATTCCTCGCCTCTCAAACATCCATACCCACCCTAACCCCATAAAAATTCACTGGTCACCCAAAAAAACTATGCCCTACCTAAACCCGAAAAAAAGTACCTTACCACAGAAAAACACACATCCACTCTAATCCCTAAAAATTCACTTATCATCCAAAAACCCATACCCACCCCAAACAATAAATTGTCCTTGCCACCCAAAAATCCACACCCACTCTAAACCTTAAACATTCCTTTCCCACACCCATCCCCAATGTTGAAAAATCCCTTACCACTCAAAAACCTACACCCACCCTAAACCCTAAAAGTTCACTTGCCTCCCAAAAACCCATACCCATCCTGAATAATCCCTTGCCACCCAAAACCACATACATACACTACACCTAAAAGATAACTTACCACCCAAAAACCCATGCCCAGCCTAAACCCTAACATATCCCTTGCCCAAAAAAATTCAAATCCAACCTAAACCTTAAAATTTACATTGCCACCCAAAAAACATACCCACCCTGAACACTAAAATATCCCTTGCCAATCAAAAACTCATACCCACCCTAAATATAAAAAATCCCATGCCACCCTAAATCCTAACAAATCCCTTTCCAGCCAAAGAACCATAGCCATCCTAAACCTTAGAAAATACCCTTACCACCCAAAATGATACCCACGCTAAACCCTAAAAGTACCTTACCACCCAAAAACACACATCCACTCTACTCCCTAAAATTTCCCTTATCATCCAAAAACCCATACCCACCCAAAACCATGAATTTACCTTGCCTGCCAAAACTCCACACCCATTCTAAACATTAGAAATTCCTTTGCCACTTAAAAACCCACACCCATCCAAAATGCTGAAAATTCCCTTGCCACCCAAAAACCTATACCCACACTAAACCCTAAAAATTCACTTGCACCCAAAAAACGTACCCACCCTAAACCCTAAAATGTCCAATGCCACCCAAAAATCCATACCAACCCTAAACCCTAAAAAATCCCTTACCACCCAAATACCCACACATTCCCTATAACCCTACATATTCCCTTGCCAACCAAAGAACCCATACCCACCCTAACTACTAAGAAGCCCTTATCACCTACAAACCTATCCTCAGCCTAACGCCTGGAAATTCCATTGCCACCCAAAAACCCATACCCACCCTAAACTCTCAATATTCCCTTGCCACCCAAAAACACATATCCACCCTAAACAATAAGGCAAACCCTACAACTCAAAAATCGGTAACCACCCTGCACCCTTAAATTCCTTATCACCCAAAAACGTATACTCACCCTAAACCATAAGATTTCCCTTGCCCCACAAAAATCCACACAAACCTAAAACCTTAAAAATGTCCTAGTAACTCAAAAACCCCTACACACCATAAACCCTACAAAATCCCTTGCCACAAAAATACCACACCCATACTAAATGCTAAAAATTCCATTGAAACCCATAAAACCCATACAAACACTACACCTAAATGATTCATTACCACCCAAAACCTATACCCAGCGTAAACCCTAAAAAATCCTTCACCACCCAAAAACCCATACCCACCAAGAACCCTAACATATCGCCTGTTCCTAAAAATCCACACCCACCCTAAACCTTTAAATTTCCCTTGCCACCCAATTAAATATACCCACGCTCAACCCTAAAAAGTCTCTTACCACTCAAAAACCTACACCCACACTAAACCCTAAAAATTCACTTGCCTCCCAAAAACCCATACCCACCCTGAAAAATCCCTTGCAACCCAAAAACCTAAGACAAACACTACACCTAAACAATTCATTACCACTCAAAAACTCATACCCAGCATCAACCCATAAAAATTCCTTACCACTCAAAAATCCATACCCACCCGAAACTAAATATTTCACTTGCCCCCCAAAATTTCACATCCACCCTAAACCTTAAAAATTCCCTTGCCACCAAAAAAAAAACACACTCAGCCTAAACCCTAAAAAATCCCTTGACAATCAGAATCCCATAACCACCCTTGAAATAAAAAATCCTTTGCCACACTGAAACTTAACAAATCCCTTGCTACCCAAAAACCCATAACCACCCTCAGCCCTAAACATACCCTTACCACCCAAAAAAATGATTCTCACGCGAAACCCTAGAAATTCCTTGTGACCCTAACCCCCAAAAATCCCATACCACCCAAAAACCCATACCTATGATAACCTTAAAAAAATTCCTCACCTCTCAAAAACCAATACTCAGCCTTACCCCCAAAAAATTCACTGGTCAACAAAAAAACTATACCCAACCTAATACGGAAAAAGTACCTCGCCACCGAAAAACACACATCCACTCTAATCCCTAAAAATTCACTTATCATCCAAAAACCCATACCCGCCAAAAACCATGAATTGTCCTTGCACCCCAAAAATCCACACCCACTCTACACATTAAAAATTCCTTTGCCACTTAAAAACCCACACCCATCCCAAATGCTGAAAAATCCCTTACCACTCAAAAACCTACAACCACCATAAACCCTAAAAATTCACTTGCCTCCCAAAAACCCCTACCCATCCTGAATAATCCCTTGCCACCCAAAAACCCGTACAAACACTACACCTAAACGATTCTCTACCACTCAAAATCCCAAACCCAGCATAAACCCTAAAAAAATCCTTACCACCCAAAAAATCCATACACACACAAAACCATAAGATTTCCCTTGCCCCCAAAAAATCACACCCACCCTAAACCTTAAAAATTCCCTTGCCACCCAAAAAAACATACCCACTCTAAACCCTAAAAAATCCCTTGCCAATGAGAAACCCATACCCACCCTAAAAATAAAAATTCCTTTGCCGCACTAAGGCCCCCATTAGAATGACGGGCCCATCGTGGAAATGGACCACCCGCCATAAGGGAGGGGGTACTGTGGCTGGCATTAGGATGCGCCCACCACAGTAGCAGGCGCATCCAGTATTCCTACCATTGTGGAGGGCGGTGCACTCAGCACCGCCTGCCACAATGGCAGGAAGGCATGCTGTGCACTTCCATGCACAACATGGCAGGCACCGCGAGGTACCTGCCATGTTGTGCATGGGACTGCTGGGGGGTACCATAGGTAACCCCCATGTGCACCCCACAGCCCCCCAGAGTCCTTGAGGGCCTGCAACGGGCCCCCAAAGCAGACTCTGCATGCCTTTCTGTGCTGGCATTGCCGCCACGGAAAGGCATTGCAAAATGCCCATTCTAATATGGCTGGCGGTGTCTGATAGACACCGCCACCATACAGAACCCTTTTCCACCCGGTCGCAAGGAGACCGGGGCGGAGAAGCGGTGGACAGTCATTCCGTCCGCCGCGGACCCCCCAGCCATACTAATATGGCGGGGGGGTCATTCCGGCATGGATGGCGGGTGGATCAACCCCGCGAGGCCGGCGGTCGCTACCGCTGGCCTGGTGGGGGCGATCCGTCTGCCATCCTAATGGGGCCCTAAACCTTAAAAAATCCCTTGCCACCCAAAAACCCATACCCAACCTCAGCCCTGAACATTCCCTTACCAGCCCAAAAAAAACTCACATTAAACCTGAAAAAGTACCTAAGCACTCAAAAACACACATCCACTCTAATCTCTAAATATTCACTTATCATCCAAAAACCCATTCACCCAAAACCATAAATTTTCCTTGACCCCCAAAAATCCACACTCGCTCTAAACCTTAAAAATGTGTATGCCACTTTAAAACCCACATCCATCCCAAATGCTGAAAAATCCCTTACCACTCAAAAACCTACATGCACCCTAAACCCTAAAAATTCACTTGCCTCCCAAAAACCCATACCCATCCTGAAAAATCCCTTACCACTCAAAAAACATACAAACACTAAACCTAAATGATTCATTACCACCCAAAAACCCATACCTAGCCTTAACCCTAAAAAATCCTGCCCCACCCAAAAATCCATACCCACCCAAAACCCTAACATATTCCTTGCCCCCCAAAAATCCACACCCACCCTGAACCTTAACATTTCCCTTGCCACCCAAAAAACATACCCACCATAAACCCTAAAAAATCCCTTACTACTCAAAAATCTACACCCACTCTAAACCCTAAAATTGCACTTGCCACCCAAAAAAACATACCCACCCTGAACAATCCCTTGCCACCCAAAAACCGAATACAAACACTACACCTAAACGATTCATTAACACTCAAAAACCCATACCCAGCATCAACCCAAAAAAATTCCTTACCACCCAAAAATCCATACCCACCCGAAACAAAAAATATTTCCCTTGCCCCCATAAATTCACACCCACCCTAAACCTTAAAAATTCCCTTGCCACCAAAAAAACACACCCAGTCTAAACCCTAAAAAATCCCTTGTCAATCAGAGTCCAATAACCACTCTTGAAATAAAAATTCCTTTGCCACACTGAAACTTAGCAAATCCCTTGCTACCCAAAAACCCTTACCCCCCTCAGCCCTAAACATTCCCTTACCACTCAAAACAACTATTCTCACACTAAACCCTAAAAATTCCTTGTAGCCCTAACCCCCAAAAATCCCTTACCACCCAAAACCCCATACCTACGCTAACCTTAAAAAATTAATCACCTCTCAAAAACCCATACCCACCCTTACCCCATAAAAATTCACAGGTCAACCAAAAAAGTATACCCAACCTAATACCGAAAAAGTACCTTACCGCCGAAAAACAGACATCCACTCTAATCCCTAAAAACTCACTTATCATCCAAAAACCCATACCCACCCAAAACCATAAATTGTCCTTGCACCCCAAAAACCCACACCCACTCTAAACATTAAACATTCCTTTGCTACTTAAAAACCCACACCCATCCCAAATGCTGAAAAATCCCTTAAAAACCTACACCCTCCATAAACCCTAAAAATTCACTTGCCTCCCAAAAACCCCTACCCATCCTGAATAATCCCTTGCCACCCAAAAACCCATACAAACACTACACCTAAATGATTCAATACCACCAATAAACCCATACCCAGCCTAAACCCTAAAAATTACCTTATCACCCAAAAACCCATACCCACCCAAAACCCTAACATATCCCTTGCCCCAAAAAATTCACACCCACCCTAAACCTTAAAAATTCCCTTGCCACCAAAAAACCATACCCACTCTAAGCCCTGAAAAATCCCTTGCCAATCAGAATCCCATAACCACCCTAGAAATAAAAATGTCTTTGCCACACTAAACCTTAACAAATCCCTTGCCACCCAAAAACCCATACCCACCCTCAGCCCTAAATATTTCCTTGCTACCCAAAAAAATGATACTCACGCTAAACCCTAAAAATTCCTTGCGACCCTAACCCCCAAAAATCCCTTACCACTCAAAAACCCATACCTACCCAAACCTTAAAAAATTCCTCGCCTCTCAAAAACCCATACCCACCCTAACCCCATAAAAATTCACTGGTCACCCAAAAAAGCTATGCCCAACCTAAACCCGAAAAAAAAGTACCTTACCACAGAAAAACACACATCCACTCTAATCCCTAAAAATTCACTTATCATCCAAAAACCCATACCCACCCCAAACAATAAATTGTACTTGCCACCCAAAAATCCACACCCACTCTAAACCTTAAACATTTCTTTCCCACACCCATCCCCAATGCTGAAAAATCCCTTACCACTCAAAAACCTACACCCACCCTAAACCCTAAAAATTCACTTGCCTCCCAAAAACCCATACTCATCCTGAATAATCCCTTGCCACCCAAAACCACATACACACACTACACCTAAAAGATAACTTACCACCCAAAAACCCATGCCCAGCCTAAACCCTAACATTTCCCTTGCCCAAAAAAATTCAAATCCAACCTAAACCTTAAAATTTACATTGCCACCCAAAAACATACCCACCCTGAACACTAAAACATCCCTTGCCAATCAAAAACTCATACCCACCCTAAATATAAAAAATCCCATGCCACCCTAAACCCTAACAAATCCCTTTCCAGCCAAAGACCCATACCTATCCCAAACCTTAGAAAATACCCTTACCACCCAAAAAGATACCGACGCTAAACCCTAAAAGTACCTTACCACCAAAAAACACACATCCAGTCTACTCCCTAAAATTTCCCTTATCATCCAAAAACCCACACCCATCCAAAAGGCTGAAAATTCCCTTGCCACCCAAAAACCCATACCCACACTAAACCCTAAAAATGCACTTGCACCCAAAAAACGTACCCACCCTAAACCCTAAAATGTCCAATGCCACCCAAAAATCCATACCAACCCTAAACCCTAAAAAATCCCTTACCACCCAAATACCCACACATTCCCTATAACCCTACATATACCCTTGCCAACCAAAGAACCCATACCCACCCTAAATATTAAGAAGCCCTTATCACCTAGAAACCTATCCTCAGCCTAAAGCCTGGAAATTCCGTTGCCACCCAAAAACCCATACCCACCCTAAACTCTCAATATTCCCTTGCCACCCAAAAACACATATCCACCCTAAACCCTAAGGCAAACCCTACAACTCAAAAATCGGTAACCACCCTGCACCCTTAAATTCCTTATCACCCAAAAACGTATACTCACCCTAAACCATAAGATTTCCCTTGCCCCACAAAAATCCACACAAACCTAAAACCTTAAAAATGTCCTAGTAACTCAAAAACCCCTACACACCATAAACCCTACAAAATCCCTTGCCACCTAAAATACCACACCCATACTAAACGCTAAAAATTCCATTGAAAGCCATAAAACCCATACCCACCGTAAACCCGTTCATGCGTCACTCTATGCCTGAATGGGTTTTCTTTTGACTTTTACTGGGTGCTCCCTTGTGTCTGGACAAAGCTATACTTCTCTGAAGAGCTCTTATGAGTGTGAAACACATGTCAGGGGTTGTGCTGCAGTGTGATCAAAAGTGCAATTTATGGCACTTTCGGCCACATTTACGACCATTTTCATTTGCGACTCGCAATTAGTCAATTTTAATGACTCGCAATTAGTGAGTAGTAAAAGGAAATGTAGTAATGTGTCTCAGCTGCATTTTGCAATTCCTAGTGGAGTCGCAACTGACCTACCTCATCAATAATGATATACAATACTCCACTATACAATACTCCACTCCATGCCACCCCACTCTATGCCACTCGGTGCAACCTTCTCTACAACATTTTGCTCCACTCTTCTCAAGCCCAATCCACTGTGCACTCCTCTACTCTACGCTACTCTATGCTACTCTTCACCAACCTACTGTACTATACTGTACGCCACTCTATGTCACTGTTCTCAACTGTTTCCCACTCTACTCAGCTGTTCACCACTCTACTCATCTGTTCACCACTCTACTCATCTGTTTGCCACTCTACTAGACTCTATTCTACAACACTTTACTCCACTCTATGACACTATACTCTAATCTAAGACATTTTACTCCACTATTTGACACTTTACTCCAATCTACAACATTTTGCTCCAATCTATGACACTTTACTCCAACCTACGACAGTATACTCTATGACACTCCACCCTACGACAGGCTACCGACTTGCGAAGTAGGGTTGATACATGCAACAACCCTTTTTAGCAGTCGCAGATGCCCCGCATCTCCGGTTGTGACCATTAAAAATGGTCATACACTTGGGCGCAGAGACATGGGAATTAGGACCAAGGGCCACATGTATCAGCCTGATTTACAAAAGTAACTTACAATTTTGGGTAATTAAACTTTTGAGTAAGTTTACTACTTTTTGGCTGTTTACAATTTTGAGTAATTAAACATTTGGGTAAGTTTGCTACTCTTTGGCTGTTCACAATTTTGAGTAATTAAACTTTTGAGTAAGTTTACTACTTTTTGGCTGTTCACAATTTTGAGTAATTAAACATTTGAGTATGTTTACTACTTTCTGGCAATTCCCAATACATGTCTACTCCAAGCCGAAGGGGCTGGTGGCTGTACACTGTTGAGTAATTTATACTTTTGAGTAATTTACACTTCTGAATAAGTTTAATGATGTTTGGCTATTTACAAAATCTAAGTGTAAATGTACTTAGAAGTGTTATTTAGACTCGAATTTTGTGATTAGCCAAAAAGTAAATGTTCTCAAAATTCTACATTTTTTCAAAAGTGAAAGTAATCTTTGTGAATCAGGCCCTTATATATTGTCCTAGCGTTTCTCTCTTGTTATCTTAAAGGTTTTTAATTCCCTAAACTAGTGTCAAAGTTACAATGTCCCAGTATGATATATGTTTGCCTTGCTATTTGTACTGTCTCTCTACCATTGCCCTGGTCTAAGGCCATGTCTTGGAATTTGTGACTCCTTGTTCCAGTGTCTCTTCGCCAGGGCACATTTATTCATGTCCCAAAGTTTGTGTCTCAATGTACTGGAATCAATGCAACCCTGTCTCATTGCAATTGTCTCTCTCTGTCCAAAAGCGTTTTCCTGCTTTACCCATGCCTCCCATATGCACGTCTTTCTATGTCCATGTCTCTCTATGTTAATATTTGTCCATGTCCATCTCACCATATCACTGTTTAGGCAGCTCAATGTTCTTTTGACTTCCTGTGCCTGTTTTCGCATCTATGTCTCCCTGTTTTAATGGATGCCCTTGTCTCTCTCAGATCCATGTTTTATTGTTTAATTTTCCCTGTGTCTCCTGTGTCCACGTGTTTTGCATTCACCACTCCATGTTTATGTATGGCCACATCAACCTCCCCCTTCTCGTTGTCATTGTCTACCTCTACCCATAATTCCTCTTGTCTCAATCCACAGTGGCTGACTGCAACCCAGCAGCAAATCATCTGTTCAATGAAGGTTAGACCTGTATTTTCCAGGAATTGCTGGACTTTGTACTACTGAATACACTTTCATTGTAGCAGGAGCTTCCAAAAAGGGGGCGCTTTAATCAGAAAAGTATGTGCAGCCTCCGTGGTGACTGTAATGCAGAAACCAGGATGTGATAGGAACTTGGAGAGTAATAGTGAAGAGTGCAGATAAAGCGACGTGCACAATCTGCAAAATGTTTCTTGTCTAGTGGAGAACACTGAGTTTCAACCCAGATGACAAGGTGTGAAATTTAGCATTTTACACTATCCTCTCAAGATTAATTATTCACAGTTCACAATCACACATTACAGACTTTACATGCTTATTTGTATACAGGCTTTGAACAGACCTGGAACTACAAATAACCTGGCTTTATGCTAAGCCATTAATTATGCTATTCGTGTGAATATTCATCCTTCTTGGAGCTCTCTGATATAGATTTGTCAAATTCAGATTGCTGCTGTGCCCATTACATGAGCCCTAAACATTTTATAATTATAAACAAATTAGTATAGCATTAAAATATAGATAACTAGCAACTTGCAGTATCACAGCATTGTATATGTGGCGAAAGAGGGCCTAATATGAGAAATATATGTTGTCATAAAACAGAAAATAGTTTTTAAAATGAGTTATATGATTAGGTGCACTTGTTATTCTTTTGTTGGACACCTGCCTCTAAAGTAGGGTTAGTTGTATTGCATGGTAAAAGGTTCTGAAAAAATAAAATCCACTTGAGAACATGTTATAAACTAGTACGAAATATCTCCTTCAAGTTACAGTTTAATATAACCCGGAATTTAAATTGGTAATCTTGTCTGCATACGGCTTCATTAAGGGGTGCAGACATCCATACATACAGCCCAAGCGGATTCCCTTCCAACAGCTGCAGCCCTGTGCTGCCGGGTTTCTCTTCCATTGCTTGCTGCTATGTGGGCGCCGGGGCCAGGGCGTGGAGCAGGTCTGAATGGAGCTGGGAGCATCATGCACACGACCCTTTGTTATGCTGAACTCGGAATAGAGCACATTCACACCTGATTCTCAGCCACAGTCTGACCGCAGAGGCTGACAAAGGGCCTCTCACCCGCAGCTTAACAGGAGTATGGGGGAGGATTGCCTCAAATAACTGGGCACGGAAGGGTTTCTTATCTTCAGAGGAAGAAAAGTTGTAGCAATGTTACCTGCAAATTCTCATCCACAATCCTACATTACCTACAGCTGGAAAAGTTAGTAAAGTCAGGAATCTGCTAAAGCACCTACAGCGCACCTGCATGCAGCCACCATTTTTCTGTTACGGTTTTGCAATATCCCAATTTCATAAATGTTTCTTTCCATTCAGTCACACGACGGCTTGGGGGTACAGAGACCTGTTCATAATTTACCAATTGACTTACCCCGTTTTCTGTTCTAGTTTTAATATTGTACTATTTCTTTTTCAATACAAATTCTTTCTTACTAACCGAGTCACCCGTTTTATAGACACATTCTGTACACCATTATTTGTTTTCATTTTGTGTTTTCATTTTATCTTCATTATACCTTTGGCAAAAGATTGCCTTGAAATTTTAGGGGCATATTTACGAGTTCTGGCGCATCTCTGCATATCAGCAGAGATACGCCAGAACAAATGCGTCACGCAAAACTACCCTTGCGTCACGGCAGAAGCACCGCATTTACAATGCGGTGCGCCGTGGCGCAAGGGTAGGTAGATGCGTGACGCATCTCGTGACGTAAGGGTGGCGCATCGCTGAAGTCGCGTCGCAAGCGCGACGCGACTTCAGCGATGCTCTGGGCCGCCCAATACTCAACATGCTGCGTCAGGAAGCAGGCGTAAGGAATTGACATAGCAGCGTCACGGAAGTGCCTGCGTGAAATCTTGTAGATTTCACGCAGGCACTTTTGTGAGGCTCACAGGCGCCGGAACGCCCACTCTGCGTGGGAACGCCCCCATTGTGGCGCTAAGCTTTAAAACGTGGCGCATCTCCCTAGATGCGTCACGCTGTAAATGCCTCGCAGGGATGAACCATGTTTACGCCGCTGTTGCGTCACGCAAGGCGGCGTAAACGTGGCCCAAGGGGCTTGTAAATCTGCCCCTTAGTTGCTACCCTCATCTACAGCGTCTAACATGCCCAGACAGCGTGTAAAGATGTGCCTCATGCATAATTTTAGTGGCACCTGCTCCTCATGCTCAGCTTCAGTACTGAGTGCACATCCCTCCATAACAGAAGTTCCATGGAGTGCCATGTTCAGAGCAGCAAACACCATAGTGTGCTTTCTGTGCATTGTTTGCATAGCTGCCGTCTCAGGCATGTGGCTCCTGCATATCTGCATATGTCCAGCATGTGTTTACTGTACATTGTGTGCGCAATAATGTGATTACAATATGGCTTCAGCATTAAACATGCACTTATTGCTACACTTGCGACAAAGACTTCACATGGACGTTGACACACCAAAATGCCAGGGGTAATGACAGTGACATGACACACCCTTTTACCTTAATGGCATCACAAGAAGAGACCATGCAATGAATCTTCCCAGTAAGTGAGGCCACATAACTATATCATAATGGCAAACAGTATTTGACAGCGCTGAAATTCCCAAATAGTTGTATGATTACTATGACAACACTACACAGAAATGTGCAATATTAGGATGGTGGTGTGATCTTTGAAAGTGATGGAAAGTAATACTTGCCATGAATTGTAGCGAGCAAAGTAAGTGAGTCAGGCCTCTTATATAAGGGTTCAGATGTGGTTTATGGTGTCTCCCCTTGAGAACATTGTGAATAAAATGGACTCAAATGCTGCATTTGAAGCACAATTTTCACATTCATTTGCTCAAAAGCCAAAGGCACTATAGGAACACTCATTAAATATTCAAATCCTTTATAGCGTGCCTAATCAATGAATCTTGATGCTTCCCGTTTTTTCAAAGTGTGGATGGGTGCCCCCTATATGCCATGGATGCCAGCATGCCAATAATTACATAGAATTTGGCACTGACAAAGTTTTGCCATTAAGGCCATCCATGAACCATGGCGGTGGGAAGCAGGAGGGGAACATCTGTTTGGAAATAATACCTCTAGTGTGTCAGTGCCAGCATTTTTTCGTGATTGTCATGCCTTTATGCCACAGTTGTCCTCCCTTAGGTGAAGAACTACCTCCAGCTAGCTAGTGGCGGCCTAAAAATTATGCCAGATGGGCAAGAATAGAAGTTAGGGATCTCAGCAGTAGTCAAACAACTTATTATTATAGGCAAACATACTACCTACTAATGTACAGTTATGTCATTGACCTTGGAGCAGAACACCACGTGATATGAAAGATTTTTAATTCAAAGAAATGCTACTCATATGGTGTTCTTGTAAAAGGTATATTATATGGAAAAAAGACCATTAAAAAGCACACACAAACATTGGCACTTTGTCAACATTTGTGCCTAAATGCATGTTTAAATCCGAGCTATCTTTGCTCGGCTTGAGGAAAAAAATTATCACATCGAGTTGCAATATGCAGTTATTTTTTGGGGGGTTTGCTTATGTGGGGGCCAGCCTCATCACATAAGGTAAAGAATGTTACTTGGTTATTTCTTTTTCACAGTAAATTATGCTTTGCTTTTAAAATTGTGTTATGCACTAATGTTAGTGGACTCCAGTTTGGGATGTTACTGCAGTTGGTAGAAATCTACAGACACTGGGGTTAGAAGTCAAAGCGGCTCGGCTGGAGCTGGCAGTGTCAAGGTCCGGCTCTTTGTCATTCAGAGCTGTGCGGGACAGCGCTCCTTCGCACCTCTTCCTGGGCCTCAAGAATGACAAAGGAAGCCCTCACCTTGCACATCGAAAGGAGGGGGAGGGGTTGCCACAGAGGATGGAGCAGGGATCCGATGTATAGAGCTGAACTCCTTGAAAGTGTAATGGGAAAGGGTTTGCAGTGCCGGCCATGGGAGCTTTTAGTCTCAAGCCTGGGAGATGGTGAATTTAAGCACATGAAAGACTGACCTGGAAATTGTTTTTAAACATAGTCTACAAGTCAATTTGTGGAAGAAACAGAGAATAATTAAAATAGTGAAATAAAAGACAAGCTACATTAAATCTGTTAATGTTTAAAAAACAAACTGTACTCCTGCATTACTGCGAAAGATTATCTGCAACATGCACACCAGGAACTGTCTAGAATGTGCCTGCGCTACTATCCTATTGTGAATTTTATGTGCAAAATGTCTGACCTTCCATTAAGTGCTACGATTTTTCAGCACTGGATCGTCGCAAGCTTCTCCTTAAAACCGAAGTTGAGTGCAAAAACGCTGGGCTCATTAAGAGCAGAATATGAAATCACTGCTTTATTCTTTAGAATAAAGAATTAGTAGTGCATAATTTTTCTGATTGCGAATGCAGGACTACAAGCCTCCGAATGTAAACTACGCTTGGCACTTTTCAGGACTATGTGCGACCATATCGAAGTCATACATCCTTGTAATATTTCAGACCCAGTAGGGAACCATTTAGTTCTTGTGGACACGTCACAAGAAGATAATTATTTTGGGCATCGCACTCAAAAGCACTAAAAAAGTTGACAAACACACTATGCAACGGAAAAACATTCTTATAAAGCTCTGGATAACGACGAGTGCTATTGCCACTTCACTGTACATTGCGTACATGCTCTTCTATTTATTAGATAATATTTCCTCATGGCTATCCAAGTATGTAATTCATAATAGAGTATCTTGGAGAATATGTTGGTAGGTGGACATAGCAGGACATGCAGTCTGTGATACAAAGCACATAGGTATCAATAGTGATCCATTACATGCTTGAAGTGTATGGAAACCCTCCGAACATGACATGAAAACGTGAAAATAAGACCATAGTGAACCAAATATGAGCTTGCTTCATATTGTTTTTTATTTAGGTCATCTGGTCCTAGGGCTATAGAAACATTCCAGTAATCAAAGCGTAGTCACTCACTTTTTAATTTCTCACCTCAATTTCAATAAGAACTGAACAGTCAAATATGAGCACAGGAGCTCTGCTGTTATGAACACCAAATAGTTTATTTATATATCCCACCCAAAAGGCTTGAGGGATCTCTTCCTTTAATAGAGTATATAGGTCCACAAATATATCTTTTGAGATTAATCCCTATTTTCTTTTAGTGCCCTATAGTCTCGAACATGTTCTCTATAGTGTTCCAGTTCCTTATAACTGTATTTCATTTCTTGTGAATAATCAGATTTTTCAAAATCAGGTTTTCTCTTTTGATACCGAGGTGAATTAGTCAATAATTTAAAGTGGCTCCCATTTCCTACACACTTTTCTGAGGTGTTTAAGGTTACTGCTAACATCTCTAGGTTATCACTGCCAATTAATCGCTCAATCAAGCAGGATTTAGAAAGCGTGGCTAATCATCTGTGAGGGTGCTAAGGGACTTGCTGCTTCGGGTGGGTTCAGTTGAACAGCCAAATCTTAAGTGCTTTCCGGAATTCTAGGAGAGAGATCGAGGTCCGGAGCTGATGGGAGAGGTCGTTCCAGGATTTTGGAGAAAGGTAGGAGAAGGAGCACCCTTCACTGTTGCATTACCAGGGGTTGTGTGTTAGGGAGAGGGAGGAGGAGCGTAGGTGTCTGGAGAGTTGGTGCACTTTCAGTCGGTGGTTGATGTATGATGGTCCTTGGCTGTGTAGGGCTTTGTAGGTGTGGATCAGCATCTTGAATTGACTTCTTTTCTGTATGGGGAGCCAGTGGAGTTTCTTGAGGTGAGAAGGTGATGTGTGTCTCTTTGGGGAGGTAAAGGATGATTCTGGCCACTGAGTCCTGTATGATTTGCAGTCTCTTCAGGAGGTTAGTGGTGATTCCTGCATGGAGTGTGTTGCCGTAGTCAAGGCGGCCAATGACTAAGGCTTAAGTGACGGTTCATCTTGTATTGATGGGGAGCCATTTGAAGATTTTCTGGAACATGAAAAGAGTAAGGAAGCAGGCTGATGAAACTGTGTTGATCTGGCTTTTCATGGTGAGTTTGCTGTCAATTGTGATGCTGAGGTTGCAAGCATGGTCTGTCGGAGTTGGTGAAGGTCCTAATTTGGGGGTCATGAGGAGTCGTTCCATGGGGAGGTGTTGTTGCTGAAGATCAGCACTTCTGTTTAGTCTGTGCTCAATTACTGGCAGTTGTTTTTCATCCAGTCAGTGACACTCATCATACACCTGCGGAAGTTGGCCCTCGTGGTGACGTCTTCTGAGAGTGAGAGGATGAGCTGGGTGTCATCTGTGTAGGATATGATGTTTAGTCCATGAGCTCTGATGATGTTGGCCAAAGGGGTCATGTAAGTGTTCAGCTGTGTGGGGCTGAGGAACATGCCTCGAGGGATGCCGCAGATGATGTTCTTGGGTTCCAAAGTGAACGGAGGTAGGCAGATTCTCTAGATTCTTCCAGTGAGGAAGGAGGCGATCCATTTGAGGGTATCTCCTTGGATTCTGATGGGATGATGTCTTTTGATTAGATTGTGGTGGAATGTAGTGTTGAAAGCTGCAGAGAGGTCAGGGAAGATGAGGGCCGCCATTTCTCCTTGGTCAAGGAGAGTATTAAAGTCATCGAAGGCAGCAATCAGGGCAGTTTTGGTGCTGTGGTTGGTGTGGTATAGAGATTGGGAGGTGTCCCGAAGATTGTTGTTCTCCAGGTGTTCTGCAAGTTGGCAGTTGATGTTTTTTTTAGGACTCTGGTGGGAAAGGGTTGCAGAGATATGGGATGGTAGTTCTTGAGTTCAGTGGGGTTGATGGATGGTTTCTTGAGGAGGAGTTTGACTTCTGCATGCTTCCATTATTCGGGGAAGGTGGCCAAGGTGATGGATGCATTTAAAATGGCAGTAAGCTTGCTGCTGATTTTCTTGCTCCTAAGATTGAAGATGTAGTGGGTCAAGGGTTTGTGAAGCTGTGGTGTTCTGTGTGGTAAGCTGGCCCCAGGAGGTGAGTAGATGGTTAGGGTTCTCATTTTTGGGAGCGAGGTGGCAAAGGAGGTCTGAGGGGGCAGGTTGGAGTCCAAAGTTTTTGTAGACGGTGGAGCTACTGTCATGAGAGAAGTTTGCAGGGTGTTGCAAAGTTCCTGGCAAGTGGTGATGATGATGATTTCGGTGGCTAAGGGGTTGGAGAACTCTCTGATGATTTTGTAGAGTTCTTTGCTATGGTTTGGGCTCGCTTTGCTGCAGTCCTCCAGGGTGTTCATTTTTGTCTCCTTCAGGTGCTGGTGGTAGTGGTTGAGGGCTGACTGGAAGGTGGCTCTGTCTGTGGAATCCTTGCTAGTTCTCCATCTCCTTTCTAGTTGCTTGCAGTTGCGTTTCATGGTTCTTAGTTCCATGGTGTACCAACTGGCCTGTTTGGTGGATCTTTTGTGTATGCTGGGATTAGTGGGGGCGACTCTGTTGGTCCAGTCAGTGATCCAGACCAAGACGTTCTTGACAGCCTGTTCTATGTTTGCTGTGGTATCAGGGTGTTGAGGGCATCGGTCCACTGGCTGTCTGACACTTTGATCAAGCTAGGGTAAGGGGGCACTGGAAGGCTTGGTAGAAGTGCCGGGAGGGTCATGTGATGATGTGATGGACAATGGTGTGGTCTCTCTAGGTGAGCTTGGGGACATGACTGTACTTGACTCTGTCGCTGGCCATGAAGATGGGGTCAAGCATTTTTCCTGCGTTGTGAGTGGGGCTGGTAACTAGTTGGGTGAAGCCGATGTTGTTCATGCTTTCGAGGAGGATGGCCATGTTTGTGTTTTTGAGGTCATCGAGATGGAAATGTAGTTCTCAGAGGAAGATGTAGTCCCTAGAGTCTATAGAGCGCTGTCAGATGAAGTTGGGAATGGTGTTGCAGAAGCTGGCTTGTAGTCCTGGAGGTCTGTAGGCGAGGATGTCTCTGATGGTGGATTTGCCGTCAGTTTGGAGCTTGAGATTACGGAGATCCATGATTGGGTTTGTGTCGTCTTCCATCGTATGGCACATTACTCCACTCCCCAACACTTTACTCCACTCTACATTACTTTGCAACACTCTATGCTACACCGCTCTACAACACTGCTCTTTGCCCCTCCACTCTTCATCACTCCATTCTATGACACACTAGTCCACTCCATGCCACTTAACTCTAGACCACTCTACTCCACTCTACAGTACTCCACTCTGAGCCACTATACGACTCTACTCCACTCTAGACCACTTCACGCTGACACTTTACTCCCCTCTATGCTCCACCACTCCACTCTATGACACTCCACCCTACGACACTGCAGAACACTCCATTCCACTCTAAGACCCTCCACTCTATGGCACTTGATGCTACTTTGACACTCTATGCCACTTCACCCTTGCTGCACCACTCTACTCTGACACTTTCCTACAGTCTACGCTACAACCCTCTATGCCACTCTACGACACTCCTCTCTTCAACACTCTATGTCATTCTGCTACACTCTCTGCCCTCTACTCTACTACACTACACTCTACACCACTTCACTGTATACTACTCCACACCACTCCACTCCACTCTATGCCACTCCTCTTTGGCACTCTACAACCCTCCACTCTACTACACTACACTCTACTCTATGCCCCTCCACTATGTGACAATTCACTCTACAACACTCTACACCATTCCACTCTATGTCACTCTATGACACTTCAATCTGTGACACTCCATGGCACTGTACGCCACTCAATGCCACTCCACTCTACTACACTCCATGCCACTTCACTCCACTCTGTGACACTGCATGCCACGCCACGCCATGCCACTCTTTCTATGACACTCTACTCCACTCTTTGCTATGCCACTCCACTCCACTCCACTCTACTCCACTTTATTTCACTCCACTCTACTCCACTCAGTAACACTTTACTCAATTCTACAACACTTTACAACACTCTATGCTTCACAACTCTATGCTACTCCACTCTATATCATTCCACTCTATGGTATTCTACTCCACTCCACTCCATGCCACTCTATACCACTCCACTCTTAGCCACTATACGACTCTATACCACTCTACGCCCCTCCACTGTATGACCCTCTTCCCTAGGCCTCTCCGTCCTGCAACACCCCACTCTACCTCACACTTTGCCCATCCACTCTCCTCCACTCTGCGCCCTTCTGTTCTACGACCCTCCATTCTACAACCCTTCACTCCATGGCAGTCCAGACTACTCTACTATACTCCACGACACTCTACTCCACACCACTCCTTGTGTCACTCTACTCTATTCCACTCCACTGTAATCCACTCTATGCCCCTCCACTCTACGCTCCTCTACTCTATGCCTACTCCACTCTATGACCCTCCACTCTAAGTCCCCCCATATTATGCCCCTCTGCTCAGCGGCACTCCACTCAATACCATTCCATGCCACTCTGCGCCACTCTATTCCATTCCACTTTGTACTCCGTGCTAAGATACTTCAGTTTACTCTACAATATTTTACTCACTGCATGACATTTTAATCAACTTAATGCTATGCCACTCTACTCTATGACATGCCATGATACCCCACTCTGTTCCACTATACTCTATACCACTCCACTCCATGACATTCCACTCCATGATAATTCACTCTATGACGCTCCACTCTACGACAGTCTATGTAACTCCATTCTATGCCACAACACTCTATGACGCTCCTAGCCCCTCCACTCTACAACCGCTACTCTACGTTACTCCACTCTGACACTATACTCTATGCCACTCCACTCTAGAACACTCAACACCCCTGTATGCTAATCCAAGCCACTTAACTCTAGTTCACTCAACTCCACTCTACACCATCCCATTCTAAGACACTCCACTCTACACACTTTATGTAACTCTATGTGACTCCACTCTACGCCAATTCACTCCAATCGATTTGAGTCTAAGGTGCTTTACTCCACTATGCGCCCCTACACTGTGCGACCCTTCACTCTACGACCCTTCACTCTATGCCCCTACTCTATGTCCCTCCACTCTACATCTCTCCACTCTACAACACTCTGCTCTATAACGCTCCATGCCACTCTACGTCACTCCACTCTACACCCATTCACTCTTTATGGCCATTCTGCTCTATGACACGCCACTCTACGACACTGCACTCTGACACTCCACTCCATCCCTCTACATGACGCTCCACTCTATCCCACACCACTCTTCCCCACTCCACTCCATCCCACTCCACTATTCAATACTCCACTATTCAATACTCCACTATTCAATACTCCACTCCTTGCCACCATGTGCCCCCCCTTCTCTACAACACTTTGCTCCTCTCTACTCTAGGCCAATCCACTGTGCACCCCTCCACTCTACGCTACTCTATGCTACTCTTCACCAACCTACTCTACTATACTGTATGCCACTCTATGCCACTGTTCTGAACTGTTTGCCACTCTACTCAGCTGTTCACCTCTCTACTCATCTGTTCGCCACTGTACTGCACTCTACTAGACTACACTTTACTCTACTCTGACACTATACTCCAATCTAAGACATTTTTCTCCAATTTACGACACTTTACTCCAATCTACGACACCTTTCTCCAATCTATGACACTTTGCTCCAATCTACGACACTTTGCTTCAATCTACAACAGTATACTCTGACACTCCACCCTACGACATTCCACTCTCTCCCACTCCACTTTACTCTATGACACTTTATGCCCCTCCGCTCAATGAACCTGCACTCTACGCCTCTCTACACCACTCTGTCATGCTACACCACTCTACTCTATTCCACTCTACAACACTTTACTTTACTATACGCTAAGCAACTTCACTCTCTGCCACGCCACTCTCCTCCACTCTATGACATTACATTCTACAACCCTGCCCATCACTCCACTCTGTCCCACTCCAGTCTGTCCCACTCCCTTACATCCTACTCCACTCTACGACACTCCACAACACTCTATGATACTCCTCTCCACAACACGCTACTCCACTCTATGTGCTTTTCTCAACTCTACAGTATGCCCCTTCACTCTACGCCCCTCCACTCTAAGCCACCCTGCGACACTCTATTCTATGCCACTCTACTGTACACCACTCTATGCCACTCCCCTCTATTCTACTTTTCACCACTCTATTGAACTCTATGTCACTCCACTTTGGACACTTTGCTCCACCCTACAACACTTTATTCCATTCTCCTCCACTCTATGATACACCACTCCACTCCACTCTATGCCACTCTACTCCACGCTACTCTACACCACTCCACTTTATGACACTCTAAATCATGACACTCCACGCCCCATCACTCTTGTCCCGTCACTCTACAACTCTCCAGTCTATGTCACTCCACAACACCGTAGGACACTCTTCTACACTCTAAGCAACTCGCTCTATGTATTCAATGCCACTTTACTCTGTCACTCCACTCTACTCTATGACACACTACTGAAATCTACTCCACTACTCCACTCTACACCCTTCACCCAACTCTAAGCCACCCTATTCTAGGACACTCAGTGCCACTCCTCTCTACAACACTCTGCTCTACTCTACTCCACTACACCCTACTCCACTCTACTCAACCACACTTCATTCTACTCCATGACCCTCCAGTCCAGTCCACACCACTCTACTCCATGACACTCCATAACACTCCCCTCCACTCTATGCCACTCCAGAACTCTCCACTTCACCATATATCCCTTTATTTTACTACAGTCCACCCTACTCCACAACACTCCATGACACTCCACAACACTCCTCTCTACTTTCTGCCACTCCACAAACTTCCACTCACCTCTCCTACACTCCACTCTACACCATTCTACTACCCTCTACACAATGCAACTCCACTCTACTTCACTCTACTCTGTAGCTCTCCATGACACTCCACAACTCTCCACTCTACCCCACGGCTCTCCACTCTACTTCACCACACTACATTCTATGACACTCCACAGCCCTCCACTCTACTCTACACTGCTCCACCCCACTCTACACCACTCTACTCTACCACACTCTACTCAAATGTATGGCACTCCACTCTACGACACTCCACTCCACGCCACTCTCCTCTATGCCACTAACTTTTAGCCATGTTTAACAGCAGTCATGCTCGTGTACAAAATGGCTGAAACACTTTGGCAAAGTCAATAGCTCTTGCATAGGCAAAACCTATTGGCTTGCTAATGCTTGTTATGATTGTTCTTCATCCACCCTCGGGAATGGCAACAAACTGTTTTAATTTGGGAAGCTTCAGGAACAGTTTAAGCAGTTCAAATATTTTAAATGTACTTATATATTTTAGTGATATTTAAATATATACATTCATAGAAGTTCACTATTATTATAAGCACATGTCTTTTCTGTAAAAAATATATTTTTCCCATGCTGTAGGCATAATATTGGTTTAGTTAGCTGCATGAGAGAATGTAGCCCTTACGGCAAAACAATGCTAGCCTCAATTATCTAATATAACATATTCCATGGTGCATTTTAATAATTAAACAAAGGCAGAGCAATATAAAGGCAATGCATTTCTGGCACAAGCATAAACTAACAATTTCCATTGATGCCTCTAGTTACCTGTCAAAAATGATCAAAATAGTTTATATTTTTGCGCATTGAATTGCACCATCAATCTTTACATTTTAAATGCATATATGGATCAAATGGCAATAGCAAAGTATACAGGAATTCAAAAGTGACCCAAATTTCTTTTACCAATTATCTAACCACTAACAATTTTTTGACCAAAAAAGTCTTAATTCAATAGCTTCTTGTCAAACTGTCAATAAAGTTTTATATTAATACATTGAGAAAAGGATCATTTAAATTGAAAATATTTGGAAAATCAAAGGAATATGCAGCTTTTACTTTGACATGTCTGTCCTTTCTGCTGCTAGTGTTTGTATCTGGTGAGCAAAGTGTGTTTAAATGCTAAGTGTGTTTAAGACTGCAGTACCGCCTCCTGTCTACAGGGGCAGAGCGAGCAAAAATATAAACACACTTATTGAAACACAGGTCCCCACAGTGCAATTTTTTTAAAAGTTGTAAAAATTGGCACAGATGTTCCTGAAGCCATTTTTTATCATTTAAGGGACACTGCCTTGTGGGGACCTGGGTTCAGGTCCCCACAGTGCAATCAAGTCCCCACAGCGTGAGTGTGTTATCACGCCCAAGTCCCCACAAGGATAGTAACACAAACACACACATACACACACACACACACACACACACACACACACACACACACACACACACATATATATATACATACACACACACACACACACACACATATCTAAATGTCTAACAATATGTATACATACACACAAACACATATTTATGTACTTTCATATACAAGGCATAAATTCCACTATATTCTCACCTATATGTATAGAGACAGTGTTATCCACATGGTCAGGCATTCACGTGTGTGCAGAAGTAAACATAAGCTGTTTTTTATATAGCTAAATAAATTGTTAAACACTTAGCTGGGCCCTCACTATCATCATATTTCAAAAGCATATAATTACTGTATTTATTTTACTTAATTCTTTATAACACAAATATTAAATATAGACAAGTCCATATATCTAAAGATATGCACATATTTATAAGAATACATATAAAACATACACACATGCATGCATTACATATAGTAATATTTCTCTAGAATTAATTGACCCCCACTGTATTTACATCCATATCTACATATGTGTGGTACGCATAATTATATATAGCCATTTTTATGTATTCAGTTTTTTTAATAGCTATAATATATTGTTATACTGTACAGGTACATTCCCTATGATGATATTCACATAGTCAGACATATAAATTATTATGGAAAGGAGCAGGCACGTATATATATATATATATATATATATATATATATATATATATATATATATATATATATATATATATATATATATGAATTGAATTGATGGGGTTTTCCATCAAAGACTCGGAGAAAGCACTGATTTCTGGTGTATGACTTATCCAACACCCACTCCAAGTTGTTAGTCCTGGGCGACTTCAACCTTTGGCAGGGGGGCCCTGCAGACGGAGCATTCACGTCTCTTTGCCAGGCTCTCACTGACATCCAACTGCAGCATTTGGTCCGCTCGGCGACACATAGGGGTGGTCACGTCCTGGACTTGATTTTCGCTGACGGTGAATCGGCAGTGATTAACGACATCTTAGCCCAGTGCTGGACCGATCATGCACTTGTGGCGTTTTCTCTATGCTTAGGGGATTATTCCCCTGACGGCGCCGGGGTAGGACTTGCGAAATGGGGCAGATCCTGGTCCCGACTGCTCAGCTCATCCCCTAGGCCTTCCCTAATACCCGCTAACTTCCGCTTGAGTAACTCGGCGGAGGAAAGCTACTCCTTGTTATGCCGGTCGATTACTGACACGCTTGACAAGGTTGTACCCCTCCATAAATCTAGAGGGAGAGTGAACAGGGCTTTTCCCTGGTACACGGAAGAACTACGACAACTGAAGCTGAGCTGTAAACGTGCTGAGAGAGAGTGGAGGAAGCAGTACTCCGTCCCGGCAAAAAACTCGTACAGGCTCGCCTTGCGTGACTACAAGGCCCAGATTAAGAGGGCCAAAGCGACCTTCTTAGAAGCTTCCTTGACTCAGGCGTCTAATAAATCCCAAGCCCTGTTTAAAATTGTCAGGGACTTGTCCCACCCTGTCTGTGCGGCTAATACGGTTCGTGCGTCGCAGGCACTCTGTGATTCCCTGGCTATCGCTTTTGAGGAGAAGACTGCTAAGATCTTGGAGGGCCTAACGCACCCCTCACCCACTACCCCTGGCTCGGGAGCTCCGGTTGGCTCGCTCAGTCGACCCCAGCCAACTGCCTCCAGCATTGGTTTGGGAGCTCCGACCATGCCACCCAGTCGACCCCGGTCGCCCGTCCCTCCTCCAAGAGTGTCGGAGATGGGAACTCCGGTTGATCTGCCCAGTCGACCCCGGACTGTTGCCTTCGGCCCGAGTCTGGGAGCTCCGGGTAGCTCATCCAGTCAACTCCAGCCGACTGGCTCTGTTGGCACCTTGGTAGCCCTGGACGTGGGAGCTCCGGTGGGTCTGCCCAGTCGACCCCAGACGGGTGGTGATGACCTTTGTCTGGGAGCTCCGGGCAGTCCATCTAGTCGACCCCAGATCAATGCCCCTGACCTTTGTTTGGGAGCTCCGGTTACCCCCTCCAGTCGACCCCAACTAAGGTTTTTTCCTTCCCCTTCCTTCGAGGAATTTTGTAAGGTGGCACACACGGTGTCCTCGGGGTCTCCGCTTGACCCACTGCCCCCCAAATTCTGGAAGGCTTTCCATGCAGACCTTTTTTTGCCTTTGTTCTCGATCTGTCTCCAATCTTTGGAGTCGTCATCGGTGCCAGAATGTTGGAAATTAGCAGTAGTGTCACCTCTGCTTAAAAAACGCACTTTGGATCCTGCCTGTCTCTCCAACTACAGGCCCATATCCTTGCTCCCTTTTCCTATCAAGATTCTGGAAAAATGGGTGACTCGTTCACTCTCAGGTTTCCTGGAAAACATCGGCTTGTTCGATGAGGACCAGTTTGGCTTCCGCCCCGGTCACGGGACGGAGTCCGCGCTGGTGACCGTGCTGGACAATCTTCGTTCGCGTGTCGACAGTGGTCGGGCAGCCTTTTTAGTGCTGCTCGACATGTCGGCCGCGTTCGACACGGTCTGCCATCGGACCCTTGTCAGGAGACTTGAGGAGTGCGGGGTCACTGAGGGGGCAAGAGACTGGCTGACATCCTATCTTGACGGCAGGCATCAGTTGGTTTCACTTCCACCATTCACCTCTGAGCCAAGGAGTGTAGGACAGGGGGTCCCACAGGGCTCGGCCATCAGCCCTATACTTTTTAATTTGTACCTCCGTCCCTTAGTCCAGCTAATAAAATCTTTTGGTGTCTCGGCATTTAATTATGCCGATGACACCCAGCTGGTCTTTTCACTGGAAGGGAATAACGCGGTCTCGCTGGATACCTTCCATCGCTGCATGGCAGCCACAGCAGACTGGTTACGAGCTAATTCTCTACAATTTAATAGCTCCAAGACGGAGGTACTCCATTGTTCCATCGACAGGATTCCGCGGGCACTCCCTGACAACTTTTGGCCTAGTACCTTTCTTGAGCCAGTACTGGCGGCGGAATCAGCCCGTAATCTGGGGGTGATTTTTGGCCCTAACCTACAGCTTGACATACACGTCAATAAAACCACCTCTACGTGTATGATGCTGTTGCGCATGTTGCGCAAGGTTTTGCCCCTTCTCCCCGCTCATGCAAGGCCGGAAGTAGTTCGTGGGACCATATTAAGTCGCCTCGACTACTGCAATGGGCTTCTTTTGGAGGCCCCAAAAAATCTGACCGATAAGCTACAGCGGGTGCAAAACATGGCCGCCAAGCTGGCTCTCTCCCGCCCTAGGTCCAGTTCCTCCACCCTTGCCTTAAGAGACCTACACTGGCTCCCGGTTCATCTGCGGGTACAATACAAAGCTGCGTGCCTTGTGTTTAAAACTGTTCACCAACAGGGCCCCATCCCTTTGCAAAAGATGTTTGCTTGGTATTCTGCATCGCGACCCCTCCGCTCTTCTTCGGCGCATCTTCTTGTAGTTCCGAGGTTTCACAGAGTGAGGATGGGTGGCCTCTCCTTTAGTGTCGCAGCGGCCAAACTTTGGAACTCCCTGCCACTCTCTCTGAGAAGCCACAAGGACTACTTACCCTTTAGGAAAGCGTTAAAAACCCACCTATTTCCATAAAAGGCCTGAGCTGTTAGGTCTATGGTTCCTGATCAAAGCGCCAGGATGCCCTCTGGGTGACGGGTTTCGCGCTCTACAAATACACTAAATAATAATAAATATATATATATATATATATATATATATATATATATATATATATATATATACACGTGCCTTCACATCCGTTATAGTTAGCGATTAGCATTTAAAAAACCTATTAAATTCACTGACAAAAACATAGGTTTCACACCAGTTATAGTTAGCTGGAAATGTTACTGACATAAAACCATTGAAATTCCCACGTTATAGTTAGTTGGACTCACTATAACTTGCGCGCCTGCAATGCACTGCTGATGACGTCACATATTACATCACTCATGACATGGTCAGTGACATCACTCATGACACCATCCAGTGAATGTGTGTCTTTCTGAAATATCAATATGTTTTATATATGTATATGTAAAATGATTTTTTTTTTATTGATTGTTTAAACGGCTTATTAAGTGTATCTTAGTGAATACATATATTAGCGAGTAACTTTTAAATATTGAAATATATGTATCAGTGTTTCACTTTGTATATAAGTGGCTGCATGGGTTCGTGACTGACTCACTGTTTGTATGTGTTTTGAAGACAGCATATGTGCAGGACTGTATGGGTGGATGAGTGTGTATATGTGTGTGTTACTGAGTGAACGACTGTCTCACTAGTGTCTTTATCAGTAACGACATATGTTTTAATCTAGTATATGTGAGTATTGATGTATATAAGTGGGTATATGTGAGAGTGAGAGATTGAAAGAGTTCCTGTTTAAATAAGTATGTGTTTCTATAAGTGATTGTTTAAGAGAGAAAGTATGTGTAAGTTTCCTTAGAAGTAAGGTGGTAGTGTGTGTATAGCTGTATATTCAAATAAATGGATGTTCAATAGTTTATTTGCATGTGTGAGTATGTGTGTGAGTAACTTTTGGATGACTGTCGGTGTGTAACAGGATGTATATGTGTATCACTACATATGATGAGTGAGTATATGTATGAGTGACTATATAGAACTGTTGCTGAATGAGAGGATGTGTATATAGATGGTGGAATTACTGAATTGGTTGTTGTAACTGGTATGGGTATCTCCTTTTTTTTAAAAATGTTAGTTTCTATTTTTGATTATGTTTTTCCAAGGGTTACATTACACTGAAAGGAGGTCTCTCACTCTGTCACAAAGATGGTGTCATCAGTGATGTCATGAGTGATGTCACTGACCATGTCATGAGTGATGTAATATGTGACGTCATCAGCAGTGCATTGCAGGCACGCAAGTTATAGTGAGTCCAACTAACTATAACATGGGAATTTCAATGTTTTTATGTCAGTAAAATTTCCAGCTAACTATAACTGGTGTGAAACCTATGGTTTTTTCAGTGAATTTAATAGGTTTTTTAAATGCTAATTCCTAACTATAACGGATGTGAAACCTATGGTTTTTTTCAGTGAATTTCATAGGTTTTTTTAAATGCTAATTCCTAACTATAACTGGTGTGAAACCTATGGTTTTTTGAGTGAATTTCATAGGTTTTTTAAATGCTAATTCCGAACTATATATAAGGCCCCAAACCTATGTTTTTTTCTTTGAATTTCAAATTTTTTTTAATAGCAAATGTCTATAGCTATAAAATGTAATATTTTTGAAAATGAATGAATCCTATATTTTATTTGTATTTAAAACAATTTTTTGAATGTGTATATATATATATATATATATTTTTTACCCTGGAGCGCTCCCGGGGCGCGCCCCGGTAAGCACCCCGGAAAGCGTAGTCTTTTGAAGCGCCCCAGGGCGCGCTCTGGAGAGCGTCCCGTTAGCGCTATTGCCGCAAACGAAAACATCATCGTGACGTATCGCGTAGCCGCGTCCACGTGATACGCACGGCGTAAGCGCACCCGGAAGCACTCGAGCGAATACGATCGCGCAACGAAACATGTGACGCACTTACGCGACGCGCCCGGGGGCACGCCGCGTAAGCGCGTCGGTCATGTGACCTAAAAATAACACTTTTTATTGGTGCAGAACAGTTTTGGTTTCATAATGATGAAATCCCTGGTCTTGTGACCTGAAAATAACACTTTTTATTGGTGCGGAACAGTTTTGGTTTCATAATGATGAAATCCCTGGTCTTGTGACCTGAAAATAACACTTCTCATTGGTTCAGGCCTTTTTTTTTTCTCCAAAGACCCCACCTTTTTTCCTTAATCTGACTTTGTCCTTTGACTTAGGAAGACCTGTTTTGCAATCTTTGAAGTATATTTTGTACTTTGAAATGGCTTCAATAGCAGCAGCAGCAGCAGCAGCAGCAGCAGCAGCAGCAGCAGCAGCAGCAGCAGCAGCAGCAGCAGCAGCAGCAGCAGCAGGAGGAGGAGGAGGAGGAGGAGGAGGAGGAGGAGGAGGAGGAGGAGGAGGAATATATATATACAACTCATCTGCACATGTTATCAATATACAATTATGTACTATATCTTGAATGCATATCTCCATAGAGGTGTTAACCCATATTGTAAGAAAGTACCCTTTTTGTTTGTTTACTTGGTTACTCCCGGTGGCACAAACAGTGCTTCAGGTCCTGGTGACCACTTTAACACCCATGCCCTAGGTACCACAGGTACCGTATAATAGGGACTTGTAAGGGGGCTAAAGTCCTTTCCAGTTGGGGTTACCAATTCATATGTACCAGGTTTAGTGAGAGAGCTCTGGCCTTGGGGTTTGAGTAGCAGGCTCCAGTGCACTTTCAGAGTCATAGCCAACAGCATTGGAGCAAAAAGTATGTGAGGAGGCGGGGCTGGAAACCTCCCCCCCTTTCTCAACTACTCTGCAAACGCGCCTCCTGGCGCGCTCTTGGGAGGGAGATGTAGTCTCCTTCACTGCTGAGGGTCCTTCGGGGCCAATTAGCCCACCTGTTATCCAGTAAGCCCCACACAGTGGGATTGCTGAGAAGTGGTCGAAGGCAGTGCCCCTTTCTCCACCACTCTGCAAACACGCCTCTTGGCGCACTGCTGGGGGGTATGGGGTCCCCTTGCCCCCTGAGTGCCTCAGAACTAAAGTGGACTTCATCCCCCAAAAAGCGGTGCACCAGGATGTGCGTTTGCAGAGAGGTGGAGAAAGGCGGTGTGGCCTCTAACCATCTCTCAGCAATCCAGCTGTGTGGGACTTACTGGAGGTAAAAGGAGGTCTTAGTGAATGTCTAAGGTTTTTTAAATTCTATTTGCTAACTATAACGTTCTTGTAACATTGGGGGTTTTCAGTGAATTTCTAACATTTTTAATGCTAATTCTGAACTATAATGTCTCTGTAACCTTTTTTTTTTGTTTGCAAAAAATATATTGAGCAATACGTCAATTACGGATTCAGAGTATTTATTCTCCTTTCGCAACACACCTGACGATCTTGATTTGACATGGTGGATGACGCGCTGCGAGAGAGGGAAGCAGCTGCTCAAGAACTTTTTGACAATCTTCCCACAGCTTGGAATAATTGACGCACTAAAGGACCACTGAATCCATCTACGGACAGTGATGTAAAAACCATTTTGAAATCACTGGAAAAACTCATGAAGAATGAGATGACGAAATGGTGGGAACAAAAGTCCTTTCAAAAGTATGAAGAAGTGGTTTGCAGACCTCTAGGTCTTCACGTAACGATAACCCCCAGTTTCGAAAACCAGAATCCTAACATGCTCATAGAGCAGGCTGAGAGCAACCTTGAAGCATCTATGCGGCTAGTTCGGATTCTTGTTAAATATGCGCAAAGTGACCTAGAAGTCATTTTAAAGGAAATTGAAAGCATTAACATTGAGCTTGAAATATCTGATTTAAATGACCTGATTGTAAAAAGTAAAAGCGACATTAGGGCAGAATTAAAAAACAAGAGGATATCATTAAGAGCCTTTACATTTTCACGTGATAAGTTGGACTAAGAACCGGGCCACATTTTTTCCTTTTCGAGAAAATATGACTTCATTAAACGCAAGCATTTTACAATTATCAGTCAAGTGGGACACAATGCCAAACCTGCTAATCAAGAAAGTGAATCCTAGTCTGCGTTGGCATTAGATATGAGCTCAATTCATTGTGAAACTGATTCTGAAGACAGCAATAGGATAAGGCTAAACATCGGAGAAGATATTGGTAAGCTTACCCTAGCGGAAGAACTTGATTTTTTAAGGCAGGACCATCGTCAGACCTTAAGTCAGCGGAATCCTAAGCAATTGCAAGGAAAAGGCGCAGCCAAAGATGGCGCGCAAGGAGAAAACACAACAAATGGAAAAGGCAAAAATCAGCTAAACAATTGATGGAGGAAAAAGTAAATAGCTGCAACAATACTGTCATCAATCTGTCCAATATCAATTTAGATCAAGCAGAGACGCAATTACACTCATTGGGCCTCTCTTTCTGTCTTGGAAAGCAACTTTAATTATGTACAAACATGGATTGACGTTTTTAAATTTATCAGAAAGTTGAAACTGACCAAGTACTTTGCCATCAAAAAACCCAATGTCAATATAACAGCTATAACTCCTGTCAACAAATCTAAGAATGTGAATCTACGAATATTGGATATATTGTCTTTACTTACTTTGGGAGCCCTAGAAAATAACACAGGTGATGAGGATGAGGCTCCCTGTACACAATGCTGGCATCAATTTATGTACAGTTCACATTAGTCCTTTCACGTTTCGACGTTTATCCCGATGATGCAGAGAGATGCAGTAGGATATCTTTCATGAATGTGTAGTGGAAGAATTGAAAAAACTGCAGTCCACAACTTAACGGAAGGTTGTCAAACTCAAATATCTTGGCAAAAAGTATCATGAGTTGATTTAGAATACTACAAATTAACAATGATGTGATAATTAACAAATTCGATAAGGGAGGCAACATAGTGTTATGGCCCGAGAAAGAGTATCTTGTGGAAGCGCATAAACACTTAAATGATACAGCAAGATCAAAACTATGGGCAATTCTTCTGAATTATGGACTGGACGAGACTCTTGTTAATTTCCTGGCATACCTCCACACTGACCTCAAAGCACAAGTCACGATAGGGGCGGGCGGAGAAGTATCTGGACCCATCAAAATAGGCAGAGGGGTAAGACAGGCGTGCGTTTTAGCACCCCTGCTGTTTATTATCTCCATTAATGGCCTGGCCAAAGCCCTAAAACAAGTGACTAGTGATGTACCAACTATCCAGGGGCACCCATTGCCAGTTTTATTATACGCTGACGATGCGGTCCTGATGGGACGAACACCCAATGCCCTTCGTCTACTGGTCAAAGGCTTCGTCCAATAAATGGAGGGCCTAGACCTGCGCGTCAATTTAAAAAAATCTTTTATCATGCCATGTGGCCCCGGGAAATGCAAACTCAATACTATACATATAGGGACAGATAAATTAGAATCTGTAACTTCATTCCCATATCTTGGTCTGGTTTTCGCTGCGAACGGCTCATGGAGTGGGCACAAGGCCCACGCCATGAGCAAGTTCTCGAAAGCCAACAACTCTATTCTGAGTTTGTCCCGGCCTAAGAAAATAGGTGCCACTAGAGCTATCTTAAATTTTTAAAAGTTACAGTGCCTACCAGTAGCCACACACGGGGCTGAGGTTTGGGGATTGGGAAAAAGTCCTAGCATCCAGCGAGAAGAAGGCCAATTTTGTAGGAAAATCCTGGGTGCCCCAATCTCCTCCTCTGAATTGATCTGCCATGAGGAACTTAACCTCCCCTACGTATGTGACTTTATTAGATCTAGACCAGCTCTCTTCTGGTTAAGGATCTGGAGAAATGACTCAGCAACCCTAACTCAAAATATTATAAAAGACTGTCTTAAATGTGATCATGGCATGTCAATCCCCTGGCTCGCGGATGTTTTAAAAACACTGAGCGATGTGAACAGGGAAGATCTATTCTCCGATCCCAGTAAGATTGAACCTAAAGATAAAATAGAGGTCAGAAAGCACTGTATGCACTTTAATAGTTCAGATCGAATGGAAAGAGAAATACTCAAATCAACTGTATTGACTTATCAGGAAAATGATCCAAGCAGGAGTAATCTTGCACGATACCTCACCTTACCTATGACGAACTGGGAGAGATCACTGCTGTTCCGGCTAAGGGCGGGCTCTATAAGATTTTTGCTGGGATTTCCCCTGGGGTATCAGCACACAAAAGACTACAATCCATGCCCATGTGATGGTATTAGTAAACAGAATGATTTGCACTTTCTATTCTTTTGTAAATTTTATCTAAAATATATTAATTGTTTTTAACTCCGTATTTTAGGAAACACAGACCCCTTTCGTTAGGGGAATCTTATTCAATGTTATTGTCCCTGGATACAGATGAATTAATTTTCCGCACTAGCACTTTTTTGAGACTTATCACACGTGTACGTAAAACAATGGAAAATCCCTGAAAAATGTCTTATGAGAAATGCAACAATTTATGAATTTTATATATCTGTCTTTGTTGTGTAAATGTATGTTTTTATTGTGGTACTTTTATGAATTTTACGAAATTCGAATAAAGGTCTTTTGAAACTTGAAACTTGATACAGCATGTTACAAAA